>NC_060120.1:84863367-85503784 GCF_021461395.2 Schistocerca americana | reverse complement strand
TTTCATTGTACTGCTACAGTTTTTATTATTGTATTTAATCTGTTTGCTAGTAATCAGTCTGGTACAGTTTTGTGACTGTAAATTATTCTCTTTCTTAGTAGTCAGTATCACTGGAGCCGTTTTTCCTGTAGATAATTAATAAGCCTCACTTAGTGTGTTCTTTTAAACTAAAGAGCAAGTTCACAACACGAATGATTTTCAACCTCCCTTTTTCCCTGTTCACTGCTTATCACTACAAAGATGTTTTTGTGGCGTCATCGTCCAGTGGTGTCCCATGTCTTCAAAGTGTCCTGAAACTGTAGGTCCCCACCCCATTTTTGAGGTAGCTTCTATGGTATCTGGGGCTTACCCGAGAAAACTCGGCCTTCTACGTTTTGTACATAATAGTGCCTTCTTGTACTTCGGTAAAAACATTATTCCTTCTCATTCCACTTCTCGGTTGTAAAAGCAGTCACGACTTGGGACCTTATGGCACAGGAGATCTTACTTTGACTTTGGTGATTTGGGTGCCCAGCAGCAGCACTACAAAGGAGGATCTGGTGCCCTGCGGGCCACTGACCTGCCTGCCTCCCGTCGCTCTCTTCCGAGAACCTCTCCAAGGGTGGTGGCCTATGTCACTCCACAGCTCTGTTGCATCTCCGAATCTGCTTTCAGCGTCCTCTCATGTAAGTAAGGCACAAAATCTCGATTAAAAATGAAATGAAGAGTAAATTTCATTTATGAACTGCCAACAGTCACTACTACTGGCGAAGAGTTCTCGGGCTTCCAGCCGGGTGGCGGTGTCTTCAAACAGCGACGTTTCGACGAGTGACATACTCATCATCTTCTGTCATTAGCAGAACAACATGAAGGGAGCTGCATGAGCAGGGAATTGGAAGGCGAGTGAATTCCAAAATATTAGTGATGCAAATGCCCGCAACAGGCAAATCCGGTGCCAAAGACACGAAACCTGGACTGTGGAGCAATGGAAAATAATAATTTGGTCAGATTAGTTTTAGTTCTTTAAATGCGAACATTTTAGGTTAGGCTTTACGTGACTGTTACTGACATTAAATGAAACAACAAGTTAACTGTTACCAGTCACTGTTTATTTATCTCCATGAAGCGTTTCAAAGGTTTAAACCTCCATCATCAGGTGGATTTACACATGTTAGTATGACATTTGTGTAATTTTGTCTTACGATTTTTTGGGAGGAACTTGAGGCACTGTTTAGTGGAGAAAACAAAACACTATTTCAGAACATGGTGTTGGGTTTATTTTGACAAAAAAGTAAACGTATATCCAACGGTAAATATAAAATAAGAACAAATAGAGTTACTCCATTTAACTTATTTTATGTTTCCTGTTGGATATACGTTAAATTTTTTGTCATAAGAAACCCAAAACCATATTCTGAGATAGTGGTTTGTTTTCTCCACTAGACAGTGCCACTAGTTCCTCCAAAAAAATCGTAACACAATACACACACATGTGTCATACTAACAAATGTAAATATACCTGATGATGCACGTTTAAACCTTCGAAACGCGTCGTGGTGATAAAAAAACAGTGTCTGGTAACAATAAACTTGTTGTAGAATGAAGTATATCAACAGCCAATAAACTTGTTGTTTCACTTAATGGTTTTGATTCACAACATTTCCAACTTGTGGCTGCCTTTACGTCCCAAAACTGAAACGTAGCGTGGTTTCGATGATACGCGCAGCCATATCATGATATTCCATGGGCACTACTCTGTAAGGCTGCATTACAGCCAGATATTATGGAACCATTTTGGCTGATCCAACCCATCATGTGATACAGTGTTCTCCAATTTTGACGCTGTGCTCCAAGAGGACAGGACCCCGTTCACACTGCTTGCATCATCCAGGACTAGTTCTCTGAGCACGAGGAACAAGTGTCGCATATCCCCTGGCAACCACACTCACCAGAGCTCAACGTTATTGTGCCTTGCGGTCATTGGTCCCTTACTTAGTTTACATTTATCGCAAATCTCTCGACCAGCCAAAGTGCCAAGCGACTGGAAAAAAAGTGCAGATGACTCCTATGTGTGAGAAGGTAAAAGAACTGACCAAAAAAATTACAGACCAATGTCGTTAACATCGGTTTGCTGCAGAGTTGTAGAGCATATTCTGAGTTAGAATATAATAAAGTTCCAAGAGACCGAAAAGCTCAACGAATCAGTATGGCTTTAGAAAGCGTCGCTCTTTTCTCACGTGATATTCTGAACTATGGATGAAGGGCAACAGGCAGATTCTACATTTCTAGGTTTCCGAAAAGATTCGAAAGGTACGCCATTGCAAGTTGTTAACGAAGGAACGTGCATAGAAATAGGTTCCCAGACATGTGACTGGTTCGAGGACTTCTTATGTAACAGAATCCTATATGTTGTCCTCGACGGCGACTGTACATCAGAGACAGGGTAACATCAGGAGCGCCCCAGGGAAGTATGATAGGACCGTTGCTATTTTCTGCATACATAAATGATTTGGCTGACAAGGTGGGCAGCAGTCTGCGGTTGTTCGCTGATGATGCTGTGATGTACAGGGAGGTGTCAAAGATAAGTGACTATAGGTTGACACAAGGTGACCTAGACAAAATTTCTAGTAAGTGTGATGAATGATTCTTAATGAAGCAAAATGTACGTTGATGCGGATGAGTAGGAAGAACAAATCCGTAATACTCGCATACAGCATTCGTAGTGTCCTGCTTGACACAGTCACGTAGTTTAAATATCTGAGCGTAAAGTTGCAAGGTGACATGAAATAAAACGGGGGATGTGGTAAGGAAGGCGAATGGTCGACTTTGGTTCATTGGGGGCAATTATACGAAAATGTAGTTCATTTATAATGGTGACTGCATATAGGACGCTGATGCGATATATTCTTGAGTACTGCTCGAGTGTTGGGGATCCGCACCCAGTAGCATCAAAAGTAGACATCGAAACAGTTCAGAGGCCAGCTGCCACATTTGTTACCGGAAGGTTCGATCAGCATGCAAGTGTTTCGGATATGTTTCGGGAGCTCAAGTGGAAATCTCTGGAGGGAAAAAGACATTCATTTCGAAGAACACTTCTGAGAAAGTTTAGAGAACCGGCATTTGAAGCTGACTGCAGAACGATCCTACTGTCACCAACATACACTTCGCATAGGGCCCACGAATATAAATTACCAGAAATTAGGGCTCATACGGAGGCTTATAGGCAGTCGTTTTTCCCTCGCTCTATGTGCAAGTGGAACAGGAAAGAAAGGTACTAGTTGTGATACAGGATATCCTCCGCCACGTGACATAAGGTGACTTGTGGAGAATGTATGTAGATGTACGTTGATGAGAAGGGTGCATGATCGATACCTGAACTTGACACTATTTTGAAAGAAGTATGATATAAGATTCCTGGTAGAAGATACCCTTGATGACCATATAGGACCTGTATGGTATTCATTCTGAGGGACTGGAAGTTGTTCCGAGTGCCAAGGGTTTCCCTACATCATATTAGGCATGGTAATGTGTTGCGTTTTGTGTTTACATATTTTTATCCACACCTATTTATCAGATACCAGCAGCATACAGGAACCAAGCGAGAAATCTATTAATGCTTTTCCTACACCGTCTACGGTTGTATACGCCATGAAGTGAATAGTCTGTAAAATATCTTTTGGCATTTTACCAACCCGCACTGTGCGGGCTTTAGTATATAATCCTGCCTCGCATTTAGTATGGGAAGTAGATTTCCTGCCCGAGAAGCAACGAGAAGACATGATCGGATGTCAGCGTAACTTCGTACAAGTTCACACCATCGGCGAGTACATATAGGCAGTAATCTGTGACAGGTAGAACGGCCACTGGAGTGCATTTGTGTTGCTCATGTTTAGTGTTGTCATCAGGCCGGAAAGGGTATATAACGTGCATGAACGGTGTCAGATTCCATTAACAGCATTTTTCTGGGCTTGTGACCGTATTGTCAATATGTAAAACTACCGACGTTTCGGTCACTGCTGCAAGTGACATTCTTCGGGATGTTTTCTGTTTAGAAATAAAACGAAGCCTGAAGAAGGTCACTTACAACAGTGACCGAGACTTCGGTGGTTTTACATGTCGACAATGCGGTCACAAACCCAGAAAAAAATTCCTGGTAGAAGATACCCTTGATGACCATATAGGACCTGTATGGTATTCATTATGAGGGGCTGGAAGTTGTTCCGAGTGCCAAGGGTTTCCCTACGCCATATTAGGCATGGTAATGCGTTGCGTTTTGTGTTTACATATTTTTATCCACACCTATTTATCAGATACCAGCAGCATACAGGAACCAAGCGAGAAATCTATTAATGCTTTTCCTACACCGTCTACGGTTGTATACGCCATGAAGTGAATAGTCTGTAAAATATCTTTTGGCATTTTACCAACCCGCACTGTGCGGGCTTTAGTATATAATCCTGCCTCGCATTTAGTATGGGAAGTAGATTTCCTGCCCGAGAAGCAACGAGAAGACATGATCGGATGTCAGCGTAACTTCGTACAAGTTCACACCATCGGCGAGTACATATAGGCAGTAATCTGTGACAGGTAGAACGGCCACTGGAGTGCATTTGTGTTGCTCATGTTTAGTGTTGTCATCAGGCTAGAAAGGGTAAATAACGTGCATGAACGGTGTCAGATTCCATCAACAGCATTTTTCTGGGCTTGTGACCGTATTGTCAATATGTAAAACTACCGACGTTTCGGTCACTGCTGCAAGTGACCTTCTTCAGGATGTTTTCTGTTTAGAAATAAAACGAAGCCTGAAGAAGGTCACTTACAACAGTGACCGAAACTTCGGTGGTTTTACATGTCGACAATGCGGTCACAAACCCAGAAAATCATTATTGATTATGACAATGGCCGCAGAAGCCTACGTTTATATTTAACAGTGTTAGATTTTGAGTGATCACTGTGAAAGGCACAGAGACGCAGTTTATTCACGTGAGGCACTGTTGTAAGCACCTGAGTGAGTTTGAAAGTAGATGAATTGTGGATAACACTTTGGCCGGCTGGTCGAATATAGCAGTATGTAGATTTGTGAGACATCCAGATGTGATAGTGACCCGATCTTGGACTGCATGGGATCGCAGGATTGTCCACAAGGTAAAAAATGGAAATGTGCGTACGGCATCGTTGGCCGGGAGGCCCGATTCGGGGAAGTTCGACCGCCAAGTGCATTCGACGCCATAGTGGGTGACTTGCGCGCAGGTGATGAGGACAAGACAACATCCAGTCCTCGAGCGGATAAAATCTCCAACCCGGTCGGGATTCGAACCCAAGCCCGCTTGCATGGGAGGCTAGCACTGTACCATCTAGCTAAGCAGGCGGACTGTTCACAAGGTACATCGTAACCACTTCACATTTGCCCCTGCCTCTGAGGACCTGTAATGTAAATCTTGCAATATTCTGTCATCCAGAACCATTGGGTGGAGACTACCAGCAACCGGACTAGGGTATTAATATTCCATCAGTAGGTTGTCGTTGACACCATGGCGCTAACGACTGCATTTGGAGTGGTAGAGCGACCGGGAATTATGGGCTGCTGATGAATACGTCGCATTGCGTTCATCGATGAATCGTGGTCCTGCACCATGCCAGATGACCATCGTCGGCAAGGGTGGCGGCGACCTTGGAAGAGGCACAGCGGTATGTGGTACCTCTGATGCGACAGTATCGTGATGCCGTTTTTCAACAGGACGACGCTCGTCTACTCTTGACGCACGTGTCTATGAACTGCGTGGTGTCGAGGTGGTCCCGTGGTCAGTAAGATTACCAGATCGTTCCCTAATAGAGAATGTGTGGGACCAACTCGGACGGCAAGTCCTTTCCAGCGCCAGTATCCAGGATTGTAACATTCGAGGGCCAGCTTGCCACAGGAGAGGAAAGAACGGCTTTATGACACCCTTCCCAACGTAATCGGTGCATTCACAAAGGCCAGAGAGGGATGAAACGTCAATGTGATAAGTTGGTTCTTACTCCCAAGGTGTTTATAAATATTTTGCTCGATATTACAATCATTTAAATAACATCACATACCTCCTCAACCCGTCAAGCATCATTTCTTTTCTTCGTTCCCTTCTGGGTGGTTCACACATTTTTTATCAGGCAACGTACTCTCCTAGATTTTTTTTCGAACTTCGAGAGTTGGCTTTCTCACGTTAGCTGGCGTCTGTGCTAAACCGTCAGCTAACTTAGGTTTTTCAGCATTTCCGTGTCGGTGTCCCGTGAATCAAACAAACCTGTGACCATTGGTATTACCCTTCTTTGTATATAGTCGGCACTTACGACTGACTCAGGTAATACGCTGATTTCCACGAGTGATAAAATATTCGGCCATTAAAAGTCATGTACGCTTCTCTGTGTTAGCACAGATAGCACGTTACTGTGTCTTTTATGTGACAAATTAACTTGAATCAAACGGATTTTATGGAAAGTACAAATAAAGACATGTATGCTGCGGCATTTACACGTAATTTTTACCGAGTGTCGCCTGCACTCAGGTAATCTCTACAGCACTTAGAACACATTTTTCCTCTATCAAATCTGCAGTGAGGTGGTGTCCATCATCACATTTAACTGCAAGATTCTGAACTGAGTCAACGGGAGTTCGCTAGATTCCCCGCCACAAGTCATACCATCTCACATTGTTGCGTATACTGACTTATTTCGTAATATTCACAAATTATATATTTCAATTTAATAGGAGTATTACTTTCCTCATCACTTCAGGAGATTCACTGCGCTAACATTTAACATTCTACATCGACATCTACACACATACTCCGCAATCCACCATACGGTGCGTGGCGGAGGGTACCTCGTACCACAACTAGCATCTTCTCTCCCTGTTCCAGTCCCAAACAGAACGAGGGAAAAATGACTGCCTATATGCCTCTGTACGAGCCCTAATGTCTCTTATCTTATCTTTGTGGTCTTTCCGCGAAATGTAAGTTGGCGGCAGTAAAATTATACTGCAGTCAGCCTCAAATGCTGGTTCTCTAAATGTCCTCAGTAGCGATTCACGAAAAGAACGCCTCCTTTCCTCTACAGACTCCCACCCGAGTTCCTGAAGCATTTCCGTAACACTCGAGTGATGAATAAACCTACCAGTAACAAATCTAGCAGCCCGCCTCTGAATTGCTTCTATGTCCTCCCTCAATCCGACCTGATAGGGATCCCAAACGCTCGAGCAGTACTCAAGAATAGGTCGTATTTGTGTTTTATAAGCGGTCTCCTTTACAGATGAACCACATCTTCCCAAAATTCTACCAATGAACCGAAGACGACTATCCGCCTTCCCCACAACTGCCATTACATGCTTGTCCCACGTCATATCGCTCTGCAATGCTACGCCCAAATATTTAATCGACGTGACTGTCTCAAGCGATACACTACTAATGGAGTATTCAAACACTACAGAATTATTTTCCTATTCATCTGCATTAATTTACATTTATCTATATCTAGAGTTAGCTGCCATTCTTTACACCAATCACAAATCCTGTCCAAGTCATCTTGTATCCTCCTACAGTCGCTCAACGACTTACCCGTACACCACAGCATCATCAGCAAACAGCCGCACATTGCTATCCACCCTATCCAAAAGATCATTTATGTAGATAGAAAACAACAGCGGACCTACCACACTTCCCTGGGGCACTGTAGATCACAGCATTAACTACATAGAGCCACAATCTCTTGCCACGGTGTAGCTATCCATTCGAAATCTCACTTTTTCCAAGGTTGGGGATACGAAAGGGGGGGGGGGGAGGAAGGAGGCCATGGGACAAGAGTGAGGCCCATTCTGTGCCGGTTGCTTTGCGGTAGAAAATACCTCATCGTTGCTGGAATGTGCCTTCCGAGCTCCGCAGAGAGAGAGAGAGAGAGAGAGACTGACGTTCACGTCTCCCACCTCCTCCGCCCCTCACCTTCCCATCCTCTCCACCTACCCAGTCCCTCGCCGATCACCACTCAGCACGCTGGATTCGTCTGCTAAAAGAAGAACGCGAGAATTCATTCTTGCAAAAGGTGCAAATTCGTTACCTGACCTGTCTTTTTGCGAGACACACGTGGGGGTAAACAAATAGCAGTTGATTCTTCTACGAACGTGTTACACAGTTACTGCGCTTCGTGGTAAGAGGGATGAATAATGAGAGGGTGGAGGAGAGGGCTGGCTGGCCCTGTTGCGCTGGTTCCCTTTACCCGGTCCCGGCTGCTGGTCTAATTGCCGCCTCCAGAGCCGTCGCCGGCCGTGTAACGCGAGGAGGTTGCCAGGCGGGGCTCGGCCGGGCCGGATCAGACGGGTCGCCATCGATCTGATCCCTCGGCGCCTCGACGCGACGTAATTGACGCCCGGACTTCAGTTCACTGTGCGTGCTCCGGGCGCTGGGGGGCGGGGGCCTCCCTCTGAGCGGCCTTTGAGAGCCAACCCGTTCGCAAGCAGAGCAAGGGTCAAATTATCTGGGGCGCCTAAAACCAGTTGCTGATTTAGGTCACTGATCTCTTGTCCTCTAGCTCTGCAGCGTCAACGAGCCCAGTCTACGGATCTCAGAATCCTGGTATTTCATTCTTGGGAACTCGTCGTAACGACACTTACAGCAATTATTGTCTCATGCACAGTGTTCGGAAATTCCCATTACAAACTTGTAGGACATGTAGAGGGGAGTGAGCACATAATATTTTGAATAGGAACCCACGTCCGGAAACGTACCGTTTCCGTGTTACGTTAGTTTGACAACATATTTGCTCGGTAGTTATGCAACAGGCTAGTCATAATGGGGGATGGTTACGTCGAATCGGCTGAAGTCATTTGATGTCCATGGCTGCCCTCTCTGACCTGGTTGGAGCCTCGTTTTATGTTTCTGTGAGTTTAGAGCAACCTGTTTGAGTACATGTTTGCAGAATACACAGAGTACGCAAAGGAACTTGCCCCTCTTCTTGCAGCGGTGTATCATAGGTCTCTAGAAGAACGTAGCGTTCCAACGGATTGGAAAAGGGCACAGGTCATCCCAAATTTTCAAAATGGACGTCGAACAGATGTGTAGAAGTATAGACCTATATCTCTAACATCAATCAGGTGTAGAATTTTGGAACACGTATTACGTTCGAGTATAATGACTTTTCTCGAGACTAGAAATCTATTCTGTAGGAATCAGCGTCGGTTTCGAAAAAGACGATCGTGCGAAACCCAGCTCGCGCTATTCGTCCACGACACTCAGGTGGCCATAGACACGGGTTCCCAGGTAGATACTGTGTTTCTTGACTTCCGCAAACGTTCGATACAGTTCCCCACAGTCGATTAATGAACAAAGTAAGAGCATATGGAATATCAGACTAATTGTGTGATTGGATTGAAGAGTTCCTAGCATGTCATTCTAAATGGAGAGAAGCCTTCCGATGTAAGAGTGATTTCAGGTGTGCCGCAGGGGGTGTCGTAGGACCGTTGCTATTCACAGTATACATAAATAACCTGGTGGATAACATCGGAAGTTCACTGAGGCTTTTTGCGGATGATGCTGTAGTACACCGAGAGGTTGTAACAATGGAAAATTGTACTGAAATGCAGGAGGATCTGCAACGAACTGACACATGGTGCAGGAAATGGCAATTGAATCTCAATGTAGACAAGTGTAATGTGCTGCGAATACGTAGAAAGAAAGATCCTTTATCATTTTGCTACCATATAGCAGGTCAGCAACTGGAAGCAGTTAATTCCATAAATTATCTGGGAGTAGGCATTTGGAGTGATTTAAAATGGGATGATCATATAAAGTTAATCGTCGGTAAAGCAGATGCGAGACTGAGATTCATGGGAAGAATCCTAAGGAAACGCAATCCTAAAACAAAGGAGTTAGGTTACAGTACACTTGTTCGCCCACTGCTTGAATATTGCTCACCAGTGTGGGATCCGCACCAGGTGGGGTTGATAGACGAGACAGAGAAGATCCAACGGAGAGCAGCGCTTTTCGTTATAGGATCATTTAGTAATCGCGAAAGCTTTACGGAGATGATAGATAAACTCCAGTGGAAGACTCTGCAAGAGAGACGCTCAGTAGCTCGGTACGGGCTTTTGTTGAAGTTTCGAGAACATACTTTCACCTAGGAGTGAAGCAGTATATTCCTGCCACCTACGTATATCTCGCGAAGAGATCATGACAATAAAATCAGAGGGATTAGAGCCCACACAGAGGCATACCGAAAATCTTTCTTTCCACGAACAATACAAGACTGGAATAGAAGTTAGAACCGATAGAGGTACTCAAAGTACCCTCCTCCATACGCCGTCAGGTGGCTTGCCGTGTATGGATGTAGATGTAGATGCAGACATGATGCTTCTGAATGTCGAAGCGCATGGTAATGGAAGAGTTACTAGTCGGCTTTATCAAGATCGTTCTTACAATATCCGACTCCATGGCATACCCTTTCCCCACCACAATTACGCAACGAATTCGAGAAAGGGGTACCTTCACCGTCAGCATGTGTGAAGGTGGTGCTCTAGGGAGACGCAGCACACCCGAACTGGAAGAGGCCGTACTGCGTCACAGTGAAGAGAACCCGACAACGAGTACACGAGAGTTTCTTTGACTGTCCATGAGTGGAATTGTAAAACAAATGATGCACCGGATCACATCTAATGAATTACTTGTAAAAACGGTCACGTCACCAACATGTTTTGAAATAATTGTAGCATGGAAATCATGATTTTCCGGACATGGGTTCCAGTTCAGAATATTATCTACTCACTTCCCCCTACAAGTCTTGGAAGTTTATAACGGGAACTTACGAACACCCTCTTAACAGTGTGGTTTCGTGATGATGTAAAAGTTTCAGAGATGATATTGAAGGGCAAACGCATCAGTTTTGGGTAAAGAAGCCTGGACCGAAAACGACCCAACTGAAAGTTACAAGCGAAATTGATAGTCAAGGGTAAATGCATCAGTTTTGGGTATAGAACCCTGGACCAGGAACGACCCAGTTGAAAGTTACAAGCGAAAATTTTTCTCGTACCTCTGATAATGGACTAGATGAACTGGTGGTGTTGTTACTAACGTTTCAGGATAGACAACTTTCTGAGGTGGCAGTATGGACCAAAATAAGAAGGAAGTCTAGCAAACATGGGCTTTAAGATGCATACATTAAGAGGTATGAACAAGTGTACATCTTCAATAATGCGAAGCACGTCTCCTCCACGGGAAACTCACTGGTTTACTTAATTTTGGAGGAGGTAGTACAGACCAAAATAAAACCAAGTCCAGACACTAAGAGCTATGGCACTTATTCAGTGAAGAATGTGAAGCTTTTTGGATTGTTGCTATCCTGTGTGTGACGATAAGATCGACTTCTGCGTGTCCGTAGACAACCTGGTGGAAGGTTACAGGAAGCAGTAATTCTCTGTGGCCTCACATCTCATGATGTGACGAGGTATCATGCCGTGAATGACCAGGGCATCATAAGGCAGTCAACACCACAGAAACGTTGACGATACCCGGGTCTTTAACTGACCTGCCCATAGAGCAAATTTCAGGATGTGATGGGAAAGTCATATCAGCACCCAACCAGGATCTCCATGAAATGAAGTAGAAAGTGTTTCAGAGGCACCAAAAAATTCCTCAAAATAACATTTAGTCGTCGTTTTTCCACATCACGGTGAATACTACAGTTTATTAATGAGTGTGGGGATGAAGATCATGAGTTCCGAATGAAATGCAAGTTAATCATTTAAAGCCCGAGTAGATATCCTCGGTGTAACAAAGCAGCTTAAATCACTTTGAGAGGCACCCACATGCCTTGCTCATACTGTGGCATCAAGCAGTCAGGCCTGCGAGATGAGTGGTCTGCCAAGCGAATGGATTCATTCTTATTTATCGAGTAACATGAGCTCTAGTACTCACAATTAAGTTACAAATTATTTTCCTGTTTGAATATTGCGCAACGGAAACGCATAACGCAAACTGACTATTAGTAATTTACATAACTCTGACTGTTCACTACGCACTGGCAATACCACATTTTCTTTCTTATTCAACAGCCTTGATCAACACGTGGCCATCGCACTGAATATGAATGGCGCACACATTATAAATTCTGGATATCATGACAACATATTATTCGAAGGAAAAGGCCACCAATCATTTTCTTTTCACTATCTTATTTATTCCGATAAATTCTATAACATAAACACACCATTACATTTTCTACAACAATTGCACATGAGAAACTCCGCCCAGTGGGCATGGCCTTACATTGGTGATTATTATCTAACACTACAGTGCACTTTCTGGATAGGATGGTGGATCTTTTGCTGTATCTCACACTTCGACTCTCACATCCATCATCACGAAAATTTCCTCCAGACCGAGCGGTACAAAAAGGAACATGCATAACCCACTGCCTCTGAACCTATCTTGCTACTCTCCCATGCAAACCACACATACTTAAATTAAATGAAATGCACAACGCTGGCAACATGGAGTTCAACACAAGGAATAGTCACAACGTTATAATTACATCACTTTCAGCTTTCCCACTTCAATTAGTATTCATCCCAGTTTCACACGACACTGCCCCACTTCGTAACTTTTCTTTCCTACTATGAACTCTCGATGATATATGCACGTCTTCCTGTGCAATGTAAGCCAAGTGGCGTTACTGGATAGACGGCTGACTCACCTTGCTTCACTCTCAGAGTATTAGAGTTTGAATCCAGCGTCACACGGAAACATAACATGCAAAGTAATATTAAGAACATATTCATCACACACGCGAGTCCTCAACTGATACCATGGACGAGTACTTCTACTTATCCTTTGTCTCATACACAGATTGAGACTCACATAGTACTTACCACTTGGAAGCACTCGTCTCTAATTTCAAGACCTGCACACGACATTTCTTAAATATTTCCAACTTATAGTAAACACGCCAGTAATTCAGGTTAACTTTAGCACTCGGAAGTATTTCAACTTATTTCTACACGTGGTTCCATTGTGACCGTTGGTCACTTCCGAAGATTACTATGATCCCCTTAATATTACCTGCCTGACGTTTAATTCTCCCCACAAAAGATCCTGAAATAGAGAAATTATTATTCTAAACTACTCTTAAGTATTCCACATGCATGCCATTCTCTCCACTCTTTTGTCTTTACAGAGCACATCTAAGGTTTTACCAACACAAGATCCAGCGGCAGAGTGCTGAAAACATGGCCGTTCTTCAGGTCAGCTCGCACCTCCGTTGAGGTGGGGGCACACCATGTTATCGCATTGGTCAGCCACATTTCAGGCGCTCAAAGCTCAGGTAAATTTTAATTCTTTGGTTCCACCAAAGGTGACCAAAGGACCGTCTCAAAGATGATCATATACTGAACATTCACTATCTGCGGTTAGCAGTCGACCATACATTCATTCATTTCGCAGATCTCACCAAATTGGATGTAGGGATTTATTTTGTGGGAGTGCACATGTGATCAATTAAATAAATAAATTGTCGTTCTTTCCTACACTGGTATCCGGCTTCGGTGTATTAAGTGAAATTGAGTTATTATTACAAGAAATATGTTGTTCTGACAAGAATAACGAAGAATGTTGTACCTATTTTCAATGTCGAGCTGTACTGTACCCTTTCAACTCAATAAAGGCAAGACCTCCGGTCCAGATTGTTTACCAGTCAGGGTCCTCTCAGAGTATGCTGATAAAATAGCTCCATATTTAGCAATTATATACAACCATTCGCTCACAGAAAGATACGTACCAAAAGATTGGAAAATTGCTCGCCACTATCGAAAAAGGGAAGTAGGAGTAATCCGCTGATTTACAGGCCTATATCACTGACGTAGATTTGCAGTAGGGTTTTAGAACATATGCTGTATTCGAAAATTATGAAGTACCTTGAAGAAAACGATTTATTGACATATAGTCAGCACCGATTCAAATTAGCTCTTTATACTCATGAAGTTATAAGTGCTACCGACAGGGGATGTCAAATTGATTCTATATTTTTAGATTTCCAGAAGGCTTTCGACACCGTTCCTCACAAGCATCTTCTAATCAAACTTCGTTCCTACGGTGTATCGCCTCAGTTGTGCGACTGGATTCCTGATTTCCTGTCAGAAAGGTCACAGTTCGCAGTAATAGACGGAAAGTCATCGAGTAAACCAGAACTAATATCCGGCGTTCCCCAAGGAAGTGTTATAGGCCCTCTATTGTTCCTGGTCTATATTAACGACATAGCATACAATCTGAGTAGGCATCTTAGATTGTTTGCAGATGATGCTGCCGTTTACCGTCTTGTAAAGTCATCAGATGATCAAAACGACCAGCAAGATGATTTAGATAAGATATCTGTATAGTGCGAAAAGTGGCATTTGACCCTGAATAAAGAAAAGTGGGCAGTTATTCACATGATTACTAAAACAAATCAGGTAAATTTCGATTACGCGATAAGTCACACAAATCTGAGGGCTGTAAATTCAAGTAAATACTTAGGAATTACAATTTCAAATAACCTAAATTGAAACGATCTCATAGATAATATTGTGGGTAGAGCAAACCAAAGACTGCGATTCATTGGTAGAACACTTAGAAGGTGCCACAGGTCTACCAAAGAGCCTGCTTACACTACGCTTGTCCGCCCTATTCTGGAGTACTGCTTTGAGGTGTGGGATCCGCATCAGGTGGGAATGACGGATGACATCGAAAAAGTACAAAGTGGGGCAGCTCGTTTTGTATTATCGCGAAATATGGGAGATAGTGTCACAGACATGATACGTGAATTGGAGTGGAAATCATTAAAACAAAGGCGTTTAACGCTGCGACGGGATCTTATCATGAAATTTCAATCAGCAGTATTCTCCTCCGATTGCAAAAACACTCTGTTGGCAGCAGCCTACATAAGAAGGAATCAGGGCTCGCACAGAAAAATTTAAGTGCTCGTTTTCCCCGCGTGCCGTTCGAGAGTGGAACGCTAGAGAGACAGCATGAAGGTGGTTCATTGAACCCTCTACTAGGCACTTTATTGTGATTAGCAGAATAATCACGTAGATGTAGATGTGATTAACGTCTCCTCAAAGCTTCAAATGTCGGTCTGGTGCTTCATTTTGCAACTTCCATCAGAGTAAGTTCAAAATGTGTCGGTGTAAGTACACTACCGGCCATTATAATTATGCTGCACCACGACGACGACATGCTACAGACGCGAAATTTAACCAAGAGGAAGAAGATGCTGTGATATGCAAATGATTAGCTTTTCAGAGCATTCACACAAGGTTGGCGCCGGTGGCGACACCTACAACGCGCTGACATGAGGAAAGTTTCCAACCGATTTCTCATACACAAACAGCAGTTGTCCGGCATTGCCTGGTGAAACGTTGTTGTGATGCCTCATGTAAGGGGGAGATATGCGTACCATCATGTTTCCGACTTTGATAAAGGTCGGATTATAGCCATCGCAATTGCGGTTTATTCTATCGCGACACTGCTGCTCGCGTTGGTCGAGATCCAATGACTGTTAGCAGAATATGGAATCGGTGGGTTCTGGAGGGTAATACGGAACGCCGTGCTGGATCGCAACGGCCTCGTATCACTAGCAGTCGAGATGACAGGCATCTTACCCGCATGGCTGTAACGGATCGTGCAGCCACGTCTCGATCCCTGAGTCAACAGATTGGGACGTTTGCAAGTCAACAACCATCTGCCCGAACAGTTCGACGACGTTTGCAGCAGCATGGACTATCAACTCGGAGACCATGTCTGCGGCTACCCTTGAGGCTGTATCACAGACAGGAGCGCCTGCGATGGTGTACTCAACGACGAACCTGGGTGCACGAATGGCAAAACGTCGTTTTTTCGGAAGAATCCAGGTTCTGTTTACAGCATCGTGATGGTTGCATCCCTGTTTGGCGACATCGCGGCGAACGCACATTGGAAGCGTGTATTCGTCATCGCGATATTGGCGTATCACCGGGCGTGATGGTATGGGGTGCCATCGGTTGCAGGTCTCGGTCATCTCTTGTTCGCATTGACGGCACTTTGATCAGTGGACGCTACATTTCAGATGCCTTACGACCCGTGGCTCTACCCTTCATTCGATTCCTGCGAAACTGTACATTTCAGCAGGGTAATGCACGACTGCATGTTGCAGGTCCTGTACGGGCGTTTCTAGATACAGAAAATGTTCGACTGCTGCCCTGGGCAGCACATTCTCCAGATCTCTCACCAATTGAAAACGTCTGGTGAATGGTGCCTGACCAACTGGCTCGTCACAATACGCCAGTCACTACTCTTGATGAACTGTGGTATCGTGTTGAAGCTGCATGGGCAGCTGTACCTGTACACTCCATCCAAGTTCTGTTTGACTCAATGCCCAGGTGTATCAAGGCCGTTATTATGGCCAGAGATGGTTGTTCTGGGTACTGATTCCGCAGGATCTATGCGCCCAAATTGGGTGAAAATGTAATCACGTGTCAGTTCTAGTATAATATATGTGTCCAATGAATACCCGTTTATCATCTGCATTTCTTCTTGGTGTAGCAATTTTAATGGCCAGTAGTGTAGATGGAGCGGAGGGATAGTGTCGGTAGCGGATGTGTGCGGCTCCCTCAGCAGACGGCGGGGTCCGACGGCGGGCGAGGCGCGGTTGCAGTCATCCGGCGGCCCGCTGTGGCGGTGTGGCCGCGCGGGGCTCATTCGCATGCGGCCGCCGCAGACAAACACGTGCCGCTTCCCCGCCTTCCGCCCCCACGCGCGCCATGAATAATTCGCGGCCCGAGGCGCCGGCGCCGGCCCCACTTTGCCGGCGCACATCTGAGCGGCGGCTGCAGTCAAACATTCACGACGACTCCCGCCGCGCGCCCCTCGCTGGCCTCGTTAATCATTTAGCCGCACATTCCGCCGAGGGGCGACGCGTGTCTCTGGCGCCTGGCCGTCGCGGCCCGGGCCTCCGTCACGGCTCTACCTGCGCTTCGCCTGGCGACGCACAGCGCCCACCCGTGCTGCATACACCACACAATTTCTCGATTCCATCCCCTTAAAAACTGCCTCGAGGCAAGCTCTCCGGACGATATACGCTGAAGTGCCAAAGAAACAGGTATAGGCATGCGTATTCAAATACAATGTAAACAGGTAGAATTCGGCGCTGCGGTCTGCAGCGCCCGTATAAGACAGCAAGTGTCTCGCACGGCTGTTAGATCGGTTGATGCTGCTACAGCGGCAGGTTGATTTAAATGAGTTTGAACGTGGTGTTATAGTCGGCGGCACGACCGATGGGGTACAGCATCAACGAGATAGCGACGAAGTGGGGATTTTCTCGCACGACCATTTCACGAGCTTACCGTCAAAATCAGGAATCCGGTGAAACATCAAATCTCCAACATCGATGCGGCCGGAGAAAGATCCTGCAAGAACGGGTCCAGCGACGACTGAAGAGAGTCTTTCAACGTGACAGAAGTGCAAACATTCCACAAATTGCAGCAGATATCAATGTTGGGCCATCAAGAAGTATCAGCGGGCTAACCTTTCAACGAAACATCATCGATATGGGGGATTTCGGAGCCGAAGGGCTACTCGTGTAGCCTTGATGACTGCACGACACAATGCTTTACGCCTCGCCTGGGGCCTTCAACACTGACGTTGGACTATTGATGACTGTGCGGCGGCGCGGTTCCTTCCGTCCCTTTACGACGAACCTGCACGTACCTGTGAACATTGTCTCAGCAGATCATCAGTAGGAAGCCGAGCGAAACATACTGTACTTCGACGTGAACCAGGCTGCGATTAAGGTCACTAATCACTGTTTCGGGAGAAACTTTTCACACGAAATGAAAGGTTGGAAGTTTTGTCCTTCATTAATATATTCTGAAACTTAGGTGAACAAGTATCACTGCCAAGCCCGTGCTAGTCTCAACACAGTCACTCACAATTCTTTTCACTCACGTTAGCAAGTTTATGGTGTTGTATTACCCGACGACGTAATAGCTACAAAAATATGGATTAATTTGATTGAGAATGCTCGACAAGTATTAAGTCTGTCGGTACCTAATGCAGTCACAGTTTTTAGCCACCGACCTGCTCAATACGCCTCCGTAATTTATGTCTTTCCTCTCCACAAAAATCACTAAAAAATTCCGAAATTTCTACACACCTATCGGAATAATTATGCCGTCACTTTACAACACTTTTGATGTATGAAACGCTGCTAGATCCGGCAACTTATCATTTCCATCGGAACTACTACTACACACGTCCGAACTATTTCATGCCTAGGCTCCGACTCTTCTTTAGAATACTCTAAGTCTTCTCTACCAGCAGAAAAAGGCGCGCGAATAATACTGCTTTACCATTGGTCACTTTACTCAACAGCCAACAGCAAAACAACATTCTCCCGCGTCAGTCCGCTCTTTTCATCAATAACCAATCGCAAAATAGTAAACCTAACGACTGCACTTTTTACCGACGTAATTACCTAATATCCTGAAGTTTTGTTTATGCATAAAGTTATTTACTATTGTTATTTATACCTGAATTAACTACCCCTTTACCATAAACTTACTTTACAAATCAATTCTACAAAAATCCCCTTTGACCACATTCACACTTCTTCGAAATGTTCCCACACTAAATCCCACTACATAACTAGTTAAACAGTTATCTTCACATTAACCTTAAACCACACTCATGCATCATCCGTACTGCTAAAACACATTTATAGCATTTTACATACACAAAAGACATAACAACACTTTATGAAAATACTAGAACAATTTATGAAAAACATTCTATTACTTTAGTGCACTCCAGTGGGCACAATCGAAACTAAATCACAGTCCACTATCAAATACTGTCCTGTATCGGCTGATACATAAACTACGTGCGCGTCCAGTCTCGCCTCACCATCTGTCACTATCCACCTCTGAGACACATCTGCCACTTAACCGCCTCCAAGGCAGGATCGGTATACGGCGCTACGCCTCAACTGGGAACATTTTGCCTGGTCAGGCGATTCTCGTTTCTAATTGTGTCGAGAGTATGGACGTATACGGGTATGGAGGCAACCTCGTAAATCCTTGGACTCTGCATTTCAGCGAGGGACTGTTGAGGCTGGTGGAGGCTCTGTAATTGTGTGGGGCGTGTGCAGTTTGAGTGATATGGGACCCCCTGATACGTCTAGATACGACTCTGACAGGTGCCACGTACGTAAGCATCCTTTCTTATCACCCGCTTCCATTCATGTTCAGTGTGCATTCCGACGGACTTGGGCGATTCCAGCAAGACAATGTGACACCTCACACGTCCACAATTGCCACAGAGTGGCTCCAGGGACAATCTGAGTTTAAACACTTCCGCTGGCCAACACACTTCCGAGACTTGAACATTATTGAGCATGGGATGCTTTGCAACGTGCTGCTCGGAAGAGATCTCCACACTCTCGTATTCTTACTGATTTATGGAAAGCCCTGCAGGATTCATGGTGTCAGTTCCATCCAGCAGTACTTCAGACAGTAGTCGAGTCCATCTCACGTCGTGCCGGCCGAAGTGGCCGTGCGGTTGAAGGCGCTGCAGTCTGGAACCGCAAGACCGCTACGGTCGCAGGTTCGAATCCTGCCTCTGGCATGGATGTTTGTGATGTCCTTAGGTTAGTTAGGTTTAACTAGTTCTAAGTTCTAGGGGACTAATGACCTCAGCAGTTGAGTCCCATAGTGCTCAGAGCCATTTGAACCATTTGAACCATCTCACGTCGTGTTGAGGCACTTCTGTGTGGTCGCGAGACCACTACACGATATTAGGCAGGTGTACCAGTTTGTTTGGCTCTTCAGTGTGTAAGGGTCGAGCAAGAAGTTTCCGTTCGAAGACCATTCAGTTTAGAATCGCTATGCCAATCAGACAAACTCACCGTGAGAGTTAAGTCAATCATCGCTTCGACCCGCTAAGTTGAAGATACTCGTGTCCTGCTGCGTGAAGAAGTCCATAACTGCAGATCCTCGTGCGACACGACTCTTGGACCCTTGAAGGCCTCTTTTATGGCACCGAAGACTTGGAATCGCACGAGGTGAGATCTGGACAAAGGGCCGGATACTCCAGTGTCTCCCATTTGAGTTGGCTTGATTTCTGCATTACGACATTTGCGATATGGGGACGTGCGCTGTCATGAAGCAGCAGCACCCTTAGCCGCATCATTCCACAACGGTGGTTTTCGATAGTTCTGCTGCCCTAAACAAATTCTTCACTCTCCGATAGACGTCCACTCGTATTTGGACGCATAAGGTAATAGCTTCACCGTAGTTCACATTTCAAAATTTACGGCACCCTCATCGGAAAGACGCAAATGCCACAGTAATTCGTCGTCTAGATGTCGGTGCTTACAGTCGGACTCGCCCTACGTTGAAAATACGCTGCACCATTGCCATCAGACGGGATCTTTTTGATCGCCATTTATACGCAGTGTGCCCAGTTCCGCCAGGACTGTGTCTATGAAAAATAAAAGTCACAGATTACATTAGCAATATCACTATACTTATTTCACATAGTCTCCCCTGAATCAATACACAGCTGAAATAGTTTTAAAAATGTTATGAAACAGTCACCGTAATCCATTTTTGGAGTTGTATCTAGACAGGAATGATATCGACAGGAAGTGCAAAATGGCTAAGCAGGGATGGCTAGAGGACCAATGTAAGGATGTAGAGGCTTGTCTCACTAGGGGTAAGATAGATACTGCCTACAGGAAAATTAAAGAGACCTTTGGAGAGAAGAGAGCCACTTGTATGAATATCAAGAGCTCAGATGGCAACCCAGTTCTAAGCAAAGAAGGGAAGGCAGAAAGGTGGAAGGAGAATATAGAGGGTTTATACAAGGGCGATGTACTTGAGGACAATATTATGGAAATGGAAGAGGATGTAGATGAAGACGAAATGGGAGATAGGATACTGCGTGAAGAGTTTGACAGAGCACTGAAAAACCTGAGTCGAAACAAGGCCCCGGGAGTAGACAACATTCCATTAGAACTACTGATGGCTTTGGGAGAGCCATTCACGACAAAACTCTACCATCTGGTGAGGAAGATGTATGAGACAGGCGAAATACCCCCAGACTTCAAGAAGAATATAATGATTCCAATCCCAAAGAAAACAGGTGTTGACAGATATGAAAATTACCGAACTATCAGTTTAATATGTCACAGCTGCAAAATACTAACGCGAATTATTTACAGACGAATGTAAAAACTGGTAGAAGCGGGCCTCGGGGAAGATCAGTTTGGATTCCGTAGAAATGTTGGAACACGAGAGGCAATACTAACCTTAAGACTTATCTTAGAAGAAAGATTAAGAAAAGGCAAACCTACGTTTCTAGCATTTGTAGACTTAGAGAAAGCTTTTGACAATGTTAACTGGAATACTCTCTTTCAAATTCTGAAGGTGGCAGGGGTAAAATACAGGGAGCGAAAGGCTATTTACAATTTGTACAGAAACCAGATGGCAGTTATAAGAGTCGAGGGGCATGAAAGGGAAGCAGTGGTTGGGAAAGGAGTGAGACAGGGTTGTAGCCTCTCCCCGATGTTATTCAATCTGTATATTGAGCAAGCAGTAAAGGAAACAAAAGAAAAATTCGGAGTAGGTATTAAAATTCATGGAGAAGAAGTAAAAGCTTTGAGGTTCGCCGATGACATTGTAATTCTGTCAGAGACAGCAAAGGACTTGGAAGAGCAGTTGAACGGAATGGACAGTGTCTTTAAAGGAGGATATAAGATGAACATCAACAAAAGCAAAACGAGGAAAACTAAATCAGGTGATGCTGAGGGAATTAGATTAGGAAATGAGACACTTAAAGTAGTAAAGGAGTTTTGCTATTTAGGGATGATGGTCGAAATAGAGAGGATATAAAATGTAGACTGGCAATGGGAAGGAAAGCGTTTCTGAAGAAGAGAAATTTGTTAACATCGAGTATAGATTTAAGCGTCAGGAAGTCGTTTCTGAAAGTATTTGTATGGAGTGTAGCCATGTATGGAAGTGAAACATGGACGATAACTAGTTTGGACAAGACGAGAATAGAAGCTTTCGAAATGTGGTGCTACAGAAGAATGCTGAAGATATGGTGGGTAGATCACGTAACTAATGAGGAGGTATTGAATAGAATAGGGGAGAAGAGAAGTTTGTGGCACAACTTGACTAGAAGAAGGGATCGATTGGTAGGACATGTTTTGAGGCATCAAGGGATCACAAATTTAGCATTGGAGGGCACCGTGGAGGGTAAAAATCGTAGAGGGAGACCAAGAGATGACTACACTAAGATTCAGAAGGATGTAGGTTGCAGTAGGTACTGGGAGATGAAGGAGCTTGCACAGGATAGAGTAGCATGGAGAGCTGCATCAAACCAGTCTCAGGACTGAAGACCACAACAACAACATCTGGACCTGCAGTACAGTTTTCTTGGATGTCATTGAATGCACCTTAGCAATGGCAATTTCAGTGTTGGGTACAACCAGAAGTCGGATGGGGCCAAATCCGGCGAATACGGCAGGTAATCAAGGACTGTCATGCGTCCGGTGGTCAAACACTGGTACATAATCGTCATTTTGTGGACCGGGGCGTTGCCGTGGAGGAGCGACCAGGACCCTGCCTTCGGTATTCGGCTGGAATTCGACGAATTAACTGGCTGTTGTGCCGAAAACAAATCATGGCGTTGCCTCATTGCTTCACCGCCATTTTCCGACGAGTATCAGACACGTACTGTCACATTCGCAGTCAGGATGTCTGCTACTGCGACCTCCCACACAGCTGTTGTTGAAGGGTGGTAACCCCACAACTTACCTTAAGAGAGCACAGCAGTTAGAAATTTCACACAAGCGGTCCTAACTGAACTGGAAGATGCTGTGTATGTCACACTATTAGAAGGGCACGCTAGTCGCTTTGGAGCGTTGTTTGAGGCAGCATTTGGCTAGCCACCGCTGACGTAAGCTGCTGCAGTGAAGAGGTAAGTCTACTCGCATCGGATGCTTGGCTTTAGTGCAAAAAGATGCGTACGACGTGGAAATGAAACAGAATGTCAGAAGAAGCTACGAATTAATACGCAGCCATGAGCACACGGTGAATGTAGTGTCCAGTTTGTTGCTGTACAACGGGGCCTGTCCACCGTGTCCAGAGGGGATGGTGTTCCACTGGAATCCATGGAAGAAGTTATAAGGGCAGTGATCATAAAACGTTCTCAACTGACAGAGAATTGTGGCGAGTGTCACATCTTGTTAATGGCAATAGGCTTCAAACCCGACGGAATTTGCCGCTGTTAGTGAATGCAGGCCCATCCTAGAAACCTTCCGAGAGAGTACGGCGAAGAAAACTGCATGCGAAGGATATTTGGTAACGGGGAACTAGGAAAATATAATTTCTCACAGCATCACAGAAAGTGGACAACAGCTGACAGGGAGGCTCGGCTGCAGGTAGTCCTACGAGTCGTGGTCTTGCCTCTTTTCAAATGTTGTAAGACATCAAGTGCACCAGCCGCCAATGAGGCGATTAATCTGCAGTTTGCGTAGAATTGTTTTAGTAGCAGAAAGTGTTTCAAGTCATTCGGGGTACCGTGAACATGAAACAGGTTGTTTATTTCAGCATTCTCGGTGACCAAATGTTGCCCTTTCTTCTACAGCTTGATGATGAGTATGTTGTTGAACACCCCCGTTCACAGGGCTGCGTGCTTTTTTTTGGAGTCATCAGTCTTCTGACATGTATGATGCGGCTCGCCATAATGTACTCTCCTGTGCCAAACTTCTCATCTCAGAGTGGCACTTACAAGTCTACATCCTTTACGGATTTTACCCTCAACAGCTCCCTTTACTACCATGGAAGTAATTTCCTGATGTCTCAACAAATGTCCTGTCATCCTGCACCTTCTTTTTGTCAGTGTTTTCCGTAAATTGCTTTCCTCGGAGATTGCCACTTCTCATTACATTCGTCTTTCTTCGATTTACTTTCAGTCCACATTCTGTGCTCATTAGACTCTTCATTCAATTCAACAGATCCTGTAATTGTTCTTCACCTGCACTGAGGATTGCAATGTCATCAGGAATCTTATCAAAAAATGGTTCAAATGGCTCTGAGCACTATGGGACTTAACATCTGAGGTCATCAGTCCCCTAGACTTAGAACTACTTCAACTTAACTAACCTAAGGACATCACACACATCCATGCCCGAGGCAGGATTCGAAACTGCGACCGTAGCAGCAGCGCGGTTCTGGACTGAAGTGCCTAGAACCGCTCGCCCACAGCGGCCGGCGAAATATTATCACTGATAGCCTTTCTCCTTGAATTTTAATCTCAATCTTCAAGCTTTCTTTCATTTCCACCTTTGTTTCTTTGATGTATAGATTGAACTATGGGGGCGAAAGACAACATCCTCGTCTTACACTATTTTTAAGGAGCACTTCGTTCTTGGTCTCGCAGTCTTATTGTTCCCTCTTGATTCTTGTTCATAGGGTATCTTACCCTTTTTCCATACATCTTACCCCTATTTTTCTTAGAATTTCGAATATCTTGCACCGTTTGACGTTGTCGAATGCTTTTTCCGGGTCGACAAATCCTATAAACGTGTCTTGATTTTTCTCGTTTTTTTCAGTCGTGCTTCCGTTATCAACCTCAACGTCAGAACTGCCTCTCTACTGCCTTTAGCTGCACGCATACCTTCCTGGTTTGACAAACACTCGAGCACGCGCACTTCGACTGGCCTGTTACAAACAGTCTGTCCTAATCCCATATGAAACATCTGGGATTGTTCGGAGCGCGGGTGAAACAGTCACATTGCCGCAGTGTGGTAGCTCGGCAGGATCTATCATTATGGAGGGGCTTCAGTAGGATATGGCTTACTTAAAGGAACTAGTGCGCTCTCTTCCTTAACGAACAGAGGTCATTATCAAGGCTAGGGGTTGTGTTGCGCGATGTTAGCGTGGTGTGTGCACAACGAAGAAGCAGTGACGGAAATGAAAGGTTCAAGAGTAAGATCAAAATTCGGGGCGAAAGGGTACCAATGATAGGATCGACGATATTGCTGTTCTCAGTGAATGCAGATTAGAATTACAGGACCTGCTGACGGGTATGAACTCTTTATTCAGTCAGAAAACGGACTGAGAGTAAACTGAATGTAGACAAAACTAATGAGAAGCAGCAGAAATGAGAAAGGCGTGAAACTTAACATCATAATTTGGAATCACAAAGCAGACGAAGTTGAGGAGTTCTGCAGGCTAGGCAACAGAGTAACCAATGATTGGCTGAGTGGGGAGGACGTAGAAAGCAGACAAGCACTGGAGAAACGGCATTTCTGGCCACGAGAAGTCTGCTAATATAAAACGTAGGCCTTAACTTGAGGAAGAAATTTATGAGAATGTACGTATGGTGCACAGCAGTGTATGCTAGTGAAACATGGGCTGTGCAGAAACCGAAACAAAAGAGATTCAAGAGATTCGAAGCAATTGAGACGTGGTGCTGGGGACGAATGTTGAAAAGTAGGTGGACTGATAGATAATGAATGAGGAGGTTCTCCGCAGAATCGACTATGAGAGAAGTGTATGGAAAACACTGACGACAAGGAGGGATAGGAACATAAAATTCTTGTGTGCCGTGTACTGCGTCATTGTATAAAATTAGTTATAAACTGTAAAACCAATGTTTCGATCATATTACAGCGGCCTTCCTCGGCGCAAGCCTTCGTAATTATGTAAGGACGAAGATAATAGGACACCTTGAAACGTCCCCGTAGAAATATTAAGCATGACAGTGCTGGTAATCTTCTACGTTATTTGATTTTCAAACAGCTGAGCAAAACTCAACGTACTCAAACAATTTTCTCTTTACTTATTCTGATCATCATCATCATCATCATCATCATCATTTAAGACTGATTATGCCTTTCCGCGTTCAGTCTGGAGCATAGCCCCCTTATAAAATTCCTCCGTGATCCCCTATTCAGTGCTAACATTGGTGCCTCTTCTGATGTTAAACCTATTACTTCAAAATCATTCTTAACCGAATCCAGGTACCTTTTCCTTGGTCTGCCCCGACTCCTCCTACCCTCTACTGCTGAACCCATGAGTCTCTTGGGTAACCTTGCTTCTCCCTAGCGTGTAACATGGCCCCACCATCTAAGCCTGTTCGTCCTGACTTCTACATCTATAAAGTTCATTCCCAGTTTTTTTTTGATTTCCTCATTGTGGACACCCTCCTGCCATTGTTCCCATCTACTAGTACCTACAATCATCCTAGCTATTTTCGTATCCGTAACCTCAACCTTATTGATAAGGTAACCTGAATCCACCCAGCTTTCGCTCCCATACCACAAAGTTGGTCGAAATATTGAACGGTGCACAGATAACTTTGTCTTGGTACTGACTTCCTTCCTGCAGAAGAGAGTAGATCGTAGCTGAGCGCTCACTGCATTAACTTTGGTACACCTCGCTTCCAGTTCTTTCACTATGTTGCCATCCTGTGAGAATATGCATCCTAAGTACTGGAAACCGTCCACCTGTTCTAACTTTGTTCCTCCTATTTGGCACTCAATCCGTTTATATTTCTTTCCCACTGACATTACTTTCGTTTTGGAGATGCTAATCTTCATACCATAGTCCTTACATTTCTGTCATAGCTCTGAAATATTACTTTGCAAACTTTCAATCGAATCTGTCATCACAACTAAGTCATCCGCATATGCAAAACTGCTTCTTTTGTGTTCACATATCTTAATCTCACCCAGCCAGTCTATTGTTTTCAACACATGATCCATAAATAATATGAACAACAGTGGAGACAGGTTGCAGCCTTGTATTACCCCTGAAACTACTCTGAACCATGAACTCAATTTACCGTCAACTCTAACTGCTGCCTGACTATCCATGTAAAGACCTTTAATTGCTTCCAAAAGTGTGCCTCCTGTTCCATAATTTCGTAGAACAGACAATAACTTCCTCCTAGGAACCCAGTCATATGCCTTTTCTAGATCCATAAAGCATAGATACAATTCCCTGTTCCACTCATAACACTTCTCCATTATTTGCCGTAAGCTAAAGATCTGGTCCTGAGAACCTCTAAGAGGCTTAAGCCCACACTGATTTTCATCCAATTGGTCCTCAACTAATACTCGCACTTTCCTTTCAACAATACCTGAGAAGATTTTACCCACAACGCTGGTTAAAGAGATACCTCTGTAGTTGTTACAATCTTTTCTGTTTCCATGTTTAAAGATTGGTGTGATTACTGCTTTTGTCCAGTCTGATGGAACCTGTCCCGACTCCCAGGCCATTTCAGTTATCCTATGTAGCCATTTAAGACCTGACATTCCACTGTATTTGATGAGTTCCGACTTAATTTCATCCACCCCAGCTGCTTTATTGCACTGCAATCTATTGACCATTTTCTCCACTTCCTCAAATGTGATCCTATTTCCATCATCATTCCTATTCCATTCTACCGCGAAATCTGAAACATTACTGACAGTATTTTCACCTACATTGAGCAACTCTTCAAAATATTCCCTCCATCTGGACAAGGCGTCCACAGGATTCACCAGCAGCTTTCCTGACCTGTCCAAAATACTTGTCATTTCCTTCTTACCTCCCTTTCGAAGACTGCTAATTACACTCCAGAATGGTTTTCAAGCAGCTTGACCCATAGTCTCCAACCTGTTTCCAAAGTCTTCCCAAGATTTCTTCTTGGATGCTGCAATTATCTGTTTGGCTTTGTTTCTTTCTTCAACATAACTTTATCTGTCTACCTGAGTTCTAGAATGCAGCCATTTTTGATATGCCTTCTTTTTTCTTTTACAGGCTGCCTTGACTGTGTCATTCCACCAAGCTGTTTGCTTCATCCTACTTTTACACACTACTGTTCCAAGACATTCTTTAGCCACTTCTAGTACTATGTCCCTGTACCTTGTCCATTCCTTTTCCTATTACTGTAATTGACTACATTCAACTAACGGGTACCTTTCTGAGATCGCTGTTATGTACTTGTGCCTGATTTCCTTATCCTGAAGTTTCTCCACTCTTATCCTTCTACATATGGACCTGACCTCCTGCACTTTCGGCCTCACAATCCCAATTTCGCTGCAGATTAAATAATGATCAGTGTCATCAATGAATCCCCTGAATACACGTGTGTCCCTCACAGCCTTCCTAAATTCCTGATCTGTTATTATATAGTCAATGACAGATCTGGTTCCCCTGCCTTCCCAAGTATATCGGTGAATGTTCTTATGTTTTGAAACAGGAGTTTGTTATTACTAAGCCCATACTGGCACAGAAATCCAAGAGTTGTTTCCCGTTCCTGTTAGCCTCCATATCCTCTCCAAATTTACCCATAACCTTTTCATACCCTTCTGTTCGATTTCCAATCCTGGCGTTAAAATCACCCATGAGCAGAACACTGTCCTTGTCCTTTACTCTAACAACTACATCACTGAGTGCCTCATAAAAACGATCCATCTTATCTTGATCTGTCCCTTCACAATGCGAATATACTGACACAATCCTAATTTTCTTGCTAGACACTGTCAAATCTATCCACTTCAGTCGTTCGTTTACATACCTTATTGTAACTACGCTGAGTTCCATTTCTTTCCTGATGTAAAGCCCTACACCCCATTGTGCTATTCCTGCTTTGACTCCTGACAGGTAGATCTTGTATTCTCCCACTTCCTCTTCTTTCTCACCCCTTACCCGAATGTCACTAACAGCTAAAACGTCCAGCCCCATCTTACTTGCAGCCTCTGCCAGCTCTACCTTCTTCCCACAGTAGCTCCCATTGATATTAATAGCTGCCCATCTCATTACCATTTGTTTGCCAAGTCGTATCTTAGGAGTCCCTGGTTTGTCAGTTAGAGGTGAGACTCCGTCACCTCCAAAGGTCCGAGGCAATTTGCTCTGATTGTTGCCAGCATCATATTTAAAGTACCAGGGAAGCAGGTTGCTAGCCTTACTTGCCCCGAGTCCCATTGGGTTTTACCCCTAACGGTTGAGGGACTAACCGGTGGATTTGGTAGTCTTCGCCGTATGAGCACAAAGGTGACCACGACTCAGAGTAAGTCCGAGATGCCCAGCCTTATTCCAAAGTAACTGGTATCCCGACTGTCGGGACCACTTACGTGGCCACTCACACGTTGCCCGTGGTTCATGAACTAGGACATGATACCAGGAACCCAGACCATGAACCACTTATTCTGATCATCACTAAAATGACACACTATATTTTTAGCGCAACGCAATCTGACTTTCAATAATCCCTACAAAAGATTGGCCCTGACTAACAATATACCTTTCATGAATCACTTACCTCACAAAAATCTTCGTTACTCAAATTACTCCAATACAGCGAACGCAAATACTGGCAGCTACATAAAATAATCTAACT
Source organism: Schistocerca americana (assembly GCF_021461395.2). NCBI lineage: Eukaryota > Metazoa > Arthropoda > Insecta > Orthoptera > Acrididae > Schistocerca > Schistocerca americana. The sequence continues at coordinate 85,474,388 of NC_060120.1, read as the reverse complement.
ACTGAAGGCACTAACTACTGATAGGCATAGTTACCAAATGAAAGATTTTGGTAGAGAGCAAACAGTGTATTTAACTTAAGAGTGTCCAAAAGTATATATATATATATATATATATAAAAGTATATATATATATATATATATATATATATATATATATATATATATATACAATTTAGTGACATACAATTAAACAAATTTCCTTTTTCTGACGGGTACACGGTCCAGATCGTCCGCTCAAAACTCTGGCATCTCTCTCCCAACATCCACCACTGCTGGCAGCTCATGTCCAACTGCACAACGGTACGCGCTGTTCACATCCAACTGCCCAACACTAAACAAACGAATATTCCAACAATGAGTCCAACCAGCCACAGACGTCACACAGCGCAGTCAGCGATTTTCATACACAGAACTACGTGGCATTACCAACTAAAAATCTAAACAGCCTTTTTACGACCTGTTAAGGCTCCAGGGAATAGCTTCCTCGGTCCCAGAGGAAGCATTAGAGGGTAAAAACTGTAGAAGAAGACGTAGAGTGGAATACTTTCAGCACATAATTGAGGACGCATGTTGCAAGTGTTATAGTGACCGTTCCCGTACGTAGCTATCTACGGGAACGGCCACTATAGCGTAGCTTTCATCTGTTGCAACTGATATTAAGGTGACAGAGCGTGTAGAAGTGAGGGCTAATGGTTGGAGCTGGTAAGGAGATGGTGAAATCAATATGCAACTTGAGCGTCAGTAAAGTTCCTTAATAGCAAAATGAAATTTTTACCCTGCAGTACGTTGGTTTGAAACATTCAGGCAGATACACATAGCAACAAGCATACTTTAGCAACAAGTATTACATAAATTAGGCAACTGCTACAGATCTGGACCAAGGGGTATATCTACATACAAATGTTCTCTATTAATTATTTGTTAAATTGTCTGAAAACGAATCGTTCTATGAAAAAAAATGTATTGTCGGCGTATTGATGAGCAAGATGGCACGAAGGTTATCGAAGCTTTTAAATAAAGAAATTTAACGTAAAATAAACTCATTCGTGGGTTGGTTTTGGCCTGGGATACATTTGTTTTGCTTACGATACCCTTGTAATTACTTGATTTTTGCATACCGTTAAGTTCGTCGGTAATGTAATAGAAAGTTGAGTCTTTGAAATTATGCCTGATCTCGAGTGATTTTTGAATAATAAACGTAGCTGGAATGATCGTAAGTGTAGAAAATGCCACGAGAGTTTCGTGCAATTTTTCTGTTCAGGATGACACTATATGTGTACATCTCGAACAGATATTGATCAGTAGCATCCTATTTATTATTGAAGACGATTGCAACACAGCCCAAATATAAAGAGCATTAGTTTTAGCTAATAAGCACTACACCAGCAACAGACAAGGAGCGACAAACTGAGCGTTACATATTTCGCCGAGACAGCTCAAGGTTTTAATATAACTAAGCAGTTTATCTAACCAGCAGCTCTCTGTGCACCATGGGGAATATGTGCCAGAGAAATCATATGGTGACATTCATACAGCCTATGGGTACAATGGCAGAGAGGATTTATGACTCAGTACAGAGGTAGCCCGCAAACTGCTATACCATAATGTAACCACAGCTTCGTGAAGTGTCGTCATATTTCTGGTTTGATGCGGCCCGCCACGAATTCCTTTCCTGTGCTAACCTCTTCATCTCAGAGTAGCACTTGCAACCTACGTCCTCAATTATTTGCTTTACGTATTGCAATCTCTGTCTTCCTCTACAGTTTTAGCCCTCTACAGCTCCCTCTAGTACCATGGAAGTCATTCCCTCATGTCTTAGCAGATGTCCCATCATCCTGTCCCTTCTCCTTATCAGTGTTTTCCACATATTCCTTTCCTCTCCGATTCTGCGTAGAACCTCCTCATTCCTTACCTTATCAGTCCACCTAATTTTCAACATTCGTCTATAGCACCACATCTCAAATGCTTCGATTCTCTTCTGTTCCGGTTTTCCCACAGTCCATGTTTCACTACCATACAATACTGTACTCCAGACGTACATCCTCAGAAATTTCTTCCTCAAATTAAGGCCGGTATTTGATATTAGTAGACTTCTCTTTGCCAGAAATGCCTTTTTTGCCATAGCGAGTCTGCTTTTGATGTCCTCCTTGCTCCGTCCGTCATTGGTTATTTTACTGCCTAGGTAGCAGAATTCCTTAACTTCATTGACTTCGTGACCATCAATCCTGATGTTAATTTCTCGCTGTTCTCAGCGAAAGGCTACAGCCTTGTCTTACACCCTTCTTAATACGAGCTCTTCGTTCTTGATCGTCCACTGTTATTATTCCCTCTTGGTTGTTGTACATATTGTATATGACCCGTCTCTCCCTATAGCTTACCCCTACTTTTTTCAGAATCTCGAACAGTTTGCACCATTTTATATTGTCGAACGCTTTTTCCAGGTCGACAAATCCTATGAAAGTGTCTTGATTTTTCTTTAGCCTTGCTTCCATTATTAGCCTTAACGTCAGAATTGCCTCTCTCGTCCTTTTACTTTTCCTAAAGCCAAACTGATCGTCACCTAGCGCATTCTCAATTTTCTTTTCCATTCTTCTGTATATTATTCTTGTAAGCAGCTTCGATGCATGAGCTGTTAAGCTGATTGTGCGATAATTCTCGCACTTGTCAGCTCTTGCCGTCTTCGGAATTGTGTGGATGATGCTTTCGTAACACAGTATATCCGAGAAAATGGAGGAGTCGTCTTCTGGGTCGTTAAGGACGTCAGAGACGATTTCCTGCATCCTGTGGAAGGGCCATTTATTTAACCAGTTGTTGGACTTGTTATGCCTGAATATTGTGATATTCCTCTCACTTAAGCCCAATCCCCGTAGGACAGGTGATGGCAGTAGTATCTGCAGGTTTTAACTTCAGTTTGGACTTCAGCGTGAGCCGCTAGCGGTTTCTTATCATCTTTCAGCGTAAGCTCTCAGTCTTCAGGCCACGAGAGGCCTACCGGGACCATCCGACCGCCGTGTCATCCTCAGTGGAGGATGCGGATAGGAGGGGCGTGGGGTCAGCACACCACTCTCCCGGTCGTTATGATAGTATACTTGACCGAAGCCGCTACTATTCGGTCGAGTAGCTCCTCAATTGGCATCACGAGGCTGAGTGCACCCCGAAAAATGGCAACAGCGCATGTCGGCCTAGATGGTCACCCATTTTCAGCGTAAGCACGACGCCGATTCAACACGTAGCAGAGGGTGAACTTTAATCTGTCGTTTTCTGTAGGTAGTCCTCTCGTTGCTGAGAGAAAGAGCAGAACCTTGAATCTTCGAGTGGTACTTGAAATATCACCGGAATGCAGCAGCGGCTCATTGCTGCTACAGTATAACGTAATTTCGATACTGTGGAATGCTATGTGCTCTTATGAACTAAAAAATATTGTTTTACAATGCGAATTAAAAGCACTGTACGAAGTTCTAATCTGCACACATTATCAAAATTATTTAACACTCCATAAAAATTGTATGCTGCACGGAGACATGTCAGAATCCTTCGATGACCCACCTTTAAGGGCTCCCGACTGATGTTACTTACATTCATTAGTCTCAAATTTCGTGCTGCTCACATTTGTTCGTAACTGGTAGTAGCCAAGTTGCAGTTTTACTTTGTGAAATTAATGAGAAATTAAGTACAAAAAACAGTTTGGTAGATCAATTTATCCATGCATCTTTCATTGCGGTGGTAACGTGTTTGGTATTTTAAATCATCAGCACAATCACGGCCTATTTTGCTCGTTTTGTGTGACCTTTCTTGGTAATGACATGTAGTTCCCTTCTGTATCTGCTTAATTAGTAGTGTAAGTTGCCAAGTTTCTGTTCCACGTGCATTTTACCCATCGCCGCCCGTATTTTTAATCACCTATGCCTGGGAAACACTTTTTCAGCACCATCAAACTGTTCCTTTGAAAGTCATCTCGACCAGCTGGTGTTCATAGCCCGTTAAGTGGTGTGGCCAGCACAGCTGGTCAGGCCGCATTTTTAATAGATGTACATATTTTGGATAGCCACGTCACCTGCGAAAAATCTGAGGTTGCGACATATAACATTCGCTGTCATTAACGTTTAACGTGAACGATAAAACGTAGGGTTCAGCAGAGAGACCTACTCCGTTGTCTGCAGATGACTCATCACATAATATAGCTTACATCGAAAAGTTCTCAATGAAGTTGGGACCACGACCAGATATCCTCACCGACGTACGTTTTGTGATAGATGTGGTATTGCACTGTAACTTCAATGGAACTCTAGATAAATGATTACACTTTGTCAGTTTTCTCCATGCCTCTTAAAATATAAGTTTTGAAGAGCGCAGTTTAGGTTGATAAATGATAAATGATATAAGAGATATCTGCAGTTGGACTGTAGTAATAAAAGCACAATTGTTTGTTAACGCAATTTCTTAAATTGCTTCCACTGAAAATTCGTTCCAAGTGATTCTTATTCTTAGCTACAAGGAAAGTGACTCGTGTTATGTTTGTATCATTCACGCATAATATATGAATCCAAATTTATTCTTTACGCGTTTTATAGCTCCTTACACATTCAAAGCGCGGTGGCAGTCTGCAGCCATGTAAAAGTCTTCATCTTGCGATAGTTGCTTCATTGTATTTCGCTGTCGTTAAACACATATTTTTGTTATTATTGTTAGTTATCATCAGTCTACTTCATCACCTCTGTTCTCTATAATTATTGCATAAAAATCAGCATTATGCTGGCAGAACTGCTCTAACTGCTATTGAACTCTAGAGCTCCACATGGCAGAGTTTTGCTACGACGGAACGATTTAAAATGCCGGGCATGTCAACCAAGTTCTTAAGCGAATAGAAACTAACTCCGGCCAATGTGCTGATTCTCAGTACAAGAGAAGAAAATGATTTCACCACGTGCTGACTTTGGTGTTGATACGCTGACCGTTCAAAACGTAATTCAAGAAGGTCCACTGAGAACTTTCGCTGGAATCGAAAAGTACACTACTGACCATTAAAATTGCTACACCAAGAAGAAATGCAGGTGATAAACGAGTATTCATTGTACAAATATATTATACTAGAACTGAGATGTGATTACATTATCACGCGATTTGGGTGCATAGATCCTGAGGAATCAGTACCCAAAACAACAACCTCTGGCCGTAATAACGGCCTTGATAAGCCTGGGCATTGAGTCGAACAGAGCTTCGATGGCGTGTAAAGGTACAGCTGCCCATGCAGCTTCAACACTATACCACAGTTCATCAACAGTATTGTATTGTGACGAGCCAGTTGCTCGGCCACATTTGACCAGACGTTTTCAATTGGTGCGAGATCTGGAGAATGTGCTGGCCAGGGCAGCAGTCGAACATTTTCTGTATCCAGAAAGGCCCGTACAGGACCTGCAACATGCGGTCGCCAAACACGGATGCGACCATCATGCTGCTGTAAACAGAACCTGAATTCATCCGAAAAAATGACGTTTTGCCATTCGTGCACCCAGGTTCGTCGTTGAGTACACCATCGCAGACGCTCCTGTCTGTGATGCAGCGTCAAGGGTAACCGCAGCCATGGTCTCCGAGCTGATAGTCCATGCTGTTGCAAACGTCGTCGAACTGTTCGTGCAGATGGTTGTTGTCTTGCAAACATCCCCATCTGTTGACTCAGGGATCGAGACGTGGCTGCACGATCCGTTACGGCCATGCGGGTAATATGCCTGTCATCTCGACTGCTAGTGATACGAGGCCGTTGGGATCCAGCATGGCGTTCAGTATTACCCTCCTGAACCCACCGATTCCATATTCTGCTAATAGTCATTGGATCTCTACCAAAGCGAGCAGCAATGTCGCGATAAGATAAACCGCAATCGCTACAAGCCGACCTATATCAAAGTCGGAATCGCATTTCTCCTCCTTCCACGAGGCATCACAACAACGTTTCACCAGGCAACGCCGGTCTACTGCTGTTTGTGTATGAGAAATCGGTTGGAAACTTTCCTCATGTCAGCACGTTGTAGGTGTCGTCACCGGCGCCAACCTTGTGTGAATGCTCTGGAAAGCTAATCATTTGCATTTCACAGCATCCTCTTCCTGTCGGTTACATTTCGCGTCTGTAGCACGTCATCTTCATGGTGTAGCAATTTTAATGGCCAGTAGTGCATATCGGTGATGACGGATGACGGAGGGACCGATAGACTACCTCCGTGGCCCGCATATTAGTTTACAATTTTAGATAATTGGAAATAGTAATTTTAGTGAAGGAACCATAAGCTAAATAAATATCTGCCGGCTGAAGAGACCGTGCGGTTCTAGGCGCTTCAGTCTGGAACTGCGTGACCGCTACGGTCGCAGGTTCGAATCCCGCCTCGGGCATGGATGTGTGTGATGTCCTTAGGTTAGTTATGTTTAAGTAGTTCTAATTTCTAGGGGACTGATGATCTCAGCAGTTAGTCCCATAGTGCTCAGAGCCATTTGAACCAACCAATAATTATCTCAACTTCCACAGATATTATGCACGTATGAGCCTTCTTTCAAGGATTGCTTCTTTCGATTAAACTGCATGGGAACAATTTGTTCTCTTGTGCTTTCACATGTGGCCATCCTTCATTAACTAATCCGCGTATTGTTACATAAATGTTGAGATCGATCTGAAAGCGTGACATGTCAACAGTGCTAGATCATCATTTCTCATAACTACACAACATGTGCACTTCCGTAGTCTGATAAAGATGCTTTATAAGAATCTACAAGGGGCGATCAAAAAGATTCCGTCTGAGGGCTTTAATGCAGCATACCATACGACGTTGCGCGAATCCGATGAAGCTATGTAAGTACTGATATGTAGACAAAGGATCAGTGTGGTATTCGTGTCTCTCAGACATGCATGTGGTAAACGCGGAAACGTGAATTACGGCAACGGTGTTACCAAATGCTTCCAATGAGGACCAGTGTGCTGTTCTTCTTTTCTTGGCTGCCAAAAGACAAATATCGGCAGACACCCATTGGAGAATGAAGAACGTATATTGGGCTGCATGTCTGTCGGAAGCCACCGCTGTGGAATGGTACGTTCCTGCATCGCAAATGTCGTAACGAAGAAGTTCGCTAACTCAAGGGGGAGACACTCTAGCATCTCTGATCTCTTCCCAAGTGATTGTCACCGCTTCGGTCCCTTGAAAAAGGCTTTGAAGGGTCGACTATCGGACGAGGATGTCCAGCAGGCAGTTGCGGAGTTCTTCATGTAGCAACACACGGTATTCAACAAACGGGTATTTTTAATTTGTGCGCTAGTGGGACGATTACCTCAATACTGACGACGATTTTGCTTCATTAGCATACTGGGTGCTCCATTGATAGTGACCGGGCCAAATATCTCACGAAATAAGCATCAAACGAAAAAACTACAAAAAACGAAACTCATCTAGCTTGAAGGCGGAAACCAGATGGCGCTATGGTTGGCCAGCTAGATGGCGCTGACATAAAAAAAAAGAAAGGTTCAAATGGCTCTGAGCACTATGCGACTTAACTTCTGAGGTTATCAGTCGCCTAGAACTTAGAACTAATTAAACCTAACTAACCTAAGGACATCACACACATCCATGCGCGAGCCAGGGTTCGAACCTGCGACCGTAGTGGTCGCTCGGTTCCAGACTGTAGCGCCCAGAACCGCGCGGTCACTCCGGCCGGCGCGCTGACATAGGTCAAACGGATATCAACTGCGTTTTTTTAAATAGGAACCCTCATTTTTATTACATATTCGTGCAGTACGTAAAGTAATATGAATGTTTTAGTTGGACCACTTTTTTCGCTTTGTGGTAGATGGCACTGTAATAGTCACAAACGTATAAGTACGTGGTATCACGTAACATTCCGCCAGTGCAGACGGTATTTGCTTTGTGATACATTACCCGTGTTAAAATGGACCGTTTACCAGTTGCGGAAAAGGTCGATATCGTGTTGATGTATGGCTGTTGTGATCAAAATGCCCAACGGGCGTGTGCTATGTATGCTGCTCGGTATCCTGGACGACATCATGCAACTGTCCGGACCGTTCGCCGGATAGTGACGTTATTTGAGGAAACGGGAAGTGTACAGGCACATGTGAAACGTCAACCATGACCTGCAACAAATGATGATGCCCAGGTAAGTGTTTTAGCTGCTGTCGCGGCTAATCCGCACATCAGTAGCAGACAAATTGCGCGAGGATCGGGAATCTCAAAACGTCGGTGTTGAGAATGCTACATCAACATCGACTGCACCCGTACCAAATTTTTATGCACCAGGAATTGCATGGCGACGACTTTGAAGGTCGTGTATAGTTCTGCCACTGAGCACAAGAGAAATTACGGGACGATGACAGATGTTTTGCACACGTTCTATTTAGCGACGAAGCTTCATTCACCAACAGCGTTAACGTAAACCGGCATTATATGCACTATTGGGCAAAGGAAAATCCAAGATGGCTGCGACAAGTGGAACATCAGCGACCTTGGTGGGTTAATGTATGGTGCGGCATTATGGGAGGAAGGATAATTGGCCCCCAATTTATCGATGGCAGTCTAAATGGTGCAATGTATGCTGATTTCCTACGTAATGTTTGACCGATGTTACTACAAGATGTTTCACTGCATGACAGAATGACGATGTACTGCCAACTTGATGGATGTCCGGCACATAGCTCGCGTGCGGTCGAAGCGGTATTGAATAGCATACTTCATGGCCGGTGGATTGGTCGTCGAAGCACCACACCATGGCCCGTACGTTCACCGGATCTGACGTCCCGGGATTTCTGTCTGTGGGGAAAGTTGAAGGATATTTGCTATCGTGATCCACAGAGAACGCCTGACAACATGCGTCAGCGCATTGTCAGTGCGTGTGTGAACATAACGGAAGGCGAACTAATCGCTGTTGAGGGTAATGTCGTTACACGTATTGCCAAATGCATTGAGGTTGACGGGCATCATTTTGAACATTTATTGCATTAATGTGGTATTTACAGGTAATCACGCTGTAACAGCATGCGTTCTCAGAAAAGATAAGTTCACAAAGGTACATGTATCACATTGGAGCAACCGAAATAAAATGTTCAAACATACCTACGTTCTGTATTTTAATTTAAAAAACCAACCTGTTACCAACTGTTCGTCTAAAATTGTGAGCCATATATTTGTGACTATTACAGCGCCATCTATCACAAAGCGAAAAAGTGGTCCAACTAAAACATTCACATTTCTTTACGTACTACAGGAATATGTAATAAAAATGTGGGTTCCTATTTAAAAAAACGCAGTTGATATCCGTTTGACCTATGGCAGTGCCATCTAGCGGGCCAACAATAGCGCGATCTGGTTTCCCCTTCAAGCTAGATAAGTTTCGTTCTTTGTAGTTTTTTCGTTTGACTATTATTTCGTGAGATAGTTGGCCCGGTCACGATCAATGGAGCACCCTGTATAGATTCTGGCTCGCGGCCTTCGAACAGAAACTTTAAGTCGACTTTAGGATTTTTATATGTTACTTGTAACTTATTTCCTTCGCCTCTAGCAATTCCTGTTGAAGTGAAAAATTCCGAATCGCACAGTGGTTTGGAAGCCACGTGAAGCTGCATGTCCTATAAATGGCTGGATTAATCAGTGCGTACCGCCTCCCGCAGCACTGCGGTTTCCACAACAATCTTCGGATTGATGACAGCATTACTTTTACTAGGTATCAAGGAGATATATTCCTACTAATCCGATTGTAGTAGTCTCAGGGTATCTCGTCGACTCTTTCTGATTTTCTTCAACTGAAATAATTTAGTAAAAGGCATAGTCGTATGGCATTACTGAATTGTAGCACCCCTGCCACATCATCCCCTAAAGCAGTTATTCATCTAGCTCCTAATTGGGCTCTCCTTCTATGCTCACAATGGCACCTTTTCAACGAAAGGCGTATGTGCGGTGTGTATGTTACGTGTATCGTCTGTCTGTCCAGTGTAAGCGACAATGAAGCGTACGTGTAGGATTTTGTACGTCGTTTGCACTGTGACAGATGAAGAAGACGGTGAACTCTGGTACGACTGCATTAGAGTCACACAACCTCAACATACGAAATTCCACAGTTCCGAATTTTATGCAGCATACCGGCCCATAAACGTGGTGTTCAGGAACTGCACACCCACCACCTTTCCTCCGCTTGACAGTTCTATATTGCTCGCGAACTGTTCCACCACCATGATTCTGATGAGTTACCTCAGAGTCGAGTGTGTGTTGCCTATCTAGTCTAAGTCATTCAGTGATCCGTCACTACAGATTGAAAGTTATTTCGATAGTGGTTAGCGGTTCCCCTCCGTCTCTGCTCCGTTACTGCTGCTTTCCACGTCGCTAAGGCATATTTGATGGCCGCGCCTGATTACCCGAGCGGTCTCAGGTGCTGCAGTCATGGACTGTGCGGCGGAGGTTCGAGTCGTCCCTCGGGCATAGGTGTGTGTGTTTGTCCTTAGGATAATTTGGATTAAGTAGTGCGTAAGCTTAGGGACTGATGACCTTAGCAGTTAAGTCCCATAAGATTTCACACACATTTGAAAAAAATTTTTTCGACATATTTGATCAAATCTCTTAACGTCCCTTGTGTTCTGCAAAAAACTGCATTTCTGCTTCTCACACGCCACAAGACTTTTGATACGAACTACTTCTGTGTACACTATACGACCAAAGGCCTCAGAGCACACGAAATCGCGACCCGCGTAGCGTCAGAAGCGATGCTTTTATAGTATCTTGGTTAAGAGGCTAAATACTCTGAAAATAAGCGGACAGAAGACCTATTCTGTAAAAATGTTCCACATTTCCACAATTTAGCACCGTCCTATCGTCCTACCGCTCCAACACCGCGTTCGAGAGTATTCAGAATTTCCAGGAATGGCCTGCTCAGTGATGCACAGTGGAACGAATAAAAAAATCCAGTATGGTTGGAATGAAATGTTCCCGGATTAGAGAAACAAAGTAATTGACACTCGTGCACGGCTGACCATGGAATGGGGCCACGCTGTCGGTTCGCAGTGCAACTGCGACAGCAATATCTGTGTGTTTCTGTACTGTATATGATATTGACACGTCCCCTGTGGACGTGCCGTATTTACTTTACAGGACAGTGATATTTTTATCTCTCGTTTGCGCATTTACGCTGGTAGCTTCCGCCAGTCCGCTGCGTAGAATAAACATGTCACACACAAATACGAAGCACACTACAGAAACAGCTTATGACAGCTAAGTTACTGGCTGCTAGGTCACCTGTAATTGGCAGTGGCAACAGACACCTGAGGTAACGGAACGATATTGCAATGGTAAACATGATGGACAGCGTGGTCAGGCTCGTTCTCTGATTAATTGCTGCTACGGTAGCTGCTCAGTGAACAACCAGCTGTCAATTTCAATAGAACGTTTCTGGGTGCGCCATCAACATTTCAGGCACTGAGGCAAGTGGTCTGTATCTGTGTTCTGTATATTATTCATCTAAATTCATAACCCCCATGAAAGCTACTAAAAATAGTGGCAGGGAAGAAGACGAATTAAATATTCCAAAATCCGAATCGAGAACAACAGCCAACATGAGCAACATACAAAGAGATATCATCGGTATTTCGAAGCAACTTAAAACACTTAACGAACTCTCATGGATATGACGGGGTATCTAGCAGAATACTGAAGTATTGTTCTATGTATGTTAGCCCAGTACTTAGCCATATCTGTAGCTTTTCCTTTAGGAGTGGTCGGTTTCCTGACCGACTGAAGTACTCGGTAGTGAAGCCACTTTATAAAAAGGGAGACAGGGATAATGTTGACAATTTTAGACCTATTTCTATGCCATCAGTGTTTGCTAAGGTTATCGAGAGGTTGTGTACACAAGGCTACTGGAGCATTTAAATTCACATAATTTGGTGCCAAATGTACAGTTTGGTTTTAGAAATGGTTTAACAACTGAAAATACTATATTCTCCTTTCTCTGTGAGGTTTTTGACGGATTAAATAACAGGTTGCGAACGCTAGGTGTTTTCTTTGATTTAACGAAGGCTTTTGACTGTGTTGACCACAAAATATTACTGCAGAAGTTGGACCATTATGGAGTAAGGGGAGTAGCTTACAATTGGTTCGCCTCTTACTTCAAGAACAGAAAGCAGAGGGTTATTCTCCGCAATATTGAGAGTGGTAGTGATGTTCAGTCCCAATGGGGCACTGTTAAGTGGGGCGTTCCCCAAGGGTCGGTGCTGGGGCCACTGCTGTTTCTTATTTATATAAATGATATGCCTTCTAGTATTACAGGTGATTCAAAAATATTTCTGTTTGCTGATGACACCAGCTTGGTAGCGAAGGATCTTGTGTGTAATATTGAAACAGTATCAAATAATGTAGTTCATGAAATAAATTCGTGGCTTGTGGAAAGTAATTAGATGCTAAATCACAGTAAGACTCAGTTTTTACAGTTTCTAACTCAACAAGAACCGATATTTTGATCAGACAGAATGGGCATATCATAAGTGAGACGAAACAGTTCAAGTTCTTAGGAGTTCGGATAGATAGTAAGCTGTTGTGGAAAGCCCATGTCCAGGATCTTGTTCAGAAACTAAATGCTGTTTTATTTACCATTAGAACAGTATCTGAAATAAGTGACAGTTCAACACGAAAAGTAGTCTACTTCGAATATTTTCATTCGCTTATGTCGTATGGTATTATTTTTTGGGGTAATTCTTCTGATTCAAGAAGGGTATTTTTGGCTCAAAAACTGGCTGTTCGAGCTATATGTGGTGTGAGTTCGAGAACCCCTTGTCGACCCCTATTCAATAGTCTGGGAATTCTGACAGCCCTCACAGTATATACTTTCTTTAATGTCGTTCGTTGTTAGCAGTATTAGCTTATTCCCAAGAGTTAGCAGCTTTCACTCGGATAATACTAGGCAGGAATCAAATCTGCATGTGGAATGCACTTCTTTGACTCTTGAGCAGAAAGGAGTGCAGTATTCTGCTGCATCAATTTTCAATAAGCTACCACAAGAACTCAAAAATCTTAGCAGTAGCCCAAACACTTTCAAGTCCAAACCGAAGAGTTTCCTCATGGCTCACTCCTTCTATTCTGTCTAGGAGCCGCTGGAAGAGCTGAAAAATTAACCAAATTCCAGTGTTGCATTGTTGATTTTCTTTATTTAAACTTACGACTTGTCGACTGAATATGTTTCTTATATTTCAGTTTATCTGTTTCTACTATTGTGTTATAATTTCATGTATTGACTCGTTCCATGACCATGGAGACTTCTCCTTAATTTGGTCCCTCCGAACAATAAATAAATAAAAAATAAATAAAGAGAAGTCCTCCTGTCCAGATACTATACCAAGAAGATTCCTTTCAGAGTACGCTGACATAATAGATTGTTACTTAGCAAGTGTAAACTGAGGTAACTAAAGTCATGGCATACTTCCTAATATCGTGTCGGATCTCCTTTTTCCCGGCACAATGCACAAACTCAACGTGCCATGGACTCAACAAGTCGTTGAAAGTCTCCTGCAGAAAAATTGAACCATGCTGCTCTACAGCCGTCCATAACTGCGAAAGCGTTGCCGGTGCTTGATTTTGTGCACGAACTTACCCCTCGACTACGTCCCACAAATTTTTAATGAGGTTCATGTCGGGCGATCTGGATGGCCAAACAATTCGCTCGAATTGTCCAGAAGGTTCTTTAAATCAGTAACATGGCGCATTGTCATGTTTAAAAATTCCATCGTTGTTTGGGAACATGAAGTCCACGAACGTCTGCAAATGGTCTGCAATTAGCCGAACCATTTTCATGCAGTGTTCGGTTCGGTTTGACCAGAGGACCCAGTCTATTTCATGCAAGCATTGCTTGCACCATTACGGAGCCACCACCAGCTTGTACAGTGCCTTCTTGACAATTTTGATCCATGACTTCGTGGGGTCTGCGCCACAATCGAACCCTAACATCATCTCTTACCAGCTGAAATTGGAACTCATCTGACGAGGTCACGGTTATCATTCCTCTAGGGTCCAATCAATATGGCCACGAGCCCTGGAGAGGCGCTGCAGGCTATTAGCAGAGGCACTCGCTTCTGTCGTCTGTTAGCACAGCACATTAATACCAAATTTCGTCGCATTGTCCTAACAGATACGTTTACCGTACGTGATTTGTGTAGTTATTTCAAGCAGTGTTGCTTGTCTCTTAGCACTGAAAACATTACGCAAACGCCGCTGCTCTCTGTCGTTAACTGAAAGCCGTCGGTCACTGCGTTATCCATGGTGCGAGGTAATGCTTGAAATTTGGTTTTTTTCGACAAACTCTTGACACTGTGAGTCTCGGAATAATGAATTCCATAATGGCTTCCGGAATGGAATGTCCCATGCGTCTTGCTCCAACTAACATTCCGAATTCAAAGTCTGGTAATTCCCGTCATGCAGCCGTAATCACGTCGGAAACCTTTTCACATGAATCACATAAATACAAATAACAGCTCCACTAATGCACTGTCTTTATATACCACGCCATCCATGGCTTTTGTCACGTTAATGTATCCAACTGTTCGCTTGGCGAAAGATTCGTACCATAAGAAGGGAAATAGGAGTAATCCGCTGAATTACAGATCAATATCACTAACGTCGATTTGAAGAAGGATTATGGAACAAATACAGTGTTCGATCATTATAAACTACCTCGAACTGAGTTCGGACACTACGAATTATTCCGAAGGTCTGTTGACTCACAGTCAGCACAGATTAAGAAAATATCAGTCTAGTGAAACACAGCTTGGTACGAAGTAATGAGTGCTATTGACCGGGGTTCCCAAACTTTTTCCTTATTTCTATGTTTCCAGAGGGCTTTTGAGACCGTTCCACACAAAAAATTTCCAATCAGATTGCGTATCTCTGGAGTAAAGCTTCAGCTGTGCGACGAGAGTCTAGATTTCCTCTCAGAAAGGTCATAGTACGGAAACAAATCGAGTAAAACGAAAGTGATATCTGGCATTCCAAAAGGAAGTGGTACAAGCCTTTTTCTGTTCTTAGCATACATGAACAATTTAAGAGCTAACCTAAGCACCCCTCTTGGTCTGTCAGCAGATGATGCTTTCATTTACCATGCAGTAAAGTCATCAGAAGACCAAAACCAATTGCAAAATAACTTAGACACGATTTATGAATTGTGCGAAAAGTGGCAATGGTCCCTTAATAAGGAAAAGTTTGAGGTCATCCACATCAGTACAAAAAGAAAGCCGTTAAATTTCGATTAGACGATAAGTTACACAAATGTAGGGGCTGTCAATGAGACAAAATAATTCGGAATTACAATTAAGAACATTACAAGCTGGAACGACGAGACAGATAACGTTGTGGGGAAGGCGAAATAAAGATTACGTTTTATTGGTAGAACACTTAGAAGCTGCAGCACGTCGATTAAAGCGACAACCTACTCTATGATTGTTCGTCATACTCGTACTAGAGTACTGCTGCGTTGTGTGGGATTCTTACAGGTAGAACTGAAGAAGCAGATCGAAAAAATTCAAAGAAGGGCAGCTTGTTTTGTATTATCGCCAAATAGAGGAGAGAGTGTCGCGGATGTGATAAGCGAGTTGAGATGGCTTTTCTTGTTGCGACGAGATCTTTTCACGAAATTATAATCACCAAATTTACCCTCTGAATCTGACAATAATATTTTGTCGTTAATCTACAAAGGGAGAAGTAATCATCATAATAAAATAAGAGAAATCAGAGCTCGTACAGAAAGATTTAAGTGTTGATTTTTTACCAAGCGCTATTGGGGAGAAGTAGTCTAAAGGTGGATCGAAGAACCCTCTGCTAGGCGCTTAAGTGTGAACTGCAGAGAAGTCATGTAGATACAGTTGAAGATGGCGACGCCATAAATAACCGGAAACGTTTAACTGAAGATAGCAACGTTGTCGGAAACCTACGCTCGCACGACTAGCTGCCACTGTCTTCTTTTTATGTTGATCAAGGGATAGATCGACGACTGCATAGGAAATCAAGTAACAGAAAATCACATAACCTGCCAGAATAATAAGTTAGTACATGGAATTTGCGAAAAAGGATATCAACAGATTAAAACTTCGTGCTGGACCGGAACTTGAAACCAGACCGATGCCCCTGCAGTATGTTTCTTTCCCGAGTGCTAGTATCGCAAGATATGTGTGTAAG
Organism: Schistocerca americana; assembly: GCF_021461395.2. NCBI lineage: Eukaryota > Metazoa > Arthropoda > Insecta > Orthoptera > Acrididae > Schistocerca > Schistocerca americana. The sequence continues at coordinate 85,458,198 of NC_060120.1, read as the reverse complement.
GTAAGAAGATAGGTCATAGAGAGAGTAACGCCGTGACGCAGGGTAAGGAAATGGTTCAGAACTACTTAAACCTAACTAACCTAAGGACATCACACACATCCATGCCAGATGCAGGATTAGAACCTGTGACCGTAGCGGTCGCGCGGTTCTAAGCTGAAACGCCTAGAACTGCTCGGCCACATCGGCCGGCCCCGGGTCAAGAGTGGGGACAGATAAGTCGATAAAGTAAGAACATTTATCTCGAAAGGCAAGAAGTCTGGCTCGAGCCCCGATACAGCAAGTAGTTTTAATCGTTCAGGAGGTTTCAAACAACTCACATTTCGCTGTAACGTCGAATATTCATTTTGGATGACACATGCAGTTCTTATTTACGTCAGACACGGGGCAAATATGCGCAAGTTATTCTCAGATCTATTGATACGGGTCAAAAGTAGGTACCGGAAGTAAAACTGGATGCACTCACATCTTTCCTCAAACTATGGAACAAACAGAGTTTTAACTATCCGATAGGCTTACATAATTGTAACCGACACATTCGTTCCTGTCGAGGACTACAAACATATTATCCCCCTCAAATTCCGAAAGTAGTAATAAGTGGCTCACAAAGCATTCTGAAATCAATCTGGTACAGAAATGGGAAAAGCAACTCAGTGAATACACTGTGTGTTCTGTAATTCAGTGTCATCCAGCAAAGAAAAATTGCCAAACAGTGACTTTTATGTGGATGAAATCTCGCATCACTGATGATTACACGGTAATTGCAGGTCAACTAGCGAAAGATGGAGTTAGTAAAAACATGGTTCAAATGGCTCTGAGCACTATGGGACTTAACAGCTATGGTCATCAGTCCCCTAGAACTTAGAACTACTTAAACCTAACTAACCTAAGGACATCACACAACACCCAGTCATCACGAGGCAGAGAAAATCCCTGACCCCGCCGGGAATCGAACCCGGGAACCCGGGCGTGGGAAGATGGAGTTAGTAGCGGAAGCTATGTGGATATAAAAATCCCAGTGCCGAACGCATCCTCAAAAATGAAACAACAAGCACCTCCTTCGTTCCAAAGAGAATCGAATGAAATTTAAAAGAAAAAATAAGAAGAAAAGGTAAGAGATGTATACTTTTACCGCCGTTCATACAAGTATCACCATGGTTTCAGAAGTCCATCCATTTTACGAATGTGTCTGGACTCTTTATTCGACTACACGCATACATTAGTCGTATGGTACTCCCCATACTTCATCTTGTTCCGGCGTAACGAATAGCGCCGGCACGAAGATGAAGAACGCAAGAGCAAAGAAGGCTGTGAGACGACTCAGCTGACTAGGACCGCACCACGATAGGAGCGACCTCTGTAAGAAGAGAATATAAGCGCCACTCCTGTCAATCTCGGCAGGACAGTGGAAGACGGACACTAGCAGAGAGGCCTAGAAGAGCAGAGACATTAACGACAGCAGTAAATTATGAGCGAGTGTGAATAACTTGCATGGACATTGCAATTAGCGAAGGACTTTGATTATTTGCATGTAGCCATTTGCTTGCGACCCAAAGTTAAGTACTGGCAGTTTACTTTAGTTTAATAAAAGTCATTAATGTGATTTTATTGAATTGTTGTACAGCTATCCGTGAACGCAGCATCCTTTAGGCGCCGTATAAGAGACGAATGGGCAGGACCCCAAACATCTAACGATTCTTGATGTAAATCACAACGGCTTACCCAGTTCTTCCAGAGCCAGCTAAGGTGGAGTTTGACATCACTGCCATTCTGACAGGAAGGGAAGACATAAAAATCTATAAAGAGAGGTGGATATTGAATTTTAACGAACAAAGCAAACTAAGCACATAAATGCAAGCCATTGATTCGCCCGTGGCGTCAATCTGTAACTAGTAATGAAAGCATATTTATGTAACAATTTGAACCTGATAAGGATTTAACAGGCCAAGTAGTTTAGTATCTCAAATCTACAACGTGCAAATTCCTTAGTGCGAACTATACTGCATGTACGAGAAAAGACAAATGTTGCATTTACATGTTGATAGAAGCTCTTAAAATGTGATGATTAAAAGGGATATGTGATGCACACCAAATGCATGTATAGATAGGCAAGCTGTAGAATGCATGTCTACAATTTCCACCCTCGCTGTATCAGAAACAAATGGAAAACATTTCCCGACCACCAAACACTGCAATTGTAGGGTACGTTAGCAGCTATGTGGAAGAAACGGCACTGGGTGTGTCACTCTTGGCATCAACTCAGAACAGAGATTTATCGTGTAACATCAGATAGCTTGCACCCCCAAACCTTCATTGGTCACTTATGATTCATAAAATAGTATTTGCTTCTCAGATTCTTAAAAGTGTGGATTATTTTGAATTTGGTGGTTTGTACTTTCCTTCGGGTTCATTCCCAAACGACTTTTGTCTTCCAGTTTGCGTGTTTACGTAGCGTTTATCTATAACAAATTGGAGTACTTACCCGTTTTCTGTGTCGATTTTCAGATCTGGATTTGTTGTATTTAACAGTCATCTCTCTGGAAGACTGTACAGCCTCCTGGGTATATGACGTATAGCGCTTCTCTTTAATACCTGTCGATGTATATGTAAGATAATGATGTCCTTAGATATAAATTAAAGGTGGGGGAAAGGGAAGGGATTACTGATGTCATCTGCTGAGGGATATTGCGCGGAATCAGCGGCGACCAGTGAAAATGTGTGCCAGACTGGGATTCGAACTCTTTGTTTCGTGCTTACTAGGTAGATGCGTTAACCACTGTACCATCCGGGACAGAGTGTTCGTAGAAACTGCTCGGATTATTTCAGCACGTCTCACGACCCACCCACACTCCCTCTTTTTTTCCTCCATGGTCGCTACTCTAAGATTCCAGCAGGAGCTCGGACGTACGTGTGCATCCGCACTAAAGAAGGTAGATCCACTGCCCACCTAGGCGAAAGAACAGAACATGTCCGAAAGAACAGACACCACGCATTCAAATTAATGATGCTCTCCGTCTGATCCAGGAATTCCAGTATGCGACAATATGTGTACTACAGGAAACACAATCTGTGTCACGCCGAATTAAGCGATTTTTTTTTTACCGAGACAGAGCCATTACATCGTCGGTGATGAAATACACAGCATGAATCAGATCTCCAACGACAAAATTTCAGGCATTGTTCTGGGACATTTCCTGAGTACTTCGGTATAAGGGCTCTTTACAGAGCAACTGCATTTCGTTCGATTTCTAGCATTCATTTGTTTTTGTATCTGTATTATACTGAAAATATCTGCATAACACTGCAAATGTCGACAGAATGGACAGTGTGTGTGTGTTTTGAAACACATGTTCTATTCACTCAGGTAATTGTTGTCGCCGACACTAAAGCCTACTTCAATCTTAGACCTCAAGATTGCATTCAGTACTGCTCGCTTTTGTCGCTCTCTCTCTATTTTTCCTATCTAGGTTAGTCATTAACTGTGATATACAGCTATACGGATGAGATTACTGACAGAGAGTTTGGCGAAATGCACCTGTGTTGTAATGTGCTTCTCCAACGCTGTTTAATACAATGACTTGTCCTCAGACCGGGCGTTAGGTATTGTTTTGAACTGATGTGGAACGATGGATAAATGCACATACGAAAATATGAAGTTTTACATAGCCAGTTATCTTGACGTTGGCTTCGTCGTCTTCTATAAAGAAGAAAATTAACTAACGAAACTATTATCAAAATCGGGTACCTCGAACTACTGAACCAAATAAACTATCTGTAGTTTTTAACGTCTGTATTCTGCAACATTTCAGATACTGTGACGGCATAATTTTGATTAAATAGAACAAATAATACATCTGCTTTTTGCAAGCGTCAGAAATGACTCGACTTCCATTTACAACCGCTTCCAGCCAACCTTGTACTCAACGAAGAAGAAAGGAGATACTATGCAAAGCAAAGAATTTACGCATTTTTCAGAGACAATCGTTAATTTGTATTCGGCAAAACTAATAGAACTTAATTTACAAAATATTATCTAAAGTATTCAAAAATCTTTCAAATACGTGAAATGTAAATATTTAAGCGTGAAATTTGTATGAACATGGATTTATACAAATTTTTAATGATCCGAGCGACGATACCGATACACGCTGGTATCGTAGGATACGTAATGTATCGTTGGGTTGATTTCATTACAGCGTATGGGTTCAATGAATGAAATGGAAGAGCGGCGCAGCAAAGCTATGGTAATATGCTCTCCCATCGACAGCAGAACCATTACGCCACTTTTGTATCGGTTTGAGGATTGTTGCATTACTCCGTGTTTTGTGTTGTCGTGTTACTGACTTTTTCACTGTTATGAAAGTATTTTCTCATAAATAAAGGTAACTAGGGTGACCACGTGCATAAATCGCATCAGTATTCTGTAACGAGCCACCGAATACCATGCGCCCATTATACCAAAATACTCTGATAACATCACTGAAAGGTCGAAAATTTTGTTGGAGTTCCGGTTCGCTCTGCATAAGATATCCGTAGTTGCATTTTTATGGTGCAGTCAAACTATTCTTTCAAATTTCTTTCAGCATGTTCTAAGTATTTTTTATTCTCCTGCGACTTTTGTTCTGTTTCCTGTAACTAGACAGAATTCTTCTCAAGTTTTTAAAAATCGTATTACACTTCTGTTTCTTTCACATCTGATGTAGTGATGATGTTTGATAACATGGATGGAAGTCAGTTTTAACAACGAGTCTTGATCGCAAAATACTACATTCGTGGTAAAATACTGGCCAGGTGCGCAGAGAAGTCGTGCACTGAGGCTTCCGTACAGACTTAATTATGTATACAGGCAATTCATCCACTCCTTGAATCGAAATTGTCGAAGACTTTGCTTGTTATCGACACTGATACTCGGCAGATATAGGTACAGGGCTTTCAAGACTTTCGAGAATATTTTACCTTGCAGTTTAAAGTTGGATAACAAACGACAAAAGAAATATTATTTTCGAGTGATATAATTACTAATTTACAATTTTCGGATTTTTCCTTTCCTTTTATTGTGAAACTTCTTTTTGCCAACTTCCGTGATTCTTGACCATTGGGAAGTATCTTGCAGGTTTTGATAAGTGAATTGGCGAGAGCCAAAATTTGGGACATAAATGGCCTATGTTTTGGTAGCATTGGTTTAGAAGCCAAGGTAACACAGACCTTAGTGTGCGCATAAATGTGTAACTTCCTACGTCTACCCGTTCCTGAGAAAAAGGGGTCTTAATGGACACTTGGGCAGACGGACAGACTGATAACAAATGAGAATTTCTTTTTCATGTGATATAATTTTTGGATTTTTTTCCTTTGGTTGTGCTGTGAAACCTTGATTTTTGTCAAATTTCGTGATCATAGGTCAAAGGAAATTACCCTATACATTTTGATCAGTGGGTTTGCTAGTATCAAAATATGTGACATAAATGGCCGTGTCTTTTGATTTATTGACTTAGAAGCTTGCGTTTATTACGCCACTAAGGGACTATAGACCTTAGTGCGCAACATAAATTCCGACTTGATACGTCTCTCGTTACTGAGTAAAAGGGGTCTTAGCAGAATGACGGACAGACAGTCTAGTAACAAATGAGAAAATCTTGTTGTTGATGTGATAGAATTAAATTTTTTCCTTTGGTTCTGCAATTAAATCTTGCTTCTCACCAATTTTGATGATTCTAAGTCATCGGGAAATACCCTATAGGTTATGATGAATTTGCGAGTATGAAAAATGTGACGTATATGGCCTATCTTTTGACTGCGTTGACTTAGAAGCTTGAATTTTGTACGATAGTAAGGGAATCATAGACCTTAGTAAGTGAAATAAACTCCAAGCTGACGTGTTCAACCGTTCCTGAGAAATAAAGGATTTTAACTGTCGTTCGGAGAGACAGACAGGATGGCGGACGAGCAACGAGCTGATCCTATAAGGGTTTCGTTTTTACCGGTTGATATATATATAAAAAAAACCTAAAAATCAATAAAATATTTTGCGATGATGACTGACTACTTTACTAACATTGTAGTGATGTTTGTACTCAGTCCCCTAAAAATGTTTTTCAAAGAGTCGTGGGCAAGTTGTTGTATTCTACTTTAATGTTCACATTTTAACAGACCTTATGTATCTACACGGGTGTACCTACAGAGACTGCAAAGATTATGATGTCTGCGAAAGGAACTAACATTCAGATCCCACCCCCTCCACCCGATATCAGTTCGAAGAAAACGAGAATATTTACCCAGCGCTGTGTGTGGGCACTTATTGAACAAAACTGGATAACAACAAAGGTAGCCGAAAGACGAGCTCTTAGCACTCGTGGAAACAAGAGCCAAAACAACGCGATCTCCGGACGAGAACAGCAACCACGACACGCTATCAAGGGGACCTCAGGACGCCACGGCTGCAACCCGCACCACTCGCCTAGTCGGCAGGCGGCAGCAACACCGCCCTTGCAGGCGCAGCTGGCGCACATCCATTTGCTTCCGCCCTTTCACGTGGAGGCAATCATTCCACAACAGATTCTTCCACCGGCACTGTACTTAAGGTACCACATGTCTAGTGTCCAGTAGTTGAAGTCTGCTCACCAGCCTAGAGAGCGCCATCTACGGCGCCTACGGCGAGCCAGCAGCCATCCACACTGTAACTTGGTCTCCCGAAGCTCTGCCATCAGGACTTCGGTATTCAACAGCTTCTTACTGTGTTGCGTTCTTGGACAATTGATCTTAATTGTGGTCTTTCGTGAAATGCACTTTGATCTGTTTAGAGTCGGTGATCTTGTGAGGTATGACAAATAGTTGCAATCCTTATCACACTACCTATGTGCTCGAACAGAGACCGTTATCTTCACAAACCAAATTTTGACTTCCTTATGTGGACTCAAATAGCTGTTTAGTACAGAAATATGAAGTGTGCTCTCATGTTTTTATTAATAAGTGTTTTGCTCTTGTCTGTCTGAGATTTTACATACGATGCTCATTCAATACATAATGAGCCGTGGCTGGCTCGTTTTATGCTTTGCATCAAACCTTGGTTGCTATTCTGTGATTAGTCTCCCGCAGTTATCGCGATTATGCGGTTATCCTCTCCCTCCGCGACTCGGAGCAGCAGCGTGTATCGATATTAGTACACTTGTACTATCTTTGGCCTCGCGCATATAGTTGCCTGCTGTGCCGTGTCCAGGCAGTTGGTCAGTTGGCTTGAAGCAGAGAGAAAGTTTCCGTGGCGCGTGTCTGGCCGGGGTTGATGGTGGCATCCACGCGCGGTCGGGGTGTGAGGGGCTGTTCCCATTGCTACGAGGTGCGTGGCTCACCTACCCCGGACACGTAAGTTGAGTCTATACTTGATCTACCAGCCAGCCCCAACTGTTCACATTGTGTCGCCTGAATTTCGTTGTGGGCTGTTGGGACATTCCCGCAAGCAACAACGTGTGTTTTCAAGTTGGCGAAATTCTAGCTGCCCTCCTGTGGAGTTTAACTTAACTTGTTATTTCTGAATTGAAGTGCACGAGCGGAATCTTCTGCGTTGTGGCCGCTAACGTTCCGGTTGCCTGCCCTGGTCGTTGACGTAAATTCAGACAGGGTATTTTCCTCGTCGTGTTGCGGCTGTCCACCACCGAGTGTAGTTTGGCAACCGAATTCGTTGTGGGCGCCGATACCTTCCCCGTTGTTCCATAGAACTCCCTGTTGTATGCTGATCGGGTGGAGCGAAAGTTATGCTGTCGCTTGGTCCGTTGACTGTCTGTCGGTTGGGTTGCCGTTAGATTGAGAATTGATGGGCCGACTGCCTGTCTCACCTAAGCGAGCGTTAGTGTTTGAATTCCAGGCCGACCCTTGGAAACTTCTGAGCGCCGTTTCATGTGCTGCCTTTTCTTATTGGTCCTAGTTGTTTGTTTATGTATGGCTTCTAGCCGATTTTAAATTAAAGTTGTTTTGCCCTTAGGGCGTGAGATTGTTTGGGCCTTCAGCCAAATTTGGAGAAATGTTCTACGATAAAACCTTCTGTTTTTTAAATTGACATTCCTGTTTTTGAGTCTTATGTTATTGGCCTTCAGCCGATTTTAAATTAAAGGTTTTTTGCCCTTTAGGTGTGAGAATGAATGGTCCATTTAGCCGGGAACTAAGTTCTAAAACTGTCTTGCTCTGTTTTTAATGTTTTCTTTGCTTTGCAATGTTTCTCAAATGAATAAAGCAGTATGTTCGAGTGCAACTGAGAGTCACTCATTGTGGTCCCTTTCCACAAATTAAACTGTCTGCCTGTAAGGATTACAACATACCATGTTATTCCCCACTCTTCTGACTACAAAGACCTGTTTTTCAACATAATCTTCGATGTGAAGGTCTTACGCCACCTTACTGGGAGGGCCTCTGCGCCAGCACGGTACCGTTCTACAGGTGCTCGTCGGAGCCCACGTCGTGCTGCGTCAGTAATCTCCCCACCATCCACATACTGCCTCCCGCGGAGAGCAGCCTACATTGGGCGAAGCAATGGAGGTTGGAAGGCGCAAAATCCCGGTTGTAGTGTGGGCGAGGAAGAACAGTCGAGTGAATTTTTGTGCGTTCCTTTAGGGTACACGCCTTGGTAAGGAGGTGATATTTTGCTGGGTACCTGGCCACGTTCGGATACAGGGTAACGACATGGCTGATAAAGCTGCCAAGGAAGCATGTTGGGATGGTGCTGTCCATCAATGTCCCATCCCGTTAAACGCCATTATCTCATTTTCTGCGTCAGTGGGCGACTTGAGGTTGCAGGTGTCGGACAACAAATTGCGGTAGCTCAAACCGACCACAAAAGCTTGGTGGACTTCGTGTCAGCCTCGCCGCTGGAAGGAGGTTTTGCTTACGAGACTGCGCATCGGGCACAGCCCTTTCACACATGGCTTCCTTCTCCGAGGGGAGGATCCACCTTTCTGTGAAGTTTGTGGCGTGCCGCTTTCAGTTCAGCATATTGTGGCTACGCCTGTCCTGTATACTGATATTAGGGCAGCCCTCGGTCTCGTGAACTGTCAGGCCTCATCCCTAAACTGGTGGGGAAGGGCAGCAGACTTTAGTACATTGTAAACTGCTTTGCATGTGGGGACAGCCGTCGTCCCCACTTATGAGATTTCATGTTGACGTTTCGTTATGTCGCTGATGACCGTTATGTCGATTGGCCCCTCAACCCATCTCATCATCATCTAGGGTGCACAGACTTGGGTGAGACCTTGCATTGCCTTGGAGAAGGAGAAGTTCGTTTACATTTTTGTGGCGATGAACACGCTGAAGTTTCTTCATTTCCTGAGGGTAGCGCAATACACTTCAGAGTTGATCGTTATACCATGAGAGAGACCATCAAACACAATAATCCCATAACAGTCCCAGACGACCGGTGTAGCCGCGCGGGGTAGCCGCGCGGTCTACGGGCGCTTTTCCTCGGTTTGAGCGGCTCCCCCCGTCGGAGCTTTGAGTCCTCCATCGGGCATGTGTGTGTATGTTGTCCTTACCGTAAGTTAGATTAGGTAGTGCCTAAGTAACCCTAGGCACTGATGACCTCAGCAGCTTGGTCCCATAATAACTTACCGCCACCACGACTTTAATGGCTGAGGGTGGCGCTATGAACTTTTTCATCGAAGGAGAGGTTGTGTGGCGCTACTCCATGGACTGCCGTTTCGATTTCTATTCGAAGTGATGAACCCATGTTTCATCGCCTGTGACGATGTTCGACAAAACAATTGACACTATCAAGCTCTTAAAGCGCAAGCAATTACGCGCGGGTCGTCCTGTCTTCTGTTAGGCCGCGAGGAGCGAGGAACCCAGTGGGCCCACACCTTTGAGTGCCGATTGGTGGGCGAGTGTGTCAGTACTGCCAACACAGATGTCCAGTTGTGCGGCGAGGTGTTTGAGTTGATACGTCCATCACCTCGAATGAGGGTGTCCGCGCATTCCAACATTGCAAGAGTTACAGCTGTGTGTGGCCGACCGACACACGTGAGATCGTATAGGTTTGCGCGACCTTGGTACAATGAGTTACCGTGTTTTTGTTCGCTGCCAAGTCACCGTAGAGTAGACATTCTGATGCGCCTGTGTATGTCTGCGGTGCGCTGGTTTCCCACCAAAAGAAACTCAGTGACAACTCTCTCCTTGGAAGACACCTTCGTTACAGACACCAATTTTAAGGCTACGTATAGCGCCGCCTTCTATTGGAACTTCATGAAACTATAGGGGCTAAAGCGGGAATATTCCACGATGTCCCACAACAAATTCCATTTATTTGAACCGAACCTAGCTGGGACAAAATTTTTGCACTACTAATTCAACGCCTCTTGCACTTAGCACAGAATGGGCGCTTCACGTACATCCATTTGTCTTGAAATTTCATAACTATTTTGCTGATATTCTCCTCGCAGCTGAAACTGCCAAATGGCACTGTATTCTAAGAACTTTCAGTATCATTGTATCTCCAGTTCGAAATGTATTTCCTCATGTTACTGGATAATTTCCAGAACTACCAAAAATGTGAATGTAGAATTTATTGGTGTGTACCTGAAGGTTCCTGTCAGAGAGCAAAATAATATGTTAGTCTTGCACTATGGATAGTAAGAATCTACTATAATATTTTAAAAATTGTTTTGTTGGTGATAACAAAATGGTTATGAGCTTCATCCTGCAAGAAATTCTGCTTTGTTTATTCTCCTCCTCTCCCTTCCATGAACCCAATATCAGTTTGAGCTATAGATAATTGCATTGTTGTAAAGATGCAGCTTACCAGAGGTCGTACAGTCACTGAAGTTTTCACGCACAGCAGTGTCAATGGTGTGCTGTAAGTAACTAGATTGTGAGAAAACAGTCAAGTCGAACAAGATGCTGGTAACAGAGGTACCGTTGACTATTACAGGATGTGAAAGCATTACGAAGAACTCGCCATCTCAGTGCTGAATACCGCAATCTGAATCTAAGCCATTGCTCCATAAATACGAATTTCATCGCCGCACGCCGTAAGGTACAGTGATTAGCTATGGAATAGGAATACCAACACTGGACGTCAGCATACTGAAAAAATGACAATTTGACTGATCAGTCACAGCACACCCTTTGTACATGCCATTCGAGAGACATACTGAGCGCAAAATGGGGGGAAATCTGCGAAAAGGACTTCCTTCAGGCAAATGCTGAAAATATTTTCATATGGTTGATGAAGAAGGGGCCCTGACACGTCGTCATTGTCTCGCAGTGCTGAATGAAACCGCTGTCTAATAATTGGGTATATTCAGTCCCCTACTGCACAAGCGACCTACACCTCCACCACAACGTCGCTCCAGAACCGAGTCAGAACAGTCTGATGCACTGATGACCATCCCTCTGAACTTTAATTAGTTTAATGAAATGTTTTATCATTTTAAAGTAATTAGTACGTAAGTCTGCTTAATGGATTATAGACTCTATGAAATCATTTTACTCTCTTATGAGCAGGTGGTACTTTTTGCCGAATGAAATTTTTGGGCATTCAGCTAAATTTATTAATGACATATTTTCGACGTGTCCCAATCAACTGCCTTGATTTTATTATGGCTATATGTACAATCGTTAACATACGTGCATATTTGTAGGAAAAAACTGCAATCTATAAACGCCATGCACTGAGGACAATAGATGAAACGTTTCCCTCTCGAATCTATACTTGTAGAGCAAGGCCTGTAATATTGCAATTATGAAAACTTTTCCCAGTACGTCATGAGAAATAAAAATACTGATTATCATGCGATTCCGTGACGGGCGGGGGAACCGATCAACGACGGAAAGTCTGAGCATTAAATATAGGTAAATAAAATTAATTATTACTGTCAAAAGATTCAAATTACGTGCTCAAGTATTTATTATGTTATCGCCTATTAATCTCAAGCCTCTGAAGCGACTTCCGACGTCATTGTTCGAAGGTTATTGGGCGACCAACCTAACGTAACAAAAGTACCTAAGAAATGGAAAGAAATAATCGACCACTCAGTCTCATGGTAATTATGCTTAGCGATATTGAATAGTTAAAAAAAAGAACACATAATGTGTTCGGTCATTCTGTCTTCCAGGAATTTGTCACTAATCCTTTCTTTATAGCCTCTGAAAACAAGGATACAAATATTCATACAAAGCTATTTTTTATCATGGACCATTATCAGTTGGATATTATAATTAAATCCCACAAATACATTTCCAAAAAATATCTTGTGTGGCTATTCTGGAACAGTAGGAAAAAAAAGACGCCACAAAATGGCCATGTCACTTGTTTCAAAGGAAAAGATAGAGAGTTCGTATCAGTTTCCGTCTTTTTATCAAAAGTCACTGACCCACCGTTTTTATTATAATTTTAAGTACAAGAAGTATTTTTGCAAAGGAGGACAAAAACAGAAATTCAAGACATCTCAGTCCTGAGACCGTTATGAAGTCATAAGGGAGAAATGTATATATGTATTTCATGACTGGAATGCATAAATTTATCTACGAGGGTGAGTCAAATGAAAACTTTAAATATTTTTTTAAAATATTATTTATTGTGCAGAAGTATTACGAAGCTGTATCACTTTTCAACATAATCTTCCCCACGCTCAATGCAAGTCCTCTAGCGCTTACAAAGTGCATAAATTCCTTGAAAAAAATTCTTTTGGTAGTCCGCGCAACCACTCATGCACCGCATGGCGTACCTCTTCATCAGAACGGAACTTCTTTCCTCCTATTGCGTCTTTGAGTGGTCCAAACATATGGAAATCTCTTGGGGCAAGGTCTGGTGAGTATGGTGGATGAGGAAGACACTCAAAATGCAGGTCTGTAATTGTTTCAACTGTTGTACGGGCAGTGTGGGGCCTTGCATTGTCATGTTGCAAAATGACACCTGCTGACAGCAATCCACGTCGCCTTGATTTGATTGTAGGCCGGAGATGACTTTTTGGAGATCTTTGTATGATGTACTGGTGACAGTTTTCCATGTAGGCATGTAATGCTCCAAAATGACGCCTTTTCCGTCTCAAAAGAGAGTCAGTATAACCTTCCCTTCTGATGGTTCTGTTCGAAACTTCTTTGGTTTGGTGATGAGGAATGGCGCCATTCCTTGCTTGCTCTCTTCGTTTCCGGTTCGTGGAAGTGAACCCAGGTTTCGTCCCCAGTAACGATTCTTGCAAGGAAGCCATCACCTTCTCGTTCAAAGCGCCGAAGAAGTTCTTCACAAGCGTCGACACGTCGTTCCCTCATTTCCCGAGTCAGCTGCCGTGGCACCCATCTTGCAGACACTTTATCAAACTGGAGCACATCGTGCACAATGTGGTATGCTGACCCACAACTAATCTGTAAACATGCTGCAGTGTCATTCAGTGTCACTCGGCGGTTTTCCTTCACTGTGGCTTCAACTGCTGCAATGTTCTGTGGAGTCACAACTCGTTGTGCCTGACCTGGACAAGGAGCATCTTCCACTGAAGTCACACCATTGCGAACTTCCTACTCCATTCGTACACTTGATGCTGTGACAAACATGCATCACCGTACTGAACCTTCATTCGTCGATGAATTTCAGTAGGTTTCACACCTTAACTACGCAAAAACCGAATAACAGAACGCTATTCTTCCCTGGTGCAAGTCGCAAGTGGGGCAGCCATCTTTATACTGATACTGCGGCGGTATGTGTGCATCTGCACTATGCTGCCACCTATAGGCCATTCTGCTCGCTGATTGTAGCACGCTTACCAACTTACAGGATAACGGCCCGAAATTTCGATTTGTTATTACAAATTTAAGGTTTTCATTTGACTCACCCTCGTAGATACGTATTTCATCGCTAGTAAAGATAACGTTATATAGCTCTCGTGAATGTGTGAAGTTATGCCATGAACAGAATCCACCACTTCATTCATTCAACAGATCAGCATCCATTTCAAATATATTGTAAGAGAATTTTGCCTTTTGATGAAGGAATCAATTAAGACTATCCAACAACAAATTACTTTCAGGAATACTTTCATTTTCTTTAGTTATCCGAACAGATTTGCAGTGGTTTCGTTATTGAGTGTTGTATCGAAAAGTTACCTGTCATTGTTACAATGTTTACTTTAATTTAGCACTAGATGAGAATAGTGTTATAGTAACGTTTAATTTTACGAGACGTAAGCGAGCAATTGTGTTTACATATTATCATATTTTCTTTAATTACATCACACCCCATTCTGGTATAGATGACAGGAAAATGCCCCAAAAACCCGGGTCTTCGTTTTAACTTGAGACAGCTAAATATCTCGAAAACGATGTATCGTAAAAATAAGTGCTAGGTAGAAAGTTAATATTACTGAAGAGTACATCTGTGTGATCTACAGCCTGCCACCTTCCAACGACCTTTCATGCGTGGGCGGGGTCAACTTTGAATTTTCAAATGGGAAACCCGAATTTTTATTGCATATTCGGATTCTGCGCAAAAAACTGCATATCTTTTTTTCCACACCATTGTTTTCCATTCGTCAAATATAAAGTGTGCCTGTTCTTGCAACTAAGAAACGACGCTTTGATTCTGCATTTCATTTATGATGTAAATGTTAACGTTTGTGTTCATGTCTGACATTTACTTTACTGTTGAAAATTCGATTTTCAGTAGCATATGGTTAGCCGTTTCACTGTCTCGTTACATACTTAGTTTAGCGTGTTTCAGGAACAATGATGTGGATGTAATAGTTCTCTTTTCCCTTCGGGATGCTTGATATCAGTGACTTCCCTTGCCTATCACTATCGGGTGCTTGATTTCGGGAATCCCCTTGTCTTTCACTGCTGGGGTACCTGATTTCGGTGAGTATCAATGGCTACCACTCCATGGACATTTTACGTTATTACAATGGTTGTGGTTAGCATTCCGCCGGTAGCTGCGTAGCGGCCAGCGCAAGAGTTACGGTAGTTGGACGGAAATACACACCGAAATCAGTCAACCTGATGGTAGGGTTCGAGGCGGTCCCCGAAATCAAGCGTTCCAATGGTTTGGGGTCTCACCAAAATCAACCTTACGAGACCATGAAAGTAACTTATTTGCCAGAAATGTCAGTGTCTAGCCATATTGTTTGTAATGTACAATCACATTTGCAGTAACATTTCGACGTCAGTATCAACCGTTAGAATACAAAGGTTTAGATGAAATGTAGCAGCAAATACGTCGGTTCTTGACTGCAAATGGTTCAAATGGCTCTGAGCACTATGGGACTTAACTTCTGAGGTCATCAGTCCCCTAGAACTTAGAACTACTTAAACCTAACTAACCTATGGACATCACACACATCCATGCCCGAGGCAGGATTCGAACCTGCGACCGTAGCGGTCGCGCGGTTCCAAACTGTAGCGCCTAGAACCGCTCAGCCACCTCGGCCGGCTCTTGACTGCAAAAACAGCCACATTTGATATTTGTAGATTATAGCGCCTCCTGCCACGAATGGGAAACAATGGTTTGAGTAAGCAATATGTATGCTCTGGCGTAGAAATCCTGAATATGCAATAAAAATTGTGGGTTCCAATTTGAAAATACGAAGTCCAACCCTCCCAAGCAGGAGGTATGGTTAGGAGGTGGTCATTTGTAGCACAGACAGTCCCCCCCCCCCTTCCCCCCCCCCCCAAATGTTTTTTAATTTTGCATGCTGATCTACTATGATCATGTAATAACTTCAATTCATCTTCTGACCTTTTCTCCTTTCATCTTCTCCCCATGTCGTCTTTTCCTTTCTTCTGTCCAAGTCGTTTCCGATTTCTTACGTATTCTACATTGAAAGACTTCTAAATTTAATACTTTATTCTTGAAAAGATATCTGTCTGTTATTTCCGATTCTTTGATGTGGTTTCTGTCTAGATTTTTCCTTATTTATGTAATCCATGCTTTTTACAACATCTTCTTTCAGAAATACAGGAATATCTGCTTCGTGAGCCTGTCCTCATTAATCTTTACTAATATTAAATTTTCTCCTATGATATTTTTTTCGTACGATGCGTCGTTTTCGAGATATTTAGTTGTCTGAAGTCAAAAAAGTACTCTGTATATGTATATAATGATGAGCCGAGAACACATTGTTCACCGAAGTTACAAATGGCGTCAAATGCGGGCAACAGACTTAAAAGGGAATTGATACCATACTTCATGTAAATAACCGCCTTGCTTTCCTCCTGCCAGTGATCCTTGGCCGGTTTAGCCAGTACAGTGTAGTACTTGGGATCCTTTCACTACAGTAACAGTTTCCTGTTAAGAACAAGTGATCAGAAGCGTCCATACGAAGTCCCTACACCAAACAGTCTCTTTCCACTGACCGCACGGTGTCTTAACTAATATTCCGCAACATGACTGTATAAACGAAAACAAGAAGAGATAGCTTCCATTGGAATGGACAAGTAATATTAATGATGACGTACAGCACAACGGCCTGGTGCAAATTTTTCAATTGGAGTTGCATATACTTGAACCAACAGCACCCGGTGTTACACTCCGGCCTCCTGTCAGAGTATTAAGGGAGCTCGACATTGCTTAATTTTGATGATTGTGTGGGAACCGATGTATCCATCGTGATAAAGCCGTTGACTGGTTAGAATGGAAGAAACTATAGTGCAAACCACATCGGTTTTCTTCCGATCGCTGAGTTTGTTTGGTACCGCATACTGTTCATATGTCCGAGTAAGATTCACAGTAATCTCTATTACATTTCACTAAAGGACACACAGTAATGTTCTGTTATTGTTATATAACATCAGCAGTATTTTGATATGTGACACTGTTATTAAATTACAGCAGATTCTGATTATTATGATCGATCAATGCGGGAGTGTGAACAAGATGGTGTCAGTGCATCGGCTCCTCGTTCTTCTTCAAAACTAGTGCGGAGACTACCTCTGAAATATTACGTAACTGCTGCAAGCCGGCCGCTGTGGCCGAGCGGTTCTAGGCGCTTTAGTCCGGAACCGCGCTGCTTCTGCAGTCGCAAGTTTGAACCCTGCCTCGGACATGGATGTATGCGATGTCCTTAGGTTAGTTAGGTTTAAGTAGTTCTAAGTCTAGGGGACTGATGACCTGAGATGTTATGTCCCATGGTGCTTAGATCCATTTGAATCATTTGAACTGCTGCAATTATAAACATTTAAGTACACACAATTTAATCTAACCTTTTTCTTGTAATTGTGCAGACGGAATTTTGATACTGTTACTACATAAAACATTTAGTTTAGTGCCTTCCGTGGGTGCACCAGCTGACTAGCAGATGTCGGTTACAACGATTGTTCTCCCTGTGAATCGCAATCTGCTGCTGCAACTTATTATCTGTTCCTGCTCCGCCTGTAAATTAACAAGCCGGAGCACATACAGTGGTTGGATGAAAATACGGAAACACCGGGAGAAATGAATGCTTGGACGTAAATGCGGACTATAGCCACACCTTCAGGTTGAGCTGTTGTGTTTGATCCAGAACGGCACCCCTGCAATGTCCTGAATACGTCGCAATTGTCAGTAGTGCTCTCGACAGTGTTATGTGTTGTTGTGAGTGGATTATATCGGAACCAACCGAATTCGAACGTGAATAAATTGCTGGTGGTCGTATAGTAGTGCTTCCGGATCCCAGGTAGTCCAGGTGTTTGTTGTGTGCACACAGGGAAAGCGGAAAAACAACATCCATTAAGTCACAACGCCGAAGAAATGTGGGTTGAGTGATCATGATGGGCGGTCGTTATGACGACGGTGATGAGAAATAAGAAGACAGCTGTAAAAACCACTGCAGGACTGAATGTCGCGCTCTCGAACCCAGTCAGTACCAAAACACAATGAAGGGAGCTCCACAAGGTGGGCCGGCCGCGGTGGTCTCGCGGTTCTAGGCGCGCAGTCCGGAACCGTGCGACTGCTACGGTCGCAGGTTCGAATCCTGCCTCGGGCATGGATGTGTGTGATGTCCTTAGGTTAGTTAGGTTTAAGTAGTTCTAAGTTATAGGGGACTGATAACCACAGCAGTTGAGTCCCATAGTGCTCAGAGCCATTTTCCACAAGGTGGTAACTGGAGGACGATCTGGAATTCCAGAACCACACATCACTGTTGCAAATGCCCATAACTAGAAAACGTGATGCCGAAACCATAAAACCTGGAATGAGGAGCAATGGAAGAATGCATCCACCTCCATCATTGTTAGCTGAGCTTGTCACTTTCTTTTTTTATCAGCAAAAATGACAAGATTCCCTCGAAAACCGTGCAGGACCTTATTTTTTCCATTCTGTTTTGAATGCCAACGGCTTTCCTACATCGTATTAGTCATGGTAAAGTGTTGCATTTGCTGTGTTTTCGTATTTTTCTACACCCCATTTACTCTCCCCGCGCCGTTACAAGGCGCTAGAGCCTCGATTCCCGACAGTGCCCCACGTATCACACTATAAGACGGCTTATGTGTCCCACTAGCATTTGCTACTAGTGTTGCGGAAGCATGGAGCACGTCTTCTTCTTATCGAATTCCTTTTCCCTCTTGACAGCGAACGTCTTGTGAAACGACCATACCACTTGTAATCGTCTTCAGCCCGCCCGGTTAGCCGTGACGTCTAACGAACGACTTTCCGGAGTGGGAAGGAGCAACTGGTCCCCAGCAGACTTGTGTCGAGGTCCGGTGAGCTGGCCAGAGTGTGGATGGTTTTTAGGCGGTTTTCCATCTGCCTCGTCGAATGCGGGCTGATTCCCCTTATTGCGCCTCAGCTACACTATGTCGGCGATTGCTGCGCAAACAAGTTCTCCATGTACGCGTACACCACCATTACTCTATCACGCAAACATCGGGGTTACACTCGTCTAGTGTGAGACGTTCCTTGGTGGAGGGGGGGAGGGGGGAGAGGGGGGCTATCAACGGGAACCGAACCGCACAATAACCCTGTAAGAGTGGCTGTGTTCCGTGTGGGGCGGTGGAGGCGTGAAGTGGACTGCGGTAGTCGTCGTGGGGCAATAGACCACTGCGGCTGCGGCGGGGACGGAGCCCCCCCCCCCTCCCTCCCAGTTAACATACAATACAATACAAGCGTCTTTAAATGAAATATTTCTTCAGGACAAAACGACTGACACCAACATGAAATAAATTAAATAAAGGAGACGGGGAAAAATGCCGATTTTGAACTCAACACTCTGATCGGTCTTGCTTGAACCGTTCTCTTAAATATCCCTTTATCTGCTGCTGGTGTCCCCTGTTTTGGAACATGTACTGCCGTGATTTATTTAAGTAGCTGTTCGGCTATACCTGTGCTGCCTGTGTGTTCTAGCTGTCTGTAGAAGCAGTAGCAGTGAGAGTAGTAGTACTAATAGTAGTTTAGCTTATTTGTGGATCACTTTTACAAAGATGCTGGGCATATCCTAGTAGCACAGTTTAAGAACCAAAAACGTTGTAATTCACATATACAGCCATGTGTATTCTTACATATTTGACAAGAATGTGACAGGTAGTCCACCGTGGACTTACGGGATGGTGGCCATAGCTGAAACAACGATTTTCGGTCACATCGTTTTTTTTAATGGTTCGTAGTGTAGCCAGACTGTTAAAACAGCTCAAAACAAACCCGTTTCTGAAATAACGGCTTTTTAGTTTTTTATTGCTATTATTTACAGAAATAAACATCGACTTCCAAAAAAGACAGAAAAATTATGAAGGTGAAGGAGTAGGAGATCTCGATCGATATGGGACTGAGGCTGTGACAGAAATCGGTCTCAGGGTGTCCAGCAAAGACGGTGAAGGTGAAGGAGACGGACGCGGAGGCGGCGCGATAGGGTGGCAAGTTGATGGTTTTCCTGCGTTATCACTTTTTATCAATTTCTTACACTGAAACAATCACAAAAATAAAGGTTCAGTTACTGTCCGAAGTTTATAGGATCCACTAAAATTAAAGGTATATCAATAAAATTTACGTTTTCTTCTTATATGATGTACAAGTTTCATTTTCTCCTTCCCGTTTTTAATCTTTTCAAACAAATGGTACTGGAATGTCCCAGGATGTGAACCAGATGGATACTGAGTATCCATCTCCCTGTTAGTTACATCGATTCCTTCAAAACCAGTAACTGTGTTAGTTATCAATTACTAGAGTGTTAACAATCTCATAAGATAATTAATCGCACATAACTGCAAGCTTGCTGTAAGGTATGCAAGCAACGTTTAAATAATCAGTAAACACAATGAATAAAACTTGTTACAAGGCAATATAGTTACATACATAGAACTTCCAGAGCAACAGGAGGACACGAGTAGCAAATGGATTTGAGGAAAGTTCGAGTTTAACAGTAGTTAAAGTGCTCAATGGTTTTTACCAAGCGGCGGGTAAAACGCCTTTAAAAAGAGTATCGTTAACAATAAGTGGACGACTCCACAGAACAGATACAGAGTAATTATTCAAACTGTGCTGGCGTAAGCTCTCGCCAGCACACCGGTCGGCAAAGATGTAGCAAGAAATCGATAGCAGGCACTGGAACAAGCGGCCTATAAGGAGATGGGCCAAAGACAGACTCGCAAGCAACAGACCACCAACGCCCTCTCGACCGTCACTATTCTAGTTGGCGTCTGTCAGTTCACATCACCGGCTACGAGAATGGGTAGCGACCATAATAGTATTTATAGCAGGAACTGTACTTCACCAGCAGCGGAGGCTAACGTGGACTATTATTTGAAGAGCTTGTACCACAACACACGGACTCTGGAAGATAAGTAGCTTCATGTTCATGTAAATAAAGAACCCTGTTAATACACATGTGCAGTTGCGTTTTACAGAGAGGATACCGGCCACCAAACAACATCCTCTCCCTTTAATTCTATCGTACAAAACTCCACAGTGGCTACAAGGGCACAACACAAATCCAATTTGTGTAATACCAAAAAGAAAATACTAACAATTACAAGAACTCGAGTGAATAATTCAGTTCGTCCTGAAAATGAAATAATTGACAAGAAAGCACAATTAATTACAAGAACCCTTTAAAAGCGTAAGCATAAAACATCCTTCCTAAAACCCAAGCTTGCTCTGATGGCAGTTACAGAAATTCTCAGTTACTCCTCTACCCCGAGTTAACTAAAGTAGGGATAGCACCCCAAAATTATTTATCGATCACCCATTTAGGGTGGAATAAGGCCAGAAAGTCAGATATTTAGGCGTACTACTGGCCAACACACAGGACGGTACATAAAGGCCAGCACCGCCACTAGTGACAGGAAGCCAAAATGAGTTCCGCCTAAAGAATAAATATAAATGTCAAAGGTACATAAATGAAATCACTTGACCCAAAAATATCGACATTCAATAACAGGAGAGCGCGAACCAAAAAATCTAAAGAAAGGCCCCTGATAATTTCTCTACAACGCTTAATAGCGTCAAATTAACGGAACTTATATGGAGAAATAACAAACAATAGCCAAAATAACCTTATTAAATTTACATAAATATGTGCCTGAAGACACAGAGCTCGAATAAGAATACTTAAACAAAAAACTGGGAGGACAGTGGTGTGGGCAAAAAGTACACATCGTATAGTTTTCCTTAAACAACACATCTACAATAACCTTACTGACATGTGAACAGATGTGCATAGCTGGTGCGCATCAGGGTATCGAAAACAAAGTTGAATAACTTACTTGATTAAAAACAAGGAAAGACCATAATAAAACATAATTTTAAAAAAGGTAGTCTCTCAAACTTATCTAGAAGTTGAAACTACTAAGGCATTTGAATCAATACGTAAGATGAGCAAGGCCTTCCACGAAATACCCTGAAAGCTAGGCTGCGCTCGAAAACATTTTACAGATTCCAATCACACATTAATGAGACACCAGCAAAATTGCGCAGTAAGCCGCTAAGTAGGCAGTAAGCCACCTCAAAGCCGGAGCAATACTCGATTACGTAGCGGCAGGCGGCTCACAGAACAGCCACAACGTTTACCCACCAAAGTCATGCATCGGTGATACAAGCAAGCCACCAAGAACAAGCCAACGCGCAAATGGCCCTCGAAAAGCACGCAGCCGATTAAGAAACCAACTGTCCCCAAAAAGGAAGCAGCAAGCACGCCAAGACACAGAAAGCATCACGTGCTGACCGCCAGCCGCGTATTGCAACGCTTTGCCTCTGGTGCGGAAGGCTGCCCAACTTCCACTCCTCTTCTCCCTACCGCTACGGCTACTCGCCAAGAGCCAAAGATCAACCTCGTGGAGGGCAAGCGCCAGCAGGTCGAAAGAGAAATCGAGGCGACCCAGCACGGCTCAGGAACAGTGTACTTTATTGCTACAGCACTTATTAAAATACTTCCAAACTAAGAAATGTGCCGTTCTGCAATACAGCCGATGTCAGAGGACGACAGTATGAGACTACCGACCATGTATGCACACTCCACGTACAGGCATAGCGTCTAATAGGCCACACCACCTGGCAACAGTTACGTTATTGTCTCCACAATGCTGCTAGTTTCTGACGGGTTTCGTAAGAACTGCACTGACCCACGTGAAGCTGCGGGACTGGCACAAAACTCAGAAATTGAAAGATTCTAAGCCAGAACTGCTAAGTGACAGCCGGTCGGAGTGGCCGAGCGGTTCTAGGCACTACAGTCTGGATCCGCGCGACCGCTGCGGTCGCAGGTTCGAATCCTGCCTAGGGCATGGATGTGTGTGATGTCCTTGGTTAGTTAGGTTTAAGTAGTCTTAAGTTCTAGGGGACTGATGACCTCAGAAGTTTAGTCCCATAGTTCTCAGAGCCATTTGAACCGTTTTCTTGCTCAGTGACATTCTCTACATATTTCTAAAATATGAGTGTGAAAGTCCTCGCAATAGAACACGACTGTTGGGTAAGGGAGAACGAAGGTGTGGGAGTGGGTAGCGAGGTGAGCGGCAGGCGACAGTATGTCAGGGTCGTGGGCTGGGGAGAGAAGAGGACAGTTGAGGGCGAGTGGGTGATTGGGTGGCTGAGCGATGGAACGGATTTGTAGGAGTGCATGGGGGGAGGTGGAGAGGGGTGTTGGGCAGAGCATGGTACTTCCGAGAGCTATATTATATGCCTGACCATATACTTCAGTATTATATTAATGTCCATTAAATTCATATTGATATACTCCCACCATTTGTAGCATATGTGGCCAGAAGCAAACGTTATAGGTTTTATATGCATTTTCAAGATGACAAGTCAGTAATAAACCAACACTGCAATGTTACACGAATATCATTAACTACATGTTAATGTAGTTTTACTGTTTAAATGGTTGGAAGATTTGAACCAAATATGATAGGTTCCATACACATTCTCAAGGTGATATACCTACATATTCCTTTTATAGATAATGAAATATGGGATCTGTCAAAACCTATTAGGAATTATTAAATTTCTGAACTTACCATCTGTTGTTGAAAAGTCATATAAACTAATATGGTGAAAGTATTACATTAAGACTAACTTAAGCTGTTTGGTTAAGCTAAAGACAATCATAGCTTGGTGGTGTTACTATCAGGCAATATGGTCCTGAAACTGCAACTAAGTGGCGTAGATAATCCAGCTGCCTACTATTGAATAATAGGGTTTGGAGAGCGGGGGAGTAATTGGTGTTGGAGGAGAAGGAAGGATGGGCAGTGGTGATTTCGTATGTTGATTTACTACCTTATGTACTTGGATGCACATTGTAGTATTACACAAACCTCCATTACTTTTCATATTGTTGTGGTCTTAAAACTTCCATCAAGAGGAGATCTGAATCACACACAGTTGTTCCATAAACAAGATAACACATTGATATCTACACTGTGCACATGGTCACATACTGCAGTATTACATAAATAACCATTATTATTCATTGGTGAGGTCTTAATAATGCCAGCACCTGGAGTGCTGAGGCACTCATAATTTGTTAATTTGTTCCACAAACGTTTTAAGTCATTGGAATTACATGAGAATACATTCATTTTAAAAATGTAATTCTTAAAATTTGATGAATATCTTTAGAGCTGTTCATTCCTCTTCAACAGAAATGCCTCCTGACGTATTCATCGTCGCAGTATCTGTAGCCTCAGATAACCTCAAGTGTGTGTGTATATCACTCAGAAAAAAATACTGAGAAATGTTCCGTTGGAAGTAGAAATCTGACAAGTGCTTCGAGTTTAGTGTGAGATATTTGGTTTGCACAGTGGATCGCTGTCCGCACCAGAGGGAACAATTTTGTTGGTTTCTGATACCTCTGGCATTCACTGATGTTTTGTAGGCGCTTAATGTTGTGCAAATGTTTGCAAGCTATAAAATAAATTATGTTCTTATTTAGCAATTCCGAGTACGTGTTATTTACTTTCGTTAATGTAACCACAAGTTGTTGAATTCAAGAAGAAAAACTAACACTAAAGCGTAAGAAATTCAAAGAGAATCAAAAATGCCTCCAAATAATAATACACCGAGACAGCGGATGAGGCAGCACAAAGGAGCCAAACACAGTGCAAATAATGACTAAAACCGGAAATGAAGAGAATCTTAGCATTTGAGGTGTGGTGCCTCAGAAGGTTGATAGGACATGTTTTAAGACATCAGGGAATAGCCGCCATGATGGTAGAGGGATTTGTAGAAGATATAAACTGTAGAGGAAGACGGAGATTGAAATACATCCAACAAATAATTCAGGTCGTAGGATACAAGAGCCACCCTAAAGGTGAAGACATGATAATTAAATCAAGACCCAAAGATGTCGACAGGTGTTGATATGCATCAACGGGGACAGTTGAAAATGTGTGCCCCGACCAGGTCTCGAATCCGGGATCTCCTGCTTGCATGGCAGACGCTCTATCCATTTGAGCCACTGAGGGCACAAAGGATAGTGCGACTGCAGGGATTTATCCCTTGCACGCTCCCCGTGAGACCCACATTCCCAACTTAATGTCCACACACTACAGTCGTAATGGCCCTTCCAATTACACTCATTACTCGCTGCAGACAATCTTACCGAGTTCCGTAAGAGTTCGGGCAATGCGTGTGCATCCAGCACAGAAGAAGAAGGTCAATGGCCGGTTAGCATTAACTATATGAAGATGGTATCTGTTCCTTCGGACATGCGATACAAGATTTCATCAAGAACTTCCGCCTGTACGTGTAAGTGTGTCTGTTTGCACTTTACACTAACTACAAACCCAACAATTTTAACATTAAAAGAGCCAAAGAGTCCTTTTACCTGAGAAAATTTATGCAATTAGATGGCTCAAATGGCTCTAAGCACTATGGGACAACATCTGAGGTCATCAATCCCCTAGACTTACAACTACTTAAACCTAACTAACCTAAGGATATCATACACATCCATGCCCGAGGCAGGATTCGAACCTGCGACCGTAGCAGGAGCTCGGTCCCGGTCTGTAGCGCCTAGAACCGCTCGGCCACAGAGGCCGGCATGCAATTAGAATTTGTCGGTTAATTAACTAAAGGTATGAGACACGTTTAAAGGACAGTTACTGACTATTTTTCGGGGTTAATTTCGTACACCATTGATTTCGATTGATTCACTGTAGCGGAAGCAACCGACGTGCAGCGGCGAGTAGAGACTCGGGATAGCAGCTTAACAAAGTGGCTTTAGCTGCATCAAAAATATCTGTGCGGTGCGAAGCTTCTAGGCATTCTCTTAGTGGGCTCGCTGCCTCCTTCTGAAGGTTCAAATATATCGTCACGGCGCCCGTTAGGCCGGGGCTACTCCAATCACGTACATTTCTGCACAAACAGTAGCCAGGACATTCCTCGCTGCATAGATCGCCCGGTTCGGCTGCCCGGCACATAATCACAACAAGCGAAGTTCGAGTCTGTCCCATTTATGCTACTTTCAAAATTATGTAGATTTCAACACCGTCACACCACTAGTCACCACCCACCAGGCAAATGGATGGTAGAGCACTGTCACAGGAATCTAACGCCGTCCATCAGGGTATCGGCCCTTCAACGTCTCAGGCGGTGTATGAGTGTACACGGTGGCTTCCATCAGAGTTTTTCGTAACACAGTGGTCCTTGGCCTCATCCTACTCACCGTTTGTACCGCAGCAAGTTAGTCAAATCTCTGAGCTTCACCCTAAACCCGCGTCCCACCATGGTGAAACCAACAATTCGTCAGCGAGAAAGACCAGAACTACTACTATAATTACACAGAAAATTAACATAAAAATTAATGCATCTGACTTTCTGACAAAACAGCTTGAACAGTCACAAGATAGCACTTCACTGAAATCTTCTACCGGTATTAAGCCTCTGACAATCACGGTACCTTACAGTGGGCATAAAATTTGAGGAAATTAAATTTATTGGCTTACCTATGTACGCGGAACGCTCGTCTGCTCTGCAACTTGTTGTTATTCAGAATAATGATGTGACAGATTTCGTTTGCCGCACTTGCAATGTGCAATGCAAGACGTTTTCTTACCAATTTTCATATAATACTTCTCAATTCACATCTCGCAATCTGCAAAGCGGGTGTGCAAACAGAGTCATGAAAGTACATGAAAATGGGGAACTAATGTTAACGATTGATAAATCGACTACAAGTTTAACTATGCTTCATTAAGCCAGCAATACACCTTTTCATAGAGTTCTCACGCCTAGAAAAGTTAGCCAAAATATTTATTAATAGCTCTCCTGCATACAATGCCTGCCTTGATATTTGTTTCAACTATAAGACAGGGCCATGCGTGTCATTATAAAATTTCTACAGCAGACTTCAACCATACGCAATATTCTAATAATAACTACACAGCTACAACTATTAAAAAAGGAGTATCTTAAAAGTTGGCTTTTATCATTCAACCATTAATTCATTTCCCCAACATCTTTCCTCAAAACCTTTTTCAAATAATTCTGCCTCCAGTACATAGCAGGCCTGATTCAATCCTTTTAAAACGACGCACATTCCCAAACTGTCCAGCACACACTGCTGCAACGCACTCTGACTTACGCTGACCAACATCTCTGGCCTTAACCACAGTCTTACAAAGAATATGGTTATACCGATACTACAGACGTTGAACGCAACTTCATTCACATTTATGGTCAAAACTTCCTGAAAATCGCCATGCAAATAGGACAGCTCCCTTTCAACTTTATCCTCTGACTGTGAAAATATTTAATTGACTCCCATCCACATAGGGATAACTGAGATGAAACAGGAGGGTTCGGAGCTCGCACTTAAATATTTACATGTTCTTTTTCCCAGCGTGTTATTGTTAATGGAACGGTAGAGAACGAGTCTTAAAATGGTTCAGTGAATCTCCTGCCAAACATGTACGTGTGAACTGCAGCGGAAACACGAGGAGAACACGGCAAGTGCCATAATCAAATTTCCCAGAAACGTCGTTCAGTGGAAGAGGGGTCAACATATGCGAACGCAAGTGTCGGATTATTCGTACATATTCGACCGTTTCTGAGAAAACGACGGTCAAAGCTTTCGAGGTACTTTATGAGCCTTCTGGCGAGTGCGTACACCAGCGGACGCGGTGGCATAGTGACTAGCGTCGCAGGTTTGCCGTTTTAGACCCCTTGTTTCAAAATCCTATTATTGTTTTTACTTTTGTTTACACCCACGTCCGTAGAAGACTGCTACACGAATGTTTCCTAATTATATTGAAATAACGTTGTTCTTATTCGGCTACTAATTGTATGAATAGAAATTGTAATGAATAGAAAAATTATTTTGAAATATTTTTCGGTGAAATTCCTGTGTACTGTATACTGATTCATAACCAAATGCAAACGCCAGTTTTTGCAAAAGCGATGCATTATGCGTGGTTTGTAGCGAAATTATTGCCAACACGTGAAATCTTCAGCAATGCTAACGATGTATCTTCCCCCAGAGAGATTCGTATGTAGAAAAGTCACTGTGCCAAATGTCCATCGCTCGAAGCACGATGCTCGAGGTGTTCGGAATTTATATGTTCCGATTGTTTCTACGGTCGCATCATCCAAGGGAATGCACCAAATCTTCCTGAAGAATGCAGTAAGGGCAAAATACAAGAATTAAGAATGAAATATAATAATATGAGAATTCAAAAAGATTAGAACGCCTGAAAATACCGTACCCATATACACTGAAGCGCCAAAGAATCCGGTATAGGCATGCGTATTCACATGCATTGGTATGTAAACAGGCAGAACACGGCACTGCGATCGGCAACGTCTATATAAGACAAGAAGGTTCTGGCGCAGTTGTCAGATCAGTTACTGCTGCTACAGTGGCAGGTTATCAAGATTTAAGTGAGTTTGAACGTGGTTTTATAGTCGGCCCACAGGCGATGGGACACAGCTTCTCCGAGGTAACGATGAAGCGGGGATTTTCCTGTACGACCATTTCACGAGTGTACCAGGAATATCAGGAGTCCGGTAACACGTCAGATCTACATCTACATCTACATCCATACTCCGCAAGCCACCTGACGGTGTGTAGCGGAGGGTACTTTGAGTACCTCTTATCGGTTCTCCCTTTTATTCCAGTCTCGTATTGTTCGTTGAAATAAAGATTGTCGATATGCGTCTATGTGGGCTCTAATCTCTCTGATTTTATCCTCATGGTCTCTTCGCGAGATATACGTAGGAGGGAGCAATATACCGTTTGACTCCTCGGTAAAGGTATGTTCCCGAAACTTCAACAAAAGCCCGTACCGAGCTACTAAGCGTCTCTCTTGCAAAGTCTTCCACTGGAGTTTATCTATCATCTCCGTAACGCTTTCGCGGTTACTAAATGATCCTGTAACGAAGCGCGCTGCTCTCCGTTGGATCTTCTCTATCTCCTCTATCAACCCTATCTGGTACGGATCCCACACTGGTGAGCAATATTGAAGCAGTGGGCGAACAAGTGTACTGTAACCTAATTCCTTTGTTTTAGGATTGCGTTTCCTTAGGATTCTAGCAATGGATCTCAGTCTGGCATCTGATTTACCGACGATCAACTTTATATGATCATTCCAGTTTAAATCACTCCTAATGCCTACTCCTAGATAATTTATGGAATTAACTACTTCCAGTTGCTGACCTGCTATATGGTAGCTAAATGATAAAGGATCTTTCTTTCTACGTATTCGCAGCACATTACACTTGTCTACATTGAGATTCAATTGCCATTTCCTGCACCATGCGTCAATTCGTTGCAGATCCTCCTGCATTTCAGTACAATTTTCCATTGTTGCAACCTCTCGATGTACTACAGCATCATCCGCAAAAAGCCTCAGTGAACTTCCGATGTTATCCACAAGGACATTTACGTGTATTGTGAATAGCAACAGTCTTACGATACTCCTCTGCGGCACACCTGAAATCACTTTTACTTCCGAAGACTTCTCTCCATTGAAAATGACACGCTGCGTTCTGTTATCTAGGAACTCTTCAATCCAATCACATAATTGGTCTGATAGTCCATATGCTCTTACATTGTTCATTAATCGACTGTGGGGAGCAGTATCGAACGCCTCGCGGAAGTCAAGAAACACTGCATCTACCTGGGAACCCGTGTCTATGGTCCTTGTGTCTCGTGGACGAATAGCGTGTGCTGGGTTTCACATGATCGTCTTTTTCGAAACCAGTGCTGATTCCTACAGAGTAAATTTCTAGTCTCCAGAAAAGTCATTATACTCGAACATAATACTCGTTCCAAAATTCTACAACTGATCGACCTTAGAGATATAGGTCTATAGTTCTGCACATCTTTTCAACGTCCCTTCTTAAAAACGGGAATGACCTGCGCCCTTTTCAATCCTTTGGAACGCTACGCTCTTCTAGAGACCTACGGTACACCGCTGCAATTTTGTGTTGAGCCGTCAAGTACTCTGAAATCTGCTTTTTGTCACTTTTGCTAAACAGAAAAATCTTCCCACCTTTTTCAATATTTCTATTTACGGCTGAAATCATCGATGCAGTAACCGCTTTATGATCGCTGATTCCCTGTTCTGCGTTAACTGTTTCAGATATTTTGGGTCTGTTTGTCATCAGAAGGTCTAATATGTTATCGCCACGAGCCGGTTCTCTGTTTAACTGGTCAAGGTAGTTTTCAGATAATGCACTTAAAAAAGTTCACTGGATTCTTTGTCCCTGCCACCCGTTATAAACGTTTGTCTCCCAGTCTATATCCGGCAAATTAAAATCTCCACCCAGAACTATAACACGGTCGGGAAATCTACTCGAAATATTTTCCAAATTTTCCTTCAGGTGCTCTGCCACAACAACTGCTGAGCCAGGGGGCCTATAGAGACATCCAATTACCATGTTTGAGCCTGCGTTAACCGTGACCTTCACACAAATTATTTCACATTCGGAACTCCGTCAATTTCCTTCGATAATATTGTACTTTTTATCGCTATAAACACGCCTCCCCCTTCACTGTCCAGCCTGTCTCTGCGGTATACATTCCAATCTGAATTTAGAATTTCATTACTGTTTACATCTGGTTTCATCCAACTTTCTGTCCCTAGTACTATGTGGGCGTTGTGACCGTTTATCAATGAGAGCAGTTCTGGGAAATTTCTATAGGCGCTCCTTCTGTTTACTATTACCACATTAATATTGTTATTCCCCGTTGCGTTTTGCCTACTACTACCTTGTCGCGTCTCAGGAGGGCTTTGGTCGGGCCTAGGGAGGGAATTCTCTAACCTATAAAACCCACATGTGGACTCCACACGTACCCCGCTACCCTTGTAGCCGCTTCCTGCGTGTAGTGCACGCCTGACCTATTCAGGGGGACCCTACATTTCTCCACCCGATAGCGGAGGTCGAGAAATTTGCACCCCAGATCTCCGCAGAATCGTCTGAGCCTCTGGTTTAAGCCTTCCACTCGGCTCCAAACCAGAGGACCGCGATCGGTTCTGGGAACGATACTAAAAATTGTTAGCTCAGATTCCACCCCGCGAGCGAGGCTTTCCGCCTTCACCAACTCTGACAACCGCCTGTATGAACTGAGGATGACCTCTGAACTCCGACAGCAGGAGTCATTGGTGCCGACATGAGCAACAATTTGCAGTCGGGTGCACCCAGTTCTCTCTATCGCCGCCGGCAGGGCCATCTCCACATCTCGGATGAGACCCCCCGGCCAGCAGACAGCACCCCAGATCTCCGCAGAATCGTCTCAGCCTCTGGTTTAAGCCTTCCACTCGGCTCCAAACCAGAGGACCTGGCCTTCTTCCCGGACCTTTCCGCTATTTCCCTAATGGGCTCTATCACCCGCCTACCGTTGGAGCACCCAATCACTAATAAACCCCTCCTCCCGTGTGCCTGCTCGGACGTTGCTGAAGGAGCGGCCACATGTCCACTCACAGGCAGAGCGGGCGATGCCACGCGGCCACCCTCCACATTGACCCTCCGCCTCGTGCGCCGCGAACGCCGCTGAACCCGCCACTCCCCTCGGGGTGAGGGGTGGACCAACCGCGCCCGGTACCCGCGAAGATGTCTCGACAGCAGGGACAGTGGGTGAAGCATGTAACACCTGGGGTGTACCATGCGACGCAACAGACTCCCCACTGCAGCAACACTCCGAGGCAGCAGCCTGAAGACGGCTGACCGCGGCCATCAGCACATTCAGCTGTTCGCGAACAGTGGCCAGCTCCTCCTGATTCCGTACACAGCAGTCACACATCCTATCCATCCTAAGAAATAAATTTACTGTAGAGAGTTAATCAACTTTTAACTAGCCTGCTAATTTACTAAAGGCGACTGAAAGCTGACTAAACTGTGATTAGTAGAGACTTCTTGTTGAAAACAATGAAAATAAGCACTACCTGTCTCTGGACTGTATTCAAAACAAACGCTAGCACTACTGACACTACAGCTGACTAAAGGGACTCTCTCTGACTGTATTCAAAACAAACACGAAATCTCTGGAACACTGTTACTAGTACGCGAAAATTAAAGCTCCCTAAAAGCAAAAACACACGGAAGAAGAAGTGACAAGTAAGAAAAATACAGTTAATACTTAAATTAACGTAGCTCGCTGCACAGCTGATGTGAAGCAGACGGCAGTTACGACGACATCGCTGCGGCGTGAGAATGATCCTGCAAGAACGGGACCAGCAACGACTGAAGAGAATCGTTCAACGTGACACAAGTGCAACCATTCCGCAGAATGCTGCTGATTTTAGTGCTGTGCCATCAACAAGTGTCACCGTGCGAACCTGAAACGTCCCCTTTGAACAATTATACATGACTGTGCTTAAACTGACACACAATATTTTGTTAGCGCAACGCAATCTGACTTTCAAAATTCCCTACAAAAGAATGGCCCTGACTAACATTAAACTATACCTTTCACAAATCACTTACCTCACAAAAATCTTCGCTGCTCAAGCTATTGCAATACAGCGAGTGCCACTACTGCCAGCTAAATAAAAGATTCAAACTATGGAAGGCACTAACTACTGATAGGGATAGTTAGCAAATGAAAGATATTAATAGAGAACAAACAATGTATTTACCTTGATATCATCATATATAAATATAGCAGTTCCTGACAAATTTCAAAACTCCGCCATCTCTCTCCCCACATCCACCACTGCTCACCTCCAAGTGCGCAACGCTACGCGCTGTTCACAACCAGCTGCCTAACACTACAATGGCGAGTATTACAACAATGCAAAGCAGCCACAGACTGCACACAGCACAGCCAGTGATTTTCATATTGAGCGCTACGTAACGTTGCCAATAAGAAAACATAAACAGCCTACTTACATAGAGAAAACATAAACAGCCTACTTACATAGCCCCCATGCTCCCCACAAAAAATTTTACAAATTGGTTTGGGCAGTGCCCAATACAGATTTGAAAAATTTTTTCATAATTACAATAACAAAGATATCAAATGCACACACTTATTGATACAACGTTGGTCAAAAGCTCAAATTTTCTCTCAGTCCATAAAGACAGTACTAATCGTACATAACAGTAGAATACCAGTGTTTTTCTCAAAGTCTGAGCAGTAAAAGAAAATGCACACGGAAGTAGTGGATTTCCATGCAGTCTTGAAGAAGTAGCGTTGTCCTTCCAACGGAAAGACAGTGCTGACTCTTGACATGCTGACAGATAATGGGCCACAACAGAGCAAACCCACAGCAGAGTCAATCGTAGTTTGGAAGAATATTGGTAGGTAGGTCATCACAGAGCAGACCCACTGGAGTCCTGGTAGAGATTGTGGTATTGGTGGGCCACCAGAGGTGCAGACCCACTGTAGTCCTTGTAGAGATAATGGTATTGGTGGGTCATCAAAGATGCAAACCCACTGTAGTCCTTGTAGAAATAATGGTACTGGTGGGTCATCAAAGATGCAGACCCACTGTAGTCCTTGTAGAGATAGCCAGCAGCCATCTGTTGTGACTGTGCAGGTGCACAATCACCATTGAAGAGTCTTGCGGATGATATAGCAAGTCCATAAACCACCACTTGTGCACTCACAAAGTTTTTGAAATTGTCCTTAGAACAAGCAATGCTGTTATCCAGTCCCTTGCTGAATTAGTAACACACGTGCAAACACTAACAGTCCCAACTTCTCACATATTGTCCATATACTATGACCAACTGAAACGTGTGCAGTGAAATGTAACTCACAAGTTACTTAAGTTGATGAACTGGTGTCAAGTACAATTTTATAACATGAGAATACAATTACAAAGATACAGAAAACATCATTAAAACATAATAATACAGATAACATTTGTAGATAATAGGGGCTTTACAAAAGGATAGAAATAAACATATACATCAATGTTACAGGAATTATGGCATGAGTACATACATAAAAGATCAGAGTAACTTTCGAAACATCAACTTCACACATGAGCATTAAACAGAACAGAATTAATAATATCTAACATCTTTACAAAGTAAATAACATATTATTAATGCCAATTATATTCGAGGATAACAGTATTCCTCATCATAGTGAATGTAGCTTAATATTAAAAGAAGAAAAAAATTCTATGAAATTACACAGAGACAGGAAGAAAACAAATACACAAGGGTACACAAACACATAGTGGGATAACACCAATAGGAAAGGACAGGGTTCGTTGTCAGCGTAACATGTGGTACTGCAGTCCAACCCAAACTTCATATATCTTTCCTCTTATTTCATCCTTTGTTTCCACCAAAAAAAATTCTATCTAAGCATGCTTTCTGTATTTATATGTTCACACATTTCTTACCTCAACATTTATTTCCAAGAAAATCCTACCTAAACCTGTTTTCTGTACTTTTTTTTCGTATAACTTCTCAATGCATTTCTTCCAATTCATCGAAACTCATTCTCTTAGAGGCTACCCCCTCTTAAGCTAACTTAAATCTACTGAGCTCAGATGCTAAACTAAGGAATGAGGCAATGCAGCAGCACAAAATAAGTAACCCAAACAACAATGACCAAAAACATGGAAAATTGCAAAGCAAGCTACAGTAAATTACCAAGCAATGCAACATTACAACTAATATGAGCCAATGTGCAGCAACAAGAAAAATAAATGAGTAGTAAAATTGGCTTAGCAGAGTAACACAAAGTCAAATTCAGTAACACTACGCCTGGCAAACAGCAGTAACTTATACCTAAACATGACATAGCTCAAGCAGAAAAAATATTACAGTAAAAACAACAATGCCGATAAGGGAAATGTATATTCACATCTTAATATCTATGTAATTAAAGTGGTGCACCACAACAACTGATTGTAAAAAGAAATATTACCATGTACTTGAAAAGAAAATTACGTGTTACTGTTACTAGTTCCTTCTTATTGTTCTTTCCTTTCCAAGTGCTCCTTTTTTAAAGAATGTGGATCATAAAATAATTATTTAATAGATCTGTTGACAGAAAGTGTTCACATTAGCAAATGCATTTCATTTTATAAAAGCAATGCTGCAACACAGCTGGAAACCAGATATCAAATGAAATAAGCAACTATGAAAAGCAAAGCATAAAAATATCATTCAGTAGTCATGTGACATTTCATAAGTTAGTAGAAATTCTCTCAACTCTCATAGAAAGACGCTTGTCATAATCAGGTGTGCAGATGTAATAATATTTCTTGTCATTTTATTAGGCATTTCAGTAAATATCATAAATTACGAGCTCCACAGTATGCTTTCAACAAGGAAATGTCAGTAGCGTGGACAATGGCCTCCCCTTTTTTTTTCTACCTGTGCCGCTGAAAGGCTAATGGCATTTTTTTTTTTTTTTCGGGCGGCTGTCGCCCAGGTGGGTGCCTGCAACGCATTACGTGCAGGTGGTCACTTAACTTTCTTACGGAAATATTTACGACAGCAGTTTCCGCTACAGTGACAGTCTCACATAAAAATATTTCACAGGTCAAGAATTAGCATTGCAAATCTGTAGAAACAAAATCCTATAAATATAAGTGTCCAAAAAAAAATTTTCGCCGGCATTGTGATACATTCACGCATTTACACACATTTCATAACTCTTAAAGTACGATTCTTGGTTTCCAACATCCTGTTTTACAAGTCAAGAGTCCCTACCCACTATTCATTACTCCTTACCTTATTACACATATACGTATCCATCGACACTCGTCAATATTTTGTCATTATAAATATGAAGCACAATCAAATAACTCATATAGCCTCAGACTATTAATCATAAACATACCTCAGCAGCATAATACACATCGTCGTCGTAAAAATAACATAATAACACCTCAGTCAAATCTCAAAATCGTCGTAGCTTCCTCCAATAATTAAAAAAAATTCTCTGCTCATGTCAAAAGTGTCATCTGCCTCAAACGTACTTTAAAAATCATGAATCCATACCAAATACATCATTCAAAGCTCTCATAGTATCACAATGGTTCCAAAAAAAAAAATATGAACAGTTTACAAAGTACAGACAAAGTACAATTTCATAAGTGTGAAGTTATCCAACTCCGTAATTGCGTAAACATCTGTCACTGATGAACTAAAAAAAAAAAATGTTTGTTTCTCTGTCAAATAATCAGATAGCTGTGTAATTGTGTGTTAGAGAAATATGTTACCGAAGTGTAAAGTTGTATAAGCAAAAACCATATTAGCTAGGGCTCCTTGTGCTTGCCAAACACATGGTACACAAAGTGAGCGTGTACCCCCCTGAGGATAAATGTAATTATACTCCCAGGTGTTACAAATTACAGCAATGGAATGAAATGTATCACGGAAAACTTTCTTTGTAGTTAAAAAAATATTTAAAAATAAGTGTTTTAAGTATAAGATTAATCACTCAAATGCGTGTACTGTAGCGCTAAACTGTGCATCTTGTCGCAACATAATCTCTGTGGAAGTGTCGTAGTTATCGTCCTCCGAAAGCTAAGTTCTGCAGAAGTCAATGTACTTACCACATGATAAACAAAAGTGAAATGCTTTGCGTATAGATATCGTAGTTATTATGCTTATTGGCGTGATGAAGAAAGTACTGTACAGTAACGTATTGTTATGCCACGAAAAAGGCTGTCTCATTGTTGCTATACCACAAAAGTTACTACTAAAACATGTTTTTCTTCCTAGAAGAATTCAGAAAACTGTGCAGATATAAAACAGATACACTGCAAAAGCAACATTGTAAATTGTCACTCATTAGTAGCGTCGTGATAACATCGTGTAGCTGTCACATAAACTAACCACTGTGTCCTCTGGTATCTCACAGAAAGTACTTTAAACCCAGAATGTATTTTCAAGTAAACCAAAATGTTGCATTAAAATCTCATTAGCAGTACCAGTATGTGTCCTAAGTATGTAAGCCTGATAGTCGTTACGTAATCGTGCAACTAACAAGCAAGAATGTACAACTAACAACACTGTGTCGTCTGTTCATTATAACAATGCAATCGTAATTTCTGTTTAAATAAGTTCTCTTGGTTCTTGACTGGATATTTCACTTCAAACATTGTTACATGTTAACAGATTCTAAATCTGACAAAGCATACTAGAAATGTGAAGTGAAAAGTTTTATGGCAAAGACAAAGTTAAAAAGCAGATTATCTTTCAATAAACGGTTTTACATGTGAAATGTGGTGTAAACCTTTACTCTTCCTAGTACGCAGAGTTTCAACTTCAACGCAATTATCATGTGGTATACGTCGGATTCTGTAAGGTCCATTGTAAACTAGAAAGAATTTGTGACTCAAGTGTTTCTTCTTATGTGACAATGAATGAGCTTTAATGAGAACTTTCTGACCAATATATAATATCTTTGCATTTGCTTTACCGTGTAGTTCTCTTCTTTTGTCTGCTGCAGATTTTATATTTTTAAGAGCCAAATCAATTATGTCTTTGTGTCGAAGTTTACGTGTATTCGGGAAAGGTACAAGCTCTCTGATTCTGTTCGGTGGTTCTTCATTCTTCATTACAAGAGTAGGTTGTAAAGCAGTGGAATCATGAGGCATTTCATTCAGCACATTTTGAAATAATTGTAGATATCTGTCCCAATGCTGATGCTTTCTGTGACAATAAAGTCTGCAAAGCTTATTGATTTCTTTCATAATCCGTTCAGACGGGTTGCATTGTGGTGAGTACAATGAAATAAAAACAGGTTAGATTTTATGATTCCGAA
The DNA here is from genome assembly GCF_021461395.2 of Schistocerca americana. Lineage (NCBI taxonomy): Eukaryota > Metazoa > Arthropoda > Insecta > Orthoptera > Acrididae > Schistocerca > Schistocerca americana. Next base: position 85,420,663 of record NC_060120.1, on the reverse strand, counting down.
GCGTGCGTGACCAAACAGCAGATCTAAATTGCGGTCCGTTATCTGAAATGACTTTGGCAACGTGGCCAACTTCACGTAAGAAATTTTTAACAAAGGCGTTGGATACAGATCGTCCAGTGGCTTTACGTAACGGAGTGAAAGAAACAAATTTTGAAGTAAGTTCAACAGCGACTAGAACGTACGAAAATCCATTGGATGTTCTGACAAGCGGTCCCAAGAGATCAACAGCAGCAAATTCTTTTAATTTAGAAGGAATAATAGGAAACAACGGAGCACGATGTGAGACAGTAGATGGTTTCGCCTTTTGACAAAGTTTACAAATAGACAAGACTCTTCGAATTCTTTTTTCCATATTGTTAAAATAACAAGTCGTTCGAAGAATATGATAACATTTTCGTGGACCAAAATGTGCGTAGCTGAAATGAATGTACCAAATGAGCTTATTAACAAAATCGTCAGGAATGCAAAGTACCCATAGCTTGTCATCAACAGTGCAGCGTTTGAACAGTATGTTGTTTCTAACCAGATAATAATGCCGAATCTGTGTGTGTGTCTTTTCATGCCATTTGCTCTTGATGTCTTTCCAAATCGGATCTTTATCTTGTTCATGAGCAATGTCCTTTAAAGATGTGGTGACGAAGTTTTCAAAGGCGACTTTCTGAATGTAAAGAATACTGAAATTTTTCTCGAGGTTGCCTTCTGTGGTACTTTTCTCAAGCCCAGCCGGTGCGCGAGACAGTGCGTCCGCAACAATGTTCTCCTTGCCGGGAATGTAGACTATTGTGAAGCGGAATTCTTGCAGAAACAATGCCCAACGTTTGAACCTGTCATGATTTAATTTTGAAGACATAAGAAATTGTAATGCACGATGATCACTGTATACTTTTACGTGCTTACCAGAAAGAAAGAAACGGAATTTGTTAAATGCCCAAACGATAGCTAAAGCTTCTAATTCAGTAACGGAATAATTTTTTTCAGATTTTGTCATCACTCGGCTAGCAAAAGCAATGGTTTTCTGAATGGTAGTGTCATTTTCTATGGCTTCTTGAAATAAATGGGCACCAAGACCGACTTTAGAAGAATCCGTGCTAAGGCAGAAATCTTGTGACAGATCTGGATGAGCTAAGATTGGCGCGTGAAGTAACGCTTCTTTCAAAGAATTGAATTCCAATTGTGCTTGTTCGTCCCAGTTCCAAATAGTATTTTTTCCAGTGAGAGAACAAAGTTTTGGTGTAACAAGAATTTGCATATTCAGAAAACGACGGTAAAAATTTACGAGACCTAGAAAACTGCGGACTTGTCTTTTTGTGGATGGAACTGGAATGGCTATGATTGCTTCTAACTTTTCAGGATCCGGCTGAATGCCTTCAGAAGAAATAATATGTCCCAAAAACTTCACCTTTGTCCTACCGAATTCAGACTTTTCCAAGTTAACTGTAATTCCAGATTCTGCAAAAATACGTAACAAACTGTTGAGGATGCGATTATGTAGTTCCCATGAAGCTTCTGCTATTAGAATATCGTCCACATATAAGGTGATGTGACGTTTTAAGAACTCAGGTAATATGGAATTTAGCCCGCGAATGAATGCTGCTGAAGAAATGTTCAAACCAAAGGGAAGTTTCCGAAACTGATAACAAACGCCCAAACAAAGGAAAGCTGTGTATTTTCTACATTCTGGATGAAGTTCGATCTGATAAAAGCTGGATCTGAGATCAATGGAGGACAACACTTTTACACCATTAAAATTTTGAAGAAGTTCTTCCAACGTTTGCGGCCTGTCTATTTGAGGAATAATGATCGTATTGATTTGTCTCGAATCTAAGACAAGCCTGATCGATCCATTTTTCTTCTCAACAACATGTAATGGATTGTTGTATGAGCTTACTGCATGCTCAATAATGCCCTCGTCAAGCATAGATTGTATTTCTGTTCTAACACGGTCCCTATAATGTGCTGGAATTACATATGGTCTAACACAAAATTTAGTATGCTCACGAACACGAAATTGGTATTGAAATCCCTTGATTGTTCCTGTTTTATGAGTAAAAACTGTGGAATGTTCTTGTAAAATCTCAAAAAGGTCCTGCCTATCAGTGTCATTACAATTCTCAATTGTTTGAATTTTATCCTGAATTAACTCATTAGTATCAAATGCGCCGTCGATATCACCCCTGTCAGTACTTGCAGAGTGATTGTTAGTGTCAAGTTCCGTCGAAAATTCCGAACTGTTGTCTAACAGAAGGTAAAACCGATTAATTTCCTCGTCATGGTTTGAGAACCAATCTTCAAATTTCAAAGCTACTGACTTACCTTCTTTTTCTAAACTTATTTCAGCATCGTGAAAGCTTAAGATTGCTTTGTATTCATTTAAAAAGTCTACTCCCAGTATAATTTCCGTCGACAATAATGGAACAATAAGAAAGTTCATAGAGAAGCTGTGGCTTTGACAAAAGAATTCTAAGTTGGTTTGTTGGCGTACATCTACACTTTTTCCAAAGATTGCACCTTGCAATTTAATCTTACGTAACGGAAGTGTGGGGCAATCGTTCGATTTGTTGCATTTGCTAAAGGCTGTTTCACTGATTACTGAAATGGGACTGCCAGAGTCAAGTACTGCTGTAAATTTTACGTCATTTACTGTAATGTGAATCACAGGATATGCAATGTTTTACGTCGTGTTCTTGGAGTAAGATGTCCCTAATGTCTTCCATTTTTACGTAATTACTAGCTACGGCAGCTGCGTCGTTAGTTTCATAAGTACGTTTTGTTGCTGCCAGCGGTGTGAGTCATTGCCTATTGTCTCTTTGTTGGCGCGCGTCGTTATTGGGATTTGGAGACCTAACTTCTACAAATTCACCGTGACGAGAGGGCCCTGCTCTGTTTGAATTCCGCCAGTTCTGATGCAATTCAGGTCTGTCGTTACGATCATATCCTCTGTCGTCATGTCGGTAGATTCCATAGTTTCTTTCTTGTCGGTCACATGTTGGAGAATTTCTCCCTGAATCGTAACTGCGCGCTGGTCCGTTGCGTCTAAAGTTATTCTGTCTCCCTTGATAGTATTTATTTTGTTTCCCATATTGTCTGTTTCTCTTATTGTCTCTGTGATAGTCATTACCACGGAGAGGTGATCTTTCCCTGTAGTTATTACTACTCTGCCAACGGTTGTCATACGGGTGGTGTCTGTTTTGGTCACGATTTGTGTTGTGAGAATAGACGTGTCGTGTCAAGTTATTACTTCTTTCATCGCGGAATTGCGACGGATGTGACCTGTAATTGTTGTGTTCCTGGTTTCGCGTTCCGCGATTGTCAGTGTCAATTTCTAATTCTTGTAAGAGTCCCTGAAATGCTTCAATGTCGTCTTTGCAACGTCCTGCCAAAATAATATGTCGTAAATGTTCAGGCAGTTTGATTAAGCAAATGCGGATGAGTTCTGAGGGGCTGTATGGGTTTGAAAGATACTGATTCTTATGCAACATGTCTTCAAAATATTTCATAAGACTGGAAAATTCAGATTGTTCGAAACGTTTCATCTTATGATGCTATGTTTTACTCGGTCTTGTGTGGCTTGAGACCAATATGCTGAGAGGAAGGCATGGTAAAACTCTCCTTCACTGTGGCAATTGTGAATTACCGATCGCATTCTTACAGCTGGTTCATTCTCCAAGTAGCCACACATAAATTCTAATCTGTGTTCTAACGACCAGTTGGGAGGAAAACAATGCGAGAATTGATGGAGCCATGCTTTTGGATGAATGTCGTTGCCAGAATTCTTAAATGTTTTGAATTTACGTGTAGTAATCAACAGCTTATAGTCAAAATCATCATGTTAGGTCGTGTCGGCCGTTCCATCTCAAAATTCGGTGCACATTGCCAATTTCTTTCATAACTTCCGAAATGCCCTGTGTTGTTAATTTGTGGCTGTTCCGTATTTCTGTGTCCCTCTTCCCGTATTGGGGCGCGAGTATCTTCTGAAATACGCAATTCTTGTATTACCTGTGTCAGCTGATCTTGTACTTCCCGGATTTCTCTTTTGTACTGTGTATTGATTTGATTTTGATTCTGTTTGAATTTTCTAATTTGTTCATACTCTTCTGTGTCAGTGAAGGCCACAGGTCTTGTGTCATTCAGATCATCATCTACCTTTGTAGATAAGTTAGTAACCTGATCCGAAAGTTCGGCTACTTTCTCCGATAGTGAACACATTTCCTCAGTGTGTTTTTCTGAACCAAGTTTCAGAGTGTCCATTTGTGTTGAAATCGAATCTACTGTGTCCTTTAAGTTTTCCTGAGTTTTTGCAAGTTGCTTAACCGAATCGGTAGATGCAACTGAGTCAATTTTAGCCCACAAGGTCTCATGATTTTCATGAACAATGGTTTGCAGTTCTTTTATGGCTGCTTCGTGGTTCTGTAATGCATTTTCATGCCGCGAAAAAATAGGTTGAAAATGCTCACAAATTTGTGTTTTTACGTCATTACAGACTTTTTGACATTTCGATTCAATGTTATGTAACTCAGTAGTTAAATCTTCACGTGTTTGTTCAAGTGTGGTGTCTAACTTTTGAAGATTTTGTTCCATTGTGTCTAACTGTTGCTGTGTTTGTCTCTGGTGTTGTTCCATTGTGTCTAACTTTTTAAGATTTTGTTCCACTGTGTCTAACTTTTGAAGCTTTTGCTGTGTTTGTCCCATTTGTTGTATTAATTGTAATAACAATGCATTGGTGTCTGAAACATGTTCCTCAGTGCTTTTCGGCAGTGAATTTACACCGGAAACATTCACATTTTGACAAGCAGAAAATGTGTCTTGACTTATTTGAGAAAACGGTGAGGATCCAAAACCTGAATCTACAGTACTTGCGAGATCGTGTCCTGTCATTTCGGCTTCCTGAGGCGAGGTATTGCCAACCGATCGATCGATAATGCTTCCCTCTTCACTAATTGTTTCACTGTCCATGCCATTGTTTGACGCCCGCTCCATTTCCCTGTGCACAGTTACCAAATTACTACTTTGAACATTAGTAAATTCATTACTCTGTGGCGCTGATAAGCTACGCTCGTCGTCACTATTATTTCTCAGTTTAGTTTGGAGCCTAGTGTTACGTTTTTCACACGCCATAATTGTCACCGAATTTTGAGATGGAACGGCCGACACGACCTAACAATGACCGATATGCGACTCGCCGACATGATGATTTTGACTATAAGCTGTTCATTACTAGACGTAAATTCAAAACATTTAAGAATTCTGGCAACGACATTCATCCACAATCATGGCTCCATCAATTCTCGCATTGTTTTCCTCCCAACTGGTCGTTAGAACACAGATTAGAATTTATGTGTGGCTACTTGGAGAATGAACCAGCTGTAAGAATGCGATCGGTAATTCACGATTGCCACAGTGAAGGAGAGTTTTACCATGCCTTCCTCTCAGCATATTGGTCTCAAGCCACACAAGACCGAGTAAAACATAGCATCATAATGATGAAACGTTTCGAACAATCTGAATTTTTCAGTCTTATGAAATATTTTGAAGACATGTTGCATAAGAATCAGTATCTTTCAAACCCATACAGCCCCTCAGAACTCACCCGCATTTGCTTAATCAAACTGCCTGAACATTTACGACATATTATTTTGGCAGGACGTTGCAAAGACGACATTGAAGCATTTCAGGGACTCTTACAAGAATTAGAAATTGACACTGACAATCGCGGAACGCGAAACCAGGAACACAACAATTACAGGTCACATCCGTCGCAATTCCGCGATGAAAGAAGTAATAACTTGACACGACACGTCTATTCTCACAACACAAATCGTGACCAAAACAGACACCACCCGTATGACAACCGTTGGCAGAGTAGTAATAACTACAGGGAAAGATCACCTCTCCGTGGTAATGACTATCACAGAGACAATAAGAGAAACAGACAATATGGGAAACAAAATAAATACTATCAAGGGAGACAGAATAACTTTAGACGCAACGGACCAGCGCGCAGTTACGATTCAGGGAGAAATTCTCCAACATGTGACCGACAAGAAAGAAACTATGGAATCTACCGACATGACGACAGACGATATGATCGTAACGACAGACCTGAATTGCATCAGAACTGGTGGGATTCAAACAGAGCAGGGCCCTCTCGTCACGGTGAATTTGTAGAAGTTAGGTCTCCAAATCCCAATAACGACGCGCGCCAACAAAGAGACAATAGGCAATGACTCACACCGCTGGCAGCAACAAAACGTACTTATGAAACTAACGACGCAGCTGCCGTAGCTAGTAATTACGTAAAAATGGAAGACATTAGGGACATCTTACTCCAAGAACACGACGTAAAACATTGCATATCCTGTGATTCACATTACAGTAAATGATGTAAAATTTACAGCAGTACTTGACTCTGGCAGTCCCATTTCAGTAATCAGTGAAACAGCCTTTAGCAAATGCAACAAATCGAACGATTGCCCCACACTTCCGTTACGTAAGATTAAATTGCAAGGTGCAATCTTTGGAAAAAGTGTAGATGTACGCCAACAAACCAACTTAGAATTCTTTCGTCAAAGCCACAGCTTCTCTATGAACTTTCTTATTGTTCCATTATTGTCGACGGAAATTATACTGGGAGTAGACTTTTTAAATGAATACAAAGCAATCTTAAGCTTTCACGATGCTGAAATAAGTTTAGAAAAAGAAGGTAAGTCAGCAGCTTTGAAATTTGAAGATTGGCTCTCAATCCATGACGAGGAAATTAATCGGTTTTACCTTCTGTTAGACAACAGTTCGGAATTTTCGACGGAACTTGACACTAACAATCACTCTGCAAGTACTGACAGGGGTGATATCGACGGCGAATTTGATACTAATGAGTTAATTCAGAATAAAATTCAAACAATTGAGAATTGTAATGACACTGATAGGCAGGACCTTTTTGAGATTTTACAAGAACATTCCACAGTTTTTACTCATAAAACAGGAACAATCAAGGGATTTCAATACCAATTTCGTGTGCGTGAGCATACTAAATTTTGTGTTAGACCATATGTAATTCCAGCACATTATAGGGACCGTGTTAGAACAGAAATACAATCTATGCTTGACGAGGGCATTATTGAGCATGCAGTAAGCTCATACAACAATCCATTACATGTTGTTGAGAAGAAAAATGGATCGATCAGGCTTGTCTTAGATTCGAGACAAATCAATACGATCTTTATTCCTGAAACAGACAGGCCGCAAACGTTGGAAGAACTTCTTCAAAATTTTAATGGTGTAAAAGTGTTGTCCTCCATTGATCTCAGATCCAGCTTTTATCAGATCGAACTTCATCCAGAATGTAGAAAATACACAGCTTTCCTTTGTTTGGGCGTTTGTTATCAGTTTCGGAAACTTCCCTTTGGTTTGAACATTTCTTCAGCAGCATTCATTCGCGGGCTAAATTCCATATTACCTGAGTTCTTAAAACGTCACATCACCTTATATGTGGACGATATTCTAATAGCAGAAGCTTCATGGGAACTACATAATCGCATCCTCAACAGTTTGTTACGTATTTTTGCAGAATCTGGAATTACAGTTAACTTGGAAAAGTCTGAATTCGGTAGGACAAAGGTGAAGTTTTTGGGACATATTATTTCTTCTGAAGGCATTCAGCCGGATCCTGAAAAGTTAGAAGCAATCATAGCCATTCCAGTTCCATCCACAAAAAGACAAGTCCGCAGTTTTCTAGGTCTCGTAAATTTTTACCGTCGTTTTCTGAATATGCAAATTCTTGTTACACCAAAACTTTGTTCTATCACTGGAAAAAATACTATTTGGAACTGGGACGAACAAGCACAATTGGAATTCAATTCTTTGAAAGAAGCGTTACTTCACGCGCCAATCTTAGCTCATCCAGATCTGTCACAAGATTTCTGCCTTAGCACGGATTCTTCTAAAGTCGGTCTTGGTGCCCATTTATTTCAAGAAGCCATAGAAAATGACACTACCGTTCAGAAAACCATTGCTTTTGCTAGCCGAGTGATGACAAAATCTGAAAAAAATTATTCCGTTACTGAATTAGAAGCTTTAGCTATCGTTTGGGCATTTAACAAATTCCGTTTCTTTCTTTCTGGTAAGCACGTAAAAGTATACAGTGATCATCGTGCATTACAATTTCTTATGTCTTCAAAATTAAATCATGACAGGTTAAAACGTTGGGCATTGTTTCTGCAAGAATTCCGCTTCACAATAGTCTACATTCCCGGCAAGGAGAACACTGTTGCGGACGCACTGTCTCGTGCACCGGCTGGGCTTGAGAAAAGTACCACAGAAGGCAACCTCGAGAAAAATTTCAGTATTCTTTACATTCAGAAAGTCGCCTTTGAAAACTTCATCACCACATCTTTAAAGGACATTGCTCATGAACAAGATAAAGATCCGATTTGGAAAGACATCAACAGCAAATGGCATGAAAAGACACACACACAGATTCGGCATTATTATGTGGTTAGAAACAACATACTGTTCAAACGCTGCACTGTTGATGACAAGCTATGGGTACTTTGCATTCCTGACGATTTTGTTAATAAGCTCATTTGGTACATTCATTTCAGCTACGCACATTTTGGTCCACGAAAATGTTATCATATTCTTCGAACGACTTGTTATTTTAACAATATGGAAAAAAGAATTCGAAGAGTCTTGTCTATTTGTAAACTTTGTCAAAAGGCGAAACCATCTACTGTCTCACATCGTGCTCCGTTGTTTCCTATTATTCCTTCTAAATTAAAAGAATTTGCTGCTGTTGATCTCTTGGGACCGCTTGTCAGAACATCCAATGGATTTTCGTACGTTCTAGTCGCTGTTGAACTTACTTCAAAATTTGTTTCTTTCACTCCGTTACGTAAAGCCACTGGACGATCTGTATCCAACGCCTTTGTTAAAAATTTCTTACGTGAAGTTGGCCACGTTGCCAAAGTCATTTCAGATAACGGACCGCAATTTAGATCTGCTGTTTGGTCACGCACGCTTCGGAATCATAAAATCAAACCTGTTTTTATTTCATTGTACTCACCACATTGCAACCCGTCTGAACGGATTGTGAAAGAAATCAATAAGCTTTGCAGACTTTATTGTCACAGAAAGCATCAGCATTGGGACAGATATCTACAATTATTTCAAAATGTGCTGAATGAAATGCCTCATGATTCCACTGCTTTACCACCTACTCTTGTAATGAAGAATGAAGAACCACCGAACAGAATCAGAGAGCTTGTACCTTTCCCGAATACACGTAAACTTCGACACAAAGACATAATTGATTTGGCTCTTAAAAATATAAAATCTGCAGCAGACAAAAGGAGAGAACTACACGGTAAAGCAAATGCAAAGATATTATATATTGGTCAGAAAGTTCTCATTAAAGCTCATTCATTGTCACATAAGAAGAAACACTTGAGTCACAAATTCTTTCTAGTTTACAATGGACCTTACAGAATCCGACGTATACCACATGATAATTGCGTTGAAGTTGAAACTCTGCGTACTAGGAAGAGTAAAGGTTTACACCACATTTCACATGTAAAACCGTTTATTGAAAGATAATCTGCTTTTTAACTTTGTCTTTGCCATAAAACTTTTCACTTCACATTTCTAGTATGCTTTGTCAGATTTAGAATCTGTTAACATGTAACAATGTTTGAAGTGAAATATCCAGTCAAGAACCAAGAGAACTTATTTAAACAGAAATTACGATTGCATTGTTATAATGAACAGACGACACAGTGTTGTTAGTTGTACATTCTTGCTTGTTAGTTGCACGATTACGTAACGACTATCAGGCTTACATACTTAGGACACATACTGGTACTGCTAATGAGATTTTAATGCAACATTTTGGTTTACTTGAAAATACATTCTGGGTTTAAAGTACTTTCTGTGAGATACCAGAGGACACAGTGGTTAGTTTATGTGACAGCTACACGATGTTATCACGACGCTACTAATGAGTGACAATTTACAATGTTGCTTTTGCAGTGTATCTGTTTTATATCTGCACAGTTTTTCTGAATTCTTCTAGGAAGAAAAACATGTTTTAGTAGTAACTTTTGTGGTATAGCAACAATGAGACAGCCTTTTTCGTGGCATAACAATACGTTACTGTACAGTACTTTCTTCATCACGCCAATAAGCATAATAACTACGATATCTATACGCAAAGTATTTCACTTTTGTTTATCATGTGGTGAGTGCATTGACTTCTGCAGAACTTAGCTTTCGGAGGACGATAACTACGAGCTCCACAGTATGCTTTCAACAAGGAAATGTTTAAGCACAGTCATGTATAATTGTTCAAAGGGGACGTTTCAAACCATTCAACGAAACATCATCGATATGGGCCTTCTGAGCTAAAAGCCCACTCGTATACCCTTGATGACTGCTCGACACATAGCTTTACGCCTCGCCGGGCCCGGTCGACACCGACATTGGACTGTCGATGACTGGACCGGTCGGATCAGTCTGGTTTCAAATTCTATCGAGCGGGTGGTGGTGCACGGGAATGGAGACTACTTCATGAATCCATGGACCCTACATGTCAGCAGGGGACTGTTCAGGCTGGTGGAGGCTCTGTAACGGTGTGGAGCCTGTGCAGCTGGTGTGATATGGGACCCCTGATACGTTTAGACACGACTCTGACAGGTGACACATACGTAAGCATCCTGTCTGATCACCTGCATCCATTCATGTTCACTGTGAATTCTGACGAACCTGTTCAGTTCCAGCAGGACAGTGCAACACCCCACACGTCCAGAATTGCCGCAGAGTGACTCCAGGAACATTCTACAGAGTTTAAACTGTTACGCTGGCCACCAAACTCCCTAGATATGAACATTATTGAGCATATCTAGGGTGCGTTGCCACGTGCTATTGAGAAGAGATCTCCACCCCGTCGTACTCTTACGGATTTATGGACAGCCCTGCAAGATTCGTGGTGTCAGTTCCCTCCAGCACTACTTCAGATATTAGTTGAATCCATGCCACGTCGTGTTGCGGCATTTCTGCGTATTCGCAATGGCCCTAGACGATATTAGGTAGGTGTACCAGTTTCTTTGGACCTTCAGTGTGTATTACATAGTAAATGTATGAAACTTTGTATAACCCAGTTGTAATTTTACAATTAATATGAAGCCCTTGTGCAACCTAACATAATAAGAAACATTCTTGTCGTGACCTTATACCGAACTTAGGTAGATAAAAGAAAAGAAGGAAATAAAATAGATCAAAGTTACCTTCAGCTGCTGTCTTTTACCCCACTTGTAAATATTAATTATCTGTTACTTGTAGCCAGTCTGTATACTTGTACCCAGTCTGGAATATGTCTGTGGGATACATACCAATTCATCATGCCATTAGCCGTTAAGTAACGTTAATGAGACAATATTCTTCTTCTCATTCATAGGCAGAAATGTATATTTAAGTGTGCAAAGGTAACCTTGATTTTTTTATGACTGTGGCGTTACGCGCCCAATCACATTGATATAAAATATTATTTGTAAGCAGAAACGCATTTGCCTAAATGCAAATTTGACCTAATGTCAGTCAAAATTTTTTTTATATAGTAGAGGACTGTGGCGTTACTCGGGCATGGATGTATGTGATGTACTTAGGTTAGTTAGGTTTAGGTAGTTCTAAGTTCTAGGGGACTGATGACCTCAGAGGGTAAGTCCCATACTTCTCAGAGCCATTTGAACTGTGGCGTTGCACCCCCAGTCTTACTGATACTGATGGTTAATTTCTGTTCTTTCATTACTTAGTGTTAGACAATGTCGGTTTAACACATCTGGATAGTAACTTATTATTTAAGTACAAAATATTTAGGCACTGCTGCCTTTTTTTCTTTCAACCATTATGTTTTACTAAGAATATGTGATTTCACACAATATACGTGCACGTACATTGATCCATTGTATGTATGGCGTTATACGCCAAATTTATAAAAAGGTCCTCGGAAACGTAACACTAAGCTTTACACTTCTTCAGTAACACGATTAACGTGTTACATCATGTTAAGTTATTACCTGTATGATCCGCTATACTTACCCAGTTTCTAACTACCCTATCCAACTTTTGTTTAATGCTATCTTCAATACCGCTACTAATGCTATGTTAATCCAAATTCATCTACTTTTAAGTTTTTAGGCGTTGTTGCCTCTATTCATGCTCAGCCATACTGATGTACTCTCCACGATATTACAGATCATTCCTGTAAACAGCCACACATACGTTTATTAATTAACCAGATAAAGTTTGAGCAATGTATTCAAAATTGAGAAGTAATTTTGCCGAGTAATAGCTAGTCTTTCTTGCGGCTCTGAATCTATTATAGGGGTATCGTTCTCCTCAGAAGTAAGCTCTCTTATATATTAAGCCATTAAAGGTTTTAATGGTTATGTTAATCCAATTCCTAATGTAAAGACAGCTACTGTTATGTACCTGTATTTCCACAAGCGCAAGCCAAGCTGGTTACGCAGCTGCTCGCCGCGGTTAGTTCCGGCGCAGCTCTCGCCGCCTACCGACCTCGTCCCCGCAGTGAGACCTGCTGTTTCTCTCCAGCCCAAGTAATTTAGGTTTATGACTGGTTACTACGGTGCCACAGTTTTATACTTGACATGGCCAAACTTTGGCATGCAATCGTTTAGTGTCACTGGCTTTTGAAGAAGGCCAAATTATTTTGGCTGAAACCTGGGGAAAGACTGGTTTCTATTTGCAACTGAGGCTGACGTGTTACATGTTCAAAATAGATAAAAAGCAATAATCGGGTTTCGAACACGAGACGCAAATGTGAGAGGCCGCGACGGTAGCCGGTATGTCACCAGTTGGGCTGAGATCATAGTGCACAAAAAGGTATCTAAATGACATCGAAATCTTTGACAGTCGCTTTCTCAGAAACGGTAGAGTATCTACGGATAAGCAGAGACACATGTTCTCTTATTTTGACTCCTCTTCCACGGAGCGAAGTTTCTGGGAAATCGGGTTATGGTACTTGCCGTGTTCTTCATCGTTAGATGTAGGCATTATTCGTAAGATAGTTATGTATCGTAGAGAGCTTAAATTAGACGCTCCGAACTGTGCAGAGTAAACACTGCACGGCAGATGGCCACGCCCAGCCCAGCTCCCAGCTCTGCTGCGTCTGTGAAGCCAGCGCGCAGAGGGGTGTGGCGGAGTCGCACGACCAGTCGGCAGCAGTCATCGCGCTCAGCTGGCCGGAATATCTCCGCCGCGGCGAGTCGGGGCGGCGTCTACTTATCTCCGTTCCGCAAGGGATGGAAATGCCAATAGCTCGCCCCTGAAGCGTAAGGAACGCGAAATACGCTCCGCCAGAATTGGCCGCATTTCTCGACGTCTGTCCGCAACAGCTGGAGCGGACAAGATGTAAAAACTGAACGGCGGGAGAAAGCGACTGTACTCGATGGAGCTTCAAACTAACCCTTTGTTATTACAAGAACAGCCGGAAGACGGCGGGGGCGGGAATATGACAGTCAGCGAGCAGGAGGAGTTCGATGCGAAGGCGGACTTGAGAATACATACTTTGCGATTCTGTTTCTCGTGCCGGGGTCTCGCGCTCGCGGTGATCGCCCACTCAAGCCAATGTACGCTCGCTCTCTCGCTCACTTACCTCCGCACACACACACACACACACACACACACACACACACACACACACAGAGAGAGAGAGAGAGAGAGAGAGAGAGAGAGAGAGAGTCTAGAACTGGATCAGACAGTTGGTTATTTTGTGAGGGTTACTGTACATTTCATCAGGTTTGTTATATAAATACTGCGATGGTCTTTGCAATAAGGTAAGGGAAAAACCGACCTGTTAACATCGATACCGGTATTTTAGTTCTGAATAGCCGGTATTTTTCGGTATTTATTAGGTCTCTGTTGTGACAGATCTTCCTCACTGTTCTCTAATCACTGGGGAAAACATCGGCATAAAGATTTATATTGCGCAGTGATAAAATTTTTAGTTTTTAAATAAAACATTTAAAAAAACAGTAATATTTATTAATAAAGTTTCTGATGCTTTGAAATTTTGGTTTATTGCAGACAAGGGCCTACAGCATTTAACTAGTGCACTGTTCCATCCACAGTCAAAAGTCGAAGTGGAACGTTTTGTTCGAACATTCAAGCAGCATATGGCCAAACTTCCCTCCGCACACACCAGGGATCAAGCACTGCAACTGTTTCTCGCTTCATATCGTTCGCACCTACGAGTTCTATAAATGACCTAGTAGATAGTGTCGGAAGTTCCATGCGGCTTTTCGCGGATGATGCTGTAGTATACAGAGAAGGTGCAGCTTTAGAAAATTGCAGCGAAATGTAGGAAGATCTGCAGCGGATAGGCACTTGGTGCAGGGAGTGGCAACTGACCTTTAACATAGACAAATGTAATGTATTGCGAAAACATAGAAAGAAGGATCCTTTATTGTATGATTAGATCATAGCGGAACAAACACTGGTAGCAGTTACTTCTGTAAAATATCTGGGAGTATGTGTGCGGAACGATTTGAAGTGGAATGATCATATAAAATTAATTGTAGGTAAGGCTGGTACCAGGTTGAGATTCATTGGGAGAGTCCTTAGAAAATTTAGTCCATCAACAAAGGAGGTGGCTTACAAAACACTCGTTCGACCTATACTTGAGTATTGCTCATCAGTGTGGGATCCGTACCAGATCGGGTTGACGGAGGAGATAGAGAAGGTCCAAAGAAGAGCGGCGCGTATCGTCACAGGGTTATTTGGTAAGCGTGATAGCGTTACGGAGATGTTTAGCAAACTCAAGTGGCAGACTCTGCAAGCGAGGCGCTCTGCATCGCGGTGTAGCTTGCTGTCCAGGTTTCGAGAGGGTGCGGTTCTGGATGAGGTATCGAATTGCTTCCCCCTACTTATGCCTCGAGAGGAGATCACGAATGTAAAATCAGAGAGATTCAAGCGCGCACGGAGGCTTTCCCGCAGTCGTTCTTCCCGCGAACCATACGCGAGTGGAACAGGAAAGGGAGGTAATGACAGTGGCACGTAAAGTGCCTTCCGCCACACACCGTTGGGTGGCTTGCGGAGTATAAATGTAGATGTAGATGGACCATCGCCGGTGGAATTGCTTCACGGCCACCGCCATCGGACACTGTTCCACCTGCTCCACCCTCCTCAGCATCCGGCGCCGAAGAAAGGCCGCAAGTATCGCTTAGCGCCGCATTGATATTTTCTTTTACAGGGTTTTTAGCAGCAGCAGACGGTGGGCGCGAGGCGAGATCGTCCGACGACTTGTGCGCTTGCATGTATCTTGGTTCAAATGGCTCTGAGCACTATGGGACTCAACGTCTGAGGTCATTAGTCCCCTAGAACTTAGAACTACTTAAACCTAACTAACCTAAGGACATCACAAACATCCATGCCCGAGGCAGGATTCGAACCTGCGACCGTAGCGGTCTTGCGGTTCTAGACTGCAGCGCCTTTAACCGCACGGCCACTTCGGCCGGCTTGCATGTATCTTCTTTCAGGTCAAGATGGCTTGAGGCACCCCCATCAAAATCAACTTCGCCGCTGTCATGTACACCATTATCTTTCAGTCTCTCTTCCCCCATATTCACGGGTCCTGAAGACAGCGCTGCCGCAGCAGCAACCAGAGGGTGTCATCACGACACCGTGGGACGACCGCATAGAATTATTTGGAAATTTGTCGTAAGGTCTTATGGGGCCAAACTGCTGAGATCATCGGTCACTAAGCTTACGTACTACTTAATCCAACCTAAACCTGCAGGAACATTGCGTATAGCAAGGACTCGGATGTACGTTGCATGTCGCCCGTCCCTTGTGATACCTTTGTACATTAAAGTTAAGTATTTTCAATCTGCTTTGTAGAAACAAAACTACTAATGTTATTTGCATGAATTGTTGTATAACATTCCGAGAACACAGCGTCCCTTAGGCACCCTATACGCCGGCCGATGTGGCCGAGCGGCTCTAGGCGCTTGAATCTGGAACTGCGTGACCACTACGGTCGCAGGTTAGAATCCTGCCTCGGGCATGGATGTGTGTGATGTCCTTAGGATAGTTAGGTTTAAGTAGTTCTAAGTTCTAGGGGACTGATGACCTCAGATGTTAAGTCCCATAGTGCTCAGAGCCATTTGACCCATTTTGAGCACCCTATACGAGATGAGTGGGCAAGACCCAACTTGTTCAGGCGGTAAGTGCCGCTTGCTCTACTGTTGCAAAACTACATTTTGAATTGTGGCTTGTAGATTTGCGATGCAAAATTAAAAATCAAACGGAAGTGAAGCGGCACCCAGTATATCTTGGCAACCGTTATTACGAGAAGAACATGGATTTTTTTTTTAATCGACATAAGTTATCCTTTATTCCAACAGAGTTCTCCAACAGAAAGTTTGGAGGTACGTGACTTGGTCTAGTAGTCCAACTTATCCAGCGGGTTGCAACACAGCTCCAAGATTAAACAGAACAAATAGGATAAAACACTGCTAATAATTATTTAATAATGCAATCTGTCTCGTTCCTTTTCCTGTCTAGGTAGTATGGATTTGAGTAATTCCCACCACTCCCATTTGGATGTTCTGGAAAGTACAGGTGTTTAAGTACCGGTGGCAGCATTGCCGGCTAATGACGCGATCTACGAATGAAGAAGTAGTGGCTGACACACGTGCTGATATAGTGATACATATGGACATGTGATACATATGGACATGTAATACCGATGCAGTATAAGGTACTCGTATTTATACCTTTACTTTTAATACGGTCAACGTCGTGATCAGACGAGATAACAGATTAAGATCATGGCACACATTATCGACGCTAGCCTCTTCGTTGCCTGTCAGAGAAATTTCGTATAACAGCCTTTTGTTAGGACAGAAAGTAAGAGTAAGCCCTTAAGTACGTATTCGAAAATGGCTCTGAACACTATGGGACTCAATTGCTACGGTCATCAGTCCCCTAGAACTTAGACCTACTTAAAACTAACTAACCTAAGGACATCACACACATCCATGCCCGAGGCAGGATTCGAAGCTGCGACCGTAGAGGTCGCGCGGTTCCAGACTGAAGCGCCTAGAAACGCTCGGCCACTCCGGCCGGCAGTACATATTCGTACGAGAAGTTGAATATTTCAGTGACAGAGCAGAGCAAAATTGCCTTTCTCTTGTCCTTTCTATGGGAAGAGTGCTACTAAAAGGCCAAAAGCTGTGGCAACATGAGACCACCCATTGCAGGAGATTATGTGAAGAAAGGCTAATGGGTTTCGTGGTGGAGAAAGAGTTCACTTCTAGACGGACAGTGCTACATCGGAGATGGGTCGTGCGGTCCTCTAAATGAAGAATGATGCTCTTCTTCCGTACGCCACTGAGGTTACTGTCGACTCAGGAAACCATCTTGCAGTGTGCAGGTAATCTCTCCATTCGTAGCAAAACCCTGGCGCAACTATTCCTCTGATCTCTCCCATGCTAAGCAGAATTATTTTTCTTCACTTCGTATCTTAGATACTTTTGAAGTCATTTACAGTATGTGCACTTTTTGCCGGAATTCCTGTGTTCAAAAATTAGTTTGCATGTCCAGCCCAAACAGTAGATCTTGCTATCTTCATCCACCTTGCAGCTCTGTGCATGGTCGCCATATTGCTGTCAGTCCCCTCCAGCAGTATCGAACCGATGTACTCCTGTGTCAAAGATGCCACTGGATGCTGTATGGAGGGATGTGAATTCAGCATTCCCCTCTCCTGTCCGTTGTGAGTTTTTGTGACCCAGAGCTGCTACTGCTCGGTTAAGTAGCTCCTCAACTGGCATCATGAGGCTGAGTGCACTTGGCTTCAGACTTCAAGACCTGCCTTCAAGGAAAAGAAGGCGCTGGCACTTTGGGGAATCCAACTAGGATCGCACCGGCGACAGCCAGCTGCCCTGATCACGCAGCTAAGGAGCGGACACCGATGTGCTTTGATCAAGAGCCTTTATATTATGACTAAAATATGCGGTTGCTTTTACAGAGAGGTCATTGAGTAACATTAATCTGGAAAGAACATTTAATTCAGTTAGGCATACTGGCAGAGTGGCCTCCATGAGTAACTAATATATATTCAGGCGGAAGTTAACAGCAAATTTAGGCATAGAGTGCAGGCTTTCAGATCAGGTGTGTATATCCTTGCTGACATTACGTCTCGCTCTACAGCATGTTTCTGTGTCTAACTTTTGTCTGCTGCTCCGGTTACGTCTTCAGTAGCTACATAGACGTAGTTAATCACCTGCAGAACGTAAACTTTTTAGACCCAGAAACATACTTTATCACAAGGGCAAATGTCCAGAAAATCATTGACACTAGGATACTAGTCACCCGTGGTCTAGGGGTAGCGTCTCTGATTCATAATCAAAACATCCTCGGATCGAGTTCGAAACCCGCCACCTCTTTGATTAATAATCAGCATTGGCGGCCGAAGACTTCGGGCATAAGAAGTCACCCTCATTCTGCCAACGGGCTCGTCAAAGAGGGCGGAACAGGGGCTAAAGGTTCAGGGCACTCTCTTGTCCTTAGGGTGGGAAACTGCCCCTGAAGAAGGAAGAACCAGCAATGATCAACAGCATGAGGGTTCAGAAGGCAATGGAAGCCAGTGCATTAAAGACATGTAACGTTTATCCACAGGACATGTGGCCTGTAATTGAAAAAGTGTCGTGATGATCTCCCCATTCCCAAAAGATTCCGAAAAAAGTCCCCCATTGGGATCTCTGGGAGGGGACTGCCTAGAGAGAGGTGACCATGAAAAAAAGATTGAATAATCAACGGAAGGACAACGTTCTACTAGTCGGTCCGTGGAATGTCAGAAGCTTGAATGTGGTAGGGAAGCTATAAAATCTGAAAATGGGAATGCAAAGGCTCAATCTAGATATAGTACGGTTGACTGATGTGAAATGGATAGAAGAAAAAGATTTCTGGTCAGATAAGTAAAGAGTAATACCTACAGCAGCAGAAAATGGTATAAAGGGTTAGGATTCGTTATGAATGGGAAGGTGGGACAGATAATGTGTTACTGTGAACAGTTCAGTTATAGGGTTATCAGAATCGCCAGCAAACCAACACCGACAACGATAGTTCAGGTATACATGACGACCTCGTAAGCTGAAGCTGAAGAGAAAGTATAAGAAGATATTGACAGGGTAATACAATACGCAAAGGGAGATGAAAATCTAAGTCATGGGGGACTGGAATGGAGCTGTAGGAGAAGTAGTAGAAGAAAAGATTACAGGAGAATATGGGCTTGGTACAAGGAATGAGAGAGGAGAAAGGCTAATTGAATTCTGTATTAAATTTCAGCTAGTAATAGCGAATACTCTGTTCAAGAACAACAAAAGGAGGAGCTATACTTGGAATAGGCCGGGTGATACTAGAAGATTTGTGATAGATTACAGAGATTCCGAAATCAGTTTCTGAATGGTAAGGCGTACCCAGAAGCGGAGATAGTCTCAGATCACAGTTTATTAGTGATGAGAATAGGCTGAATCAATACGCAAAGAGGTGGAATAAGGATGTGCTAAGGAGCGACGAGATACGCTTGAAAGTTGTAGATACCTCAAAAAAGAATAGTCCGGTAGGCAGTACAGTTGAAGATGATTTGATATCTCTAAAAAGGACAGTCACAGAAGCTGGAAAGAAAAACATAGTTACACAGAAGGTGACTGCAAAGAAACCATGGGTAACACAAGAAATACGTCAGCTGATCAATGAAAGAAGTAAGTACAAAAAAGTTCAGGGAAATTCAGGAATACAGAAATACAAGTTGCTCAGGAATAAAACAAATAGGAAGTGCAAGGAAGCTAAGACGAAATGGATGCATGAAATATGTGAAGAAATCGAAACAGAAATTATAGTCGGAAGGACTGATTCGGCATATAGGAAAGTCAAAACAATCTTGGGTGACATTACAAGCAACGATGGTAACATTAAGAGTGTAACAGGAACTCCACTGTTAAACTCAGAGGCAAGCGCAAATAGGTTAAATCAGTACGTTGAAGGCCTCTATGAGGAGGAAAAATTGTCTGATGTGATAGAAGAAGAAACAGGAGTCGATTTAAAAGACATAGGTGATCCAGTATTAGAAGCAGAATTTAAGAGATCTATGGCGAATTTAAGATCAAATGAGCAGAAGGGATCGATAACAGTCCATCAGAATTTATAAAATCACTAAAGTAAGTGGCAAAAAAGAAAAAAAAAGACTATTCACGTTGGTGTGTATAATGTATGAGTCTGGCGATATATCAACTGAATTTGGGAAAAATATCATACACACAATTCCAAAGACAGCTGACAAGTGTGAGAATTATCGCACAATCAGCTTAACAGCTCATGCATCCAAGTTGCTGACAAGAATAATATACAGAAGAATGGGAAAGAAAACTAAGGATGTGTTAGACGACGATCAGTTTGGCTTTAGGAAAGGCAAAGACACAAGAGAGGCAATTCTGATGATGCGGCAGATAATGGAAACAAGACTAAAGAAAAATCAAGACACGTTCATAGGATTCGTCAACCTGGAAAAGGCACTCGACAATGTAAAAGTGTGCATGACGTTCGAAATTCTGAGAAAAATAATGAAAAGATATAGAGAGAGTCGGGTAGTATACAATATGTACAAGAGTCAAGAGGGAATAATAAGAATGGACGATCAATAACGATGTGCTCGGATTAAAAAGGGTGTAAAACAAAGACGTAGTCTTTCGCCCCTGCCGTTCAATCTGTACATCGAAGAGGCAATCGTGGAAATAAAATAAAAGTTCAGGTATCCATTTAAAATTCAAAGGGAAAGGATATAAATGATACGATTTGCTGATGACATTGCTATCCTGAATGAGGGAGAAAAGAAATTGCATGGTATGCTGAATGGAATAAACAGTCTAACGAATACGGAACATGGATTGAGAGTAAATCGAATAAAGACGACAGTAATGAGAAGTGGCAGACATGAGAACAGCGAACAACTTAATATCAGGATTTATGGTCACAGAGTAGATGAAGTTAAGGAATTCTACTACCTAGGAAGCAAAATAACTACTAACGGACGAAGCAAGGAGAGCAGCAAAAGCAGACAAGCACTGGCAAAAAGAACATTCATGAACAAAAGAAGTTTACTGGTATCAAACATAGGCCTTAATTTGAGGAAGAAACTTTTGAGAATGTACATTTGGGGCACATCATTGTGTGGTAATTAGTTTAGTTACGTCACGTTTCGTAGATCATTTTTATGATTATTTTATTGATACGCTGTGGAACAAGTCAGATTAGAAGATATATATACGCACATGAAAAGTGCTAAAATTAATGTTGCTGGAATTTTTAGTTCTACAAATGCAACTACATTTAGAGGTACAATTTTATTTTTTACCAGTTCTGAAACAGAAACTCGTCATGGAATAGAAAGAGTTGTTCAAAAGAAACGATTTTAAGCTAGATTTAAAACTTGATCTGCTACCTGCCAGACACTTTATGTTGTTGGGCAAATGTTCAAAGATTTTTGTTACTGAATAACGTACTCCTTTTTGAGCAACTGACAGCTTCAATAACGGATAGGAAAGGTCATTTCTCCTTCTGGTGTTGTACGTGTGAACATCACTATTCTTCGTGAATTGAGATGGATTATTTATAACGAATTTCATTAGTGAAACATGGACTCTGCGAAAACTGGAACAGAAGAGAATCGAAGCATTTGAGGTGTGGTGCTGCAGACGAATGTTGAAAATTAGGTGGACTGATAAGGTAAGGAATGAGGAGGCTCTGTGCAGAATCGGAAATGAAAGGAGTATGTGAAAAACACTAACAAGAAGAAGGTACAGGATGATAGGGCATTGTTAAGACGTCCATTGTACTAGAGGGCGCTGAGGAGGGCAAAAATTGTAGAGGAAGACAGAGATTGGAATTCATCCGGCAGATAATTGTGGACGTAGGTTGCAAGTGGTACTCTCAGATGAAGAGGTTGGCGCAGGAGAGAAATTCTTGGCGAGCCGCATGAAACCAATCAGTAGACTGATGATTCAAAACAAAAAAAGTATACTACGTTTAGTATTAAGGTACAATTATTACTAGTGAGAAGACATTGGTCCTGGCAATTCCAAGGAATTCAATAGCAGAAAGGGGCGTTCAATAAGTAATGCAATCCTTTTCTCTAATAACAGGTTCGTTTTATTCAGGATTCAAATACACCATATTATCCCGCACTCTTTTGGCTACAAAACCCTAATTTTCAACATAATCACCTTTCAATGTCCGCCCCCGGTAGCTGAGTGGTCAATGCGACAGAATGTCAAACATAAGGGACCAGATTCGATTCTCGGCTGGGTCGGATTTTTCTCCGCTCAGGGACTGGGTGTTGTGTTGTTCTAATCATCATCATTTCATTCCCATCGACGTCCAAGTCGCCAGAGTGGCGTCAAATCGAAACACTTGCACCCGGCTAACTGTGTGTCTGACTGAGGCCCTAGTCACACGAGATTCACATTTTTACCGTTCAATAAGACGCCCCTAGGTCACCTTTTTGGGAGGGCCTGCATGGTACCACTCTACTGGTCGATATTGAAGTCTGTGACGATGTTCCCCAAAAAGTTGTCACTAACAGCTTGATAATGCGTAAACTATTCCGCACAGTTGGTCCTTCGTTGCTTTTCATGGTCTTCTGTCAGGCGGCGAGAAACCCAACAGACATGTCTTTGAGTATCCAAATTATTGGATGAGTCTGCGAGCACTGCCAGCAGAGACGTCCAGTTGTCTACATCTACATCCATACTCCGCAAGCTACCTGACGGTGTGTGGCGGAGGGTACTTTGAGTACCTCTATCGGTTCTCCCTTCTATTCCAGCCTTGTATTGTTCGTGGAAAGAAAGATTGTCGATATGCCTCTGTGTGGGCTCTAATCTCTCTGATTTAATCCTCATGGTCTCTTCGCGAGATATACGTAGGAGGGAGCAATATACTGCTTGACTCCTCGGTGAAGGTATGTTCTCGAAATCCAAGCTACTGAGCGTATCTCTTGCAGAGTCTTCCACTGGAGTTTATCTATCATCTCCGTAATGCTTTCGCGATTACTAAATGATCCTGTAACGAATAGCGCTGCTCTCCATTGGACCTTCTCTATCTCTTCTATCAATGCTATCTGGTACGGATCCCACACCGGTGAGCAGAATTCAAGCAGTTGGCGAACAAGTACTGTTACCTACTTCCTTTGTTTTCGGACTGCATTTCTTTAGGATTCTTCCAATGAATCTCAGTCTGGCATCTGATTTACTATAGAATTAACTGCTTCCAGTTGCTGACATGCTATATTGTAGCTAAATGATAAAGGATCTTTCTTTCTATGTATTCGCAGCACATTACACTTGTATACATTGAGATTCAATTGCCAGTCCCTGCACCTTTCGTCAATTCGTTGCAGATCCTCCTGTATTCCAGTACACTTTTCCATTGTTACAACCTCTCGATATACTAATCAGCAAAAAGCCTCAGTGAACTTCCGATGTTATCCACAAGGTCATTTATATAAATTGTGAATGGCAACGGTCCTACGACACTCCCCTGTGGCACACCTGAAATCACTCTTCGGAAGACTTCTCTCTATTGAGAATGACATGCTGCATTGTGTTATCTAGGAACTCTTCAATCCAATCACACAATTGGTCTGATAGTCCATATGCTCTTACTTTGTTCAGTAAAGGACTGTGGAGAACTGTATCAAACGCTTTGCGGAAGTCAAAAAACGCGGCATCTACCTGGGAACCCGTGTCTATGGTCCTCTGAGTCTCGAGTCTTGTCCAGCGAGAGGTTTCATTGTGATCCGTCGATCATCTCGATTGAGAGGTCCAAAATGGAGCCACAGCTGTGTGCAGCCGACCGGCACGCGGAAGGTCGGACAGGTTTACGGTACTTTATTGCGTTTATGACAGACGACTCGCCCAACGACTCACCGTGCTTTTGTTCACTGGCATGTCTTAGTAGACATTATGCATGCGCCTATGAATACCTAAGATTCTGTGGTTTTTCACCAAAAGAAACTCAATGACTGCTCTCTGCATGGAATGCACCTCCATTACAGACGTCATTCGGAAGGCTACGTATATCGCCGCCACCTTTCGTCGGAACTCAGTGAAACTTAGGGGCTGAAGCGGGAATATTCTACGATGTCCTAAAACAAATACATTTTGTTCAGCTGAGACTGTTCGAGAAAAAAAAGTTGCATTAGTTATTGAACGCCTCTGATATTATTTTTCTGCTATGGTCGAGAATGTTTTGCAATGGAAAGTACGTGCAATACTCTGTTCCTTAACAACTCCGCCAAACCCCAGTGCCCCCAGTACCCAGTGGTAGGCACAAACAATCTCATACACTTTATATGTCATTCAACTGATCTTAGATTCTACAGTGTCCAGCTGGGTAATTGTATTATTACCGTTTATTGTTGTGCTGACCCTGCAGCAACAACATCACCGGACCAGGAAGAGGAAACGGCAGGGTACGTCAGAAGACCGGAAACGGTTACGCGATGCCTTCGCTCCAGGGCGTCTCCACCTGCTGCTCACGCCTCTTCGGCGCCTGCCGACAAGCCGTACGTCATCGTGGAAGAGGTCTCATCGGACCAGCGAGTTACAGGAAGAAGACCGCGTCGCGTGCCCGGGCCACTCAGCGCTCAGCGCCGTTCCGTAATGCCCCTGGGGCGGCGCCGCTTCCGCCAATGCAGCCGGCGGCCGCGCACGCAACGCCGGCCGGCTCCAGCGCGCTCGGGGGATTCCCCTAACCGCGTGACGTCATGAGCACGCCACAAGGAAATGTCACGGCGGTGAACCGCACAAAGCCTTTCCATCGCCGTGGACGACTAGCAGGATACATACAAATAAAATAAGTGCAACAAACAAAATATTAGACACCCCCTTGAAACAGCATTGGAGGACGGTAGATTGTGTAGAACTGGTACCAACCTTGTCTGAAGCTCATCACCTGCGATGGATCAAGGAACTGAAGAGGCGTGTATGCGTGTCTGTTATATGGAATCAGTGCAATAATATACAAATGTCACAGAATGGCAGAAATTTATGAAAGTGTCCACGACTACACCTTCAGTGAAGTTAAGCGATTTGTTGGTGTATCAACGCAGGCTGTCCAATATGTCTACGAAGCACGGAACACCTTTTGCAGCTAAGTAATACCCTATAGGAAAGAGATAAATCTACTCAGTTTATTCCTAAATTCATAAAATAAATGATAGGAAATAAAATAAAAATACATTATAACTCTCGCAGAGGTGTAGTATTGTTTTAAACCAGGTAGATAATACACAGGTGCAATATTAACCCATAGGCATGTTGTAGAGAGATCCACTTAATAAAACAGACCAGCTAATTTTTATTTTAATGACTTACGGAAGGATTTTGATGGAATTCATTTAACAGATGTGGTAAACCTGTTCTACAATCTAAGCATTACTTCCAACATAATAAAAACGATTGAAGACATTTGTTCCAAAAACTGCATGCAGGCGAAAATTGCTTCTAGATTAACTAGTTTTATACAAGTTAATAGTGGTGTTGGATAAGGTGATTCTGTGAGACCGCTACTTTTTACTATAGTCATGGATTAAACGATAAAGAGGCAAGGACTAGCAGTGATTGTAGAAAGAAAAATCATTTGTTACGTTGATGATGCAACTCTGCTAGCGAACTGTCAAAATAACTTGTAGAATTTTTTGCATGTATTTAAGGTGGCAGCCATAAACCCAAACATGGTCAAATCCCCTCAAAAATCGAAATGCATGACCATGTCTGTGGAACGAATTACATGCAAACTGGAAACGGATTTAGAAGTTGTTCACAGGTCATGACATTTAAATACATTCGTACTGAATTCTCCAGAAGTGATAATGTCGCAGAGGAGCTTAGAGAACAATTTAAAAAAAGCAAGGAAAGTGCCCGCTACATGTTACCAAGATGGTTACGAATATGCTGTAGAAGTTTCGCTGGGAAGCCCTCATACATCCTCCAAACAGTCCCCATCTCCTCCCGAGCGATTTATGTGTATTTGGAGCCCTGAAGAAAACATTGTGGCCATGCATTTGCTCCGGACGACATGCGGTATGCTTGGGAGCTGTCATGGTTCCATGGGCAACAGTAGACGTCTTTACAGGAAGGCATTAAACGTCTTGTCTCACACTGTCAG
Source organism: Schistocerca americana (assembly GCF_021461395.2). NCBI lineage: Eukaryota > Metazoa > Arthropoda > Insecta > Orthoptera > Acrididae > Schistocerca > Schistocerca americana. The sequence continues at coordinate 85,394,434 of NC_060120.1, read as the reverse complement.
TTGTGGTGGTTACTTTAAGACAACTAACAGTTTTTTTGCTTTTCTCCATCCGTCTTTGGTTTTTTTTGGACTGCCACAATTAAAAATGAAAATGGCTAGCTGAATTTACGTACTGTGGGAATCAATTAAGTGTGGCGGCAGTAAGAACTAGACTTCTGGTCACGTCGGTACACGTTTATCAATACAAAATCAAACAGTAGTGCGCCTAATAATGGATAAGACAATAGGAACGCGGGCTAGCTACTACTATGAAACGTCCCCTTAAAAAAATTATAAATGACTGTGCTTAAACTGACACACAATATTTTTAGCGCAACGCAATCTGACTTTCAATAATCCCTGCAAAAGAATGGCCCTGACTAAGAATAACCTATACCTTTCATGAATCACTTACCTCACAAAAATCGTTACTCGAACTACTGCAATACGGTGAGCGCCAATATTGTCAGCTAAATAAAAGATTCTAACTACTGAAGGCACTAGCTACTGATAGGCATAGTTAGCAAATGGAAGATTTTGATAGAGAACAAACAATGTATTTACCGTAATAGTGTTCAAAAGTCTTAATATATATATTAGTTCATGACATCCAGTCTTACAAATTTACTCTTTCTGGCGGACACACGTCCAGATCATCCGCTCTCAAAATTCTGCCATCTCTCTTCCCACATCCACCACTGTTGGCGGCTCACCTCCAACTGCGCAACGCTACGCGCTGTTAACAGCCATCTGCCCAACACTACAATAGCAAATTCCAACAATGCAAATCAGCCACAGTCAGTGATTTTCATACAGAGTGCTACATGGCGTTACCAACATAAAAACCTAAACAGCCTACTTACACTATAAACAGCACAGTCAACGCGTTATCATAGCTGAGACAAATATGAAATAGTCAAGACAAATATAAAACCAACACCAGCCACAGTACTAGATGTTTATATGCCAACTAGCTCTCCAGATGGTGAATAGAATGAAAGAATGTATGATGTGATAAGGGAAACTATTCAGATAGGCATTTCCAAGTGCAGATGTAGACTTCAATGTATTGGTTATAAACTGCTGAGTAAAACCAAAGAAGTTACAAAAAGGTAGGAAATTATTTAAATAGAACCTGAATAAACTGAAGGAACCAGACGTGGTTGAGAGTCTCTGAGGGAGCGTTATGCAACGTCGCACTAAAACATGGCAAAGGAGTACAATAGAGGATGAATGGGTAGCTTTGATAGTTGAAATAGCGAAGCATTAGAGTGTCACATAGATAGAAGGAAAATGTCTTGTAGGAATCCCTGGATAACACATGAGTTATTGAATTTAATTAAAGAAAGGAGAAACGTAAAAATTCAGCAAATGAAGCAGGCGAAATGGAACACAAACGTCTAAACAAGTGAGATTGACGGAAAATGCAGAAAGGGTAATCAGGAGTGGCTAGAGGGCAAAAGTAAGATTCTAGAAGCATGCATGGCCAGGAGAAAGATGTCACCTGCAGGAAAATTACAGACACCTCCAGAGTAAAGAGAAGGAGCTGCATGAATGTCAAGAACAGCACAGATGGCAAGTCAGCACTAGATAATGAAGCAAAGTCTAAAATTTGGAAGGAACGTAAGAGGGTTCATACAAGAGGAAAAACCTTAAGGGCAATATTACAGAAAGAAGATGTGAAGTAGTGGGCGATGAAATGAGAGATATGATACTGTGTGAACAATTTGACAGAGCTCTGAGAGACGTAAGGGCGTACAAGGACCCTGGAGTAAACATTCCCTTAGAATTACTGAGATAACCAAATTATTCTACCTGGTGAGCAAGATATATGAGGCAAGGGAAATAAGCTCAGACTTAAGGAAGAATGTAACAATTTCAATTCCAAGGAAGGAGAGTGGTAACAGGTGTGAATACTGCCAAACCATCAGTTTAACATGTCATGGTTACAAAATGCTGCTATGAGCTATTCACAGAAAAATGGGAAAATCAACCGAATCCATACTTGGGGAAGATCAGTTTGGGCTCTAGAGAAATGTGGGAAAAAGGTCGAAGAAAGGCAAACAATTATTTATGGTATCTGTAGAGCTAGAGAAAGCTTTGAAGTTAAGAAGAAAGCAGGGAGCGAAAGCTTATTTACAGCTTGTACAGAAACCAGACTCTAGTTATTAGAGTTGAAGGACATGGAAGGGAAGCCGTATTTATGAATAGTGTGAGGCAGGGCTGTACCCTATCCCCGATGTCATTCAATCTGTGCTTTCATCAAGCTGTGAAGGAAACCAAGAAGAAACTTGGAAGGGGAATTAAAGATCAGGTAGACGAAATAAAAACTTTTAGTTTTGCAGATGATAATGTGATTCTGTCACAGACGGCGAACGACCTGGAGTAACAGTTGAACGAAATGGATAGTGCCGTTAAAAGGTTTTTCAAGATCGTCAACACGGGTGACGGAATGTAGTTGGATTAAATAAGGCTGCACCGAGGCCGTTAGGAAAGTATGAGGCGTGTTTAAAAAGAATCGAGCCGATCGCTCTTAGACGAAAACCACTGAAAGGATCGTATAACCTGCGGAAGGAGGGCAACAAAACGGAGTTTCGAAATCGTTTATGTACCGCTGTGCTGTGAGTGCGCCGCGGATGACAAACAATGGGGTCCTGCTACGAAAAGAAATAGTACTGCAGACCGTCATTGCTGGCTGTCGCTGGCCGGGGAGGCCGAGCGGTTCTAGGAGCTTCAGTCTGGAACCGCGCGATCGCTACGGTTGCGGGTTCGAATCCTGCCTCGGGCATGGATGTGTGTAATGTCCTTAGGTTAGTTACGTTTAAGTAGTTCTAAGTTCTCGGGGGACTGATGACCTCAGAGGTTAACTCCCATAGTGCTCAGAGCCATTTTTTGAACCTGGCTGTCAGACCATACGCCGGGCGACATTCGGGTTGGTATCCACAACTGTCCGGGGCACCTCCAGACATACCTTCACTCTTCATCGCGGCACAGTTCGAAGCGGGACTCATCAGTGGTGACAATTCCGCTCCGGTCACTATTATTCTAGGCCGAATGTGCCCATACCACTGCCAATGGGATTGTGTGTGTAAAGAGGTCAGTGGTAGTTGGCGCAAGCTAACCCCCTTTCTGTGAACCGTTTATCAATGGTTCTGGTAGTCACTGAAGCACCAGTTGCTCACGGACTAATGATAACGATGAATCCATGGGTTTGAGTGCCTCTCACGTTTTCTCGATCCTGTCACCTCTTTAGGTCGACCGCTTCAAATGGTTCATATGGCTCTAAGCACTATGGGACTTAACATATGAGGTCATCAGTCCCCTATAACTTAGAACTACGTAAACCTAACTGACCTAAGGAGATCACACACATCCGTGCCCCAGGCAGGATTCGATCTTGAGACCGAAGTAGCCGCGTGGTTCCGGACGGAAGCGCCTAGAACCGCTCGGCCACAACGTCGACCGCTTCCTTCTTGACGTTGTGTTCAGCCATGGTTCATCCATTCCTCCAAACATGTCGAGCGATTAACCGATTACTCTGGCTTATTTGAGCCCAGAGACACGTCTTCCCTCAAATGCGAGCATTTAGGCATATTTTTCACACGCCTGTCAAACTGAGTACACGGAATGAAATTAGCAAAGACTTTACATCCTGGTATCGATGTGTCCCCAGTTTACTATGGTTGCTACCTGGACGGTGAGATTGCGCTGCAGTGTCACACATTCATCCATAGGCCGCTAAAGATTAGTGTTCTGCATTTGTCGTTGATATCTGTATTAACATCCTTTTCTTACCAGTTTGCGTAACTCCTTCGTGGTGCGTGATTTTATTTACCCATTGTTTTCTTATTTGTCTTAGAGTGTAGTTTAGGTATTTTTACACACACACACACACACACACACACACACACACACACACACACACACACACACGCACACACACACATAACATCACGTCTGCATAACCATACCGGAATGCGGATAAGAAACACAAAAGATTTCAACAGAGAAAGCATCATGGGAAATTCTATCAAACTAGAAAACATAATCATCACGAAGACTCACATAATCGTAACGCACGCTCCAGATAATCCAGAAAAACGAAATAATTGGTGTAACCACGAAATGATTCGAATTATATGCCTGAGTTTACGTGACTCGCAGTACTGTCAGTTAAACGTAGATTCATTGTTGTTAATTTACGCCGGCCGGGGTGGCCAAGCGGTTAAAGGGGCTACAGTCTGCAACCGCGCGACCGCTACGGTCGCAGGTTCGAATCCTTACCTATTGAACCATTTTGTTAATTTACTTAGGGCACACCCAAAATTACGTCCAGGTTCGTGATACTTCTATAGTACGTGACTAAATTTTTAATTTAGCAACATGTCTTGTGGACATACCTTAGAATGTCGAATTATTTATTAGTTATTTCCTAAAGGCTGGGCACTTCGAACCGATAGTGCTACCGTAACCCATCGTTCTTTGAATGTCATGCTCTCGGAGCTGTATTTTGTGTGTTGGTGTGATCGTTTCTTATAAATCGTTCCAATTAAGAAATTAATTTTGTTCCAGGCATGTCGCTACACTATGTGCAACATTTATTTTGCAACTGGAATTTTGTGAGCAGTTTTTCTCTCTTCTACGTAGAATCGTTTAACCTGTGCCCAGTATTAATTGCAGGGGAACAGTTATTTGCTGACGAGATCTGAAATAATCTGAAGTTGCGAGCGACAGACATCAGACATATATGTAAAGGGGTAGAGAATTTAGCAACATATCTTGTGGACATACCGTGGAATGTCGAATTATTTATTAGGTATTTCCTAAAGGCTGGGCACTTCGAACTGATTGTGCTACCGTAACCCATTGTTCTTTGGATATCATGTTCTCGGAGCTGTATTTCATGTGTTAGTGTGACCATTTCTTACAACTCGTTGCGATTAAGCAATTAATTGTGTTCCAGGCAGGTCGCTACACTATGTGTAACATTTATTTTGCAACTGGAATTTTGTGAGCAGTTTTTCTCTCTTCTACGTAGAATCGTTTAACCTGTGCCCAGTATTAATTGCAGGGGAACAGTTATTTGCTGACGAGATCTGAAAAAGTTTTGAAATTGCGAGCGACAGACATCAAACATATATTTGTAAAGGGGTGGGTATTTTGTGGGTGATACGCAGTTTCGGTGCTAGCGATACTGTCGTCAGCATCGGTTTGCCCCGCCGCCCCTGCAGTTTGCTCCAGAGCGTCCCGCAGTCGTTGTGCGGCAGTCGCTCTGTCGGCGCTTTAGGCGCCGGTCGTTGCTGCGCGGCGCAGTAATTGCAGTCTGACTGTCGACGTGCTGTTAGTGAAGCCGTCACAACTCCTGTAACTGGCGCGATAATACTGGGAATCGCATTGCTGTTTGATGTACGTCCGCAGAAGCGACTCCAACGCTTCCCTGCGGTATGTGTTCATGGACTATCGCGCACAGCTTTGTAATCTCCTGAAACTTTGATGATGCCCATTTTGTTTCCGAGGCCGCAGTTGTGTTCCACTTACAAGTTAAAATGCAGGCTCAATCCCTCAAACCCATAATGCAACAGCACGAATTATTTAACACGCGTTTCGAAATCACATACCTTCATTAGGAGAATTATCTTTTCACGAGTATCTGCAGTGCATGGAAAGTCAGTTCGTGAAAAAATATAAAAAAATCAGAAGAAAAACCTCAACAACAGTGTCATCATCACGTCAGAATAAAAGTTAGTAAAAATTCCCTGTCACCTACCTTGTAACGATGTCGATGCCGTTTCTGAATCAACATGTTTCGTCGCCACAGGATTTCATGGAATTTACTTAATTAGTGAACCAATTTTTTAACAATATATTCACCTCGATATTCAGTAAATCAATTCTCAAAAGCAACCACTATGGATTTGAGTGTCCTCTTCTTAGAACGATGTCCACCAGCAGCTACGCTTCAGCACAAGGAGAGAACAATTCGTATGTCTCTGTTGGCTAGGAGTCCCGAGGGGCTGTTAAGCTGCCTAATCTAAAAAACTAGTTTTCTTCCAGAATGAGATTTTCACTCTGCAGCGGAGTGTGCGCTGATATGAAACTTCCTGGCAGATTAAAACTGTGTGCCCGACCGAGACTCGAACTCTAGTTTTCTTATCTCATACAGAACAGCCCATTCCTACACCATGGTTGTGTCTTAGATTATTTACATCTATATCTATACTCCGTAGCCACCTTACGGTGTAAGGCAAAGGGTACTTTGTGGTCCACTGTCACTTCTTCCTCGTTACGGTCGCCAACAGTCCGCGAGCGGAGCAGTTATTGTGGTAAGCCCCCGCGTGGATCCGAAGCTGATTTTGCCTTAGTGGCATTTTCGCGAGAATACCTCAGCGGAAGCTATACATCGGTTGATTTTTCTAGGAACGTACCCTCGCCGGCCGGGGTGGCCGAGCGGTTCTAAACGCTACAGTCTGGAACCGCGCGACCGCTACGGTCGCAGATTCGAACCTTGCCTCGGGCATGGATGTGTGTGAAGTCCTTAGGTTAGTTAGGTTTAAGTAGCTCTAAGTTCTAGGGAACTGATGACCTCAGGACTTGAGTCCCATAGTGCTCAGAGCCTTTGAACCATTTGAACGTACCCTCTCGGCATTTTGACAGTAAAACACACCGTCAGTACTCGTTTGTCTAGCACTGTCTGCCACAAGGGTTGCATGAATATCTTCTTGACGCATTCTCACTAAGTAAATGAACCTGTGACAAAATGTACCCCACTTCTTTGGATCCAAACTGTTTATCAGTCGTGTCTGGTATGGCACCCAGACTAATGAGCACTATTAAGTACTGATCGAACAAGTGTTTTGTACGGCACTTCCTTTGTGGATGAACTACAGTACCTGGGCATTCTTACACTGCTCAGTCAGGCGCTTTTCCTTACCTTGTTTTAAGTGGCCGTTCAACTTTGGTCAGAACGCACAGCTACAAATATTTAGTGTATATGACTTCTTCCACCGATTCTTCGGCAATCCTGTAATTATAAAATAACTGGTCTTTCCATCTGTTTATGTGCACTTAGTTATAGTTTCATACGTTGACGGCCAACTGACAATTCCTGCACCAATCTCCAATCCTCTACAGGTCTTTCTGCTTTTCGCTACAATTTTCCAACGTTGCGACTTCTCTGTATACAAAATCATCGTTGGCGAATTGCCTTATGGAATTTTCGACATTATTCACTGAGTGAAAAGTAATAGTCCTACAACACCCCCTTGCGGTACGTCTGAAGCTTTGATGATGAGGGTGAAAGTTGACGCCTACTCCTCTCAAATAGCTCCAATTCAGGCTGAACGTCACCATCCGACGGACGGATCACCACCAAATGTTTATGATATTACGAATTCGCTAACCATCCATATATTTTATAAAAATGGTTCTACGTATGTACGCGTGTATGTTACACATATTCTCCTAAACCCATGGACCAATTTCAACCAAACTTGGTACAATCATAACTTACTGTCTCGAAATCATCTCTGTCGGGATGAGAACCACCTGCCTATCGAAGGTGTGGCGACAGGGGTGGAAAAGCAGTATAGGACATTACATTCGGATACACTTTATTCATCCAGTATTTGAGAATGAAAGCACTTGGCGACTTGCAAAAATCTTTTTACATAATTTCGAACCTTGACGAAACATTTTCTCGATGACACCCGTCACAAAATGATGAAAGGAAAATAGTTTAGGCTTATTGTATTTTCGCTGTTGGTGCAGTAAAACTGGCGCATCCGACATGTCGTTATAATTTATTGCTTCTTTACTACTAACTCTATTCGCAACACAATTTGCAGACATTATCTATATATGCCGCTAAATGTAGCTAGAAAAAAATACTACTGTATGACATATAATTCAGACGATACGAAGTCGTAAACACTGAGATGTGTGAAAAACTTCCACATCATGCATGACGCTTTAATTTATTACTTCTTTACTACTAAACCTACTAACAAAACGTATCGTAGTCAGTAAACCCATCTACGACTGGATATAACTGCCAAATCGAATCATTATACGACGCGTAGCTCAGGAGATAGGACGTCAGAGACATTGACCTGCGTGGAAAAGAAACTTCAGTTCGCTGGAAATACAGGTGAAACATATGCCAAACACGTGTGAAATATGTTAAATATATGTGAAACACCTTTGACATGTTCGTACATGGGCAAAGCAATGGGTAAAAATCTCATCGTGAACTCCTGGAACGACTTCAACGAAATTTGGCGCACAGATTAGTTACAATCTAGAGAGAAATACTGTAGGGGTAAGAACAACCATCCGCCTGTAGAGGTGGCAGTAATAATGTGAAGAGAGAAGGGAGAGGACGACAGGGGGAAGGGGGAGACGGGCAGAAATAGGTCAGAGAGAATGGGGAGGAAATGGTCAGAGAGAGGACGAGAGGATGGAATTAGATGGTCGAGGAGGAGATGGACAGAGGAGGATGGACCAGATCAACAGATAAACAGAGGGGGCAGGACAGGTGAGATGCAGGGGGGGGGGAGAGCAGATGGATAGAGAGAGGAGGAAGATGAACTGAGAGAGAGAGGGGAGAGAAGGAGATAAAGCAGGAGAAGGCGAGGGTGAGGGGGAGGGGGAGGGGAGCGGGATGGACAAAGAGAAGGGCAGGAGGAGATGGAATGGGGGAAGACATGGGCGCAGCAGTAGAAGAAAATTGACAGAGGAGGAGGAGATGGACAGAAAGGGAGAGAAATGGGCAGAGAAAAGGGGAGCAGATGGATAGAGAAAGGAAGGAGGAGGAGGAGATGAACAGATATGGTGAGGAAGAGATGTGCAGAGAGGAGGGGGTGGAGGAGATAGACGGAGACACGAGGAAGGAGGAGTTAGACTGAGATAGCGAAGGATATGGAATAGGAGGAGATGGACACAGGAGGATGGAGCAGATGGACAGAGGTGGGAGGTGATGGACAGAGAGTGGGGAGAAGTGGATGGACGAAGGTCAGGACAGAGAGAGGGGGGAGTAGGTGGACTAATAGAGGATGGGAATAAACGCATATATGGGCAAAGGCGGGTACTCAGCCAGTTATCTATAAAAGATAGCATTTAGGTTATCGGTGCAACAGTGAACTTTCAAGTTCACTTGTATTCATCTGATGAGAACGGACAGATCTGTAATTTAATCAAGTCATTAGTGCTAAGTCTGATGATCTAGAGCTTTACATCATCATCTCGCATTCGTTACTTCCACCACCTAGGTTCGAAACAGCTACCTCTGAGTCCAGTGCCACAACTCAGGCATCCGCTAGCGGTCTCTGCTACGGAAGTGGGCACTACAGCAGAATAGTAGTAATGGTTATTATTATTATTCCGTGTGGGTCAACGGTCTGGTGCAGGTGTGACCTGGACTTCGGTAAGGCAACTATTTGTGTAACTATCTCACCCCAGTAAGAGGAACTTACTGATGAACGTGGTACTCGTACCACATGCCGTTTCTGGCGAATCTTCGAGTAATTGACAGGTGACGGCTAGGCTAAAGGCGGACTGAAGTATTCCATGATCAGACCGGGTTTCGATAAGGCAACATTTCGATTTCCGGACACGATAAGTGGTACACTTTACCTGAGCGTCTCTTTATTGGTTTCTAGGACAACAACATAAATAACTTCTTTCACATGCACCATTACCGTCAGATTGATTACCTCGGGTAACGCGTGCTCGATAACGGTGCACTCTGCGATGCTCGACCCCAGCAGGTAGCGATCTAGTGGTTCCTGGAGAGCGCGCTCTTTGGAGCATTGGTGGTTCACGGTGTAGACAACGGATAGTGATGTAAGGACAAATGAGCTGGCTTGCAAGTAAACCTCGCGGCTTGAGTTCAGCAGAACAGATTAATACATTCCGAGCGTCAGTGATTGGTAGTGTTGCAGCGACAGCAATTTGTATGCTCTATCACTCGTCCAACAGGAGAACGCGGACGTTGGCATATACGCATCACGACTGAGCTTCTCATATACGTAAGCGAGGAATGTAAGACACTTTCGTATGACAATGACTGGAATTTCAAATCACGTGATACACAGTTCTTCCTAAATTCACCAATGCATTATACTAACATAATTGGTGTTTATGGTAGATGACACTGACAGTATGTCAGTTCGGAAAAATTAAAAAAAAAGCCTTACTTACTTCCGCTGTTACCTGTTAATTTAACATATTTCCATACCTCGCACTAGACAGCGTAGTGTCCGGTTGTTCCGAGAGAGCCAATTTCCAGCTTTTGGTTTGCAGCGTTTTACAGTGATTGAGATGATACTATTAAAATACCAAGCTTCACGCTGAAGCGTAGCATTTACCTGCTGAAACACAGCTGCTGATCGATTAAATTTTAAAAACAGGACATGGTAATGAAGTGAAGTGAACACAAAGTTTTTATTGACTTTTGTATGGCTTTTATCACCCACGTAGAATGATCACACTGTTGTCTTCTTTCTTCCGTTGATGTAATTTGGTAATGACGTTCATGCAATGCATATTCTTGTGTTAAGATTATATGCGTAAAATTATGTTGAGTTTCTGCAGTGTGCATTGTAATCCTACTTTCAAATCTCCTGTAGCATTCGGCAGATGCACCTATTTGTTGAAATACGTAACTTCAGAATGAATTTGTGTGTCCACCTTGCTGTGTTGAACAGTAAAGAAGGTAATGCGAAAGGAAAACAGTAAAATATACTTATTGTGGGAGCGTCTCATCCCACACTCTCTGATTCCGAAATTGTTAATTATTTGTAGTTTCGCGATATAATTTCCAGAGGAGCGTGGCTCAAATCTTCACTTGAGTATGATATACAGTCCAAGACAAAAGAAATAAATAAAATAGAAAGAAAGAATGACAGATTGATATTCATAAAGGTATAGAAGGAAAACGCAAAATATTTAAATTTGGCTGCCGATGCGTGAATACGTGACACTAAACCGTATTTTCACTGTCCAGCTGTTAAGGATACTAAACAGGGGATACGTCGATTCCAGCACGTAAAGTCTGTGCGAATTTCATTCCGTGTACTCAGCTAACTATGTCTCACAGACAGGCCAGTAAACAATTACGCCGATGACAGCTTTTGAGGACGTATAGTTGGGCTCAGAGAAGCAGGTTGGCGTAATCGGCGAATCGCTCGACATTTGAATAGGAGCTACGCCACTATTCGACGATGTTGGCAGGAATGGGTGTACCACGGCCGAACACAGCGACTGGGAGCTGTCGACCTAGAGAGACTCTATAGGAATCATCAAAGAAGCACTGAGAGCTCCTGCTTCATCATTATAATCGATCTGACGTGTAACTTGTGCTTCAGTGACCACAAAAACCGTTAATAGGCCACTCGCAGAAACGGGGTGTCGACCACATTCGGCCGGGAATCTCGTTGACTGGAGTCTTCTGTGAAGAGTTCCGTTTAGAACTGAGGCGCGATGACCAGCGAAGACGCGTCTGGATACGCCCCGGACACCCGGGGGATACCAATCCGAGTGTGGGCCGCCGTACGGCCCGACAACCAGAGGTGATTATTTGGGGTGCCATTTCATTTCATAGCAGGGCACCTTTTGTTGTTACCCGTGATACTCATACAGCACAATGGTAAGTCGACGATATTATACGCCCCACTTCGTTGACTTTCATAGAAAGCCAACGTGGTCTCTAGAAGAGCATAGGGTTCCAAAGGATTGGAAAAGGGCACAGGTCATCCCCGTTTTCAAGAAGGGACGTCGAACAGATGTGCAGAACTATAGACCTATATTTCTAACGTCGATCAGTTGTAGAACTTTGGAACACGTATTATGTTCGAGTATAATGACTTTTGTGGAGACTAGAAATCTACTCTATAGGAATCAGCATGGGTTTCGAAAAAGACGATCGTGTGAAACCCAGCTCGCGCTATTCATCCACGAGACTCAGAGGGCCATAGACACGGGTCCCCAGGTAGATGCGGTGTTCCTTGACTTCCGCAAGGCGTTCGATACAGTTCCCCACAGTCGTTTGATGAACAAAGTAAGAGCATATGGATTATCAGACCAATTGTGAGATTCGATTGAAGAGCTCCTAGATAACAGAACGCAGCATGTCATTCTCAATGGTGAAAAGTCTTCCGAAGGAAGAGTAATTTCAGGTGTGCCGCAGGGGAGTGTCGTAGGACCGTTGCTATTCACAATATACATAAATGACCTTGTGGGTGACATCGGAAGTTCACTGAGGCTTTTTGCGGGTGTTGCTGTGGTATATCGAGAGGTTGTAACAATGGAAAACTGTACTGAAATGCAGGAGGATCTGCAGCGAATTGACGCATGGTGCAATGGTGCAGGGAATGGCTACTGAATGTCAATGTAGACAAGTGTAATGTGCTGCGAATACATAGAAAGAAAGATCCATTACCAATTAGCTACAAAATAGCAGGTCAGCAACTGGAACCAGTTAATTCCATAAATTATCTGGGAGTACGAATTATGAGTGATTTAAACTGGAATGGTCATATAAAGTTGATCGTCGGTAAAGAAGATGCCACACTGAGATTCATTGGAAGAATCCTAAGGAAATGCAGTCCGAAAACAAAGGAAGTAGGTTACAGTACGCTTGTTCGCCCACTGCTTGAATACTGCTCAGCAGTGTGGGATCCGTACCAGATAGGGTTGATAGAAGAGATAGAGAGGATCCAACGGAGAGCAGCGCGCTTCGTTACAGGATTATTTAGTAATCGCGAATGCGTTACGGAGATGATGGATAAACTCCAGTGGGCGACTCTGCAGGAGAGACGCTCAGTAGCTCGGTACGGGCTTTTGTTGAAGTTTCGAGAACATACCTTCCCCTAGGAGTGAAGCAGTATATTGCTCCCTCCTACGTATATCTCGCGAAATACCGTGAGGATAAAATCAGAGAGATTAGAGCCCACACAGAGGCATACCGACAATCTTTCTATCCCCGAACAATATGAGACTGGAATAGAAGGGAGAACCGATAGAGGTACTCAAGGTACTTTCCGCCACACACCGTCAGGTGGCTTGCGGAGTATGGATGTAGATGTAGACAGCAAGATAATGTCCACCCGCACATGGAGAGATTCTATTACCTGTCTTCCTGTTTGCCATCCCCTACCTTCACCAGCAAGGTCACCCGATCTCTCGCCACAATTGCGAACGTTTTGAGCATCATGGATAGGGCCCTCCAAGCAGCTCGGCTTTTTGACGATTTGACGCCCCAATTGGACAGAATTAGGCGCGGTATCTCTCAGGATGACATACAAAAATTCTATCAATCATTGCTCGGCCGAATGACCGGTTGCATAAGGGCCAAAGGGGGACCAACACGTTATTCACTTTCTCAATTTGTGAAGCACCTTCTCACGAACAAATAATCCAATTTTTCTGAAATTGTAATCATTTGTTGTTCTGTTAAAAAAAATGATTCAAATGGCTCTGAGCACTACATCTGAGGTCATCAGTCCCCTAGAACTTAGAACTACTTAAACCTAACTAACCTAAGGACATCACACACATCCATGCCCGAGGCAGGATTCTAACCTGCCACCACTCAGTCAGAACGGCCGGCCCTGTTTTTCTCTATATGTACCGATTTCCTTTGTGGTGCGTCTTCTTCTTCACGTTATTCACTTCCTCAAAGTGTGAAGCATTTTCCCTCGAAAAAATAATCCAATTTCTCTGAAATTGTAATCATTGGCTTTTATGTACGTACATGTACAGATATCGTTTGTGGTACGTCTTCTTCTTCGTCTCTCTTTTACTTGTCTTAGAGGGTGTATTCTCTGTGCTGTCCCTACATCCCTCCAGACTTGCATGTTTCATTGAACAAAGATGAACCGTTTCCTTTGTTATTTCCTAGTCCATTTTCAGTGTAAATGATTTGTAGTCACTATAATATTAACGACATGACAACCAACTACGTTTCTTCTTCATCTCCTCAAAAACTGCACATGTGTGATGCGTTATATTTTAAAATTATTATAGGCCTGAACTGGAAGATGCAACGTAGTATAAATAAATTATCAGTTCTAAGTGAGTTTTGGCGCGACTAAGGAAATAACTTATCTTTATCGTTGCTTTGAGCAGCGTAGTAAGAACGTTCTAGTAAAAATAAATGCTGGAGATGTATTATACGTCAGAACATTATACACAACGCAATAGTTACAGAATTTTCATACTTTGCGACAGCCTGTGCTATGCAGACACAAAAAAATCACGTCGTTCAACAAGGAAAAAGAAACTATGAACGTTATTCACAGCTACAGGCTGTGATACTTGTTTGCGTTTTACCGCTGATCCGAAATATATAGGTCACTGCAACGATATGAAGTAATCACATTTGTCAGCTGCAGTAATGAGCGTTGCGCAGAGTGGATGTTCATTATGTTGTGGTGGACGTTGTCAGCAAACATTAAGCTACGAAATGATGTGGTATCATCAGTAGCGAATTAATACTGAGTTTGACTGTAATGGTTCCCTTGGTTGTTGAAAATTCTATTTTATTTGGAAACGAAAAAATGAAATTCAAATAACCTATGAAAGTTTTATGTACGCTCTTGAAAAGATATTGTTGACTCTGAAACTCATTTCCAGTGACAAATTGTTCTAAAAATTGAAGAATGGTTGACTTCCTTTGCGCGAGAACCATAGTCTCGATAAATTTGAAGAACATCATTGCTGTCTGACTATTAGTTTAAATGAGTGCTTTATTATTAAATATTTTTAAACAACGTATGGCACTGTTGGTTGGGATATTCCACAGCGTGGCTTCAGCCGCCTGCCGAAAGGGTGTTCTTCCTCCACATATGTTAGCAACCGTCCTTTCGGTTGTGTCAGTGTTGTGTCGTATGTGTATCAGTAGAATGTAGGTGAGTGTAATGGACGCTAACGTAGTGTAGTGATTGTACGGTATGATGATGATCAGAGAAGGAAGAGGTTGAAACCAGGTATCGGCTGTGCTGTTTCTCCTGGGTGGACTTGGGTGTAAAAAAATGTAAACTAAATATTACGGTAAATTTTATAAGCACACGACTTCTCACGAACCTTGAATAATATCTGTAATGTTGGGAAACAAGAAAAGACAATTAATTATCGACGAATACGTAACTACCCTGAGAATTTAGCTAGTTTAATGAGTGCTTATACACGTCGGGCTAAATTAAACAACATATTACACTGTTAATAATATTCCTACATTAGTTACTTCTCTTTTATGCTGAGCTATTGCATTAATGTGTGTTTCTTTTTTATAGAAGTCACGGCTCATATTCATTTTATTACATTACACTGATAGCAAAGAAAAGGAGTCACAAATAATTTTTTTTATTACATTACACGGCACAGAACCTAATCCTCACGGATAGCACCATAATCTAAACTTCTCGAATAGTACCAATATGGCCGCCGGGCTTATCGTCCCTATCCGACCGACGTTCATCATCGTCAGAATGCGGAGAGGTTTGCTCTTTAATCCAGGACATTGGTACAAAGACTAGTGATCTGCAACTTCACGCCACTAACTCCCTAGCCCGTCAAATACTGTCAGTGAAAATTTCAACCAGCATCAGGATTCGAACGGGTTTACTTCCAAGTCGAGGAGCACTGCATTGAGTGCGTTAGCGGCGTCGTCTACAGAAACATCTTTCATTATGCTTTGCTAACCTATAATGGTCAATCTCGAGTGTGTAGTCATTTCTAAGTTCACAACTTGATATAGACACATCATTCTCGTAAAAAATGGTTCAAATGGTTCTGAGCACTATAGGACTTAACTTATGAGGTCATCAGTCCCCTAGAACGTAGAACTACTTAAACCTAACTAACCTAAGGACATCACACACATCCATGCCCGAGGCAGGATTCGAACCTGCGACCGTAGCGCATCATTCTCGTAAGTGTATAACAAAAACCATATGCCATGCATAGTAAAACATGACATCGACATGAATGACACAACTTCAGAATAAATTGTGGGTGTTGAGGGAACAATATTTAAATTACAATTCTTCACAACAAAGTAAATTGTGTTCCTGGTCGAGCAGTGTATGCCCGCTTCACCAGAGACTCTGCATGGGTTGTTTGAGGCTCTGGCTTTTTATTTACACTCGCTGACTTAGTTCTCATAGATTGTATCCTCATACATTCGATGAGCAAGACATGAATATTTTTACCTGGTTTTTTACCACTTGTGAACGGATATTAAACACGACTAAAAACGTACATTCTACCGAGCATTACAAAAAACACCAAATTTATCATTTCCTTAATTTTGAAACTTACTTGCAATTGTTTGTGAAGATTTTTGCGGGAGAGTAGACTGTCCTCCTAATAAGCGGTCTCTCTGAAAATAAATCACAGTCATTACTAATAGACTTTAACTTCTATAAATGAAACGATATATTTTGCCTTTTATTTTGTCAAATATTAAAATATTACTGTACGTATTAGCCACTTGTTTCATGTAGAATGTGTTTGCAATATTAGAGTGTTCGGTTTCTGGTTTCGTCGCTTCTTGCGTCGTGAGAGCGATAGAACTTGCTTTATTACCTGTACTTTGTAACCTAGTTTCTTCTGACCGGTTTCATGCGGCCTGCTACGAATTCCTCTCCTACGCCATTCTCTTCATTTCAGAGTAGCGTTTTCACCCTACGACCTCAGTTATATTCTGGCTGTATTCCAGTCTCTGTCTTCCCCTACAGTTTTTGCCCTCTACTGTTACCTCTAACACCACGGAGCTTATTCTTTTTGCCTTAACACTATTCCAAACATCCCAGATGAAAATTTAATGGTCATAGGGGATTGGACTGCGGTTGTAGAGGAAGAAATAGAAGTAGGGGTTACGGGAGAATATGGGCTTGGTACCGGGAATGCGAAAGGAGAAAGAGTAATACATTTCTGCGATAGAATTCTGCTAGTAAAAGCGAATACTCGGTTTACGAGTCACAAGAGGAGGAGGTATTCTCGGGACGACCAGCAGATAAAGATTTCAGTTGGAATACATCATGGTTAGGCAGAGTTTCCGAAATCAGATACTTGATCGTAAGGCGTATCCTGGAGCTGATGTAGTCTCAGGCCAAAATTTAGTAGTTATGAAGAGTAGTCTGATGTTCACGAGACAGTCATGAAGAATCAGTGCCCAAAGACGTGGGATGCGGAAGTACTAAGGAATGGAGGGATAAGACTGACGTTCTCTAAGGCTGCAGATACTGTGATACGGAATAGCACAGCAGGTAGTTTGGTTGAAGAGGAATGGGCGTCTCTAAAAAGGGCAATCACAGAAGTTGGAATGAAAGATGTAGGTACAAAGAAGGTAACTGCGAACAAACGACGGGTAACAGTACAAAAATGTTGAACGAAATCCAGGAATACAGAAATACAAGTCTCTTACGACTGACTTAGTATATAGAAAAGTCCAAAAACGTTCGGTGAAATTAAAAGCAAGGATGGTAGCATTAAGAGTGCAATGGGAATTCCAACGCAGAGGAGAGAGCGGATAGGTGGAAAGCGTACATTGAATGCCTCTATGTTGGCAAAGACTTCTCTGATGACGTGATAGAAGGAGAACCAAGTGTCGATATAGAAGAGGTAGAGAGTCAAGTATTAGAATGAAAACTTAGAAGGGCTTTGGAAGAGTTAAGATCGAACAAGGCAGTAGAGATAAATAAAATTCCATTAGAATTTCTAAAATAATTAGGGGAAATGGCAAGAAAAGACTGTTCACGTTGGTGTGTAGAGTACGTGAGTCTGACGATATACCATCAGACTTTCAGAAAAACATTATCTACACAAAGACTGCAAGAGCCAAGTGCGAGAATTATCGCACTGTCACTAGCAGCTCATACACCAAATTGCTGATAGGGATAATATGCAGGAGAATGGAAAAAAATTGAGGGTGTGTCAGATTAGTTTGGTTTCATGAAAGGGAAAGGTACCAGAGAGCCAGTTCTGACATTGCGATTGATAATGGAAGCAAGACCAAAGAAATAGTAAGACCACTGACGTGATTTGTCGACCTGAAAAAAGCGTTCGATAATGTCAAATTGTGTAACATGTTCAAAAGTTTGAGAAAAATAGGGGTAAGCTGTAGGGACTGGGGGGTAACATACAATATGTAAAATAACCAAGAGGGAACAATAAGACTGGAAGTCCAAGAATGAGGTGCTCGGATTAAAATGGTGTTAAACAGGGGTGTAGTCTTTCCCGCTTGCAGTTCAGTCTGTGCATCGAAGAAGAAGGAAATAAACGAAAAGTTCAAGAGTGGAATTAAAATTCAAGGTAAATGGATATCAATGATAAGATTCGCTGATGACATTGATATCCTTAGTGATACTGAAGAAAAATTGCGGGATTTGTTGAATGGAATGAGCAGCCTAATGAGTACAAAATATGGAATTTGAGTAAATAGAAGAAAGACGAAAGTAATGAAATGAGAATAGCAGGAAAGTGAGGGTTAGTGACCACGAAATACATCAGGTTAAGGAATTCTGCTAGATAGGGAACAAAATAACCCATGACGGGCGGAGCAAGGAGGATATAAAATGCGGACCAACACTGGCAAAAAAGGCATTTCTGACCAAGAGAAGTTTCCTAGCATCAAACGTAGACTTTAATTTGAGGAAAAAATTTCGTAGAATGTACGTTTGTAGCACAGCATTGTGTGGTAGTGAAACATGGATTGTGGGAAAACCGGAACAAAACAGAGTTGAAGCATATGAGATGTGGAGCTACAGGAGAATACTGAAAATTGGGTGAACTGTAGGGTAAGCAATGAGGAAGTTCTCCGGAGAATCAGACAGGATGGTAGGACATTTTTTAAGACATCGGGGAATAACTTCCATGGTACTAGAGGGAGCCGAAGAGAGTAAAAACTGTAGAGTAAAAGAGATAAAGAAGTAATTGAAGACGAAGTATGCAAGTGTTACTCTGAGATGAAAAGTTTGGCACAGGAGAGGAATTCGTGGCGGGCCACATCGAAGCAATCAGCAGCCTGATGACTCAAAAAAAAGAGAAGTTATCCCACCATTCTACCACTTCGTCTTGACAGTTTTTTCTTACGATACTTTCTTTCCTGACTCCGCGGGGAATTTCCTCTTCCCTTATCTTCTCTTCTGTTCCGGTTTACAAAATGTCCATGATTCACCACCATACAATGCTGTGTTCCAACGTACATCCTCTCAAGTTTATTCCTCAAATTAATTCCTGTGTTTTATATTAGTAGACTTCTTTAGGCCAGAAATTCCTTCTCTGCATATGCTAGCCTGCCTTTTATCTAAATCCTTGCGGCGTTCCAAGGAAGCAGAATTTCTTACTTTCTTAGCCGGCCTGTGTGGTCGAGCGGTTCTAGGCGCTTCAGTCTGGAACCGCGTGACCGCTATGGTCGCAAGTTCGAATCCTGCCTCAGGCATGGATGTGTGTGACGTCCTTAGCTTGGATAGGTTTAAGTAGTTTTAAGTTCTAGGGGACTGATGACCTCAGATGTTAAGTCCCATACTGCTCAGAGCCATTTTTTTCTTACTTTCTTGCGCTTCGTGACCACTTTGGGTGCCTGGGTGCAGTTGAAAGCTCCTCCCATGATCAATGCATCCTGCCGACCTAGGAAGAGAGGCGTCACTGTCCCTGAGAAGAAGGTGGAAAATCACGGAGGCGCACAGACATTGACTGTCCTGACGCCACTAAACGTGAGATCAGGCATCAGGGAGATCGGAAACTGAATCAGGGTGGATACCATCACGTAAGAGGATCGCCATTCCCCTACCAGTAGCGGAAGCATGAGAGACATATGCTATAAAACGATGGGAAGACAGAAATTTGCAACATGCATCTCCTGAAGGAGAGCTACGTCAACGTCCGCGGCATGCAGATGTCATGGAGTGAAGCTAGTTTGTGGGGTACGCGAATAGTGTTGACATTGACCGTGGCTGTGCGATAAATCTGGAAAGGTGCCATAGCCAAGACAGGCGATTCAAACACGGGAAACCACAGGGAACCCCTGTTAGGCTCCCATAGAGCGGCACATCACTGTGACGGGGAGAGAGCCGACCCCATCAAGAGTGGTCCATCGTTCAGTACACCTCCAGAATGTCCATCCTGAGCACCCTGCCGGTTCAGTGGAACATTATCACGAGTGGGCCGACGGGTAGTCAGACACAGAAAGGGATGCAACCGCATCAGACAAAGGCGGGGAAAGGTCGGTGACTGGAGTTGGAGGGTGGGAAGGTCCTCGCGTCGTCAAGTGTCAGGGTGTCAGAGGACAGTGCACCATCAGTATCAGCGACGTCATCCTGTGCAGAATTCCGATAGACGTAGTCATGAGAAGGGGTACGGCGTTGTCTCTTCCGTTTCCTCGGCGACCTTTGCTTCCTAACATCCATTTCCGTCTAGGACGCCGGGCGACTATCGTCCGACATGTGGCCAGATGCCAGAAAGGAGGAGGTAAGTACAGCTCCATGATCAACAACAATGGGGTCGGGACAGACAGGGTGTGCCTGCTGACGGTCGTCGTTCATTTGTATTGCCTCCGTCGGGGGTGTAGGAGAGACAGGCGAAACGCCCATCACCTTGTCGAGAGGAGTCGACACCGGTACCGACTGATTCAGAGGGGGCGTAGAAGGCAGCACCACCGCTGACGTGTAAGACAGAGGTAACACAGCGGGCGCCGCAGGAGGAGTGGCGTCTCCTATCGCCGTCTGAACCAGTCTACTGCGGAGACGCTCAGAAACGACATGGCCTTCCTGGCCACAACCTGAACAGGTGCGTGGCTGGCCATCCTACACGAAGACAGCCCTGCAGCCGGCAATAACAAGGTAAGAAGGCACGTGTTTCCGTAGTTCAAGTTTTATCTGACGGACACCATCGAGGACACGGTACGTTTCGAACGTCTTCCACGCTTCAGCTACGGGACTGACGAAGTTCCCGTAAGGTTTAAAAGCGGCCACTACAATGTCCGACGGTACTTCAAACGGGAGTTCGAAAATCCGCAACGTTCGGAGGCCAAAACCAGCGTGATCAACCACGACAGTCCCTATATGTCCGTCAGAGTATCGGAATTTGAGATCGTTAGCGTGACACCGCACAACGTCGCCGCACAGCTTGTCATTCGCCAGCTTTATGTACACAGTAGTTCAAATGGTTCAAATGCCTCTGAGCACTATGGGACTTAACATCTGAGGTCATCAGTCCCCTAGAACTTAGAACTACTTAAACCTAACTAACCTAAGTATATGACACACATCCATGCTCGAGGCAGGATTCGAACCTGCGACCATAGCGGTTGCGCTTTTCCAGACTGAAGCGCCTAGAACCGCTCGGCCACACCGGCTGGCTACACAGTAGTACTGAGGATCGAAAATGTAATCCGAGAGCATCTTGTGGCGGGAGACGCATTTCTTACAAAATAAAACGTTCAGCTTCATACGCCTTTGGTCGTTCGACATCTAACGGAAAAGTTAGTTTAATTGTCGCTTGACGGTAAGAAAGCGCCATGATGATAATTGAAATCGGTACTCTGAAACAAGCCGCTACACCGATGTAAACAAGAGCGCGCTCGCAAGCAAGCAACACACAGGCGAGACGCAGACAATGCGTGCAAGTCTCACCACAGCCAAAGGCGACAATTCTGTGCTCTACCAACTCACATACCAGAGATCTTCACATTCCTTGCTCTCATATACGATTTTGCTGTACTCCGTAGTTCTGCTGTTACTTTTAATTACCGAGCGAGGTGGCGCAGTGGTTAGCACACTGGGCTCGCATTCGGGAGGACGACGGTTCAATTCCGCGTCAGGCCATCCTGATTTAGGTTGTGATTTCCCTAAATCGCTCGAGGCACATGCCGGGATGGTTCCTTTGAAAGGAAACAGCCGACTTCCTTCCCCGTCCTTGCCTCATCCGATGAGACCGATGAACTCGCTGTCTGGTCTCCTCCCCCAAACAACCCAACCCAACTTTTAATTACCACTTATGCATGTTCTACTGAACGACAGCACACATCATGAACTAAATCGGTGTTTAGGTTGATACTCTATCGACACGCAACTTCTCGCACTGATATGAGTTTCTGACATCTGAAGGTTTGGGTGTCAGACTTAACTGTGAGCTTCGATGTCAAACCCTTGCTTACCAACGTACCAGTACAGAACATGGTAGACGTTGTACAGGAGTGCATAGTAACGTATATCTGTGACATCGTGCGGAGGGGGCTGAAGACAACGAACTTCAAGTGCAAAGATAAGTTTCATGAACAGACAGATAGCACGACAGTTGGCTTCCCTCTCTCACCAGTAGCCGCAAACGTGTTCTTGGAAGCTTTCGAAGAGGCGGCACTGCTCTCTACTCCTATGCGCCCTAAATCGTGGCTCTGATATGTGGCTATTCATCATTTGGCCACGACGAAGAAGCTTCCTCCAGCATCCAAACAAATAATATGACAAAATACAGTTCACGATGGCAATGAAAAAACGACGGTATGCTACCTATCCCGGACTTTGAGACCCATAGGACACACGACGGAAAGATCTGGACACAGAAATCTGAGACGCCATGTTATAGCTCACCTATGTTTTCTGGTGTAAAAAAAAGTTTTTTTTCTGTGACTCGTGTACCTACTGTTCCGTTATTAATAGAAACAAGCCATAGATTTCGAAGATCAGTGCTTACCGATATAAAATGGGGAGTTATAAGCTGATCGTTATAACCAGTCTTACTACACGAGCATTCGCAAGAGGTGAGTGGTATATTATAACTGAGCTAAGGGCCTGCAATCCATTCACAGTGTTTAGATGCCTTTCGTTTAGTTGGTGGCACTGTAGTGTTTGTTATACATACTCCCTGCTGTTTTCACCCAGTGGTAGTGCAGGAAAAACTACTATATGGACATGGAATTTGCTATACTCATGAGCGAATCACACCAACCAGT
Organism: Schistocerca americana; assembly: GCF_021461395.2. NCBI lineage: Eukaryota > Metazoa > Arthropoda > Insecta > Orthoptera > Acrididae > Schistocerca > Schistocerca americana. Next base: position 85,371,504 of record NC_060120.1, on the reverse strand, counting down.
TCCACCAAACGGCAAATGTGAATTATCCGAAAGAGATTGAAAAGTCGTCGCTGACGCACGAGATACAGAAGATACAAAACACAATGTCTATAAGTGGTAGGAAATGCTCCCTGTGCCATGGCTTTCTCCGCTGACGGGTACGAAACATGTCCCAGGACCCTGTGCTGGTCCTGTATTTGATGTGGGACTTCATAGTGGAACGGATACAATCGTAGCATATCCAGTAAGTGCAGGTATCTCGCACACCAAAGAAACTGTCCTCACACCAGGTAATGGCTCTGAGCACTATGCGACTTGACTTCTGAGGTAATCAGTCGCCTAGAACTTACAGCTAATTAAACCTAACTAACGTAAGGACATCACACACATCCACGCCCGAGGCAGGATTCGAACCTGCTACCGTAGCGGTCACTCGGTTCCCGGCTGTAGTGCCTAGAACCGCATGGCCACACCGGCCGTCCTCACACCAGGTAAATTTTCTTCTGTGCGTCAGGGTGTGTCCGCCCTCCTATTATTGCGGTACGTTTCAGCACACGAGGCTCCATGAAGGAAATGTGAGAAATTCAGTTGCACAAGGTCGTCGATGCTTCATTGAGCAATTTCTGTGCTGGACGTGTATGCAAAGCAAAATGGAACATAGGCATTATAGGACATACCTTTTCTTTACTTCACTCGTACCGTTTATCAGGTGTAAACAGGCTCTTTAAGGAAAATTTATGTGAGAATAAAACTGTGTGACCGACCGACACTCGAAACCGGAACCTTGATTTTCACGGCAATGGTTCAAATGGCTGTGACCACTATGGGACTTAACATCTGAGGTCATTAATCCCCTAACTAACCTAAGGACATCACACACATCCATGCCCGAGGCAGGATTCGAACTTGCGACCGTAGCAGCAGTGCGGTTCCGGACTGAAGCGCCTAGAACCACTCGGTCACAGCGGCCGGCGACTGAGCTATCCAAGCACGATTCAGGATCCACCATTACAGCTTTCCGGCCACCAACACCCCTCTCCTTACTTCAAAACGTCACAGAAGATCTCCTGATTCTCATAATTTACTTTGTACCTCGAACTAAGTTCTGCTCTACTCTGTTATCGTACGAGGCCAGGAATCGGACCCAAATTCCCTTCTTTTCGTGAACCATCCTGCTGTCTGAGCACAGCCTGACTTAAATGTTGTTACAAAATATTCATTATATGAGGGTCACTCAATAAGCAAAGCAACAATTTTTTTATTCAGGTTTCCAGCGCACCATATTATTCCCCACTCTTTTGGCTAGAAAATACTATTTTTCAACATAATCCCTGTTCAGTGCGATGGTCTTAACCCTAGGATAACAAGTTGGGGTAAAAATCACCCCACCTTCTTATTTACGTTAATTTTTTTTTGTTTTCTTTTGCAAGCGTAGAAAATGGCCTCTCATACACTGTTAAGTACTTCAGAGGAAATAATAAGAGAATTTGAGCGTCAAGAGGCTGAAAACGAATATTGCAGCGAATCAGACGAAGAGGTGAATGAACCTGAAGACCGTCATATCACAGACGACCACGAGGATGACGAATTCGATGTACCGCCATTTGAGGTTGATTCATCGGACAAACGATATAGCCAAGTAAGGAAAATTTTATATGGCGGAAATGGGTATTGTTGGAACACACATCCCTTCCACAAAAAAGCATCCAGAGTGTCAGCAAAGAATATAGTGCTACATGCACTTGGTGCACTAGGCAAGGCAATAAACGAAACGTCTGCCCTGAAATTATTTGAACTGTTGTTTACTAGTGATATGGTTTCACTAATAGTTACGTACACAAACCAAAAAATTACTAATCGAAGGGAAAAATTCACATCACTGCAGTGGTATATTGGAGATACCAACCGCAACGAAATAAAAGATTTATTTAGTATACTTTTATGAGTGGAGCTCTAAAAGATGCGTGTCTGAATTGTACTGATGCGTGGTCTCTAGCATACGTGTCCCCATTTTTCCGGGGAGATACGACGAAAAACCGATTCCAGTTTTTGGTCAATAATCTAAGATTTGATGACCAACATACTAATTTGCAAAGAAGAACGGCAGATAAGTTCTCTGCATTTCGTGATTTATGGTGTATTTTTGTCAAACGTAGTCAAGAATTGTACACTCCATCTGCCCATTCAAAATGTGTCTGCCAAGCAAGCTGGACAAATATGGGCTAAAAATAATTTCATTATTTTTATGCAGGAATTCCATCTTTGGGGAAAGAGACTAGGGCCTAATGTGTTTCAGTTCCAACATATTATGTGATGAAATTACGTGAACTTGTATATGGAATCAACCGGAACATTACATTGGACAACTGGTTTGCTTCTTGTGAAGCAGCCGACAAACTGGCTGACAAAAAGTCGATAATGGTTGGCACCTTACTAAAGAATAAACCAGAAATACCTGGACCCTGCTTCAAACCAAGAATAGGCCACTTTCTTCATCTGTATTCATTTACAGGAGAGAAAAAATGTTGGAGTCATACATTCCAAAGAAAAATAAAAACCTTATTATTTTGTCAACGATTCATGAGATAGGTGCAATAGATGAAAAGCCAAAGAAATCGAACATAGTACTTTTCTACAATGATAACAAAGGGGGAACCGATGTATTTGATTTACTATGCCACAACAAGATCACAGGACGAAAAACGAGGCACGGGAAAATGCGATACGTGTAAGGGCTTTTAGATGCATCAGGAATATATGCCTATGTCTTGTATAAGGATAATGGCGGCACAAACAGCCGAAGAAATTTTCTAAAGTCATTTGCATTCGGGCTGGTTGAAGCAGAAATGGACGGAATCACGAGAAAAAATTTACCCAAAGAGTTTCGCATAACCATGGAACATATTTTGACACATTTTGTGAGCGATTTTCCAAGCTATATTCCAAGATCAGCAGCACAACCAGAAACGATCTCAAAAAAAGTGGACGATGCCTTCTTTGCTGTTGTGTTTCGCAATGTCATAACACAAAGGGTAACTGAATGAAATAGATAAGCGCAGTTTCATATTTCTGTATATGACAACCATGATCCAATGAAATGCATTGATTTGCTTTGTCATATTATAAAACATAACTATAGTTTGTAATAAATGTTTCATATTAGTTTATGCTACTCCAGAACCTCTTTTGTGAAACAAATAATCCATAAAAACGTGGGGTAAATTTTTACCCCACCTTCTTATTTATGTTTCGGGATTAGCACCTTGTTACTCTATGGTTAAGACACCTTACTTGGAGGGCCCGCATGATACCACTCTACTTGTCGACGTCGGAGCTAATGTCTCGCTGCATCAATAACCTTCCCGTCGTCCACGTACTGCTTCCCGCGAACTACATCCTTCGCTGGGCCAAACAGATGGATGTTGGATGGTGCAAGCTCCAGGCCGTATGGTGAATTGCGAAGAAGAGTCAAATGAAGTTTTGTGAGGTCCTCTCGCGTGCGGAGACTAGTGCGCGGTCTTGCGTTGTCACCGAAAATGAGAAGTTCATCTGCATTTTTGTGGCGACGAACACGCTGAAGTTGTTTCTTCAATTTCCTGAGGGTAATACAGTACAAATCCAAGTTGATCGTTGCACCATGTGGAAAGACACTAAGCAGAATAGTCCGCTCAGTGTCCTAGAAGCACGTGCCATGACCTTACCTGCTGATATGAAGATGGCATCTGTTCTCTCGGATATGTCCGAATGAACAGATACCAACTTCATATAGTTAAGGCTAACCGGCCATTGATTATCTTCTTCTGTACCGATGCGCACGTATTGCCCGAACTCTTACGGGACTCGGTAAGATTGTCTGGCGCGATTAATGAGTGTAATGGGAAGGGGCATCATGAATATAGTGTGTGGACATTAAGTTGGGAATGTGGGTCTCACGGGGAGCGTGCAAGTCATGATTCCCTGCAGTCGCACTGTTCTCTGTGCCCTCGGTGGCTCAGATGGATAGAGCTGAGACATAGCGCCTTCGCATCGCTCCTGTCACTTGTTAGGACGATATCGTTATAGGTATCAGTCATCGACAGATGTCACCAGCTAACATGGACCCGAGTTACAAAGCTGCACGTAGTTGTACTAGTAGGCGGCAGAAGTCAGCAGTTGACGGACAGTGCTAGCAATCGTAGTCAAAACAATGGTGTAAAGTAATGTTTGATTAATATTTAATGTATTTGCATGATTATAATTGTTTTATATGTATAGTAATTAGCAGTGTGAGTGTTGTATGAGTGAACAAGAACAGAACTAAATGAAAATTGTTTTGTTTATTCACGAAGTACCAGTTAAACTATACAGGGGATTTACTATAATTAAATGTGCAGTCAGTTTATGGTACTAATAAATCCTGAGTAGAACACAAATTAATCGGTAATTTCAGAAGGAGTAATTTTATATTTGATACTTTTCTAAATTTATTTATTTAGCAATTGCCACAGAAAGAAATGTTTTACTATGTTTGGTCATTGAAGTAAAGAGCGGCTTAGCGCGGGATAATCCTGCAACCTGATTTGCGGTTTGTGATATCAGCCAATCAGAAATATGCAGGCTTGCGCCAATCTATGGGAACAAAGCCTTTGGTGTGATCTAGGGGGGTCGGGGCTGAGGGTTCGAACTAGTAACATCTTATTGAAAGCAGCTCCAACGAAAGTACTGTAAAATCGCGGAAAAATGCTAATTACGAGCTTGTTAAGTAGTACAAAGTGTATTTAAGTGAACGGTATAGTGGAAGTCGTGTGGAATTTCGGACGGAATATCAAAATTATTGCTTTTGACAGTTAGTTAACAACGCGTGGCGTGTTGTGCGATCTAACACTGGAGCAGGTATTACGTGTAGAGCAGAGTGCACAACATTTGAGCGAGCATTTTCATAACTAAACGATCCGGTGAACTCTATTAACTTCGGTAATGGGTGTAAATACCATAAACCGGCTACGTGTGTGATTGTGGTGTGCGTGTGAACTTTACATTGTGTTGCCACTTAGTACGGACTTGGCAGTGTTATCGTTAAAAATACACCTGAAAATTTACATTGCCAAGTTAAAACTTTTATTTCAGTAGCTAGCCACATCCTATTTACCGGACAATTCTATGCATGTTGCGACCTGCAATAGACAGTAGTGGTCTAGTATTTTCTACTACAGCTTTTAGCTAGACAAATGAACATTGCTGGACAGGTAGGGCGGTAAAAAGTAGCGTGCCGCGCCGCAGAGCGTCTGCCATACAAGCAGGAGATTCCGCTCGGGACACACATTGTCAACTGTCCCCATTGATGTATATAAACGCCTGTCGACACCGTAGGGTCTTTATTTAATTATCATTTCATTGCCTGCTGATGGTGCGGCTTTTATCTTTTTCTTCGGAGGAGAGATTGTATGGCGCTACTCCATGGACTGCCGTTTGGTTTCCGGCTGGAAATGATGAAGCCATGTTTCATTACCTGTGACGATGTTCGACAAAATAAAAAGAAATCACAATGAGCCTTGTAACGCCCAAGAAATCCCGCACAGATGGACCTTCGTTGGTCTCCATTGTTTCCTGTTAGGCGCCGAGGAACGCAGCGGATACAAACGTTTGATCACCAGAACTGGTGGACGAGGGTGCTAGCGCTACCAGCAAGACGTCTTGTTGGGCAGAGAGATGTCTGATAGTGATCTGTCGATAACTTCGCATGAGACTGTCTCTACGTTGCAACATTTCGGGAGTCACAGCTGTGTGCGGCTGGCCGGCGTGAGGGAGATCGGACAGGTTTGCGCGATCTTGTTGCGATGATGGCAGACGCTTCGCCTAACGACTCATCGCGCTTTTGTTGACTGTCAGGTGTCTGAAGACATTCTGCAAGCGATTGTGAATACCTGAAATGCTCTGGTTTTCCTGCAAAAGGAACTCAGTGACAGACCTCAGCTTGTAACGCATCTCCGTGCGCCATTTTGAAGGCTACGTATAGCGCCATTCTCTTAGCGGAACTTCAGGAAATCATAGCGGCGGAAGTGGGACATTAAGCGTTCTCCCACAGCAAATTTTTCAACCAAAACTCCCCGAGAAAAAAAGTGTGTTGCATTACTTATTGAACATCCTTCGTGTTCGTTAGAATGCAAGTTCAGGATTCCTGGTCTGTTTGATGTCATGGCGTCACCACTGTCTTCACCCTCATCGAGCCGTTCGTTCAATTTAAGTGAATCTGCTTCAAATGAATCACAGCATCAGTGGTGCATTCAATTCTTCTGTTCCTTCTCCGTGCCTGACTTGCGACTCAGACTGCCAGGATGACGTCAGACACCCTACCCATTACTATTTCATTTATTCAACTCAAGATGAAGTGGATACCACCTAGATACATTGTACTAATGTATTAGTAAACTACACCTCAATACAACTAAATTATCTACAATCTATAATTAATATTTATGGCGCAAAATCTTTTAATTATTATCTAATGTTATTACATTAAATGAATATGTTCTTGCAATCATGTGTCCTGAACAGGAGGATTGTCAAAACATATGCAAATGTTTGTACATCCACACCTCAAGGTTCAGCCTCTACCCAGGTGACAAGTGCTCAGTCTCTAACCACGGAGCCAGTGCACCATGTTTTACTGTTGCTGCGAGACGGTAAGGACAGAGAGTGTGTACGTCTGGCACAGCTCTCCGCTTCAACCCATTCGCCCACAGACTTCTCCCCGTATTCGGGGACAGAACCCATCATCCTACGGAAGAGCTCCATGACCATCACAGTCGGCGTCTGAGACGTTCCAGAAACAGTATGTTTCGCTTTGGCTCTTAAATGAGAATCGCTTCGTCCGTGCCGGTTACGTAACAGATACCCTGCAAGCCGACGTTCCTTTACGTTCATTCACATGGGTGATACAACGCTTCCGACATCTGTGGCTTGTGATAGAATGTAGGCTTTCACCAACACATGACACTGTTGATGGTAAAGGTTTCGCGATATAAGGTCGTGGTGCACGAAACTCTTCTGCTCCCAATGTTTCGTCGAGAACTACGCTAGACATCTTCAGAGACGTTGCTCCACCGCTGAGTCTTGTCGACTGACGAGTCGCAAATTTGAGAGCGACATATACGTACACTACGTGGTCGCAGTTGCACGTGATATGCAGAGATCATCCTTGTTAAAGATAAAATTTGACTATCGACTGTTGTCTCGTGAAAAAAAAATCCGTTTAGCGATTCTGCAGAGCTATTGTCCATACGTCGCTAAGTTTCAAGGTATGTTTATATACGGGGGTTAATAGTGGCAACTATTTATTTACATCTCGTACAAAATAGATACGCGTTTCAAAATCTTACTGACGTTCAAAGTAGTCACCAGCATTGTGTATAACCAGTTGCCAGCGATGTGGAAGTCGTAGGATACTCTTAGCAGTGCCAGTTGTGTTGACAGTTCGAGCGGCGCGGTCTGTTGCCTGACGAATCTGTAGCAGTTCTGGAGCGAATGCCATGAAGTGTTTCCTTCAGTTTAGAAATCGAGTTGAGTTCACGAGGGCTTAAATCAGGTGAGTGCAGAAGGTGGTATAGCACTCAGCAGCCCCGCCAGTCAAACAAATAAGTAACAGCTTGCACTGTATGTGCTTAAGCATTGTCCTGCAAAATGACGGTCAGGTCCTGCAGGAAGTGTCATCACTTCTGTCTCTAAGCTGGTCGTAGGCTGTGTTCCAAAAATGAACAGCATAAACTGAAGGAAACACTTCACGGTATTCGCTTCAGATCTGCTACAAATTCATCGGGTAATAGACTTCGCCGCTCGAACTGTCAACACAACTGGCATTGCTAAGAGTAGCCTACGACTTCCACATCGCTGGCAACGGGTTATACACAATGCTGTTGACTACTCTGAAGGTCAGTAAAACTTTGAAACCCGTATCTATTTTGTAATAGCTGTAAGTAAATAGTTTCGACTATTAAAATTCCAACCCTCGTATTTCAATGGCTTCTCTACATAGCCGTGGGTAAAAGTTTGTCGTCGTAGATAAAATTTTTGTTTCTGAAACTTCACTTCGTGGCTTTCTGGGTGAAGAGCCGATTTGTCTATTTTTCTTAGTCGGCGAATAATTTTTCGTTCCTTTAGCCGCGTATTCACCCTTTTCTTGGTTGCTCCAATGTACACTTTACCACACGTATATCGAATTTTTTGCACGCCACATGCTGACAACGGAGGCCGTTTATTCCTCGCCTATTTTCTTTGCTGGTCTAAAAACCAGTCTAATGTCATGTTTCTGTAAAATCCTTCCGATATGATCTGTTTCTCTTTTAGTAAAAGCGGGAGAAACTGTATTCTTACTTCCTTTTTTTCACGCTTATCATTCGGCATTCCGTTATTAGGTCGTAGAATTCTGTTTATTTCCTCCACCGAGTACCATTTCTCGAAAGCGTCCTTTAGATGTTTTAATTCGGGGTACTTGTATTCCGGCATGCAAATCCTTTTGGCTCTGTTGGCAGGATTTTTAACGACATCTATATTTTGTTGTAGATGGTGATTAGAGTTTTAATGTAAATATCTATGCGTGAGTGTTACTTCGGCAAAGATAATCTCTGCTTATCAAGCGTAACTGCAGCCAAACCCCTTTTTCTACAATATATATGTCGTTCTCACGTTTGCAACTCTGTCAGTCGGCAAGACTCAACGGATGAGCAACGCCTCTGAATACGTCCAACGCAGTTCTGTACGAAACGTTAACATCAGAAGAGTTTCGTGGGCCACGAGCCTATACGCCGAAAAGTTTACCGGCAGCAATCTGTGACTTGGCCTTACCTTAGGGAATCCGCCAGTTATTTGTGTACCAGTGGGCTCCTCTGTTGCTCTCGCTATTCAGTCACTGTACTGATAAAGTGAAGAGGACACAGCGATATTCTGTGAACCGCCTCTAAGGATACAACAGAACTTGTCGACTATTGACGTTTAATGTGGCAGCGGGGGCAAGTCAGTTTAAAACAATCACCATCATGACATACCACATATTCCCACCGTACTATACAATCCTAGACTTAGGCAACGAGGAGATAAACACCACCGCCGCTAGACAGTAGGTTTTGCATTTCTGGCGTGTTAAAACCGGTGGCCGTGCCATGTCTTCGTAATATCCGTGGCGTTATCTACCAACAAGCTAACGCAAGACCTCATATTGTCCCTGATTTTCCTGACATATCTCAACACAGAGAGTGTTCGAGTATTCCACTTGAGAGCTAATTGTACATATCCCTGATGCTCTGAAAACTTGTGGTAATGGGTTGCCAGTACACTGGCCACTACGACTGGCATCGAGGTGAAGCAGTATGGAGCGACCTACCCGTGAGTCTCATCCACGCTCTGTCCGAACTATACAGTCCGAGAACCAGAGGTGATCGTGTTTGGCGCCCTGTGGCAAACCACACCGTCAGGCAAGGAGTCCGCATGACAGTGATGAATGCAGTCTGACAACGGACGTAGTCCTCGGAGACCCGACCGTTCCTGAGAGCAGGTGTAGACGTTGGTCTCTTCGTTCTAGGACCGCCTATAGGAAAGACACTACAATGGGCGCCGTGCTGACAGACCAAGGTGCTCCATACGTCTGCTCGTAGTCCATGTGGATATCTTGCTGCAAATACTCCTATTTCCTGACTCAAGGGACGTAAATCGGCTGTACGATCCTGCACGGCCGAGCGAACAGCACGTCTGTCCTCTCGGGCAGTAATCGCTAGGAGCCAGTAAGATTCAGCATGTCTTGAACCAGTCTCTTCAGTATTCGCATGACATTCGTGGGATTCCGACCAACGTGAGCATCAGTATCGCATATTGGCAAATCCATGGTCATAAACCTACGATCGCCACGATCCTGCCACTGTCGAATGCTGACAAGTTCTAGCAGATGATTCTCCTTACAAGAGGCGTAATACGGTCTTCTCGCAATCAAACAATGTTTCTCAGAATGAGGAAGTAGTTGCACAATCATTGTACCTAGTCTGTAAGACTGTGATGAAATGTTTATGATTTACTTATCCAAGCATGTAGTACCGTTCATGCCTACGTGAAATTTCTTGCATATCATCTTCGAGGCGTTTGCTTTTAATCGCGGACATTGTGTTGCCCACGAAAGTTTAAGGTGGTTGACTGGAAACGCCTTGCAATGACTGGAAAGAACCGAAACGGTCCCAATTCTATAAACTCATATAAATGAATCAGCGTAAACAATAACGTTTGAGAATCCACACAGCATATAGGATGAATAACTGTAACCAGTAATTATAATGGAATTTCATTACGGGTGAGGAAGTCAATAAATAAACCAGCAACCGATTACACTGTTAGAGTGGCTTATTTATTTAGGCTGTGTATTATTTTGTGATGGGCCGTCAGGAGCGCCGTCAATTAGCTGCGCTCTCGAGCTGCTAATGGCTGACGTGTGTGGCGGCCCCTGCAGAGTCGGCCGCCCGCCGGACACGATTACTTTCCGGGTCACGGGCGCCCGGCCGGCAGGCGCGGCGCGGCGGCAGCTGTCGCGCTCGGCGGCGCGGATCAGCCGGCTGCCCGCGCGATACCGCGTAATTATTTCAGGCGCTCGACCATTAAACTAGCACCGCGGCGTTAATAATGCGCGCCGGCTAGGTGCAGGCGCGCGTGCGCCTGTGCGGATGCCCTAAATGCGGCTGCCCCATAATTGCGTTCCGTCCGGCGCGGCTCTGGTGTACACTGCTTCGGCAGGTGGGAGAGGGACTTCACCTGATCACCTGTCTCGGTTTATCCTCCCCGCTGTCACAACTAACACAGCTCGGTAAAAAAATGGCGTTCATGTAAGGCAAGCAGCGCCAGAGACGGAGCCGTGAGCTACGAGGGGTAATTTATTTTATTTTATTTATTTATTTACCTTAGAGGGGGGGGGGGGGGGGGAGGGGGGAACCACAGTGAAAATGAAAAATGTTTTATTCGCAAAATTTTGCTACTTCGTCCAGCTACTTCTTTACACAGTCGCCGCTCCGACTTAGAAATTTGTGGTAGCGTAGTACAAAGTTTCCAATACTCTTGTGATCAATGGTCTGCAGAACTTCGGCCTTTCACTTAAGTTATAAAAGGAAACACCTAAAGCCGTCGTTTTGATGAGATTTTATTATATTTTAGCCTACTTCGGTGACTCAATACACCATCTTCAGGTCTTAACTGACGCTGAGTGGGTGAACTCCGATCGTGTACAGGAGCCCATCAGTGGCCAACATCTACGAAATGTCTTCCGTAGAATACTATAAAAGTCATGTTGGTACCCGACACGTGCAGACACAACATCGCTGTTACACTATTCTACGGAAACCATTTCATAGATGTTGGCCGCTGATGAGATCATGTATACGATCGAAGCTCACTCCTTCAGCGTCAGTTAAGGCCTGAGAATTGTGTACTGAGTCACTGAAATAGATAGCAATATAATAAAATAACATCAAAACGACGCCTGAATTTTATGACGTTCCTATAGGCTCGTCTGACGAGGTCTTTTCGGAAAGTAAGGACCGATCGGTAGCGATAAGGAAACCAGTAAGAAGGTGAAAAATATTTTATTTGCAGCAGTTAGCTACACCTCTCAAGTACTTCTCTAGATAGTCGCCACTTCGACTTTGGCATCTGTCGTAACGTTGTACTAACTTTCCAATACCTTCCTCATAGATATCGGCCCCCAATAGTCTGCACTTGTCTGCAGGTCGTTGTGTTTGCCAAGATGTTGTCTTCACAGCCAGCGGTTCAGTAGTGTGAGTACAGCTGAAACCCAGTGGGAGCCAATTACGAGCTGTATCGGGGTGATCAAACACTTCCCATCGAAAATGCTGCAGGAACATCTTCATTGTCCCTGCAGAATGCGTCTGCAAGTTGTCAGGAAGAAGGGAACGCATGACAGTTATGTTATGTGGGCTGCATTACATCAGGCGAAATCTCTCACCACGTGCTCATACACTGATATTCAAAATTAAAGCAACAAACCCCCTATTCCTCCGTCCTGTGTCTAATTTACGATGTAATCGTACAAACTGTTAATCGTACGAACTGTCAACGGATGTCCATACGATCGTGTCCTGCAAGGAAGATGGCATTCTGGTTAATGGGCAACCACAACGATGACATCAGGGCACCACTAAACGAGATAGTGTTTACCTTATTAGCCCCATATCCACAACTGATGTGTACACAGTCACAAACGGTGCAATATGGCACAGGGAAGACGTCTAGAAGGCCCTTTGAAGTGGAGGGCCATGAAGTAGGACAGTTGCAAACTGATGTGGCCGGATGGCTTAATGTGAATCGTTCTGTTGTTTTTCGGATGTGGTGGCAGGTTTCAGAGATCTAAACTGTATCCTGAAGACCAGGGCGGAGCCAACGAAGTATAACCTCAGGAAGAGAGAACCGGATTTGGCTGTAAGGACACGACGATATCGCCTTAGCAGTGCATGTCAACTGGCATCTGACCTCGTACCATCCTCTGGACGTGTTGTAGCGAGGTAAACGGTGTACAGAAGGCTTCGGCAGAGTGGCCTTTATTGTCGGAGACCTGCTGTATGTGTACCCCTGGTGCGTCTTCACAGAAGGGAACGTCTGGAGCGGAGCCGTCAACATAAACCCTAGACGTTCGAACAGTGGGCCAATGTTCTTCTCACAAGTGAGTCTTGATTTGATCTGGTGCATGATTCTCAGTGGATTCGCATCTGGAGGGAACGCGGAACACGATTTCGGAATCTAACCATTGTGGAAAGAGATCGATAGCGAGAATGACTCCTAATGGTGTGAGCAGGGATTATGTTGACCACTCGAACAGTTCTTCATGAAATTGTTCGGTTAAATTGGCAAGGTCTAACTGCTGTCAGGTATCGTGACGAGATCTTGGGACCTCATGTGCCGTTGTTGCAAGGTGCTGTGGGCCGAGACTTTATGTAGCTGGACGATAATGCTCGACGTCATAGAGTGCGCGTGGTTGATGTTTTCTTGAAAACGGAAGATATTTCAAGCATGGCGCGGCCTGCTCGCCATCCTAATTTGAATCCCATAGATCCCGTCTGGGATTCACTAGCGGGACGCAAGTTGCATCAAATCAGCATCTACCAACCACTCTCCAAGACTTGCGAGCAACGCTGCGGGAAGAATGAGTGTTATTGTCTCAACATGAGGCTGAGGACATCATTCACAGCATGCCCCGTCCTTTGTCAGGCCTGTGTTGCTGCCAGAGGTGGTCATTCCCCATACTGAGCACATTAACCAGTCATCGGAATGTGTGCCTGAATCCGTCGAGTTGGAAAAAACGAAGAACATTTTTCTCTGCCATTATGCATGTTGCAGTTGATTACGTTCTGTATTCTTTATATTGTTTCTGCTTTACTATCACCCGATTATACTGTTTTGTAGCAAAATTAACGAAACCTTGAAAAATTTCGGTTTCTTGCTTAAATTTTGGACACCAGTGTGCTTGGATGTGTCGCTATTTTCTAGGCATATGTGTGGTCTGTGCCCAACAGTTCTGCGCAAAGCTTCATCGGATTATCGTTGTGTTTTCATTTCGGACTCGATCAGACCTTACTTTCCGAACAGCCCTCGTAGAAGGCTTTGCTTTTTGGCAATTCTCCACGCTGCTCTGCAGCTCGTTGTCCTCCTCGCCAGCGTTATATGTGAGCAAAGAGATGAAAATCAGAGGGAGCCAAATCCGTGCTGTATGGTGGGAGATCAAATAGTTTTCGTCAAAAACGCTGTAGGAGAGTCTTTGTTGCAGCTGCAGTGTGCAGCTGCAACGACGAACATTGTCTTGGCTTCTTCTGAATCACCCTTCGTGTCAGGCTGCATAAGACTGCGATGATGGTCGTGTCACTTCCCATGAATCCCACCAACAAAGCTCCTTTTCGTACCTAGAATAGGGTAGTCATACACTTTCTGATGGAGAGGGTTCGCTGCCCATCTTTGGTTTAATGAGAATACAACGACTGTCCGGATAGCTCTTTTGGTTCTTCACTTTCCAAATGACTCAGATCTCATCCCCTGCGACAATTTTGTTCAAAAAGTCTTCTCCTTCATCATGGTAGCGCTGGAGAAACGTTAAGGCGGTTCCCATTCTATTGTGTGAATATTATCCATAGTGGATGCCGTTGAACTTGGTGACTGTTCCTTTATAGAGTGTAGAAAAATTTCCGCTACCAGTCACAATAAAAGATTATTTATTCGTCACATGACCGGTTTTGGCCTTGTGCCCATCCTAAGGTGTTTATACATTCATGTACATGTTTATATTGCTGGGGATCACTGTATAAGTAGAAAACAATTATTTGTTGTTGACTAAACAGATACAAGTGGAACAATTGTAAGTGGCAAGGCAGCATTTGTCGAAACTATATCTGTACTTACGCACGGATGAAGCATTATTATTATAATTACGCTGTGGTGACAGTTTTTCCACTTAGTTACACACTTGATATCATTTTGACGTCCATATTTCAGTTTAATAAAGTGTAGCTCAATATTTCACTATTACAGGGTGCACTCGTGAAATACACTGTGTTTACATACAAACATGTAGGCTGTGGTCAAAGAACTTAGACGTAGGAGGTGTAAAAATGTCGCTCATACAGAAACATGTAGGTTATGGTTAAAGAATTTATCCATAGGAAGTGCAACGATGTTGCACGTATAGAAACTTAAAAAGCTATTATAAACTGCGAAGATGTTTGATCCACATTATGAAATTTTTTTACCCACATTTTTGTCGGAGAACTTAGATCTAGGAAGAACAATGACATTATATGTATGAAATTACTAAAAGCAATCTCAAATTAAATGCACTTCCTATGGCTAAGTTATTTGACCATAATTTACATGTTTCTGTATGAGCAACATCTTTACACCTCCTATGTCTAAGTTGCTTGACCATAGCCTACATGTTTGCGTGTAAACACAGTGTATTTCACGAGGCACGTCGTAATAGTGAAATACGCAACTAAACTTTATAAAACTGAAATATGGACATGAAAATGATAACAAATGTGCAATTAAGTGGAAAAACCGTCACCACAGCGTAATTATAATAATAATGCTTCATCTTTACGTAAGTACAGATATATTTTCGACAAATGCTGCCTTGCCACTTACAATTGTCCCACTCGTATCTGTTTAGTCACCAGGATTTTTTTTTTTTTTTTGTATTTATGGTTCAAATGGCTCTGAGCACTATGGGACTTAACTTCTGAGGTCATCAGTCCCCTAGAACTTAGAACTACTTAAACCTAACTAACCTAAGGACATCACACACATCAATGCCCGAGGCAGGATTCGAACCTGCGACCGTAGCGGTCGCGCGGTTCCAGACTGTAGTGCCTATAATCTCTCGGCCACTCCGGCCGGCTTTTGTATTTATACAGTGATCTCCAGCAATATAAACATGTACATGAATGTATAAACATCTGAGGATGGGCATAAACCCGAAACCGGTGGTCTGACGAATAAATAATCTTTTATAGTGACTGCTAGCGGAAATTTTTCTACACCCCATTCTATTGTGTTATTTGATAGTCGTACAGCATCTTGGGAACCCACCTCGCACTCGCTGAACAGGAACATCGGCTGACTCTCGTTTCTTTCCCTAACCGTCTGCATCATAAGCATCTGTATGTCCCGCTTCAAAGTTCCTGAGCCACTGTCGCACTCCTCAGTCACTCGTGACAGTTTCACCACACACATTCTTCTATGAATTTCAGCTGCATTGCACCCCTCACCTCGAAAACATCGAGTGATAGTACGCACTTCACTCTTGGCGGGAGACTGTTGTTGTACGCAAGTTTAAATGCTCATGGCGCAATCAGAAATGACAAGTGCGACATGCATACTAGACATTCATACCAGAGACACTCCGTAACATATTTGTGCAGAGCTTCATCGAATTTTACTGTGGTTTCAAATACGCCCCCCAACGGACGTCTTTTTTTTATAAAAAAGGGAAAAAGGAGAAAAGAATCACCTTGCATAAGAAACGAATAGAGTTGTCGCAGGTGGTGTATCTAAGAGAAGACACGGCTGGAGTCTTGTGGGAATTTAACATTGATGTCGTGGACGAGATCCTAACGGAGACGATGTAACGTGGGGGTATAACTATCGTCAGTGGTTCTGTTTTGTAGTGTTTTGGTTGCAGATCTATGAGGGGCGTGCCAGAACACTGCCGACGAAGTTTTGGCGGTGGCTCAGGCAGCTGTGATCTTCGATGCCTCATAGCAGAGGAGTAATGCTACAAGACCATTGTAGGTAATTTCCCTCAGGATGACCGTCGTATTCCAGTACCTCTTAGAAATAAACTTGAGAAGTATTTCGTACACACGTACTCGGTGTGATAAGGGAACGTAGCAGGGGAAGCCATTGCTTAGCGGAAGACACTGGTTAACGAACGATAATGCCCTAGCGTTTGCTGCAGTGGGAATATAAGTAAGGTGTTTTTCGTATGTCCTTGTCCTTTGAAATCAGTGACGTCATACACAAGATGCATATTGACGAGCTCTTAGTCATAAAATGATCCACATTCTTGTTTATCACCGTTAACGCACAGTTAACGCTGTCGGGAATACAAACCCGAGACAGAACTGAGCTTCAAAGCGAAGAGTAAACTGACTACTACTGCTGTTAATAGTAAGCGCCGTGCGTTAGTAACTAAACAAGATACGAAGTACAAAAGGAGACGAGGTACAGGCAGAAGTAAAGTAGTGAGGACGGGCTGTGAGTCGTGTTTGGGTAGCTCAGTTGGCAGAGCGCTTGCCCGCGAAAGGCATAGGTCCCGAGTTCGAGTCTCGGTCCGGCACACAGTTTTAATCTGCCAGGAAGATTCAAGATACAAAGTGGATACCAAACATATGGACTGTTGTGCAGCTATTTTCAGGGCAATATAGATACAAAAATTATTGGGATAAGAAATCAAAGTAATTGCAATTAGTCGTTAACGAGCCACCAAAGATAATGAATACTTGTTAGCCAATGCTCAGAAAAATCTTTAAAAAAATCCGAAATTTTGTTGGCGGTGTTCGCGATTGTCCTGTATAAGACAGTGAAGTGAGTGGTAAGAGGAGTGTCAATCCAGTGCTGACATATTATGGAAAAAACTAGAGTTACATAAAAACATATTATGTTTATACTCCTACCATGACGGCATAGGCTGCAAGCAGATATTGAAAGTCACGAAGAAAGCAGCGTATCTTCACCCTTTACTGTCTGATAATTTCCGTAAACTATTGGATCTAAAATTAAAAATACAGTTGAGACAAATAAACAGTTAACAATTTTAACAATTTCTTACAGTATTATAAAATGTGAAAGAACGGCTATTAGGTCGATTAAGTGACACATTTGACGTGTGGAAAAGGCAGACGACGAGGTAGTGCTGAGATGAAGTGTCGCAAATGGCGCCAACGGTAAACTAGGGTAGAGAGAGTTATGAGTTAGTGCAACAAAACAAATATTTAGCATTTAGAGAAAAAAACGTAGCTACTGATACGGTAATCCCTGCAAGCTGCAATTATCCACGCCACACGCCCACAAACATGCAGATTTCCATTCTATGATACATCGTCTCGTATCTGTTCCAATATCTGAATCAGCTTTTAAAACATAACTACAAACCATAAAACAAATCACTTCCAGCAATGGCTGCATTTCTTCCTGATTGATAATGTATTACGAAAAAACGAAATGTGTAAAATTATACTACTACTGTGCGCTGGCCAATATCAATCACTCGATAGCTTAAAGGCTTGCAGCAGAACTCCATATATTGGCAAAATTTCAGACATCCTTGCAAAAAAGTAGTCTCGCAACGACACTTGCCTTTTATTAAACCAATGGTATTTCAAAAATTTTTATTCAATAATATAGATAAATTGACCCTACGACTTCTCTTAGAAGAAAGATTAAGGAAAAGCAAACCTACGTTTCTAGCGTTTATAGACTTAGAGAAAGCTTTTGACAATATTGACTGGAATTCTGTCTTTCAAATTCTGAAGGTGGCAGGGGTAAAATACAGGGAGCGAAAGGCTATTTACAATTTGTGCAGAAAGCAGATGGCAGTTATAAGAGTGGAAGGGCATAAAAGGGAAGCAGTGGTTGGGAAGGGAGTGAGACAGGGTTGTAGCCTCTCACCGATGCTATTCAACCTGTATATTGAGCAAGCAGTAAAGGAAATAAAAGAAAAGGTATTAAAATCCATGGAGAAGAAATAAAAAATTTTGAGGTTCACCGATGACATTGTAATTCTGTCAGAGACAGCAAAGGACTTGGAAGAGCAGTTGAACGGAATGGACAGTGTCTTCAAAGGAGGGTATAAGATGAACATCAACAAAAACAAAACAAGGATAATGGAATACAGTCGAATTAAGTCGAGTGATGCTGAGGGAATTAGGTTAGGAAATGAGACACTTAAAGTAGTAAAGGAGTTTTGCTATTTGGGGAGCAAAATAACTGATGATGGTCGAAGTAGAGAAGATACAAAATGTAGACTGGCAATGGCAAGGAAAGCGTTTCTGAAGAAGAGAAATTTGTTAACATCGAGTATAGATTTAATTGTCAGGAAGTCGTTTCTGAAAGTATTTGCATGGAGTGTAGCCATGTATGGAAGTGAAACGTTAACGATAAATAGTTTGGACAAGAAGAGAATAGAAGCTTTCGAAATGTGGTGCTAGAGAAGAATGCTGAAGATTAGATGGGTAAATCACATAACTAATGAGTTGACCAGAAGAAGGGATCGGTTGGTAGGACATGTTCGAGGCATCAAGGGTTCACCAATTTAGTACTGCAGGGCAGCGTTGAGTCTAAAAATCGTAGAGGGAGACCAAGAGATGAATACACTAAGCAGATTCAGAAGGAAGTAGGCTGCAGTATGTACTGGGAGATGAAGAAGCTTGCACAGGATAGAGTAGCATGGAGAGCTGCATCGAGCCAGTCTCAGGACTGAAGACGACAACAACAACAATAGATAAATTGAGCCTTTGTCACAGAATAGCGCACATAAAATGGCTTGCAAGCAGTTTGAAAAATTATGTGTCAGTCAGTTAGGCATTTGGCTACGTGAACATGAGAGTAACTAGAGATTGATGAAGAAATATTCAAGTTTAGCTATTCATATTTTGGCAGAAAACGATTCATACGATGTGGAATGCGAAGTTTTACATTCCGTCAAGAAAAGCAGAAAGATGACCACCGTACGACCACAGTACACTCTTGTTCAGAAAAAAACGAACACCTTGAACAACTAGATACAGGACGTTCATATTCACGGAACATATACATTAGTATTGTATGTAGCCCATATATTTGTTTGTATGTTGGTAGCACTATAGAGTGCATTAATATCACTGACAGCGCTCTGCGCCCTTGCTAACAGACTATGTCGCTGGAAGAACTCGCAGTTAGAAGTTAATAGTTAGAATTGATTGAGTTTGGTTGTGTGTGAGCGGGCGGACGGTCTGGACTTGTGTCCGTCATGGAAATTTAGTGTTGTTTCGAAATGGATTGTAAAATAATGATGGATGTATCTGCTAATGTTTGGGAAAATGAACTATTGGTCATTATATAATTTTGGAACTGGATGTCATATGAATAGGGTAAAATTTGCTAAATACATTATCTGCTCTGCAACAAAATCTTTCCTCTGCTAACCACATGTCTATCAGTACTCGTAGTTAGAGCCTATAGTAGTTAGAATCTTTTTATTTCGGTGACTATAGCTGCTGCGTCCTGTACTTGCTGTACTTCGTGTCATGAAGATTTTCTATGAAGTAGGTGACTTATGAAGTGTATGGGTTACAGTTAGGATTTCTTCTTCTTCAGGGACATTCTTTGTGTTAATTATTTGCAGTCAGATTGCTTTGCGTTTCAGTATTGTGGACAATGAATGAATAAGTTTGAGTTGTATTTGTCTGGGAGAATTCTGTAGCTAAGTGTTGACATGATAAAAACAAGTAAAGGGACAGTAGGTTCAGTTTCACTCAGCAGTTTAAGAAGTTTCAATAAGCATTCGGCAATTTAAGTAGAATGTAGTAGTATCACCTTCTCAGTTATTCAGTTTAAGTAAAACGTATTGAGAAATATGTTGAAACAGGATACTCTGTTTTATAAACACTTAGGAGGAGATCCTGCATAGATTCATGGTCAGGATGAAAGTTATGGTTGTAAGCACAGGTTTATAGCGCTTGGATTATTATTAAAATCACGCACAAATGAAATGCTCCATGCTCTGATACATATGTGTATGATGAAGTTGGTGGAACAGTGGTGAAGTTGTGGTGGCAAGCGACGTGGCGACTAACTGTAGTCACGGCTCTTGATATTTGAATGTTCTATGCAATTTCTTCTTGGCGACTGATTTTTAATGTGTTAGAGCCATTCCTTGTTGTCAAGAGTACCATGAAACACCCATAGCCACATCCGAGGCAAATTTCCTTGCAAAGCGGCTTCCAATTGCCTCCATTGGCACCGTCGATGTGTACCGTCCAACGGCTGGCCACTGACTGCGTACCGTTCCCACGAAGTAGCCTCCTAGTTTGACCACAAAAAACACCTTTTACATTGCGCCGAGCCACTTCCGTTGCGGAGGTACTTCCCTACATCTTTTACTTTTTAAAATACAATGCCCTAAGCATGAACCAGCTTCCTATATACAATGTTTTTCTTCAAAATATACACATGTTATAAAATGTCATTATTTTAAATCATCGTTTAGCTTATTCCATATATACATTACAATACTTTAAATTTCCTGTCACAAATCAGTGACCTTAATCAACAAAGAATACAAATTTCGTAATTAAAGATACACGGTTACACAACATAAACCTACTTCTAATCGACATAAGTGTTACAAACTAACATAGTCAATTGCCCATTATCATGGTGGGTCTTCCTGTTTAGCGAGCGCACACGAACTGTGTACCTAGCAGACCACTGAGAATCTCGCTAGCGAGGCGGACTTCGCGAAATTTATTACTGGGGCTTTTTCTTTGTGTCCCAACCCTTTTAAAATAAATTAGATTTTCTTGTTTACCTTGATTCTTTCTTTTTCCATAAAGGAGGTACTAGAAGCTGGTTGGAGAGGGTGTAGTGACAGTGTGTGGCTCTCGTTTTGCTGCCCAGTTGTCGAATTGGAGAGTTTCTTGAAAGCAGTAGAATTTCTACAGGCCACGATCATTTAAATCTTGCCTCGTGGGTCAAAACGAGGCTGGCGACCATTATTTAGCATGAGACTACATGTGTAGTTGTGCTTAGAAATAGTCCGGGTCCGGCAACAAATGTTCCAGAGGAGGTCTAGAGAGCATTTTGCAGTGATCACTATCCTGGTGGGCCGGCCGGAGTGGCCGAGCGGTTCTAAACGCCACAGTCTGGAACCACGCGACCGCTACCATCGCAGGTTCGAATCCTGCCCCTCGGGCATGGATGTGTGTAGTTAGGTTTAAGTAGTTCTAAGTTCTGGGGGACTGATGACCTTATAAGTTAAGTCCAATAGTGCTCAGAGCCATTTTTATCCTGGTGGTCGTGCCGCGTTTTGGTTCCACGTTGACCAACAGGCAGAACTGATTTTAGGTCCCTTGCGTTTGTCCGTTAAAGCCATGTTTGCGATGAACGAAGTTGATCTTGTGGAACCGAAGGTATAACTGATTCGAACTCTGGATCCGTGCACTGTAAAATTGCTTCCTTCTGCATTTGTAGTGACAGCGTGGCTGAGAGCTGGCTTGAGATTGTATTTTAAATGACGGCCTGAACCTGCTTTGGCTAATGCTATGTGTTATGTTAAATTGTTTAAGTTTGCATATGACCGATTTGTTTCAAATTCGTGAATTTATTTGTATTGAAAATTAACGGAAGTCTTGGTGTGTTCTAGTATTTCCCAAGTGGACTGTTTAATTTAAACTACGGTTACATCATTGGACGGTCGTTCCGCTGGGTGTGTATGACCTGTTATTTACTAGTGGGTTGACTGCTGGAACTGTGTTAAACTAAAAGCTATTGATGCTTGATTTGCGTTGTTTTAGGTTCTGGAGTTTTATTTGTAGGATGCTGCACAGCGTTACAGGTCTTGGTGATGTAAATTAGTGACACAGCTGATGTTTTTTTTAAATTATTTATTTAAAATTTTGTAAATTTTTTGTGCTGTCTAGTCAGCAGATTAATTGCATTGTATGACGTTTGTAAGCCCAAGTATTTCAAGTCATTGTGTCAGTCCCTACAGTAGTAGCCTCTTGCAAGATTTTGCTAAAGAAAATTTAATATTCATACTGTGGTTCAGAACTAGCCTACATTTCTGTGCAGTTAACGCTAGTTTTCCCTCATGTATTTCGAATAGTAAGTTTTTATATCCAAGGTCTGCCTCCCATCCTACTTGTTAATGTATCTGTTTGCGTTAATCGTCCACGTTTGGGTCGTTGAGAAGGTCGCACATCTGCAATGCGGAAGGGTCATCTGCACCTCGGCCGCCACACCTTGTTGTGTCCAGCCACTCCGTCTTTATATTGTGCCGGTTGCAACTAGCCCACGCTACTAATTGACAGAGTTAAGTTATTGTTCATTTTGATTGCAATGGGGAGTTGGGGCTTTAATATTTCATGTAACAACTGAAACTTATTTATTTTTCATTTCCCTGGATGTTGCTTAATATACTCTTTGGTGTTCTTGTATCTGGTCTGGTATTGTGCTGATTGGTAGTTTTACGAGGCTAGTCTTCACGTAATTAATCTTGTTCTGACTCTTATTTCTCTAAGACAACATTATTAATAAAATGTTAATTATTCCCGTAAATTTGATCAGTTAATTTTCTTAAAGTGTGCAATTTTTTATTCGACAAGTTACCCTTAAGAGGCTGGTTCCCTGCGGTAAATGAATTTGATTTGTTTATTGTAAAAGAGAAGAAATATTAATGCAGATTTATTTTGAGCATTACCTAACTTGCGAACCTTGATTCTGATGTTATTAATAAGAGTCACGTTACATAGTCTTGATACTGGTAAAGCAAATTCAAGGTTAATTGATGTTTTATATTTGAAATTAGTGTTTTCCTAGAAACTCCTTGGAATATAATTTGGCAGTTTTAACGCCTTCCTCGCCAAAAAGTTGCCATGTGAACATATTCGCACTCTTTTTACACAGAACGTTCTAAATCCTTTTACTTAGTCTCTCTTTGTAGTTAAGCTTTCATACGCAGCATCTCCCTCTCATCTCGGCCGTGTGTGTATTGTAACTTAGTAAACATATTCCGGGTCTTTCCACCTTGTAGTAAAGTAAGCGACCTTGAAGTGTGTCTTGTTATGTAGTCGGAAGGAGAGCAGTTTTTTGCTCTACATCAGCACAACTGTCGTTGGGCGCTGGGGTCATGAGCTGGCCGACCGCGTGCGTACGATCCGCTATTTACACTCCCTATGAATCTAAAGAAATAGTATTAAATGTTATTGGACCTTTTTCATATTCCAAATACGGACTTGTACTGGTAACACAACTGTACTTTAAAAATTTCAGTTTATTATCTTCAGTATTTTTCGAGGTATAGAAACTTACCTAAAGCGCTTAATAACTCTCCCGGTATTACACAACTCAAAAAGGGACTGTTTTGCATTTGTGTGTAATCCCGTTTGAAATTACAAACATCAAAAAAAGTTTTGACTGACCTCGGTTCCGAGATTTACAGAACCTGTACAGAAAATTGGAATAGAGATCAACATGAACATCATTTCCACCCTTTTTATTGCTCATAAAAACCACACATTGCGTGTTGTACCACCATACAGCGCGACCTTCAGAGCTGGTGGTCGAGATTGCTGCACACACCAGTAGCTCTAATACCCATCAGTACGTCATCTTTCATTGATGCATGACTGTATTCGTCGTGGCGTACTATCCACAAGTTCATCAAGGCACTGGGGTGCAGATTGTTCCATTCCTCAACGGTCATTCGGCGTAGATCCCTCAGAGTGGTTGCTGTGTCACCTCGTCCATAAACAGCCCTTTTCAATCTATCCCAGGCATGTTCGATAGGGTTCATGTCTGGAGAACACGCTGGCTACTCTAGTGGAGCGATATCGTTATCCTGAACGAAGTCATTCACAAAATGTGCACGATTGGGGCGAGAATTGTCATCTATGAAGATGAATGCCTCGTCAATATGGTTGCACTATCGGTCGGAGGATAGCATTCAGGTATCTTACAGCCGTTACGGTGCCTTCCATGACCACCAACGGCGTAGGTCGGCCCCACATAATTCCACCCCAGAACAACAGCGAACCTCCCCCTTGCCGCACTCGCTGGACAATGTGTCTAAGGCGTTCAGCCTGACCGGGTTGCCTCCAAACACGTCTCCGACGATTGTCTGGTTAAAGGCATATGCGACACTCATCGGTGAAGTGAACGTGATGCCAATCCTGAGCGGTCCATTCGGCATGTTGTTAAGCCTATCTGTACCGCGCTGCATGGTGTCGCGGTTGCAAAGATGGACGTCGGAAGTGAAGTTGCGCATCATGCAGCCTACTGCGCACAGTTTGAGTCATAACACGACGTCCTGTGGCAGCACGAAAAGCATTATTCAACATGGTGGCGTTGCTGCCAGGGTTCCTCCGAGCCATAATCCGTTGATAGCGGTCATCCACTGCAGTAGTAGCCCTTGGGCGACCTGAGCGAGGCATGTTATCGACAGTTCCCGTCCCTCTGTATCTCCTCCATGTCCGAACAACATCGCTTTGGTTCACTCTGAGACGCCTGGATACCTCCCTTGTAGAGAGCCCTTCCTGACACAAAGCAACAATGCGAACACGATCGAACCTCGGTATTGACCGTCTAGGCATGGTTGAACTACAGACCACATGAGCTGTGTACTTCCTTCTTGGTCGAATGACTGGAACTGATCGGCTGTCGGACCCCCTCCGTCAAATAGGCGCACGTCATGCATGGTTGTTTACATCTTTGGGAGGGTTTAGTGACATCTCTGAGCAGCCAAAGGGACTGTGTCTGTGATACAATATCCACAGTCAACGTCTATCTTCAGGAGTTCTGGGAACCAGGTTGATGCAATTTTTTTTAATGTGTGTATAACTAAAAAGATACAGTTCATAGAAATGGTTGTTCTAGAATTTTTATTGCTTTCGTTACAATAGTTGCTGATAGAATAGTAACCACTGTAAAAATGGTTATTTAGCTGTATTATGCTGTGGGAGTGTTGTGGAGAGACTGAGAGCGTGTGTGGAGAATATAAGTAAAAAACGAATATTTTATTTTACTTTATTTTATTAACGTATGTGTGGGAAAATTCTTGTGTAATTATAGTCCATGCGATGGGTGTCCTAGGGAGCATGCTACAAAGCAACCAGAAGAGAAGTTTGGGGCTAAATCAAGTAGTAATTTATTTCTGAGGATAATCCACACTTTGTTTTATTTAAATTTAACTTCGTTTTGCAAATTCATAATTTCTTTTATAAATGTCTTTCTGTATTTCTACTGGATGTTTCATTCAGGGATTATTCACGAGTATTTGAAGGCTACAGCTTTTTTGATTGGCTGCCTAAGATGTCAATCAATAAGAATTAAACAGTTACTGCGCTTCATGTGATGCTTTTTGCTGCAGTTCTGTGCCCCCAGGAGTCTCTGGCGAACAGTCTTAGGTTGCAGAACAATGTGGAACCACTCCACACCAGTTTTTGTTAAGATGAAGGAAATATTACATTCTGTCGATTCTTTTGATTATAATTGTGAAGTGACGATAGTTTTAAACGTTTATAACACGTCTGCTACTGTTATACTATAACCTCAAAGCTGGAGGCTGTTCGTGTATTGAAATTATTTTTATTAAAGCATTTACAGTATAAAGAAGCAGAGCAGTGTTACCCTCTGAAAGGAATTTTGTTATGTTGACCGTGATGTACCTAACGAAGGTGGCTTATCAGAAGTGAAAGTCAGAATTACGTAAATATTTAAACAGTAAAAAACGATAATTTACCTATTCACAGTTTCCAAATGATAATACAAACGGTCGCCAACCTAATTAGGCATAAGAATGAGTATCATTCTTGTTCAAGAATCTGAAAATAAGTAACTTCAATGGGCAAACACAGCCTATACTTCGTCAGACGAGAGTGCAGTGAACCCTGGCACCTCCATATGTTCACGTTAAAAAAGGTGCTAACAGTTATAGAAGAACAAAGCTATTTGCGAAATTACAACAGGTTATGGCACACACTATTGCCTTCAGGGCTCAGTCAAAGTGAATGGTTTGAATAATATTACTACTAATATTCGCTGTAGAATCATAAATTGGACATAGGTTCAACCTCTCTTTTACCAATTACTTTTCTATCTGACATGGGAAAAAAAATTTCACTATCAAACTATTTCTCACTGTCCTCTGAACAAAAGAAGTTACTGTTTTCACAGATAGTGGTCATTCTGTTCCTTATTACCTAGCATAAGCACAATAGACAAACTGTGGATCCTGTTACACTATTAATATGCACTTCCAATACACAAGAGAGACAAGCACTTAGCAAACATGAGTATATAACTTTCCACAAATGCAGTTCACGACTTTTACTGCAGTGAGACACAATATTGACAAATTTGTAAGAAACTGACTCACCTTTCTAAATTTACAACAGGCAGCACTATGATAATTACCAAAGCAAAACTTTATAAGTCTCAGTTTTAAGAACTTTTAATTCTTAAAAGTAACAGCAAATTGTCTTTATTGCCACAGTCTTCTACTTTCAAGTCAATGATCAAATAGGTAACTTTGAAAGTCCACTAAACTTTAAATTGGACTGTTTCAATCACTGGGGGGCTTTCACCAAGCTACATTTACTACCTCCCACAATTTTATCAAATACACAGTAAATCTTAATACTCCCTTCTTACTAAATATCAAACAACATTATTTAATTAACTGTTAGGCTTTGAGGCTTTGTTTCCACAACAAGGACACTCGGTAATCATAGTTCAAACGGAGAGGAACCTGAGAGGTGTTGTGATAAGGAAAAAATCAAGGTAGGTACATAGATTCAGTTATAAGTTACCTTTTATTTTAGCACACAAAAACATCCAATGAGTTTACATATCTACAATTCCTTAGTTCCTTTTCAGTGATTGCGCAACGTGGTGGCGAGTGCATGTCGGTGGGTGGATTTGCAGGCGGAATTGCTGGACTCTGTCATTTCTTGGTGGCGATGATAGGTACCAATTCCAGAATAGTTCCAGCTCTTTATCCGTCCATAAGAGGCATTGGAAAGCGGCACGAGAAGCCTCTCTCGGCACCAGCACAATACACAACTTATACATGAGCAACTGATAGTTTGATAACTCGTCCCCGACTAACTCTTATTCCACCTCTTCTACCTATGCCAACCACAATTTGCGCGCTCCAAAGTTCCATTCCGGGAGTGAACCACACCACCTTTTACTTACAAAATAACTAAGAACCCTGAGTGAAGGTCAGCAGTTTACATAACAGCAACCAAACATATTAAATGAAACAGAATATTTGCACATATTGACATTTCTTCAAAAAATTACTTAAACAAAATTATTCAACCTTAAAGTAACAAAAGAGATTATGTGAGAAAGACAAAACATATCATTTGATCATATTGTCCATATTACAGAGATTTCATTTCATTGCAGTATCGAATTAATCATACACTAATTACAGAAGTTCAACGATGGGATGTTGAACAAAATAGAAAGATGAATTAATCAACAAAAGGTATGTAGTGTGTAAGCTTTGATGTTACACGTTTTAATGAAAGTCTGGAAATTTTAAGTGGATTTGATTGTAAGTTATTTGCACGTGAACTTCGTTGTCCTGCCTAAAACTCTGCGTGACGTGTTTCGTGAACATCTCGAGATAACAGGGCGAGCACCTCTTCCTAAGAAGCCCACTGAACGACTGGACGTAGTAACTCGAGAACAGCTGTGGATCAGAGACTGTTAAAACGTTACAATTCTTCGGGTCGAGTTGGAAAACTGGTTGCTTTCGTGTGGAAAACTCCTAGTCAAAAAACCGTAACCAACTTGCACCAACAATGTCTACCAGTAAGTATGGACTTGACAGCCGTTTACCACTTGTGTACTGAAGTCTAGTTAGTTGATCTTTGATTATTATCAATCAAGTTATTTAAGTTTCGCGAACGCCTAAAATTTTTCAGGCTTACAGATTCTGCCTCCAATTTCGAGTTAAGAGGCCTTTGCTTGGTAGGTACTTTGTCGTCGTTTCTTTAACGCTGCTTTTCATCGACTGAGTATCTACCAACACAGAGTGAATGGGACTGACAGGAAGAAACTTACCGAGGTAACCACACTGTGATGTCATGTAGGGATAAGATGTTATAAGCCACCCCGCCGCAATATGTCTCTCACCGTCCCCTTTATCTTCCACTGATTAACAGTATATTGCGCAGCAGCTGTCTGCTCTTTCACTTACACTGTCTTCTTTTGTCTTTCTCTCCCACAGCCACTGTCTCAACCACATCTCGGCAGCTCGAATATTCTGTGAGTAATTTTTTTTCCTCCTATACCCAAATTTTTAAAATTTCGGTCCGAAATGCACCATCCCCCGTACCAACGTGTTAAGAGTTTGCCAGTCTGGGAGAGCCCAGACCCCCGAAACCGTTGTATCTGCTTTTTTAATTTTCACTCTCTCGTCTCTTTTTGGATTCCACTGCTATTGTCTTCATCAATGTCTGTATCTCTTTCACTGCCACTTTCTCTATCCCCCCTACTGGCACTGTCTCCTCTCCCTTCTACCATCACTGTCTCTCTGATACTATCTTTCAGCTCAAAATAGCTCGAATATGTTCGCATGCCTGAGACGGTCCATAGTCGATGGTGGAGAGTCCAGCTGGTGGCCCACGATGTAGCGCTCGCCTTGAGGTGGCGAGCTTGCAACGCCGAAGCTTACAGGAAGAAAGCGCGGACCACAGGAGGCAACTGTGGACGGGCAAGTGAATGTGGTGCTTTACTACCGAGCTCTTTGTCGAAGCTGAGTTAACAACAGGTACGAGGTGGTGCGGTGCCGAATTATACTTTAAAATTTTTAATAGACTTTCATGGAAGCCGCCACTGTTGTGACGTGTTATTATGCCGTCGGGTATGGGCTTATATGGAGACACGGCGCTTGGCGTGAAGGAAGTTTCTCGTTGCAGAGAAAAACGTTAACCGGTCTAACCGTACCGGGGGCCAGTATTTGTGGCTCTCTAAAAGTGGAATACGGGCAAAATTAAGCACCATTAGCTGCAGTCAGATTGGGAAGTTGTGGTGCGCTGCTAGAACGTTATTCTGCGGGGCTGTACTAATTTCAGGCTTGGTTCGGTATGACATGGGTGAGCATCCGCAAGTCTATAAAACTTCGTCCATTGCCTGTGCTTTAATTGTTTAGTGTTTTGCCATGTTCATAACAGCACTGAACTCTGTTATTCTTAAGTTAAACTGGCATGCCAATATGCTGGATGCTTTCCAGAATAGGTGTTTTATTTTCATATCTGCGTTAAAATTCTTTTAAAGCTTTTGAGTGGTTTTCATTTTATTGAGCAATTTAAGCAGGCCGAGTTTATCGAAACATACTCTTGTTTAATAACCTTAAGGTTATTATCTACATTTGGAATCATTAGTCCACTAGTTCACCACAACATACAGTCACTAATCGTTTGTTTTTGATCGGCTACTGTTGCCTTTTTTCAAGTAAAGCAACTGCTGGGTAATTCTGTGGTGCCGTTAACCGTCACCGTGTATATATTTTTTAAAGTTGGGATTTCAAGTTTTCTTATTCACGAAAATATTTTAGTAATTATACGCCACCAAAAACGTTCCGGCCGGCCGCGGTGGTCTAGCGGTTCTGGCGCTGCCGTCCGGAACCGCGGGACTACTACGGTCGCAGGTTCGAATCCTGCCTCGGGCATGGGTGTGTGTGTGATGTCCTTAGGTTAGTTAGGTTTAAGTAGTTCTAAGTTCTAGGGGACTTATGACCTAAGATGTTGAGTCCCATAGTGCTCAGAGCCATTTGAACCATTTTTTTGAAAAACGTTCCAAGACGGAATTGTGCATTATAGATGTAAGCTGCTAGGCGCCTTTCTACATCAGGAACGTAACATCTATTGAAACTTCGCACCAGCCGCATCAGAATGGGAGTGGCACTAGTAGCACCACTATGAGCATGCATATCAGGTTTACTTTAAATGCGCACTGTAACGCTCGTGAGCGTTACTTAGTCTTGAGAGTGGAAATAGTGACTGACGTTAGTCAAGAATGCCTTTAGGATGACAACGACGCCATTATCAACAGCCCGCTCAGTTTCGACGAGTTCGTGTAATAGGGCCACTGAAAGTTAGATTTTCCTTCCGCAGTAATGTAGAAAGACCTGGCAGGAATGTAGCCACGACGCATAATTACTGGCAGCTGTGGTTACGGGAAGACAGGGTCGCAAGAAGACCGGGCTCCAGACGGCCACGTGGCACTATGAAGATGGAAAACCGTATGGCTGTGGCGCATCGTACTGCTTCTGTAGTAGCAGTTTGAGCAGCAGTTGGCACCACTGTGACATTACAAATCGGTTACTTCAAGCACAGGTCCGACGCATGCGCCCTCTAGCGCGCATTCCACTGACCCCAAACGGCCGACGTTAGTGACTTAAGTGGCGTCGAACGAGAGCTTGTTGGAGGGCGGTGATATTTTATGTCTTCCGATGAAAGCTGGTGCTTGCTCCGTGGCAATAATGGCCGTGTGCTGATAAGAAGGAGACCAGATGCGCCCCTGCTACTAACCTGTCTGCGTCCTAGAAACACTTGACCTAAATTGGGAGTTATGATCTGTGACGCGATTTCATACTATAGCAGGAGCGCTCTCATCGTTGCTCCACGCACTCTGAATGCAAATTTGTACGTCAATCTGGTGATTCAACCTGCTGAGCGGCCATTTATAAATGGAATACCTATACAAATGCATTCTCGAAATTTTATTACTCTACATTAATTATTTCTTGGGACATATTTCAATCCCAAGCTTGGCGGGGGGGGGGGGGGGGGGGGTCGTGGGCTTGTGAAATCATTAT
Organism: Schistocerca americana; assembly: GCF_021461395.2. Lineage (NCBI taxonomy): Eukaryota > Metazoa > Arthropoda > Insecta > Orthoptera > Acrididae > Schistocerca > Schistocerca americana. Next base: position 85,340,429 of record NC_060120.1, on the reverse strand, counting down.
GTTTTTCGATACATTTATGTTCGTTTCTTGTTTGAGATATTTCCTGTACCAACCTACAATCAGAGTGTTGGTGACGTGAAATATTGTGATAGAGTGTTGCGAATGTAAATATGTTGCCTCTGGGTTATGTTCCTACGCACTCCCGAGTATGAACTGACTTTTGTTCTTTCTCTTGTGTTCATTGTTGTTATTGGGCTATATTTAATTCCTCTGAAATTTAGTCCTAAATTAACAAATATGTCAGTCTCAAGGCGGTTTAAAACTTTCATGTTCTACTTTGTTTATGAAAGACAGAGACATTTCGTGCCAAAATTTTGGATGGGGAAGACGGAAAGAGAATTGAGGCAGATAATTGCCAACTTTTCTGTCATACCTTTTTAAACAGCAACATACTGGCCTTTTTTGTGCTCCAACAGGAGCGTTTTTCCTCTGGTTCCCTTCTTTTCCCTACGTCAGCAAGGTGTAATGCTTAAATAAAACGAAATCTATAGGTCAGTAAAGTTTTGACAGTTTGTTTACGTACTTCGACACATTTATATACTTTGACACATATAAACAACAAAGATGTACACTGCAAATTTAAACGCAGCCTAAACCTCTCAGACAAACGGAAGCTAAACGATGTCAAAGTTAGCGCAAGGAGGGCTATGTGTGAAGCGTTCAGTGAATTCGAAAGTAAAATTCTATGTACCGACTCGACAGAAAATCCTAGGAAGTTCTGGTCTTACAATAAATCAGTAAATGGATCGAAACAGCATATACAGCCGCTCTGGGACGATAATGGTATCGAAACAGAGGGTGAAACGCGTAAAGCTCAAATACTAAACACCTTTTTCCAAAGCCGTTTCACAGAGGATAACCGCACTGCAGTTCCTTCTCTAAATCCTCGAACGAACGAAAAAATCGCTGAAATCGAAATAAGTGTCCAGGGAATAGAAAAGCAACTGAAATCACTCAACAGAGGAAAGTCCACTGGAACTGAAGGGATACCAACTCGAAGCTACACAAAGAACGCGAAAGAACTTGCCCCCTTCTAACAGCCGTGTACCGCATGTCTCTTGTTGTTGTAGTTGTTGTTGTGGTCTTCAGTCCCGAGACTGGTTTGATGCAGCTCTCCATGTTACTCTATCCTTTGCAGGCTTCTTCATCTTCTAGTACGTACTTACTGCAGCCTACATCCTTCCGAATCTCCTTAGTGTATACATCTCTTGGTCTCCCTCTACGACTTTTACCTTCCACGTTGCCCTCCAATGCTAAATTTGTGATCCCTTGATGCCTCAGAACATGACCTACCAACCGATCCCTTCTTCTTGTCAAGTTGTGCCATAACCTCCGCCGGCCGGTGTGGCCGTGCGGTTAAAGGCGCTTCAGTCTGGAACCGCGTTCGAATCCTGCCTCGGGCATGGATGTGTGTGATGTCCTTAGGTTAGTTAGGTTTAAGTAGTTCTAAGTTCTAGGGGACTTATGACCACAGATGTTGAGTCCCATAGTGCTCAGAGCCATTTGAACCATCTGAGCCATAAACTCCTCTTCTCCTCAATTCTGTTCAATACCTCCTCATTAGTTATGTAATCTACCCATCTAATCTTCAGCATTCTTCTGTAGCACCACATTTCCAAAGCTTCTATTCTCTTTTTGTCCAAACTATTTATCGTCCATGTTTCACTTCCATACATGGCTACACTCCATACAAATACTTTCAGACAACGACTTCCTGACACTTAAATCTATATTCGATGTTAACAAATTTCTCTTCTTCAGAAAGGCTTTCCTTGCCATTTGCCAGTCTACATTTTATATCCTCTCTGCTTCGACCATCATCACTTATTTTGCTCCCCAAATAGCAAAACTCCTTTACTACTTGAAGTGTCTCATTTCCTAATCTAATACTCTCAGCATCACCCGACTTAATTCGACTACATTCCATTATCCTCGTTTTGTTTATGTTGATGTTCATCTTATATCCTCCTTTCAAGACACTGTCCATTCCGTTCAACTGCTCTTCCAAGTCCTTTGCTGTCTCTGACAGAATTAAATATCATCGGTGAACCTCAAAGTTTTTATTTCTTCTCCATGGATTTTAATACCTACTCCGAATTTTTCTTTTGTTTCCTTTACTGCTTGCTCAATATACAGATTGAATAACATCGGGGAAAGGCTACAACCTTATCTCACTCCCTTCCCAACCACTGCTTCCCTTTCGTGCCCCTCAACTCTTATAACTGCCATCTGGTTTCAGTACAAATTGTAAATAGCCTTTCGCTCCCCGTATTTTAACCCTTCCACTCTTAGAATTTGAAAGAGAGTATTCCAGTCAATATTGTCAAAAGCTTTCTCTAAGTCTACAAATGCTAGAAACGTAGGTTTGCCTTTCCTTAATTTTTCTTCTAAGGTAAGTCGTAAGGGCAGTATTGCCTCTCGTGTTCCAACATTTCTACGGAATCCAAACTGGCCTTCCCCGAGGTCGACTTCTACCAGTTTTTCCATTCTACTGTAAAAAATTAGTTAGTTAGTTAGGATTTTGCAGCTGTGATCTATTAAACTGATAGTTCGGTATTTTTCACTTCTGTCAACACCTGCTTTCTTTGGGACTGGAATTATTATATTCTTCTTGAAGTCTGAGGGCATTTCGCCTGTCTCATACATCTTGCTCACCAGATGGTAGAGTTTTGTCATGACTGGCTCTCTCAATGCCGTCAGTAGTTCTAATGGAATGTTGTCTACTCCCGGGGCCTTGTTTCGACTCAGGTCTTTCAGTGCTCTGTCAAACTCTTCACGCAGTATCGTATCTCCCAATTCATCTTCATCTACATCCTTTTCCATTTCCATAATATTGTCCGCAGGGACATCGCCCTTGTATAGAACCCCTATATACTTCTTCCATCTTTCTGCTTTCCATTCTTCGGTTAGGACTGGGTTTCCATCTGAGCACTTGATATTCATACAAGTGGTTCTCTTTTCTCCAAAGGTCTCTTTAATTTTCCTGTAGGCAGTATCTATCTTACCCCTAGTGAGATAAGCCTCTACATCCCTACATTTGTACACTAGCCATCCCTGCTTAGCCATTTTGCACTTCCTGTCGATCGCATTTTTGAGACGTTTCTATTCCTTTTTGCCAGCTCCATTTACTGCATTTTTGTATTTTCTCCTTTCATCGATTAAATTCAATATTTCTTCTGTTACCCAAGGATTTCTATTAGCCCTCGTCTTTTTACCTACTTGATCGTCTGCTGCCTTCACAACTTCATCCCTCAAAGCCACCCATTCTTCCTCTACTGTATTTCTTTCCCCCATTCCTGTCAGTTGTGCCCTTATGCTCTCCTTGAAACTCTGTACAACCTCTGGTTTAGTCAGTTTATCCAGGTCTCATCTCCTTAAATTCCCACATTTTGGCAGTTTCTTCAGTTTTAATCTACAGTTCATAACCAATAGATTGTGGTCAGAGTCCACATCTGCCCCTGGAAATGTCTTACAATTTAAAACCTGGTTCCTAAATCTCTGTCTTACCATTATATAATCTATCTGAAGCCTGTCAGTGTCTCCAGGGTTCTTCCATGTATACAACCTTCTTTCATGATACTTGAACCAAGTGATTAAGTTATGCTCTGTGCAAGACTCTACCAAACAGCTTCCTCTTTCATTTCTTAGCCCCAATCCATATTCACCTACTATGTTTCCTTCTCTCCCTTTTCCTACTCTCGAATTCCAGGCACCCATGACCATTAAATTTTCGTCTCCCTTCACTACCTGTATAATTTCATTTATCTCATCATACATTTCATCAATTTCTTCATCATCTGCAGAGCTAGTTGGCATATAAACTTGTACTACTGCAGTATGCGTGGGCTTCGTGTCTATCTTGGCCACAATAATGCGTTCACTATGCTGTTTGTAGTAGCTCTCCAATTTTTTTTATTCATTATGAAACCTACTTCTGCATTACCCCTATTTGATTTTGTGTTTATAACCCTGTATTCACCTGACCAAAAGTCTTGTTCCTCCTACCACCGAATTTCACTAATTCCCACTATATCTAACTTTAACCTATCCATTTCCCTTTTTAAATTTTCTAACCTACCTGCCCGACTAAGGGATCTGACATTGGCCGGCCGGAGTGGCCGGACGGTTCTAGGCGCTACAGTCTGGAGCCGAGCGACCGCTACGGTCGCAGGTTCGAATCCTGCCTCGGGCATGGATGTGTGTGATGTCCTTAGATTAGTTAGGTGTTCTAAGTTCTAGGCGACTGATGACCTCAGCAGTTAAGTCGCATAGTGCTCAGAGCCATTTTATTTGATCTGACACGCTCCGATCCGTAGAACGCCAGTTCTTTTTTTCCTGATAATGACGTCCTTTTGAGTAGTCCCCGCCCGGAGATCCGAATGGGGGACTATTTTACCTCCGGAATATTTTACCCAAGAGAACGCCATCATCATTTAACCATACAGTAAAGCTGCATGCCCTCGGGGAAAATTACTGCTGTAGTTTCCCCTTGCTTACAGCCGTTCGCAGTTAGTGTTACAAGGCCAGATCAGTCAGTCAACCAGACTGTTGCCCCTGCAACTACTGAAAAGGCTGCTGCCCCTCTTCAGGAACCACATGTTTGTCTGGCCTCTCAACAGATACCCCATACCCCTCCGTTGTGGTTGCACTTACGGTACGGCCATCTATATCTCTGAGGCACGCAAGCCTCCCCACCAATGACAAGGTCCATCGTTCATGGGCGTAGACTCTAGAGGAACGGAAGGATTGGAAAAGAGCACAGGTAGTTCCAGTTTTACAAGAAGGGTCTCCGAGCATATGCGCAAAACTATAGGCCTATATCTCTGACATCGATCTGTTGTAGAATTTTAGAACATTTCTTTTCAAGCGTATCATGTCATTTCTGAAAACCCAGAATCTACTCTGTAGGAATCAACATGGATTCCGGAAACAGCGATCGTGTGAGTCCCAGATCGCTTTATTTGTTCATGAGACCCAGAAAATATTAGATACAGGTTCCCTGGTAGATGCCATTTTCCTTGACTGCCGGAAGGCGTTCGATACAGTTCCGCACAGTAGCCTTATAAACAAAGTAAGAGCCTACGCAATATCAAACGAGCTGTGTAGGTGGATTGAAGAGTTTTTAGCAAACTGAACACACCATGTTGTTCTCAATGGAGAGACGTCTACAGACGTTAAAGTAACCTCTAACGTGCCACAGGGGAGTGTTATGGGACCATCGCTTTTCACAATATATAAAATAACCTAGTAGATAGTGTCGGAAGTTCCATGCGGCTTTTCGCGGATGATGCTGTAGTATACAGAGAAGTTGCAGCATTAGAAAATTGCAACGAAATGCAGGAAGATCTGCAGCGGATAGGCACTTGGTGCAGGGAGTGGCAACTGACCCTTAACATAGACAAATGTAATGTATTGCGAATACATAGAAAGAAGGATCATTTACTGTATGATTATATGATTGCGGAACAAACACTAGAAGCAGTTACTTCTGTAAAATATCTGGGAGCATGCATACGGAACGATGTGAAGTGGAATGATCATATAAAATTAATTGTTGGTAAGGCGGGTGCTAGGCTGAGATTCATTGGAAGAGTCCTTAGAAAATGTAGTCCATCAACAAAGGAGGTGGCTTACAAAACACTCGTTCGACCTATACTTGTGTATGGCTCATCAGCGTGGGATCCGTACCAGGTCGGGTTGACAGAGGAGATAGACAAGATCCAAAGAAGAGCGGCGTGTTTCCTCACAGGGTTATTTGGTAAGCGTGATAGCGTTACGGAGATGTTTAGCAAACTCAAGTGGTAGACTCTGCAAGAGAGGCGCTCTGCATCGCGGTGTGGCTTGCTGTCCATGTTTCGAGAGGGTGCGTTTCTGGATGAGGTATCGAATATATTGCTTCCCTCACTTATACCTCCCGAGGAGATCACGAATGTAAAATTAGAGGGATTCGAGCGCGCACGGAGGCTTTCCGGCAGTCGTTCTTCCCGCGAACCATACGCGTCTGGAACAGGAAAGGGCGGTAATGACAACAGTGCCCTCAGCCACATACCGCTGGGAGGCTTGCGGAGTATAAATGTAGATGTAGATGTTAATATAAAGTTAACACAAAATCGTTTTCTTCGCATTTTTTTCTGGATATTTTGCCCATAGATCGCAAACAATCGAAAGCGCCTGGCTTATGATTTGCCTGTCAATAGAGCAGATATATTACGATAAATATTTTGCTTAAATTGTAGTCTTTCCTGTTTCGTGTAGTTTTGCAGACACTTTAAGTCCTATGCGGCATGTATAGACCCATGGGCCCTTTTATACCATATTTTGCCACTGCAGTATCTCTTTGGACATAGGTGTATAGATGTGAAGAGTCCATTACACAGAGACAGCTGTCAATTACCTTTTATTGGTAAAAAAAAAAAAAAAAGAAATTCGTGGGCAACCGTTGCGATGACCCTCCAACCATTCCAGTGTGTTCACTATGTTAAAACGACAATTAGGACCCATGACCGGATGTTACGTGCGTATATTAATGCATAAGTACGGTAACTTCGAACCTCTGTATCTAGGTACCGGATAATGATATCAAAAAAGTTTCAAAGTTCACCAAGAACATTGTATTATGAACGGACGTTAAAAATTTCGACAATTTGCAATGAATATAAATCATAGAAGTGGCCATTTTAACACTGGTTCTTTTGGTACACAAAAACTATGGTCTTTTAGGATGTATCTTGGTAACGAAGATAGATTTTCGGGTAAACGAAAATGGAGATTCTAGATGAATGATTAAAGAATATACATTTAAAATTTGAGCCATTTGCTATGGTTAGCTATTTAGATAATTGCAGCCGCGGTGCAAAACCGGCTAAATCGGTTTTTGCAGGTCTCTGCGTAAGTACAATAACGCTTAACCTATGGATTTTTGGTAACGCGTAAAAAGATACAAGAAAGTTTCAAATTTCTCGAAGAATGTCATCTTAAGACACATAGTAAAAATTTGGCCGCCTCCTAGTTGGTACTCCTCGTAACAAAAATCATTGCTTTTCGTGGTTTCCTCAGGAACCACACATGAACAATGGTATTTTTTCTTATTTTCGATGCATCCACATCTCTGTCTTCCTCTACACTTTCTACCCTGTACAGATTCCTCTAGTGCCATGAAAGTTATTCGATGACGTCTTAACATCATATCCTTTCTTCTTGTCGCTGTTTTCCATGTACTCCTTCCCTCGTCGATTCTGCGGACAAGTTCCTCATTCCTTACCTTATCAGTCCACGTAATTTTCAACACTCTTCTGTAGCACCACATCTCAAAGGCTTTGGTCTCTTCTGTTTGGATTTTTCCCTTTATGCATGTCTCACTACCATACTTTCGGTCTCGGAAATTTCTTCCTTAAATAAAGAACTATAACTGACATCAGCAGGCTTCTCTTGATGAGGAACGATCTTTTTGTCAGTGCTAGATTGCTTTTAATGTCCTCATTGCTCCGTTCGCCATGAGTTATTTTGCTGCCTATGTACCAGAATTCCTTTACATCTACTTCGTGATCAGTGATTCTGATGTTTCTCACGGTTCTAATTTCTGCTACCTCACCTTACTTTTTCTTCGACGTACACTCAGTCTGTTTTCTGTACTCATTAGACTGTTCATTACAATTAAAACTGCCTGCACCTCTTAATTTTCACCGACGGTGGCAAAGCCATCTGCAGATCTGCTCAGTCATATTCTTTTACCTTGAATTTTAGTCCCACGCTTGAACCTTTCTTTTATTTCCGTCACTGCTTCTTTGATGGATAGATTGAATAGTATGGGTGAGAGGCTGCACCCGTGTCTGACGCCCAATGCAACGCGAGCACTTCGTTCTTGGCCTTTAACTGTTGTTGTTTCCTCTTGGTTCTTGTTCTAATACTATATTATACGGCCTTCCCTATGGCTTACCCCCATTCTACTCAAAATTCGAACATCTTGTACCATTTTACATTGAAAAACGCTTTCATCGCGTCGACAGATCCTATTGGTAGGTCTTGATGCTGCTCCGGTCTTGCTTCCATTTCTTTCTATATAATCAGAACTGTCACTCAGGTGACTTTACTTCTATGAAAACCAAACTGATCGTCATCTAACAGATCCTCAGTTTTCTTTTCCATTCTTGTGTGTATTATTTTTGTGATTAACTTGAGTCCATCAGCTGTTAATGTGATAGTGCGATCATTCTCACACTTTTTTGTGTTTTACTATGCTCAGAACCGTGTGAATGATGTTTTTTCCGGAAGTCTGATGGTATATCGCATGTTTCATATATCCTACACGCCAATGTGAGAAGTCGTTTTATTTCTGCTTCCACCAATGATTTTAGAAACTCATATGGAATGCTATAAATTCCTTCTGCTTTAGTTGACCTTAAGACTTGCGTGTCATGACGATCTCTCCATTGGCAAAAGATTCCGGAAGAGCCCTCCATTCGGATCTCCGGGAGAGAACTGCCAAGGGGGAGGATACCATGAGAAAAAGACTGAATAATCAACGAAAGGATAACGTTCTACAAGTCTGGGCGTGGAATGTCAGAAGCTTTAACGTGATTGGGAAACTAGAAAATCTGAAAAGGGAACTGCAAAAGCTCAATCTAGATATGGTAGGGGTCAGTGAAATGAACGGGAAAGAAGACAAGAATTTCTGGTCAGATGTGTATAAGGTAATACCAACCGCAGCAGAAAATTGTAAAATGGGAGTAGGATTCGATATGAAATGGAAGGTAGGGTTGAGAGTGTGTTACTGTGAACAGTTCAGTGACACGGTTGTTCTTATGAGAATCGACAGCAAACCAACACCGACAACGAATGTTCAGGTATACATGCGGACGTCGCAAACTGAAGATGAAGAGACAGAGAAAGTATATGAGGATATTGAAAGAGTAACACAATACGTAAAGGAATATGAAAATCTAATAGTCATGGGCGACTAGAATGCTGTTGTAGGGGAAGTAGTAGCAGAAAATAAAACAGGAGAATATGTGCTTGGGACACGGAATGAGAGCGGAGTTTCAGGTAGTAATAGCGAATACTCTGTTCAAGAATCACAAGAGGAGGAGGTATACTTAGAAAAGGCTGGTTGATACGGGAAGATTTCAGTTAGATTACATCATGGTCAGACAGAGATTCCGAAATCAGATACTGGATTGTAAGGTGTACCCAGGAACAGATGAAGACTCAGATCACAACATAATATTGATGAAGAGTTGGCTTAAGTTTAAGACATCACTCACGAAGAATCAATAGGCAAAGAAGTTGGATAAGGAAGTACTAAGGAACGACGAGATACGGATGAGGTTCTCTAAGGTTATAGATACAGCAATAAGGAATAGCCCAGTAGGCAGACACTTGAAGAGAAATGGACATCTCTAAAAAGGGCCATCACAGAAGCTGGGAAGGGAAACATATGTGATACGTGGGACTTAGTGAAGGCAAGAAAAGTTGTGAACGGCGTCTAATCAGTTACCGTTGGATGCACAGTAAACACTTTATTTAAGGAAATAATTTTTTAAAACCACTCATTTAAAAAATATTGACTGTAACACAAGCTACACTGACGTCTGAAGTCCTTATGAAGAAGAATTCAAATAATTTGTCAGCTCAAGGCCGCTGGCAATAGGAATAATTTAAACAAAATATTATTTTTAAACAATTCACACCATCAGACCGAATAGAGAAGGGAGTGATTCACATACAGTGCTCCAGGATCGACCTGAGAAAAGTACCTACAGCTGCGTAATCGGTGAGACGGGCAGCCAAGAGTTATGCTCACTTAACGGGATGGCAACTAAAACTAGGGCAGCTTAAACGCCGACCAGCACAATCGCAAAATCCACCTAAGATGCAATAACCATTACCACGATAGAACTAACAGTTAACATCGTCATATGAAAAGCATTTAATTACACAAATTGGACCCACCGCATCCTAGTACGCAGACAGGATTAAGACCAAACTGCCTATTCAAAATCTGACTAGATGCACATGGAACTGCAAAAGATAATTCCGCAAACAACTTAGGCAATGCTAAAACAGTCACAGCAATGCGACGAATTGCACGTAGACATGAACGCTAAGAACACAGAAACGGTCGAAAGACCAATACACGTCGTCCACTGACACGACTATCCGAACGACCAACCAGCGGTCGTTGCCAATCAAGTCAGGCAAGGGAAGCATCAGAGTATAAAACCGCTAACTGACAGCTTGATGACATTAGGGCACTTCGGCGGACGGACACACACACAAGTGAAAGTTGTACTACTTGAATATAACGATCCATTCAACTTAAACTCGCTTCCATCGGGAAGTGCATATATCGCCAGCTCCGTCGGCGAGAACTGACGCTGTCGGACCTTACTGCTTTTCCGTCCCAACTGAACTCCGACACTCGACGACCCGGAAATCCTAGAGGTCGCTGCAAAGATAGTACCAAAGTTCTCGCTATCGATAAACGCCGCTGCAGCCACTCACGGACTGACAAAGCCAGCAAACGTAATGGCGCCAGTGAACGGACTAAGCAAGAAGAAATACTTCAACTGATCGATGAAAGGAGGAAGTACAAAAACGTGCCGGGAAACTCAGGAACACAGGAATACAAGTCGCTGAGGAATGAAATAACTAGGAAGTGCAAGGAAGTCAAGACGAAATGGTGGAAGATGTTCGAAATTCTGAAAAAAAGTAGGGGTAAGCTACAGGGAGAAACGGGTTACATACAATGTGTACAACAGCCTAGAGAGAATAAGAAGAGTGGACGACCAAGAACGAAGTGCTCGTATTAAAAAGGGTGTAAGACAAGGTTGTAGCCTTTCGCCCTTACTGTTCAATTTGTACATCGAGGAAGCAATGATGAAAATAGATGGAAGGTTCAGGAGTGGAATTAAAATTCAAGGCGACTGGATACCAATGATAAGATTCACTGATGACATTGCTGTCCTAAGTGAAAGTGAATAAGAATTACATGATCTGCTGAACGGAATGAACAGTCTAATGAGCACAGAGTATGGCTGGAGACTAAATCGTAACCGAGCGAGGTGACGCAGTGGTTAGACACTGGACTCGCATTCGGGAGGACGACGGTTCAATCCCACGTCCCGCCATCCTGATTTAGGCTTTCCGTGATTCCTCTAAATCGCTCCAGGCAAATGCCGGGATGGTTCCTTTGAAAGGGCACGGCCGACTTCCTTCCCCATCCTTCCATAATCCGATGAGATCGATGACCTCGCTGTCTGGTCTCCTTCCCCAAACAACCCAACCCCCAACTACATCGCAGAAAGACGAAGGCAATGAGAAGTAGTAGAAATGAGAACAGCGAGAAACTTAACATCAGGATTGATGGTCACGAAGTAGACGAAGTTAAGGAATTCTGCTAGCTTGGCAGTAAAATAATCGATGACGGACGGAGCAAGGAAGACATCAAGCAGACTAGCTGTGGCAAAAAGGGCATTCCTACTGAAGAGAAGTATACTAATATCAAATATCGGCCTCAATTTGAGGATGAAATTTCTGAGAATGTACGCCTGGAGCACAGCGTTGTATGGTAGTCAAACATGAACTGCGGGAAAACCGGAAAAGAAGAGAATCGAAGCGTCTGAGATGACGTGCTATAGATGAGTGTTGAAAATTAGGTGGACTGATAAGGTAACGAATGAGGAGGTTCTACGCAGAATCAGAGAGGAAAGGAATATGTGGACAACACTGATCAGGAGAAGGGACAGGATGATAGGACATCTGCTGAGACATGAGAGAATGACTTCCATGGTAGTAGAGGGAGCTGTAGAGGGCAAAAACTGTATAGGAGGGCGAAGATTGGAATACATCCACCAAATAATTGAGGACGTATGGTGCAAGTGCTACTCTGACATGAAGAGGATAGCACTGGAGAGGAATTGGTGGTGGGCCGCATCAAACCTGCCAGAAGACTGATGACCCAAAAAAGGTAATTATGATTTTAATACTGGAATTCTGCTTCATCTTCAATGATGTCATTAGGAAAGTCCTCCTCGTCATTGATAGCTTCATTGTAATCCATCCATCTGTCCTCTGTCTTCTCTGCATTCAACAGTGAAATTCCCATCGCAGTCTTAATGCCACCGCCCTCTATTTTTCTATACGCGAATGGAAAAAAGACAAAGATTTATGGTCAGATGAGTACAGGGTATAAGTGGAGTATAATTAGTTATGAACAGGAAGGTAGGGCAGAGAGTGAGTTGCTGTGGACAGTTCAGAGTTAGTGTGGTTCTCATCAGAATCGACAGCAAAACAAACTCCGATAACGATACTTCAGGTATTCGTGCCGGCGTCACAAAGAGAACATAAAGAGGAAAAGGAAGTATATGAGGATACTGAACGGGTGATTCAATACGTAAAGGGAGATGAAAATGTAATAGTTATTTTGGTATTAAAATGCGGTTGTAGGGGAAGGAGTAGAAGAGGGCTTACTGGAGAATATGGGCTTGGCACTAGGTGTGAGAGAGGAGGAAGATTAATTTAGTGCAGCAATAGATTTCTGTAAGTAAAAGCGAATAATCTGTTCAAGATAAAAAAGAGGAAGTGATATACACTCCTGGAAATTGAAATAAGAACGCCGTGAATTCATTGTCCCAGGAAGGGGAAACTTTATTGACACATTCCTGGGGTCAGATACATCACATGATCACACTGACAGAACCACAGGCACATAGACACAGGCAACAGAGCATGCACAATGTCGGCACTAGTACAGTGTATATCCACCTTTCGCAGCAATGCAGGCTGCTATTCTCCCATGGAGACGATCGTAGAGATGCTGGATGTAGTCCTGTGGAACGGCTTGCCATGCCATTTCCACCTGGCGCCTCAGTTGGACCAGCGTTCGTGCTGGACGCGCAGACCGCGTGAGACGACGCTTCATTCAGTCCCAAACATGCTCAATGGGGGACAGATCCGGAGATCTTGCTGGCCAGGGTAGTTGACTTACACCTTCTAGAGCACGTTGGATGGCACGGGATACATGCGGACGTGCATTGTCCTGTTGGAACAGCAAGTTCCCTTGCCGGTCTAGGAATGGTAGAACGATGGGTTCGATGACGGTTTGGATGTACCGTGCACTATTCAGTGTCCCCTCGACGATCACCAGTGGTGTACGGCCAGTGTAGGAGATCGCTCCCCACACCATGATGCCGGGTGTTGGCCCTGTGTGCCTCGGTCGTATGCAGTCCTGATTGTGGCGCTCACCTGCACGGCGCCAAACACGCATACGACCATCATTGGCACCAAGGCAGAAGCGACTCTCATCGCTGAAGACGACACGTCTCCATTCGTCCCTCCATTCACGCCTGTCGCGACACCACTGGAGGCGGGCTGCACGATGTTGGGGCGTGAGCGGAAGACGGCCTAACGGTGTGCGGGACCGTAGCCCAGCTTCATGAAGACGGTTGCGAATGGTCCTCGCCGATACCCCAGGAGCAACAGTGTCCCTAATTTGCTGGGAAGTGGCGGTGCGGTCCCCTACGGCACTGCGTAGGATCCTACGGTCTTGGCATGCATCCGTGCGTCGCTGCGGTCCGGTCCCAGGTCGACGGGCACGTGCACCTTCCGCCGACCATTGGCGACAACATCGATGTACTGTGGAGACCTCACGCCCCACGTGTTGAGCAATTCGGCGGTACGTCCACCCGGCCTCCCGCATGCCCACTATACGCCCTCGCTCAAAGTCCGTCAACTGCACATACGGTTCACGTACACGCTGTCGCGGCATGCTACCAGTGTTAAAGACTGCGATGGAGCTCCGTATGCCACGGCAAACTGGCTGACACTGACGGCGGCGGTGCACAAATGCTGCGCAGCTAGCGCCATTCGACGGCCAACACCGCGGTTCCTGGTGTGTCCGCTGTGCCGTGCGTGTGATCATTGCTTGTACAGCCCTCTCGCAGTGTCCGGAGCAAGTATGGTGGGTCTGACACACCGGTGTCAATGTGTTCTTTTTTCATTTCCAGGAGTGTACTTGGAAAAGGCCAGGAGATATTACATCATTGACAGACGGAGATTCCGATATCAGTTGTTGGATTGTAAGGTGTTCCCAGGAACAGATACAGATGCACCTACATCTACATATATACTCCACTAGCCACCAAGAGGTGTGTGGCGGAGGGCACAATTCGCGCCAAAGTCATATTCCCCCCCCCCACCCCCCCACCCCCCCCCTCTGTTCCACTTGCGGATCGCGCGAGTGAAAAACGACTGTCTGAACGAGCTCTTATTTCCCTTATCTTTCAATGATAATCATTACGCGATTTGAAAGTTGGTGGTAATAATATATGCTCTACATCCTCACGAAGATTGGATTTCGGAATTTAGTGAGCAGCCCCTTCCGTAAGCGGGTCGTCTATCTGCAAGTGTGTCCCACTTCAAACTTTCTATGAGATTTGTAACGCTCTCGCGATGGCTAAATGTAGCAGTTATGAATCTTGCGCTCTTCTTTGGACCTTCTCAATCTCTTGAACCAGACCTAACTGTTAAGGGTCCCATACAGACGATCAATACTCTAAGACTGGACGAACTAACGTATTGTAAACTATTTCCTTTGTTGAAGGACTGCATCGCTTCAGGATTCTACCAATAAACCGCAATCTAGAGTTCACCTTGCCCGTTACTTGTGTAATCTGATCATTCTATTTGAGATCATTTCGAATAGTCACACCCAGATACTTCGCTGATGTTACCGCTTCCAAAGACTGATCACTTATTTTGTACTCATACATTAATGGGGATTTTCGCCTTGTTATACGCAATAGGTTACACTTACTAATATTGAGAGATAACTGCCAGTCATTACACCATGCATTTAGTTTCTGCAAATCCTCATTTATTTGTTCACAACTTTCATGTGATACTACTTTCCTGTAGACTACAGCATCATCGGCAAACAGTCTAAAGCCGCTGTCAATACCATCAAATCATATAAACCATGCAAATCACAATGCAGTAGTGATGAAGAGTAGGCTGAAGTTTAAGAGACTATTCATGAATAATCAATGAGCAAAGAAGTGAGAAACGGAAATACTAAGGGATGAAGAGGTACTCTTGAAGTTCTCTGAGGCTACAAGTACCGCGATAAAGAATACGTCCGTAGGGATTTCAGTTGAAGGGGAATGGGCATCTCTAAGAAGGGCAATCACAGAAGTTGGAAAGAAGACCGTCGGTTCAAAGAAGTTACAAGGAACGTAACTGCGAGGAAACCAAGGTAACAGAATAAATATTTCAGTTGATCGACGAAAGAAGAAAGTACAAAAACCAACAGAAAAATTCAGAATACGGAAATAAAGGTGATTTAGGAATGAAATAAGTAGGAAGTGCTGGTAATCAAAGGCGAAAGGTCTGCATCAAAAATGTGAAGAAATCGAAGATATAATGATTTCGGAAGGACTGAATCAGCATATAAGAAAGCCAAACAACCACCGCTAAAACTAAAAGCGAGGGAGGTAACATTAAGAGTGGAATGGCATTACCACTGTTAAATACAGGGGATAGAGCGGATGGATGGGAAGAATACACCTAACACCTTTAAGAGGAGTTTGACTTGTCTGAGAACGTGATAGAAGAAGAAACAGTAGTCAATACAGAACAGATTGTGGACCCAGTATCAGTATCAGAATTTAAAAGAGCTCTGGAAGACTTAATGTCAAATAAGGCAGAAGGGATAGAAAACATTCCATTAGAATTTCTGAAATCATTGGGGGAAGTGGCAACAAAACGACTATTCACGTAGTTGTGTAGAATCTGAGTCTGGCTATATACCATCTGCCTTTCGGAAAAATATCATCCACACAGTTCCGCAGATTGCAAGAGCCGACCAGTGCGAGAATTATCGCTCAGTCAGCTTAACAGCTTATAGATCCAACTTGCTGATAACAATAATATACTGAAGAATGGAGAGCAGAACTGACGATGTGTCACGTGGCGATCAGTTTGGCTTTCGGAAAGGTAAAGGCACCAGGGAGGCAATTCTGACATTGCCTTTGATAATGAAAGCAAGAGTAAAAAACAATCAAGACACGTTCATAGGATTTGTCGACCTTGAAAATGCGTTGGACAATGTAAAATGGTGTAAGATGTTCGAAATTCTATGAACAATAGGGGTCAGTTGTGAGGACAGATTGTTAATATGTACAAGAAGCCAGAGGGAATAATAAGAGTGGAAGACCGAAAACGAAGTGCTCGGTTTGAAAAGGATGTCGTTTTTCGCCCCTACTGTTCAATATAGACATCGAAGAAGCAATGACGGAAATAAAACAAAGGCTCGAGAGTGGAAGTAAAAGTTAAGGTGAAAGAATATCTATGATAAGATTTGATGATGACATTGCTATCCTCAGTGAGAGTGAGGAAGAACTACATGATCTGCTGAATGGAATGAACAGTCTAATGAGTACAGAATACGGGCTGAGAATAAATCGAAGTAAGGTGAAACTAATAAGAAGTGAGAAACTTAACATCAGGATTGATGATCACGAAGTAGATGAAGTTACGGAATTCGGCAACTTAGCCAACTGAAGAACCCACGACGGTCGGAGGACATCGAAAGCAGACTAGCACTGGCAAAAGGTCATTAATGGCCAAGAGAAATCTACCAGTATCAAACACAGACCTTAATTTGAGGAAGAAATTACTGAGAATATCCGTTTCGACCACAGCTTTATATGGTAGTGAAACATAGACTTTGAGAAAACTGGAAAGGAAGAGATTGAAGCACTTCAGGTATAAATGAAAATAATGTGGACTGATACGGCAAGGAATGAGGAGTTTTCCGCGAAATAGGTGAGAAAAAGAATATATGGAAAACAATGGTAAGAAGAAGGGACACGATGGCAGCACATATGTTAAGACATCCGGGAGTAACTTCCATGATGCTAGAGGGTGTTGTAGAGGATAAAAATTGTACAGGAAGACAGAGATTGGAATACACCCAGCAAATAATTGAGGACGTAGGTTGAAAGTGTTACTCCGAGATGAAGAGATTGTCTTAGGAGAGCAATTCGTAGCGTGCCGCTTCAAACCAGTCAGAGGACTGTTGGAAAAAAAATGGAACTTCTTCATATTTTTCAAGCAACCATTTCGCCCTAGTTTCCGTGTACTTCCCATCTAAAGTGAAACTTCCTGGCAGATTAAAACTGTGTGCCGGACCGAGACTCGAACTCGGGAACTTCCCGAGTTCGAGTCTCGGTCCGGCACACAGTTTTAATCTGCCAGGAACTTTCATATTAGCGCGCACTCGGCTGCAGAGTGAAAATCTCATTCTGGATACTTCCTATTTCATTCCTAAGTGACTTGTATTTATCTATAGCTGAATTTCCTTGAATATTTTCGTACTCCGTTATTTCGTTGATCAACTGAAGTATTTTTCTGTTACCTGTGGTTTCCTCGCAGTTACCTTCCTTGAAACTACGTTTTTATTTCTAAATTCCGTGATTGCGTTTTCAAAGATATTCCTCTTCAATTGAACTGCCTACTGAGCTTATCGCAGTATCTATAGCCTGAGAGAATGTCAGACGTATCTCTTCATTCCTTGTTCTTTGTGCATTAATTCTTCCTCATTAGTCTTCATCGTTATTAAATTTTGTTCTGAGCCCGTATCTGCTCTTGGGTACGCCTTATAATCCCATATCCCATTTCGGACTCTTACCCTGACTATGATGTATTCTAACTGAAATCTTTGTGTATCTCCCGGCCTTTCCCAAGTATAAGTCTTCCTCTTATGATTCTTAAAGGATTATTCGTTCTTATAAGCAGCGTAAGACTCACATACTAATGCAAAAGAACCTACGGATTTGCTGTTTGAATGAGCTGGAGGAAGCGTGTAATGATTAAATTTTACCCTGTAGTCTAGGATAGTTCCAAGAGGTAAACAAATGGATGCAAGGTGAAGGTCTATCCAAAACACTTGATCCACTACGTCTGTGATCAATAGAACCCGAAATGTAACCCTCTCAAAAGTCACATTTTCGCGTGCCAGTTTTTGGAACATATTGGTACTTTGCAATGTCGTGCATGGACCGATAATTGGACCTCATATACTAGCATCCGATTATTCCCAGTTTCTGTTTATTTCATTTAGTTTTTTAAGAGTATGTATTTTTTTTAAAAACCATAGTTTAGAAATTCGTTACGATATGTCTTAAAGAGAATTTCATACATGTAGTGAGAGCATGTGACACTGTTGATGATGATCAAGCTTGGTGGCCGCCTTGGTGCTATTTGCGAAGAGTAGGCTATGTGCTGGCACTGGGTTTAACCCTCTCCCATCTCTCATCTCATCATCATCATCATCATACAACACGAACATTACATTACAGTCCACACAGAGACATACATACACAGTACATGCATGTGGTATTAAAACATTGTAATGGAGCATGTTGTAAATAAATAAACCAAAAAATGAATACCAAGGAGACTATGATATTTGAAACTGCCAGATTACTTGTTAAATGTCAGATCACTTCGCCATAAACTACACTCCTGGAAATGGAAAAAAGAACACATTGACACCGGTGTGTCAGACCCACCATACTTACTCCGGACACTGCGAGAGGGCTGTACAAGCAATGATCACACGCACGGCACAGCGGACACACCAGGAACCGCGGTGTTGGTCGTCGAATGGCGCTAGCTGCGCAGCATTTGTGCACCGCCGCCGTCAGTGTCAGCCAGTTTGCCGTGGCATACGGAGCTCCATCGCAGTCTTTAACACTGGTAGCATGCCGTGACAGCGTGGACGTGAACCGTATGTGCAGTTGACGGACTTTGAGCGAGGGCGTATAGTGGGCATGCGGGAGGCCGGGTGGACGTACCGCCGAATTGCTCAACACGTGGGGCGCGAGGTCTCCACAGTACATCGATGTTGTCGCCAGTGGTCGGCGGAAGGTGCACGTGCCCGTCGACCTGGGACCGGACCGCAGCGACGCACGGATGCACGCCAAGACCGTAGGATCCTACGCAGTGCCGTAGGGGACCGCACCGCCACTTCCCAGCAAATTACAGCAAATTAGGGACACTGTTGCTCCTGGGGTATCGGCGAGGACCATTCGCAACCGTCTCCATGAAGCTGGGCTACGGTCCCGGACACCGTTAGGCCGTCTTCCGCTCACGCCCCAACATCGTGCAGCCCGCCTCCAGTGGTGTCGCGACAGGCGTGAATGGAGGGACGAATGGAGACGTGTCGACTTTAGCGATGAGAGTCGCTTCTGCCTTGGTGCCAATGGTGGTCGTATGCGTGTTTGGCGCCGTGCAGGTGAGCGCCACAATCAGGACTGCATACGATCGAGGCACACAGGGCCAACACCCGGCAGCATGGTGTGGGGAGCGATCTCATACACTGGCCGTACACCACTGGTGATCGTAGAGGGGACACTGAATAGTGCACGGTACATCCAAACCGTCATCGTACCCATCGTTCTACCATTCCTAGACCAGCAAGGGAACTTGCTGTTCCAACAGGACAATGCACGTCCGCATGTATCCCGTGCCACCCAACGTGCTCTAGAAGGTGTAAGTCAACTACCCTGGCCAGCAAGATCTCCGGATCTGTCCCCCATTGAGCATGTTTGGGACTGGATGAAGCGTCGTCTCACGCGGTCTGCACGTCCAGCACGAACGCTGGTCCAACTGAGGCGCCAGGTGGAAATGGCATGGCAAGCCGTTCCACAGGACTACATCCAGCATCTCTACGATCGTCTCCATGGGAGAATAGCAGCCTGCATTGCTGCGAAAGGTGGATATACACTGTACTAGTGCCGACATTGTGCATGCTCTGTTGCCTGTGTCTATGTGCCTATGTTTCTGTCAGTGTGATCATGTGATGTATCTGACCCCAGGAATGTGTCAATAAAGTTTCCCCTTCCTGGGACAATGAATTCACGGTGTTCTTATTTCAATTTCCAGGAGTGTATTATAAACCGTGTCAGAAGAAAGTTCGTAAAATACTGGGAACGATGACCAAATCAAATGCTGTAATTTTTTTTATAACAACGAATG
The DNA here is from genome assembly GCF_021461395.2 of Schistocerca americana. NCBI lineage: Eukaryota > Metazoa > Arthropoda > Insecta > Orthoptera > Acrididae > Schistocerca > Schistocerca americana. The sequence goes on along the minus strand of NC_060120.1, from coordinate 85,320,392 downwards.
ACATTGTCTGGGTGGTACTGTAACTTGTTCAAAAATCTTTTTAAAAATATTTTTATCCATGGTCTCTGTTGCAAATATCAATACTTGATTACTTATTTCTATTATAAGTAATGGTCATCTTCAGATCTAAAAATGAGGTAAAATAAATTCTTTAACTTCACCGTCTGTCACATCTTGACCTGGCACACTTTTAATAATGGTAATGTTTTGTCCGAGGTATATTTTTAAAAGAACAGTGGTACAGTACAGTTCAGGAATCTCTGAAGCACTATGTCATCATCCGATACTAGATAGGGCGGTGAAAGAAAGTTTTCATTTCAGGAAATTAAATATAAAGTTACCTATTAATGTTTTTATTTAATTTGTAGATCTGGAGATGATCATTAAAAACGATCGAAAGCATTAATCAAGTGTGAATATTTGCAACTAAACTAAATCTTTCTGGTGTCACGATGTTGCCTTCTGAGACATACAGCCTTCGCTTCAAAATATTAAAAACTTCCTTTACTTCTTTCTGTTGTTCAATGTTATGCTAGGCCTTTAGTACTGTTGACGTAATATTATCATAATTATTGCTGTTATTATCTAGACATTGAATTTTTTTTATTATATTAGTTTGAGGAGATTGAGAATGTCTGACACAAAATAACTATAGTATACAAGCATTTTTTATTAATTAAAACATAGCCTGCTGTTATGTTCACGGTACAGACGTGTATCGAATGTTTTATTCAGTAATACAAACGTACGTAGTATGAAATTGTATTTGATTGTGACTGTTTTTCATTGTATCCTACTGGGTCTTTGTTGCTAAAAGAGGGTAAGGAGACATTGGACTATCATCACGGACGTCGACCGTTCAAATCTGCTCATGGCCATTCACATCCGAGTGTTATTTTTAAGCCACTAATAAAATCCGTGATGGTTTCTTTAAAAAGGGCACACCCTGTTTCCTTTCCCACCCTTATCCATTTGCTCCGTATCTCATGATCTCGTCGGTAACGAAACTTTAAACTTCTTCTATTTCCGTCGCCAAATATGGCAGCGGCATTTCAGAAGGTTTTAGAAGTTTTAATTACAGGTGGGTTTATATCATCATTGAAACAGTGAATGTAGGGAGGTACAAGTGTATTTTGATTAATCAGTTGGATTGCAAACAATTCACTGCCAGAGCGGCAAGCTAATTTGAAGCATGCATATGAAAAGGAAACAAATTTTCAAATACTGAAGGTGAAACGTCCCCTTTTGAACAATTATACATGTCTGTGCTTAAACTGACACACAATATTTTGTTAGCGCAACGCAATCTGACTTTCAAAATTCCCTACAAAAGAATGGCCCTGACTAACATTAAACTATACCTTTCACAAATCACCTACCTCACAAAAATCTTCGCTGCTCAAGCTACTGCAATACAGCGAGCGCCACTACTGCCAGCTTGATATCATCATATATAAATATAGCAGTTCATGACAAATTTCAAAACTCCGCCATCTCTCTCCCCACATCCACCACTGCTGGCGGCTCACCTCCAACTGCGCAACGCTACGCGCTGTTCACAGCCAGCTGCCTAACACTACAATGGCGAGTATTACAACAATGCAAAGCAGACACAGACTGCACACAGCACAGCCAGTGATTTTCATACAGAGGTGGCGTTACCAATAAAAAAACCTAAACAGCCTACTTACATAGCCCCCATGCTCCCCACAAAAAATTTTAAAAATTGGATTGGGCAGTGGCCAATACAGATTTGAAAAAATTTTTCATAATTACAATAACAAAGAAATCAAATGCACACACTTATTGATACAATGTTGGTCAAAAGCTCAAATTTTCTCACAGTCTATAAAGACAGTCCTGATCGTTCATCACGGTAAAATAGTAGTGTTTTTCTCAAAGTCTGAGCAGTAGAAGAAATTGCCAACAGAAGTAGTGGATTTCCATGCAGTCTTGAAGAAGTAGCGTTGTCCTTCCATCGGAAAGACAGTGCTGACTCTTGACATGCTGACAGATAATGGGCCACAACAGAGCAAACCCACAGCAGAGTCATTCGACGTTTTGAAGAATATTAGTAGGTAGGTCATCACAGAGTAGACCCACTGTAGTCCTGGTAGAGAGTATGGTATTGGTGGGCCACCAGAGGTGCAGACCCACTGCAGTCCTTGTAGAAATAATGGTATTGATGGATCATCAAAGATGTAGACCCACTGTAGTCCTTGAAGAGATGGCCAGCAGCCATCTGTTGTGACTGTGCAGGTGCACAATCACCACTGAAGAGTCTTGCGGACAATATAGCAAGTCCATAAACCACCACTTGTGCACTCACAAAGTTTTTTGAAATTGTCCTTAGAACCAGCAATGCTGTTATCCAGTCCCTTGCTGAATCATTAACACACGTGCAAACACTATCAGTCCCTACTTCTCACATATTGTCCATATACTATGACCAACAGAAACGTGTGCAGTGAAATGTAACTTACATGTTAATAATATCATGAACTGGTGACAATTACAATTTTATAACATAAGAATACAATAACAAAGGTACAAAATACATCATTAAAAACATAACTATACAGATAACATTTATAGTACAGGCTTTACAAAAGAATCGAACTAACATACACATCAGTGGAATTATGACATGAGTACATACATAAAAGATCACAATAACTTTTGAAACATCAACTTCACACATGAGCATTAAACAGAACGGAATTAATAATGTCTAACATCTTTACAAAGTAAATAACATATCATTAATGCAAATTATATTTGAGGATAACAGTATTCCTCATCATAGTTCATGTAGCTGAGTATGAGAAAAATTCTACAACATATGTCTGATGAGGTAAACATATAAAAAAATGGTTCAAATGGCTCTGAGCACTATGGGACTCAACTGCTGAGGTCATTAGTCCCCTAGAACGTAGAACTAGTTAAACCTAACTAACCTAAGGACATCACAAACATCCATGCCCGAGGCAGGATTCGAACCTGCGACCGTAGCGGTCTTGCGGTTCCAGACTGCAGCGCCTTTAACCGCACGGCCACTTCGGCCGGCGGTAAACATATAAAGACAGGAAGAACATATATACACAAGGGTACCCAAACACATAGTGGGATAACACAAAAGGAAAGGACAGGGTTTGTTTCATTGCAGTATTTTGCAAACAAAACTTTCTTTGCTTCTTGGAGATCTCCATTCATCATTATTCCCAAAAGTCCTATCTAAGCCTGCCTTCTGTATTTTGTTCACATCCTCTGTCAAAAATAGTTTTTCTCTCTGCTTTCTGTATTCTGTTCACATCCTCTGTCAATAATAGTTTTTCTCCACTGTACAGTATCCTTTTTATTTTGCCAGACCATTTTCTGATAGCTTCTCGATGCATTTCTTATAAATTTATAATAGTTAGTTTCTTATATAGTCTCCTCTTAAGCTAACTTAAATCTACTGAGCTTAGATACTAAACTAAGGGATGAGGCAATGCAGCAGCACATAAGAAATTAACACAAACAGCAAGGCAAAAAAAAAAAAAAAAAAAAATGGAAAATTGCAAAGCAAGCTACAGTAAATATAAATTACCAAGCAATGCAACATTACAACTAATATGAGCCAATGTACAGTAACAAGAAAAATAAGTCAGTAGTAAAACTAGCTTAACAGAGTAACACAATTTAAAATTCAGTAGCACTATGCCTGGCAAACAGCAGCAGCAAATATAAAAAATATAAAACTTATATCTATACATGACAAAGCTCAAGCAGAAAAGATATTACAGTAAAAACAACAATGCAGATAAGGGAAGTGTATATTCACATCTTAATGTCTATGTAAATTAAAGTGGTGCACCACGACAACTTATTATAAAAAAAAAATATTACAATGAACTTGAAAAGAGAATTATGTGTCCAGTTACTGTTACTAGTCCCTTCTTATTGTTCTTTCCTTTCCAAGTGCTCCTTTTTTAAAGAATGTGGATTACAAAATTATTATTTAATAGATCTGTTGACAGAAAGTGTTCACATTAGCAAATGCATTTTATTTTATAAAAGCAATGCTGCAACACAGCTGGAAACCAGATATCAAGTGAAATAAGCAACTACGAAAAGCAAAGCATAAAAATATCATTCAATAGTCATGTGGCATTTCGTAAGTCAGTAGCTCTCAACTCTCATAGAAAGACACTTGTCATAATCAGGTGTGCAGATGTACGAATATTTCCCATCAATTCATAAGCATTGCAGTAATTAGCACAAAGTACGAGTAATCATATGTTTTCAGGTAATGAGCGTGTAATATTTGCGATGCTTTCTACAAAGGAATGTCAATAGCAAGGTTAATGGAAGTAATGAGGGTGTCGCATTTGCAATATTTTCTCTAAAGGAATGTCAATGGCGAGGATAAAGGCCTGCCTTTTTTCTTTTTTTTTCTACCTGTGCTTCCGGAAAGGCACACCCTAATGGCTTCTTCTCCAGGTGTTTGACACAGCTGCGTGCCCACGACGCATTACGTGCAGGTGGTCACTTAACTTTCTTACGGAAATATTTACGACACCAGTTTCCACTACAGTGACAGTCTCACATAAAAATATTTCACAGGTCAAGAATTAGCGTTGCAAATCTGTAGAAAGAAAATCCTATGAATATAACGTTGTCCAAAAAATTTTCGCCGGCATTGTGATACATTCACACATTTACACACATTTCATAACTCTTAAAGTACGATTCTTGGTTTCCAACATCCTGTTTCACAAGTCAAGAGTCCCTACCCACTATTCATTACTCCTTACCTTATTACACATATACGTATCCATCGACACTCGTCAATATTTCGTCATTATAAATATGAAGCATAATCAAATAACTCATATAGCCTCAGCCTATTAATCATAAACGTACCTCAGCAGCACAATACACATCGTCGTCGTAAAAATAACATCATAACACCTCAGTCAAATCTCAAAATCGTCGTAGCTTCCTCCAATAATTAAAAAAATTCTCTGCTCATGTCAAAAGTGTCATCTGCCTCAAACGTACTTTAAAAATCATGAATCCATACCAAATACATCATTGAAAGCTCTCATAGTATCACAATGGTTCCGAAAAAATATGAAGAGTTCACACAGTACAGACAAAATACAATTTCGTAAGTGTGAAGTTATCCAACTCTGTAATTGCGTAAACATCTGTCACTGACGTAGTAAAAAGAATGTTTGTTTCTCTGTCAAATAATCAGATAGCTGTGTAATTCTGTGTTAGAGAAATATGGTACCGAAGTGTAAAGTTGTATAAGCAAATACCATATTAGCTAGGGCTCTTTGTGCTTGCCAAACACATGGTACACAAAGTAAGCGTGTACCCCCCTGAGGATTATTATAATTATACCCTCAGGTGTTACAGATTACAGCAATGGAATGAAATGTATCACGGAAAACTTTCTTTGTAATTCAAAAATCTTTAAAAGTAAATGTTTTAAGTACAAAATTAATCACTCAAATACGTGTCCTGTAGCGCTAAATATGCGTCTTGCTGTAAGATAATCTCTGTGGAAGTGTCGTAGTTATCGTCCTCCGAAAGCTAAGTTCTGCAGAAGACAATGTACTTACCTCATGATAAACGAAAGTGAAATGCTTTGCGTATAGATATCTTAGTTATTACGCTTATTGTTGTGGTGAAGAACGTACTGTGCTGTAACGTATTGTTGTGCTACGGAAAACCCTGTCTCATTGTAGCTATACTACAAAAGTTACTACTAAAACATGTTTACTTTCCAGAATAAAACAGAAAAACTGTGCAGATATAAAACAGAAACACCGCAAAAGCAACATTGTATATTGTCACTCATTAGTAGCGTCGTGATAAAATCGTGTAGCTGTCACATAAGCTAACCACTGTGTCATCTGGTATCTCACAGAAAGTACTTTAAATCCAGAATATATTTTCAAGTAAACCAAAATGTTGCATTAAAATCTCATTAGCAGTACCAGTATATGTTTTAAGTATGTGAGCCTTATGGTCGTTACGTAATCGTGCCACTAACAAACAAGAATGTACACACACAATAACGATGTGTCGTCAGTTCACTATAACAATGCATTCTTAATTTCTGTTTAAATAAGTTCTCTTGGTTCTTGACTGGATATTTAACTTCAAACATTGTTGCATATTAACAGATTCTAAGTCTGACAAAGCATACTAGTAATGTAAAGTTATATGGCAAAGACAAAGTTAAAAAGGCAGATTATCTTTCAATAAACGGTTTTACATGTGAAATGTGGTGTAAACCTTCACTCTTCCTAGTACGCAGAGTTTCAACTTCAACGCAATTATCATGTGGTATACGTCGGATTCTGTAAGGTCCATTGTAAACTAGAAAGAATTTGTGACTCAAGTGTTTCTTCTTATGTGACAATGAATGAGCTTTAATGAGAACTTTCTGACCAGTATACAATTTCTTTGCATTTGCTTTACCGTGTAGTTTTCTCCTTTTGTCTGCTGCAGATTTTATATTTTTAAGAGCCAAATCAATTATGTCTTTGTGTCGAAGTTTACGTGTATTCGGGAAAGGTACAAGCTCTCTGATTCTGTTCGGTGGTTCTTCATTCTTTAGTACAAGAGTAGGTGGTAAAGCAGTGGAGTCGTGAGGCATTTCATTCAGCACGTTTTGAAATAAGTGTAAATATCTGTCCCAATGCTGATGCTTTCTGTGACAAAAAAGTCTGCAAAGCTTATTGATTTCTTTCATAATCCGTTCAGACGGGTTACAATGTGGTGAGTACAATGAAATAAAAACAGGTTTGATTTTATGATTCCGAAGCGTGCGTGACCAAACAGCAGATCTAAATTGCGGTCCGTTATCTGAAATGACTTTAGCAACGTGGCCAACTTCACGTAAGAAATTTTTAACAAAGGCGTTGGATACAGATCGTCCAGTGGCTTTACATAACGGAGTGAAAGAAACAAATTTTGAAGTAAGTTCAACAGCGACTAGAACGTACGAAAATCCATTGGATGTTCTGACAAGCGGTCCCAAGAGATCAACAGCAGCAAATTCTTTTAATTTAGAAGGAATAATAGGAAACAACGGAGCACGATGTGAGACAGTAGATGGTTTCGCCTTTTGACAAAGTTTACAAATAGACAAGACTCTTGGAATTCTTTTTTCCATATTGTTAAAATAACAAGTCGTTCGCAGAATATGATAACATTTTCGTGGACCAAAATGTGCGTAGCTGAAATGAATGTACCAAATGAGCTTATTAACAAAATCGTCAGGAATGCAAAGTACCCATAGCTTGTCATCAACAGTGCAGCGTTTGAACAGTATGTTGTTTCTAACCAGATAATAATGCCGAATCTGTGTGTGTGTCTTTTCATGCCATTTGCTCTTGATGTCTTTCCAAATCGGATCTTTATCTTGTTCATGAGCAATGTCCTTTAAAGATGTGGTGATGAAGTTTTCAAAGGCGACTTTCTGAATGTAAAGAATACTGAAATTTTTCTCGAGGTTGCCTTCTGTGGTACTTTTCTCAAGCCCAGCCGGTGCGCGTGACAGTGCGTCCGCAACAATGTTCTCCTTGCCGGGAATGTAGACTATTGTGAAGCGGAATTCTTGCAGAAACAATGCCCAACGTTTTAACCTGTCATGATTTAATTTTGAAGACATAAGAAATTGTAATGCACGATGATCACTGTATACTTTTACGTGCTTACCAGAAAGAAAGAAACGGAATTTGTTAAATGCCCAAACGATAGCTAAAGCTTCTAATTCAGTAACGGAATAATTTTTTTCAGATTTTGTTAGCACTCGGCTAGCAAAAGCAATGGTTTTCTGAATGGTAGTGTCATTTTCTATGGCTTCTTGAAATAAATGGGCACCAAGACCGACTTTAGAAGAATCCGTGCTAAGGCAGAAATCTTGTGACAGATCTGGATGAGCTAAGATTGGCGCGTGAAGTAACGCTTCTTTCAAAGAATTGAATTCCAATTGTGCTTGTTCGTCCCAGTTCCAAATAGTATTTTTTCCAGTGAGAGAACAAAGTTTTGGTGTAACAAGAATTTGCATATTCAGAAAACGACGGTAAAAATTTACGAGACCTAGAAAACTGCGGACTTGTCTTTTTGTGGATGGAACTGGAATGGCTCTGATTGCTTCTAACTTTTCAGGATCCGGCTGAATGCCTTCAGAAGAAATAATATGTCCCAAAAACTTCACCTTTGTCCTACCGAATTCAGACTTTTCCAAGTTAACTGTAATTCCAGATTCTGCAAAAATACGTAACAAACTGTTGAGGATGCAATTATGTAGTTCCCATGAAGCTTCTGCTATTAGAATATCGTCCACATATAAGGTGATGTGACGTTTTAAGAACTCAGGTAATATGGAATTTAGCCCGCGAATGAATGCTGCTGAAGAAATGTTCAAACCAAAGGGAAGTTTCCGAAACTGATAACAAACGCCGAAACAAAGGAAAGCTGTGTATTTTCTACATTCTGGATGAAGTTCGATCTGATAAAAGCTGGATCTGAGATCAATGGAAGACAACACTTTTACACCATTAAAATTTTGAAGAAGTTCTTCCAACGTTTGCGGCCTGTCTGTTTCAGGAATAATGATCGTATTGATTTGTCTCGAATCTAAGACGAGCCTGATCGATCCATTTTTCTTCTCAACAACATGTAATGGATTGTTGTATGAGCTTACTGCAGGCTCAATGATGCCATCGTCAAGCATAGATTGTATTTCTGTTCTAACACGGTCCCTATAATGTGCTGGAATTACGTATGGTCTAACACAAAATTTAGTATGCTCACGAACACGAAATTGGTATTGAAATCCCTTGATTGTTCCTGTTTTGTGAGTAAAAACTGTGGAATGTGCTTGTAAAATCTCAAAATGGTCCTGCCTATCAATGTCATTACAGTTCTCAATTGTTTGAATTTTATTTTGAATTAAATCATTAGTATCAAATATGTCGTCGATACCATCCCTGTCAGTACTTGCAGAGTGATTGTTAGTGTCAAGTTCCGTCGAAAATTCCGAACTGTTGTCTGACAGAAGGTAAAGCCGATTAATTTCCTCGTCATGGTTTGAGAGCCAATCTTCAAATTTCAAAGCTATTGACCTACCTTCTTTTTCTAAACTTATTTCAGCATCGTGAAAGTTTAAGATTGCTTTGTATTCATTCAAAAAGTCTACTCCCAATATAATTTCCGTCGACAATAATGAAACAATAAGAAAGTTCGTAGAGAAACTGTGGCTTTGACAAAAGAATTCTAAGTTGGTTTGTTGGCGTACATCTACACTTTTTCCAAAGATTGCACCTTGTAATTTAATCTTACGTAACGGAAGTGTGGGGCAATCGTTCGATTTGTTGCATTTGCTAAAGGCTGTTTCACTAATTACTGAGATGGGACTGCCAGAGTCAAGTACTGCCGTAAATTTTACGTCATTTACAGTAATGTGAATCACAGGATATGCAATGTTGTTAAGTTTTACGTCGTGTTCCTGGAGTAAGATGTCCCTAATGTCTTCCATTTTTACGTAATTACTAGCTACGGCAGCTGCGTCATCAGTTTCATAAGTACGTTTTGTTGCTGCCAGCGGTGTGAGTCATTGCCTATTGTCTCTTTGTTGGCGCGCGTCGTTATTGGGATTTGGAGACCTAACTTCTACAAATTCACCGTGACGAGAGGGCCCTGCTCTGTTTGAATCCCGCCAGTTCTGATGCAATTCAGGTCTGTCGTTACGATCATATCGTCTGTCGTCATGTCGGTAGATTCCATAGTTTCTTTCTTGTCGGTCACGTGGTGGAGAATTCCTCCCTGAGTCGTAACTGCGCGCTGGACCGTTGCGTCTAAAGTTATTCTGTCTCCCTTGATAATAATTGTTTTGGTTCCCATATTGTCTGTTTCTCTGATTGGCTCTGTGATAGTCATTACTGCGGAGAGGTGATCTTTCCCTGTAATTATTACTGCTCTGCCAACGGTTGTCATACGGGTGGTGTCTGTTTTGGTCGCGATTTGCGTTGTGAGAATAGCCTTGTCGTGTCCAGTTATTATTTCTTTCATCGCGGAATTGCGACGGATGTGACCTGTAATTGTTGTGTTCCAGGTTTCGCGTTCCGCGATTGTCAGTGTCAATTTCTAATTCTTGTAAGAGTCCCTGAAATGCTTCAATGTCGTCTTTGCAACGTCCTGCCAAAATAATATGTCGTAAATGTTCAGGCAGTTTGATTAAGCAAATGTGGATGAGTTCTGAGGGGCTGCATGGGTTTGAAAGATACTGATTCTTATGCAACATGTCTTCAAAATATTTCATAAGACTGGAAAATTCAGATTGTTCGAAACGTTTCATCATTATGATGCTATGTTTTACTCGGTCTTGTGTGGCTTGAGACCAATATGCTGAGAGGAAGGCATGGTAAAACTCTCCTTCACTGTGGCAATCGTGAATTACCGATCGCATTCTTACAGCTGGTTCATTCTCCAAGTAGCCACACATAAATTCTAATCTGTGTTCTAACGACCAGTTGGGAGGAAAACAATGCGAGAATTGATGGAGCCATGCTTGTGGATGAATGTCGTTGCCAGAATTTTTAAATGTTTTGAATTTACGTGTAGTCATGAACAGCTTATAGTCAAAATCATCATGTCGGCGAGTCGCATATTGGTCATTGTTAGGTCGTGTCGGCCGTTCCATCTCAAAATTCGGTGCACATTGCCAATTTCTTTCATAACTTCCGAAATGCCCTGTGTTATTATTTTGTGGCTGTTCCGTATTTCTATGTCCCTCTTCCCGTATTGGGGCGCGAGTGTCCTCTGAAATACGTAATTCTTGTACTACTTGTGCCAACTGATCTTGTACTTCCCGGATTTCTCTTTTGTACTGTGTATTGATTTGATTTTGATTTTGTTTGAATTTTCTTATTTGTTCATGCTCTTCTGTGTCAGTGAAGGCTACGGGTCTTGTGTCATTCAGATCATCATCTACCTTTGTAGATAAGTTAGTGACCTGATCCGAAAGTTCGGCTACTTTCTCCGATAGTGTACTTATTTCCTCCATGTGTCTTTCTGAACCAATTTTCAGGGTATCTACTGTGTCCTTTAAGTTTTCCTGAGTTCTTGCAAGTTGCGTAACCGAATCGGTAGATGCAACTGAGTCAATTTTAGCCCACAAGGTCTCATGATTTTCATGAACAATGGTTTGCAGTTCTTTTATGGCTGCTTCGTGATTCTGTAATGCATTTTCATGCCGCGAAAAAATAGGTTGAAAATGCTCACAAATTTGTGTTTTTTACGTCATTACAGACTTTTTGACATTTCGATTCAATGTTATGTAACTCAGTAGTTAAATCTTCGCGTGTTTGTTCAAGTGTGGTGTCTAACTTTTGAAGATTTTGTTCCATTGCGTCTAACTGTTGCTGTGTTTGTCTCTGGTGTTGTTCCATTGTGTCTAACTTTTTAAGATTTTGTTCCACTGTGTCTAACTTTTTAAGATTTTGTTCCACTGTGTCTAACTTTTTAAGATTTTGTTCCACTGTGTCTAACTTTTTAAGATTTTGTCCCATTTGTCTCTGATTTTGTTCCATTTGTTGCATTAATTGCAATAATAATGTATTAGTGTCTGGAATCTGTTTCTCTACGCTTTTCGGCAGTGCATTTGCACCGGCAACATTCACATTTTGACAGGCAGAAAATGTGTCTTGACTTATTTGAGAAAACGGTGATGACCCAAAACCTGAATCTACAGTATTTGCGAAATTGTGTCCTGTCATTTCGGATCCCTGAGGCGAGCTGTTGCCGACCGATCGATCGATAATGCTTCCCTGTTCACTACCTGTTTCAATGTCTACACCATTGTTTGCAGCCCGCTCCATTTCCCTATGCACAATTACCAAATTACTACTTTGAACATCAGTTAATTCATTACTCGGTGGCGCTAACACACTGCTTTCGTTTTCACTGTCATTTCTCAGTTTACTTTGGAGCCTAGTATTACGTTTTTCACACGCCATTATTGTCACAGTATTTCACACGACAACACAGAAAAACACAATTTGAAGAGCAAAAATAAGAGAACACATTAACATAGCACTGAAAATAATATTTAGTTAATTGCAAGCGCAGCTGCGAAAAACTTGCTGCAAATCTACATGCATGCCACAACTGTTTTACTGTACAACAATGAAAAACTACAACTACAAAGGAAATTCTCTCTATAATTACGCGCTAGCAATAAACAAAATCTACACTAATTACACAAACTACAAGAAAAAATCAGAAGATTCCAGTGAGGTATCCTCGGCTAAGGGTCGACATATGAAACGTCCCCTTTTGAACAATTATACATGTCTGTGCTTAAACTGACACACAATATTTTGTTAGCGCAACGCAATCTGACTTTCAAAATTCCCTACAAAAGAATGGCCCTGACTAACATTAAACTATACCTTTCACAAATCACTTACCTCACAAAAATCTTCGCTGCTCACGCTACTGCAATACAGCAAGCGCCACTACTGCCAGCTTGATATCATCATATATAAATATAGCAGTTCATGACAAATTTCAAAACTCCGCCATCTCTCTCCCCACATCCACCACTGCTGGCGGCTCACCTCCAACTGCGCAGCGCTACGCGCTGTTCACAGCCAGCTGCCTAACACTAGAATGGCGAGTATTACAACAATGCAAAGCAGACACAGACTGCACACAGCACAGCCAGTGATTTTCATACAGAGGTGGCGTTACCAATAAAAAAACCTAAACAGCCTACTCACAAAGGTTCTGTAGTAGTAACACAAAATTCATATTGCCAGGTGGTAAATTTATTGGGTTCATTGCCGGTGGTTTCACGCCTACTTCTCAGTATTATGAGTAGGGTCTTGCATTTCTTTGCGTCGATTATTTCACCGTTTTTCTGTCTCTCTTTCTCTCTCTCTAACACACACACACACACACACACACACACACACACACACACGCACACACAGTACTGCAAATATTGCATTCTCATGTATACCTGAAATAACGCGGCCGAGTTCTCTTGCTGACGCAATCGGTATTCTTGGAGAAATACTGCTATCCAAAGAAATCCACTCGGGGAAATAGCAGTTTCCAGAGAAAGAGAAAATTGTTCTGCAATGTTTATTTGTCGGCCGCGCGACGGGACTGCCGGTGGTAGGAGTCCCAAACTCGGCAGAGTGTTTCATTCGATTCCTCGGGCGGCGGTAGAGCTCTGCGGTGAGGAGTGGTTCTAAAGTTTCCTATAGGAAACGGAAGGGAAGGAGAGGAGAGGAAAGGTACACCGCAGCGCGCCACTAGCCACGTGGCTCGCCGGAGAAGTCTTTCCCTCTCTGGAGAGCCGAGCCGCCACACAAGAGAAGGGCGTCTCTCCAGCACGTGTTCCAGCGTCCAGCAGTTCCACTGAGGGCCGCGCAGCGGGTCTCGCCTCCACAGTTTCCTAACACCGTTAGCGATCTCCACTAGCTTCTCGTAGGTATTACTTGCAGGTCTTACGCGAACGGTCTACATCTCAGAATTGCATACATACTCCTAATGCCACCATATATATGTTGTATGGCGGTCTCAGTGAAGAGGACAGCTGCAAAGACGGCCGTTATTTTGGAACCAAAACGACTGTTAAAAAAGACGTTTAGGCCGTCTTTTTTGCAGTCGCGAGAGTAAATTGCTGATTCACGTAACAGCACTTTATTCGTCCTGAAGCGGACTGCAGCAAAGATAGTCGTTATTTTGAAACTAAAACCACTAGCGAAGCCGACTTTTCCAGCCGTCCTCTGCAACGTTGCGCTTCAGATCGACTTAATGGCTATAAGAGTATGAAGACACGACAGGTGAATCTCGGCACTTAGCCGAGCTACACTTCTTCATGTTTGGTGAGGACTGGTAGACAGACGATACCTGAGACTTTTTAGTGCCTGTCAGCTACTAAGAGGGAGGGAGAGTTAGGCAGATATCACTGGAAGCTGGTTCGCTGACTCGACTGGCGAATTTGTGCTGGCCACATTGAGGAAAGAATTACGCTTGAGCCATTGTAAATCATATATCTGCATCTATACTCTGCATGCCACATAACGTAACGCAGTAACTACCCACCCTGACACCTGACTTCCCCCTTCACCCCTCCGTTCTCGCCCTCCTTTACGCATGTCACATATCCCTCCCCCTCCCTCAACCCCACCCCCACCCGCACTTCTACTTACGCAGTCACGGTGTTTGGAAAGAACGATTGTTGCTAAGCCGCTTAGTGAATTTGAATGATGCAGCATTTGATTTCTCTACTGCCTCCTCTCCTCTTCCAGAGACCATTTGTTAAGCCCCTTCCCTGTCTAATGTGTGCCATGTAGTTTTAGCTCCAAGGTCTTTTCTACGTAATATATAGAGAAGAAAGCAACATACTGGTTGACTCTTTTAGGAAGGTACGTTGGAAATTTATTTGTAAAGTGCACTGATATGTTTCCTGCCTCTCTTATGGTGTTTGCCACTGGAGTTCGATCATATGCATGACGATTTGATGCTTACTAGAAGAGTCTGTGAAGAAATGCCTGCTCCTCTTTGGATCTTCTCATTTCCTCTTCTATCATATGCGACAAGAGTTCCTGTTCGAACGAGGGTCTTATATACTATCTCCTTCCTTCTTTAGGATTATTCCAGTGAATTGTCTGAATTATTCCTTTCCTGCAATTAATTTTATGTTGCGATAATAAAAATTTATGCGAGACTAGGACTCGAACAAGGATCCCGACTGGTATTAATTTTCATTCATGGCTTCACATTCATTATGTTGCAGGTTCAGCGTATCTGAACTGTTGCCTGATAGAAGTTCATGTAACAGCAACATTTTGTGCATTTAATTCATTTCATACAATATTTTTTGATTCAATGTTATGAAAAAGGAAGTTGCTACTCACCATATAGTGGAGATGCTGAGTCGCAAGTAGGTACAACAAACAGTATGTCGCAGATTAGCTTACGGCCAGTCAAAAATACAGACACACACGTACACCCACGCAAACGCTGTCGTGTGCGTGTGAGTTGCGTTAGCGTGAGTTTGTGTGTGTGTGTCTATTTTTCACGAAGGCCATACTGGTCGATATCTAATTTGTGACATACTTTTCGTTGTGCCTATCTGTGACTCAGCATCTTCGCTATATGGTGAGAAGCAACTTTCCTTTTCATAATATTGTTACATTACATCCTGGATTTTCCACAGTTTAATATTTCTGTTTCTTTACTTAAACAGTTGGTCATATGACTTTACCCGACTCTGAGGGTCGCATTTGTAGAATACACAAGAAAAAACACCAGGAAGAAAACCTGAAATCACTGTGTAGAAGCTGTTGCATATGTTTCTGCGAGGACCTGTAATAAATATTTATGTACGCATACGCAAATGACAAAATCACTTAAACTGCCTACAGAGGTCCAAAAACTTCGATGGTAGTATCGATTCTCTTTTCTTACGCACCAACTTGCAGATTGCGAGGAAGACACAGCGAGAGTTCTACAGTGAAAGTATTGTCATCCTGTGTGCACTTAAAACATGAGTAACGAGTAAAGAAGACATATGAAGACTGGAGGCCTTAGAGACGTTGAAGTGTTGGAGGATGGAATGAATAAGTTGAACTGATAGGTGAAAAAAGAGGAGGTACCGAAAAGGGTGGGAGAACAAAGATAACAAGAGAATAATGATAACAAAAGGGAAGCAAGCAAAAATGGATACGATATAGGGTAAGAAAAAAAAACTCAAAGAAAACACACACCACGAAGGAATTGTCCGCATGAGACTGAGATCGGTAGATGTGATATACACGTACAAACAAACAAATGATTTCAATTTCAGGAAAACTGGATGATTTATTCAAGAGAAATAGCTTCACGAAATGAGCAAGTCAGTAACGCGATAGTCAACCAACTATTCTTGTGCAGGCAGTTATTAGCCTTGACATTGGTAGATAGTGTTTCTGGACGTCCTCCTGAGGGATATTGTGCCAAAATCCGTCCAATTGGCGTCTTAGGTCGTCAGTGTCCCGAGGAGCGAGGAGGGTCCTGCCCATAATGCTCCAAACATTCTCAATTGATGAGAGATCCGGCGACCTTGCTCGCCAACGTAGGGTTTGGCACGCACGAAGACAAGCAGTACAAAATCTCCTGTATGTGGGCTGATATTATCTTGCTGAAATGTAAGCACAGGACAGCTTGCCACGAAGGGTGACAAAACAGGGCGCCATGGATGGCAACCACAAGGGTTCTGCTATAAAAAGAAATGGCACCCCAGTCTATCACTCCTGTTTGTTAGACTGTAAGTTGGGAGACAGTCGACTAGGCTTCCCACCGCTGTCTGACACGTCTTTGCTCGTTATCGGGGCCTGGAATCTGATTGACTGGAGTAGATTTCTCTCCAGTGATTGGTCCTGGTTCGAGATGGGCTCCGATGACCAGAGAAGACGTGTCTGGAGATGCTCCGGAGAGCGGTGGGATAACAACCAGACTGCCGCTCGCCATACGGCCTGGTAACCAGGAATGGTGGTCTGGGGTGTCATTTCTTTTCATAGCAGGACCCCTTTGGATCTTATTCTTACAACACATCGGTACGACTATATTACAAGCCCCTTATTCTCTCCCTTCATGGCAATACATCCCGGACTTATATTCCAGCAAGATAATGCGCGCCCACATAGGGTGAGATTTTCTACTCCTTATCTCATTGCGTGCCAAGCTTTTCCGTGGCCAGCAAGACAGCCGGATCTCTCCCCAATTGAGAAAGTGTAGAGCACTATGAGTAGAATCCGCCGATTAGCTCGGTTTTATGTCTATCCAAGGCTCCAGATGACCAGAATTCGTCCCGATATCCCTTAGGAGAACATCTGACAACACCGTCAATCAGAGCCGAGCCGAATAACTGCTTGCATAGGGGCCACATGCGGATCAACGCGTTATTTACTTGCTCAATTTGTGAAACTATTTCTCTTGAATAAATCACCCAATTTATGTGAAATTGTAATCATTTGTTTGCCTACACGTGTACATCACACAGATTTCCTCACATTCGGATAGTGCCTTGTGGTGATAATTTTGATCTGTCTTAGAGTGTATATTAAAAGGCTGCAGGGGCCTATGGAAAGGTATGTGGAAGAGGAGACCAGGAGGAAGAGATATCTAACTGTGGGCGATGTAATGGAGGGCAGCATCAAGGAATAAATGGTGGACCACCTGAAATGGAGAAGCAAAGGCGTGTTAATCCAAAAGCAATGATGATGGTGACACATCGAGTGGCATTATGGGGTTATGATCTACAGAATAATATTATATTACTAGTATTACATATATCTCTCTATTGTGCAGGTAATTCTGTTGCACAGTCCACTGTACCGCAAGTGACTTAGTTAATCAATCTGTAAGCGTCAGCCTAAATTTTGAAATTGTGGGATACAGAGTTCGGAAAAAATCCTACGTTTTTTAACAGTACAACTGCCTCAGTGACAGGAACATATCGATGACGGTCACCTACATAAAGCTGTAAAGAGGAAGGCGGCTGTTTGATTTAGAGAACTGCCTCCGTTAATGACAGGGAAGGGCGGCCCACGGGTGTGACGGCTGCTTGTCGCAGCGGACATTCATTGCCGCCTGTTTGCCGCTCTGCGGTGACCCGCACTACGCTACGGTGTGGTGGGCGGCCGCCCACGGCAGGCGTTTCACTTCTACCCGCAGCATTTACGCGAGAGTACGCCGGCGCATCGCATTTCAATGGCCTGAAGCTAACCAAAACAGCGCAGCGTTGCCGTTTTGTTCGTTTTGTAACGTCAAAACGGATTCCGGGATACATTTACGCTAGTTATTCGTCCTGCACGTTTGAATGCAGCTAAGTATTTCACTGATAGCTACAATAACATCGAACGATAACAGTATACAACTATTCTTATGCTGCTGGAACAACATGAGTTTCCACTAAACATTGCTCACAGAGCTCTTTGTAATTTTCGACGGCAACTGCGAAAATGTCAGTAACTACATGGAGATCAATACGCATGCTTGTCGGATAATTTACTTGCAGTTAAAGTCCGTTGCTCATTGAGCTCTTAAGCAGTTCTTCACGGTAATAAGAAATTTATGCATCGGTTTTTGATCTAATTCTAAACTGTGTGGAAGAGCACATTTTTTTACTGCACTATATGAATTCAGCAATTATTTAAAGAAGACACACATATGTTTCAACAAGGATACAAAAAAGAAATATTAAACTTATAGCTATCATTCGTATTACCAAAACTATTATTTAACACGACTAAATTTCATTTCTTTAGGAATGTTATTTGTCATCTTTACCATGGGCAAATTCCTGTAGTGGTGCATAGTCACCAAAGTAACTCAACCAGAAGGAATCCACGTGTTAATTTGTATTGTCTTTATTTCGAATTTAATAAAAAGTTGAGGTACAGTATTTTCATATTCGTAGATGTACTTTCCCGTTCTTGTCAATACGGTACCAGAACGTTTAAGTTCTACCACTGTAAAGACGGAAGATCCGCGATTCGGAATGTCAGAACTGTGCAGTAAGTAGTGGCAGGAACACCACCACAAAACCACGCAGCACTATCACTCCAAACCATCGACTCTTGGAGAGAGATTTTAACCGTGTTCAACCCAATGGTAAAGTATCGAACTATTTTTCTCCGAATCGTACAGTTTGGGGGAAAAGAAATGAGAGTAATTACTTTTGGAAACCTTTTATCAGACAAAGCCTGTTATAACAATAAATTGTTTCGCTTAATAAAACGGCCGCCAGCCCAAATCGGGCACAGTGTCTACACAAAAAGATGAAGTCAATTTTCGACACTGAATAAATAACTACTTTCACTTACTACGGTCACTTGGGAGTAAGCACTACTAATCCCACTTTCTGTTACTTATGGAATTTATCACTATACTTCAGTAATTATTTAAAGAAGACACACATATGTTTCAACATGAATACAAAAAAGTATTATACTTATAGCTATCATTCATATGACCAAAACTATTATTTAACACGACTAAATTTCATTTCTTTAGGACTGTTATTTGTTAACGTTTTACTAACACCAATATTCGTCTAGCTTTTTTTGACATGTAGAAGCAACACGAACAATTACTGTTAAGATTGTTGCAGTTAAACAATTATGTTACTTTACTTTCTGAAATACTATTGAAAACTTATCCTCATGGTCACGCAAAGCGGTGGTCCTTAAACTGATACGTGCAAACTTTAGTATTTAATAATGATTTTCAGAATTTACTACCAAGACAGTACTATTGCCAGTAATTTCATATTATTCAAGCTTCAATAAACATCAGGATATTCGGAATAAATTTGTTTAGGTAAGGACCCTACTGAGGTAAATGACATAGGAAAATCACGGTTAAACACAAAGGTAAATTTAACACTTATATTCCACTGATTGAAGATGGATGGTTCACACTGTGATACACCTCTAAAGTACTTTGCCTGTTACTAATGTCGAAGGTGGCGTGAGGCGGTGCTGCGTAGTAACATTGCGCAGGTACGGCTCTTGATGTAGATAGCTCTGTCTTCCTCTTGGTGGCGACGATAAAATTGCAAATTTCTGAGCTATTAATTTATTGCCATACTACGCCACTCATGTAGAACACGTCCGAGGCCAAAACCAAGTCTTGCAGGTAAATTCGGGGCCTGTAATGCTTGACCAACGTAATGCGTGTTCACCACTTGCAGGGCAGCTACCGACTGTGTGAGCCATTTGTGCGCCAATTCTCACTCGCGCGCCCCACCACCTTTTCGATTCCACCACAGAACGGAGTTCCGTTCTACCTATGATTCCTACACCTTTTCATTTTACACTTCTGCTTACAAAAAACCTAAGTATGAACCATCTACAATTCCATGACAGCATATACATACAAAACTGACATAATTAATTACAGTTGTACTTGAAGTATTACATAATTATTTACAAAATATGTTTTAATACATTTATTCCACCTACGTCAAAGAGGTTATTTTAAACAGATAAGCTACACTTAACAAAAGCTTACTCTCGTTATAGTATTTTCTTAATTTTTCAAAATTATTATGGGACAAAAGTATTTAAAAGATACAGATTAATGGCAGTATTATATTTACAATAGCATTACAAGGGAAAGTCCTGTATCCTCAGCAGCAACAAGTCTTATTAATACGTCGAACAATGAAGCTTATCCCCTCTTAGTAACTACAGCGTTAATCATTTACTAAGAAGAAGGGAAGAAAATATCAACCATTTGAAGTTCGGCCATTACAGAGTGCAAGTGACTTTTATAAATAGGTGATTTAACGTCCAAGTGCAAAAATATCGACATACACATTCAAAGCTTCCTACAAATAAATACATCTGGTTAAAAATGGTTGGTGTGCCACTGGATGGCTGTTTCTGGCTTTTGCATCTTTACTATAACGTTTGCTATTGGCAGTATGATTCTTCTCATTATAGTACTTCTAAGTGTTCCGCCGCATCAGGTTGCAAAAGTCTTTGAAAGGCTAAAATAGCTTTATAACCGATTTTTCGTCTGTGTTGCATGTGCCTTCCTGATAGCTTTGACTAACCTGTCCTCTCAGGAAGGCCGAAAAGTCGGTTATATTAATATTTGACAATTTTAAGTATTTTTATAAGAAGACCCAGAAGCATTTTAATGTGAATGGAATGGGCCGCCGAAGACCACTTATTTATATTGTGGTATTTGGTAAATGGATATTTATATTTGTTAGTAATGGATCTATAGCGAATATCGACGTTATCGATTTCCAAGATATTTCTGCGCGTTTTGCGAGAAAATCATACAAGTTCTCATGAACTAGCAGAACTGACGAATGCTTTTACGTAAATAAATAAGATTACATTTTAATGCTTAATGAACAAATAACAGTTTATTAACAGATGGAGTTAAGAGTTATAACACACAAAAATATTTTTCCAAAAACGTGTAAAACTTGAGGAAATGTATAAAATATTTACTTAACTTCTCCGCGAAAGTTAGTGTCAGGAAGAGGACGTTCAGCCTAATTCCAATTAGGAGGAGTTGTGTTTGAAGAATGTTCTGACGTCATACTATATGACGTCTCTCTTACCTGTTCGTTAGAACTAATGATGTTGGACTGAGGCAATCTTCTCGCCCCAAGACTGAGCCACCGCCCTTTACAAGCGCCCCTCCCCGGAGGAAAGATAAGATGAAAATACAGCCCCGGTGATAGAAGGCTTCCACATTACAGTGGAACGTTAATGGGTTTAGGACCCATTTAGAGAAACTTAAACTGCTACTGCAGGAATGCCCACTGTGCCCCTGGTTACAGGAAACACATTTTAAAGCCACCGACACCTCTGTGCTACGTGGCTATACCCTCCACCGAAAGGGACATGTCCAGGGACAGATCCAAGGGAGGTGTTATTGTGTTTGTCAGTAATGTGCATCCCTCCTCTGCTCTCCCCCACGCTACTGAACTACTGGCAGCTGCTGTTGAAAAATAAGGGTGTCGGAGGACGACAGTTTGCTCGCTGTATCTACCTCCTTTCTTTCTTTCATCAGTCTCCTGACTAGTTTGATGCGGCCCACCACGAATTCCTCTCCTGTGCTAACCTCTTCATCTCAGAGTAGGACTTGCAACCTACGTCATCAATCTCTGTCTACAGCTTTCCCCCTCTACAGCTCGCTCTAGTACCATAGATGTCATTCCCTCATGTCTTAACAGATGTCATATCATCCTGTCCCTTCTCCTTATCAGTGTTTTCCACATGTTCCTTTCCTCTCCGATTCTGTGCAGAATCTCCTCATAACTTACCTTATCAGTCCACCTAATTCTAAACATTCGTCTGTAGCACCTCATCTCAGATGCTTCGATTCTCTTCTGTTCCGGTTTTCCCACAGTCCATGTTTCACTACCATACAATACTGTACTCCAGACGTACATTCACAGTAATTTATTCCTCAAATTAAGGCTGATATTCGATATTAGTAGACTTCTCTTGGACAGGAATGCCTTTTTTGCCATAGCTGGTCTACTTTTGATGTCCCCCTTGCTCTGTCCGTCATTGTTTATCTTACTGCCTAGGTAGCAGAATTCCTTAACTTCATCTACTTCATGAACATCAATCCTGATATTACGTTCCTACTAGTAGTTCTCGTTTTTGCTACTTCTTATTACTTTCGTCTTTCTGCGATTTACTCTCAAGCCATATTCTGTACTCATTAGACTGTTTATTCCGTCCAGCAGATCTTGTAATTCTTCTTCATTTAAATCAAGAGAGCAATGTCATCAGCGAACCGTATCACTTATATCGTTTCACCTTGAATTTTAATTCCGCTCATGAACCTTTCTTTTATTTCCATCATTGCTCCCTCGATGTACAGATTATGCAGTAGAGACGAAACGCTACATGCTTGCCTTACACCCTTTTTAATATGAGCACTTCGTTCTTGGTCGTCCACTCTTCTTACGGCTGTTGTGCATATTGTATATGGCCTGATTCTCCCTATGGCTTACCCCTACTTTATTCAGAATTTCGAACGTCTTGCACCATTTTACATTGTCGAACCCTTTTTCCAGGTCGACAAATCCTATGAACGTGTCTTGATTTTTTCTTTAGAATTGCTTTCATTATTAACCGCAACCTCAAAATTACCTCTCTCGTGCCTTTACCTTTCCTAAAGCCAAACTGATCGTTATCTAGCGGACCCTCAATTTTCTTTTCCATTCTTCTGTGTATTATTCTTGTAAGCAACTTGGATGCATGAGCTATTAAGCTGATTGTGCGATATTTCTCGCACTTGTCAGCACTTGCGGTCTTCGAAATTGTATGGATGATACTTTACCAAAAGTTGGATTGTATATCGCCAGACGCATACATTCTACACATCAAAGTGAATACTCGTTTTGTTTTCACTTCTCCCAATGAATTTAGAAATTCTGATGGAATGTTATCTATCCCTTCAGCCTTATTTGATCCTCCAAAGCTCTTTTAAATTCTGACTCTAATACTGAATCCCATATCCCTTCTAAATCGACTTCTGTTCCTTCTTCTATCACATTAGAGAAATCTTCCCCCTCATACAGGCTTTCAATGTATTATTTCCACCGAAGGTTGTTTTCCCTGTGTGCTCAGTCTGTCCTAGCGACAATAATTTCTTTTTTGATGTCTTCACATTTTTGCTGCAGCCATTTCGTCTTAGTTTCCCTGCACTTCCTATTTATTTCATTCTTCAGCGACTTGTATTTCTGTATTCCTGAGTTTCCAGGTCCATTTGTGTACTTCCTCCTTTCATCCATCAATTGAAGTATTTCTTCTGTTATCCAAGATTTCATCGCAGTTACCTTCTTTGTATCTATGTTTTTCTTCCGAACTTCTGTGGTGGCCCTTCTCACATATGTCCATTCCTCTTCAACTGCCCATATTCTCCTGTAACCTTTTCTTCTACTCCTTCTCCTACAACTGCATTCCAGTCCCCCAGGACTACTAGATTTTTATCCCGCCTTACATACTGTATTATCCTTTTCATTATCCTCACACACTTCCTCTATCTTTTCATCTTCAATTTGCGACATCGGCATGTATACCTGAACTAACGTTGTCAGTATTGGTGTGCTGTCGATTCTTGTAACAGCAATCCCGTCACTGAACTGTTCACAGTAACACACTCTCTGCCCTACTTTCCTATACTGTTGTTATTACCCTATACTTATCTGATCAGAAATCCTTGTCTTCTTCCCAGTTTACTTCACTGACCCCGACCATATCTAGATTGAGTCTCTGAATTTCCATTTTCCGATTTTCTAGTTTCCCTACCAGGTTCAAGCTTCCAACATTCTATGCCCCGACTCGTAGAACGTTATTCTTTCGTTGATTATTTAAGCTTTTCTTCATGGTAAGCTCCCCCTGGGCAGTTCCCTCCCGGAGATCCGAATCTATTGCCAATGGAGAGATCATCATGAAACTTTTTCAATTACAGGCCACATGTCCTGTGGATACACGTGTCTTTAATGCAGTGGTTTCCATTGCCTTCTGCATCCTCATGCCGTTGATCATTGCTGATTCTTCCGCCTTTAGGGGCAGTTTGTCACCCCTAGGGCAAGAGAGTGCCCTGAACCTCTGACCGCTGCTCCGCCCTCTTTGACAATGCCGTTGGCAGAATGAGGGTGACTTCTCATGCCGGAAGTCTTCGGTCTCCGATGCTGATTATTAATCAAAATTTAAGCAGCGGCGGGATTTGAACCCGCGACCGAAGACATTTTCATTGTGAATTAAAGACGCTACCCCCTTTTTTTTATTCATTTTGTTCGTTTTTGTTCGTTGCATCTGCTCGGTGCGGACGTCGTAAGACATCCGTTTAAGTTCGTTGTTGATCGATTAACTCAGTTTTTTTTTCTTTTTATTACAGAGGGAGCTAACCCTCTGACCGAACACGCTGAGCTACCGTGCCGGCACCCCTAGACCACGACGGTAAGAGAACATCCGCACGAAGCTATATATTGCAGGCTGCCATAGATCTTGTGGAACAACTCCAACGACCATTCCTGCTATTGGGGGACTTTGTGCGGATCGACTACTTCCCTCCCGTCGGATTTTGGAGAACCTCATGACGTCTCACGGGCTGTGCATCCTCAACATAGCTACTGGGTCATTCGAAACCATCGATCTCTCTTTCTGCTCTCCAGCCTTCGCAGACTATGTTCAATGGAGGTCATTGACGACTTCAGTTCCAATGTCCACTTCCCACTCTGCTCTCACCTACTGGATGGAACACTACCTGAAGAGAAGCCACTAACGTTGGTCTTTCAAGATCGTAACAACGTCCAGGAATAGGTGGACCACATCGTGCGAGTAATCGATCATGTCGCTGATTTATCCATCCCAAAGTCCTCAAATCATCTTGGAAGGTGATGTGTACCTTTGTACCTTTATGGACAGGTGAGTGCCGTTCAACCATCCAGGATAGGTGTGCTGTTCTTCGCCGATTCAATGCCGCCGTACAGCAGACAACCTCATAGCGTTTCAAGTCGCGCGAATCAAGGCTCGACGCATAATTAAGGAGACCAGCAAAGGTCATGTCAAGCGTTCCTGAACTCTGTCAATCGTTACACTTGTTCTACGAAAGTATGGGAAACCATCAGGAGGACTTCTTGCAAGCGCAGTGATTTACCGATAGCAGTAGAGCTGAAACAGGGATGTCTTCAAATAGCGCCCAGAGACATCACTGGAGACTCTTCCAGAGAATTTTGCACAAAATACTGCCATTGCCAGCCATGATCCGGAGTTTCGTCGCTACATTGCGATTGTAGAGAGGGGAAAATTGGGCTTTAGATCCAATAATTCTGAGACTTACAACTGACTTTTTTCCACGAGGGATGTGGAATCGGCCCTATCTGAGACTAATACTGTATCCAGTCACGACCAAATCCAGTACTGCGTACTTTCACATTTGCCAGCAGCGTCAAAGGGAGTCCTGCTCGAATGTTTTCAACTTATATGGCAGACAGGCAACTTCCCCAACTCGTGAAGAGAGGAAATTTTGATTCCTCTCCACAAACAAGGAAAGGACCGCGCATGTCCCAGTAATTATGACAGTATCACCTTAACGAGCTGTGTAGGAAAGACCTTGGAGCGAATGGTTAACTATCGTCTGGTCTGGCTGTTAGAGACCATAGCAGCTGTCAGTGTGGATTCCGGAGAACTCAATCCGCCATCGACAACCAGATGTTGTTATAGGCGGCTATTTAGCAGTCTTTCTTACCCAAACACCACTGTATTGACATCTTCTTTGATATCTGTAAGGCATATAATACCACTTGTAGATACAATATTCTAGCGCAACTGCATCAGTAGGGCTTTCATGGCCACCTCCCCATCCTCATGAAGTCTTTCCTGTCTCAGTGATTTTTTAGGAGCTGAGTTGGTGACTCGCTGTCAGATTGCTTGGAGCAGGGTAGTGTTTTAAGTGTTACGCTCTTTGTCATAGTCATAAATAATATCACGTCTTCGGTAAGCAGTCCTGTACAGTGCTCCTTATATGTGGTAGAGTTTGCTTTCTCAGTTCTTCCACCAGTGTTGCAACAGCGAGCCGTGAATTGCAACTCTCACTGTGTAGGAGCGGGTGCAAAGACGGATTTTCAGTTTCCTGCCGATACGCGTGTGTGCCTTCTTTTAACCGTCCTCATTGTATTTTTAATTTATCTGCCTTGCATATGAGAGACACATCCTACATTCTTGAGACTCTAGCTCTCATTTTTGGCTGCAAATGGTCGTGATTGCCGTACTTGAGAGAACTGAAAGCCAGAACCCTGAAGGCACTGAACGTCCAAGTGCCTTAGCCAGAGGTCCTTGGGAGCAGGGAGGGCACGTCTGCTCCAGTTTTATACTGCTTCCGTGCGTCCCCGACTACACTGTGGGTGCTTGGTGCATGGATCAGCGAGGACTCATTTGATGATCATTGACACTGTCCACCATGAGGGGATTCACCTGGTCACAGGCGCTCATAGATGCAGTCCTTGTGCTAAGACTGGGGAACCACCACTCAGCATCCGGCGGCAGCTCCTCACAGTGCAGCAAGCGTGTAAGTTCTTCGCAGCTCCAATTCCTCCAGCATATCATACTGTTGCTCATCCGCCTCTAGAACACCTTTCATCCAACCGTCCCCGAGCGACAGTGCCATTTTGGATCCGCGTGCAGCATGTGCTGGAGTCAGTGTGGAGCTAGTACATCCACAAATCCAGGGTTTCAACCATCTGCCGTCCTAGTTACTGCAGTGGCCAAACGTCATTTTAGATTTAGTTTGGTACAGAAGAGCCTGTGCAACACCAATATCGATTGTAAGTAGGTTATACTATGCAAATGTGTATATGTAACTATGAAGTGGTTGTTATTTACTAATGAAGGTCATTGAATTGTCAGAGGGCAAGTTGAAGTATTATAAAGAAACTAAATATATTTAAAAATAAGGAAATTTTATAGTATGTGTCTGCTCATGAAACAGAAATTGTACTTTGAATGCCGGTTCATGCTTAGGGAATTTGAATTGTGTAGTATAAAAGATGTAGGGAACCCCCTCCGCTAAGGAACTGGCTAGTGGGTGAGCACGCTACGCAGTCAGTGGGTGGCCTATGTACGGTTAATATCGAGGGTGCCAAGTGAGACATTTGGAAACTGATCTATATTGAATATTCGGCTGTCGAATGGTGCTCTTGGTATTATGGAATGGCTCTAAAACAAGAAAAATACGTCGCCTAGAAGAATTTGTAAAGGTCATTCAACTTCAAGAGCGTGGGACCAGTTAGCCGCCACAGTGCTTGCCACCACTATTGCGCCACTGCTCCGAAAACTTCAGGAACACAGATATGTATTACAGCATTTACCAGTATATTTGTGTGAGTGTTTGCAGTAATAATCGAAGTGCTATAAACTCGTCTTTTGAGCCCTACATACGGTCAAATAACTAAAATTCCTCCCAGAGAGTAACGCTAGTTTGTGAGAGAGCGTTATATTTGGCGCCAACTTGCAAAATACTGTTATACTTGCACTTCTGTTCCTAATGCAATATTTTCTCACATTTTATATGAACACCACAACTATGTAGTTGCCTTTGCGGATGGGTTTAGGCAGGGCGATTCCGTTGGTTGCCCTGTCGGTTTCCCGGATCGGCTCCTGAAGGTCTGACTGCTTCAAGATTTTACTTTCTTCGACGCAGAATTATATGCGATCTTCCGGGCACTGAAGCAGATGAGATGTTCTTCCAGTGCTAAATTTCTTTTCTGTACCCATTCCCTGAGTGCCCTTCACTCTCCCCACCTTTTGTATCCGATAAAGTAATCCAAAATATCCAGGATGCCCTCCTCCAACTCCAGCTACTGGGAAAGGAGGTGTCATTTTGCTGGGTACCAGGACACTGGGTATTGAGGGGATCGAAAGCAGCCAAGGAGGCGTGTCGTGATGCTCATTTATTTGAGTGTGCCATCCCCCTGCATGCTATCACATCGCTGTTCTGGTACAAAGCCATGCGTTGATGGGAAGATGAATGGCTGGAAAGGACCAACAATAAGCTCCGTGTATTAAAACGGACAACTCGGCCGTGGCGTACCTCTTTCCAGCCACTTTGACGAGACGAGGACCTTCTTATTCGTGTTCGCATTCGCGACAACCCCACGACGTGTATCTGCTTACTCCTGCGTCCGGCAAGAGGACTCTTCGATTTGTGGCGCTTGTTGTGTGCAGATCACTGAGATCACTGTGCACCGCATTTTTTTGGACTGCGTTTTATATTTCGATCAGGGGGCCGTGGTGGATCAGCCCCCTACACTATGTGATCAAAAGCATCCGGACACCTGGCTGAAAATGACAAGTTCGTGGCGCCTTCCATCGGTACTGTTGGATTTCAGTGTGGTGAAACTTCCTGGCAGACTAAAACTGTGTGCCGGACCGAAAGTCGCAATCGGGAACTTTGCCTTTCGCGGGCAAGTGCTCTACCAACTGAGCTACGCCAGCACGACTCACGACCCGTCCTCAAAGCTTCAGTTCTGCCAGTACGTCGTCTCCTACCTTCCACACTTCATAGAAGCTCTTCTGCGAACCTTACAAGGTTCCCCCGAGATACAAAGATCCCGAGTTCGAAACTCGGTCCGGCACAAAATTTTAATCTGCCGGGAAGTTTCGTATTAGCACACACTCCGCTGCAGAGTGAAAATCTCATACTGGATTCAATATGGTTTTGGCCCACCCTTAGCCTTGATGAAAGCTTCCACTCTCCCAGGCTTATGTTCAGTCAGGTGCTGCAAGGTTTCTTGGGGAATGGCAGCCCATTCTTCACGGAGTGCTGCGATGAGGAGAGGTATCGGTGTCGGTCGGTGAGGCCTGGCAGGAAGTCGGCTTTTCAAAACATCCCAAACGTATTCTATAGGATTCGGGATCTGTGCAGGCGAGTCTATTACAGGAATGTTATTGTCGTGTAACCACCGCTGATAACCACGCCGTTGAGCGCCCCACAAACCCAACCAACCCAGTGTAACCACTACGCCACAGGTCGTTCATTATGAACAGGTGCTCGATCGTGTTGAAAGATGCAATCACCATCGCCGAATTCCTCTTCAACAGTGCGAAGTAAGAAGGTGCTCAAAACATCAATGTAGGCCTGTACTGTGATAGTGCCACGCAAAACAACAAAGGGTGCAAGCCCCCTCCGTGAAAAACGCGACCATACCATAACATCACCGTTTCCGAATTTTACTGTTGGCACTACACACGCTGGCAGATGATGTTCCCTGGGCAATCGCAATCGCCATACCGACACCCTGCCATTGGATCGCGACACTGTGTACCGTGATTCGTCACTAAAATTTAAATTTGTCGGAAGTTACTATATGACAAAACTGCTAAGGTCATCGGTCTCTAGGCTTACACACTACTTAAACTAACTTTCACTAACGACAACACACACACCCATGCCCCAAGGAGGACTCGAATCGCCGACGGATGGAGCCGAAAGGCGCCTTATACCGCACGGCAACCCAACGAGGCAATTCGTCACTCCACCCAACGTTTTTTCACTGTTCAATCGTCGAACGTTTACGCTCCTTACACCATGCGAGGCGTCGTTTGGCATGATGTGTTACTTATGAGCAGTCGCTCGACCATGGAATCCAAGCTTTCTCACCTCCTGGCTAACTTGCAGTGGATCCTGATGCAGTTTGGAATTCTTGTGTGACGGTCTGGATAGATGTCTGCCTATTACACATTACGACCCTCTTCAATTGTCGGCGGTCTCTGTCAATTAGCAGACGAGGTCGACCTGTGCGCTTTTGTGCTGTACGTGTCCCTTCACATTTCCACTACACTGTCACATTGGAAACATTGGACCTAGAGATGTTTTGGAGAGTTGAAATCTCGCGTACAGACGTATGACAAAAGTGACACCCATCACCTGAACACATTCGAAGTCCATGAGTTCCGCGGAGCGCCCCATACCGCCCTCTCACAATGTATAATGACTACTGAGGTCGCTGATATTGAGTACCTGGCAGTAGGTCGCTGCACAATGCACCTAATATGAAAAACGTATGTTTTTTGTAGTATCCGGATACTTTTGATCACGTAGTGTATTTTAAGCAATGCCTAAACGAACCGGTTCACATTTTAAGGCTATGTGAGTTATCCAACATTTTTTCAAAGGTTTTAGGGTGATAGTTTTAATGTGCCAGCAGGGTGATTGGCTCACCGAAGTTTTTTGAAAGCGGTCAGTCAGTCACGTTTCCTTGTGCTTTTCTTTTAGCTCTTCTGTGTTATGTTTTCTCTGTGGATTAATTTCGTGTGTAGTACTTTCCCTCTTTCTGAGCTGTTTTAGCGCATTTGAGATAGTGACTGGGTGGTCATTTCGAGTGCATGAGTTATAGTGCACATTTACTGTGTGGCAAGTCGAGGTACAGATGACTACCATGGATTTTAGTGACTTCGAATGATATCCCGTGAAGATCTATGACTAATTTTTGTTTGACTAGGTTCCTGAAATAGAGTTCCGTTTCAACAAAATATCATAGTTGTGGCAAGGTCGCTTTGTGAGATTTTGAGTTGATGGGAGAGTACATTAATTTTGGTGGTGACGAAGTCCAAGTGTTAGTGTTTGCTATTGAAGTGGTGGTTTATGGTTTCAGAATCATCTGTGATGACCTGTTAGTTCGACGTTTCACATTCCCAGGTAATTGGATGATTGCAAGTTTATTTATTGGAGACCGAGGTAATGTCTCGATTGCGGTTGTTGTTTGCAATCAATAGAACTATTCACAAATTTCCCTTGGCTTACGTTGAAGTTGTTATCCGAAAGTAACTGAAATTGCAACATAGCCAGATTTTGTTGTTTGGAAGTTGACAGAACTCAAGGAACAATGAAGGTAAAGAGCGTAGAAATACTGAGTCCTGGAATTTAAGAAACTGAAAGTTGCTTTTTAAATGTTTCACTGAGGCTTATAAACGGACGTGTAAGACCAATGCCTGAAGAGGTTTAGCTTTGTAATTTTTAATGAATGTTAATTAAGGATTATCGTTTTTTTATTTTTATTTTCTCTTTCCATACAGTGGGAAAGAATGTTTAGCTTTGATCACAGCACTTGCCCCTTAAAATTAACGAAAAATCAGTAGTAGATGGAGTATTTTGAATAAAAGGGTTGCTACGCTGGTCGAAAGTTAGTTAAATCAGCCGTATAATTATGAAGTGTTATGTGATAGTGGGTGGAATTTTCCAGTTTTGTGTGAAATAATGGAATGGTTTATTTTGACGGGTAAGTACGAAAATTTAAAGAGATAGTTTATCTTTGGAAGACAAAGATGAAGATCTCGTTTGATAATTAACTGACTGAATTCAGTCTGGTTAAACGATACTAATGTGTTTTTATTCGAAAAGAGAATTAGTGAGAGTGTTTTTAGATAGCTCTTTGAATTATTAGAACGTCTGTCAACGCTGATATATTAATATTGTGACAGTTAGGAACTTAAAATCGAAAGCAAGGATCCAGAGATAGCGATTGACTATTTTAAACAGAGTTAATAACTGATAAGTTGTCGGAATTATTTCCGACTGACAAACAGGGAACACTTTATTTCGAACGCTACTTTATTGAGAGTTATTTCGAGTATGTCAGAAGTTTTATTTTACGAGAAGGAACTCTAATATATTTGTACGTACGGAATTAAGTTTCATTTAAGAGAACCTTACGAAAATAATAATTATACATTCAATACTGCTTGCGATTATGATCGGTGACCTAACAACAGAGCTCAGGAAGTTAAACAATTGAACAAGTTGTCTGCATCATTTATGGAGTTTTTCAGCAAGTTGAGACTTGGTGTTTTTTTTTCCTTGCAAATCTGAACACTTTTCCCGTATTCCCCTTTTTCCCGTCATTAAAGGGATTACAGTACTGGCCGATTTAAAAGATTGTATGAGGTGAAGATAGCGTATTTATACTTGCACTGATGTTGATTGAAATACTTATCCACGCTGTACGTAGCCTCTTTGCTTGTTATTGCAAACTCATTGTCTGAAGCGAGTATGAAATAACGCTTCGGCCTTGCGTCCAACAAGTTACCCTAATCTTTTCATAGCGACTTTTGGTTTTCCCTACAGCCCCTGATATATTTTGTGAATTCAGAAGTTGTTTTCTATGACGAGGTAAAGTAACTAGATATCACTGTACTTTATAAATTCTGGTGTGCTGTGCGCTCCCTGTACTGGAGGAACAGCGCAATAGTTTGTCTTTCAAGAACGGAGTGACGTTTAGTACAGTGGCGCACGCCGCTAGCGGTACAAAGCTCTTGTCTATAGACCGACACAGTACAGAGAGAGGTACTGGTAGGCCGAACCCTTCCATTCTGACGGGAGGAAGCTAGAGGGTGTCTCACATGGAATATCGTCACTCTAATTTAAGATGGCAAACTGTTCCTTTCTCAGGAATCTTTAAAAAAGAGCCAGAGAAGGAGGACTCTCCACATTTAACTCATTTACACTTACAGAAAAAAAATTGCAAAACAAAAAAATAATGAACAGAAGAAAATTCACAAGGTATGACTGAAAATGACGAACAGAATGATATGTCCGAAATTCTCGGTATGCTAAAAGAAATAGATTGCCACGAATGTGATGAAGAAGACGTTCATGAATGGATGAATATCGATGATGCAGATCCAGGACACCAAATCATGCAGGACAGCGAGATTGTAAACGTCGTCACTGATAGTGCTCCAGAAAGTGAAGATGAAAGTATACCAACAGCTTCTGAGCCGTTCACTTGTTTAGATACTGCCTTGCGATGGTTTGAAGCCCAAGATGAAAGCGACCAGTTTCAGATATCTGTAATGAAAAAAGTACGTAACTTAGCTGCTCGTAAGCGTGTAGGTTTGCTTAGTCAGACCACAATAAAGGACTTTTTAAACGTTAATTTTGTATACTGTGTGTATTGTTCATGGAAAATGCGAATGCAATATGTATATATTTTTGTTTAATAAACTGTGCCACATAGTTTATATTCCTACTGAAGTTGCCTTTGTATGTTACTTTGTAATACTAAAAGAGATGCCTGTTTTTATGAATAAATTTACTGTACAGTACTTCTTTTTGGCAAATAAACATGTACATTTCGATTATCCGAACAAACCAGTTTTCCGAACACCCATGTCCCCCATTACTTCGGATAATCGACGCTCTAATGTACCTTCTTCTCCCTTTTTAATCCTGTGCTCTTGTTTTGTTTCAGTTGGACTTTCGTTTCCAGAGAGTAAAAGAAAGAAATTATGTCCATGAGCACGAATTGCGTAAGTGTTACTCGCAGTTTAGCTATGCAGCCAACGTATTTAATTCACTTGGAAATTGACAATCAAGTCTTACGCATTGCAATAGAAAAGAGATGTCTGTGAATAGAAAATGATTTAAGTCTCGGAATCTGATTACGCAGCAACAACGAAATTCAATTTCGATTAGGCTGCTAATTCTTTATACCAGAGAATTTGATCTGATTTCACATTTCACAAAATATCTCACTGTTAATCAGTCTCAATGTACCGACACGAATTTTAACGACCCTAATGACATTAACTACGAAATATCTGAACCTTAATTATTGTGCTATTATGAAGCAAAAAGCCTCCAGTAAATTAGTTCTGCAGTAATTGGAATTAGCCGCTGGTGCCCCCTTTATTTTTCAGTAATCCAATTTATTGGAGGATGCTCGCACGGACGATGCGTACATATATGCCAATTTTTCTCTCTTTTCCTCTTCTATTACGCCGGCGGACAAAATCCTCATGATATATATGCGAAGCCACCAGATTTTTCCCGAATGTAAACTCCCCTACTTAAGTTAATTATAGCTTCATTTAATACCACTGACTTACTGATGCTAGAGATTCAATGCACCTTTTATGGCGCACAAGTCTGCCAGTAAAATTTGCTGCGGTCGGTATTTAATACAGCGCGCCTGTGCAGCCGAGCTGTCCATTCAGCCTTTTGCTTGCTGTGGCGCCAGTTAATGGCACGCAAGAATGCTGTCGACTAGCTCTTTACACTGGTCTGTCATTAAATATAGCCCGCTACTCGGGAATCTCAATTTTAAAACACTTAAGCTTTTGAATACTTCGTACGGCAATGGAATATGACTTTTCAGGTAGAGAAGATACATTACATTACTCACAGCTTGAAAATTTTTGTTGACCTGCTTAGGTTGTTGTCTAAAGTTTTTTTCCTGTATTACATTAAGCACTTTAAAGGAACCTGGAAATCCGAGTTCGGCTGCACACCTGTTGTATGCCGGAAAAAAACCCAACCATGGAACAAAGATCAACGAAAAACTCAATACTCAGTTGAAATATATCAGGATTTTGAGTCAATTATGAAAGAATACTGCCTACTGCTAAAAAATTAATGGTCAATAAAGTAATGCTGATATTTGATAATGAGTAGATTTTTAGATTTATTTTATTCAGGCTCTTCTTTGGGGGAACACAGGCAAGAATGATATCAAAATGGTTGAAGATAAATGAAACTCGCACAAGTTTCCATCTACGTAGTAATTCACGGTTAAGACAGTGTTGAATTACTTCTATGATGGGCGGTGTAAAGTAGAAATTCATTTTTCATGTTAATGTGAACATCGGATAAGAAAATACAGAGAATGGTGAACTTGCAAAATTCTCAGCACAGGCAGAGAAAATTCAGAATAAGTTTAGTGAAAATTGATACAGCTAGGACGAAATAGTTTCCAATCTCTTTTAACTTAGAAAAAAATTAGAAGAAAAGTATTCATTCTTGAGTGTTTTGAGATACTACCATCGCGGACATTTGTACACTGAAAATCTCGAGGACAAAGAAATCGACAAGTCAGTAATTCTGACACTTCGTATTCGCTAATTTCCTGTTGAGTAATTTTCTGTACCAACACACATTTTTAAAAGGTTGTCTCGTAGAGAATAGTGTTGTAAGTCACGACTTTAAGATGTTACTAGCTTTAATTGCAAGTACATGTGACCAGAAATTATAATTAATTTTGAGTAAGTGACCACACATTAGAAACAACCAAGACACTCATGATGTCAGTACGAATCCAAAAAATAATTAACAAACTCTTTGTTAGTGATTGGTTAGGCTAATAAAAGAGCTGTACCAAAAATATTCTCTCACCTTTCCAGCGATGCAAAATTATAGTTAGATAGCCATTTTAACTTGAGACGTTAACTGAAAACCTTTCTCACAACTACCTGCAATGCAACAAATGAATATTTAGGAATTTTTTTTCAAAGTGTCATTCTTTTCTTTCAGTTCGTTAAAACTGGAATATTGTTTCGCCTCACTTAGAAGCCTTTCGCTACGTTTTTCATTTTTGACCAAGTCTTGGGGATTTTCTATGTATGTGGTTATACCGACACAAATTATTTACAGAAGAACGGGAAAACTTGTAAAAGCAGACCTCGGAGGTAATCAGCTTGTGTTCTGAAAAAATTAAGAACGCGTGAGGCACCCTAATGACCACAAAACTTACCCTCGACGAGAAGTCAAAGACTAGCCTATTTTCATAACATTTGTAGACTTAGAGAATGCTTCTGACAGTGTTGACTGGAATACCCTCTACTAAATTCAGCCGTTTTTTCACTTTTTGAGTCATCATTCTGACTTTTTAAATCTTTGTTCTGACTGGTTTGGTGCAGCCCGACACGACTTGCTCTCCTGCGCTAACCTCTTCTTCTCAGAGTAGCACTTGGACCCTGCGTCTTCAATTATTTGTTCGATGTGTTCAAATCCTTCTCTTCCCTACAACGTTTGCCCTCTACAGCTCTATCTAGTACCATGGAGGTTATTCCTTGATGTTGTAACACATGACCTATCATCCTGTTTCTCGTTCTTGTCAGTCCACGTAATTTTCAACATTATTTTGTAGTACCACATCTCAAACTCTTCGATTCTCTTCCGTTTCTGTTTTCCCACTATTCATGAGGCACCACCATACAATGCTGTGCTCCAAACGTATTTTGTCAGAAATTTTTCCCTCAAATTTGTTATGTTTTATACCAGTAGACTTATCTTGGCCAGGTATGCCCTCTTTACCTGCGCTAGTCTGCTTTTATGTTCTCCTTGTTTGGTGCGTCACGGGTTATTTTCCTTTCAAGGTAACAGAATTCCTTACTTTATGATCTCTAATTCCAATGTATAGTTGCCTTGCTTTGTTCCTGCAACGATTTATATGCTTTAGTTGATGAGCATCTGACTTACCACTGTCCTATACTAAAATGGGATCTGACCATTATAGTATCCGTGGTCTAATGGCAGCGTTTTCTATTAATAATGATACCGTCCACGGTCCCACGTTCGAAACCCGTCCCTGCTTAAATTTTGATTAATAATCAGAATTGGCGGCCGAAGACTTCCGCCATAAGAAGTCACCCTTATTCTGCCAACGACCTTGCCAAAGAGGGCGGAGGAGCGGACAGAGGTTCAGGGCGCTCTCTTGTCCTCAGGCCGCGGTACTGGCACCTAAGGGCGGAAGACTCAGAAATGATCAATTGCATGAGGATATAGAAGGCAATGGAATCTACTGCATTAGAGATATGTAAAGTGTTTGCACATGACATGTGGCCTCTAACTGAAAAATGTCACCATGACTTCTACATTGGCAAAATATTACAAAATAGTCCCTCATTCGGATCTCCGTGAGGGGACTGCGAATGACCATGAGAAAAAGACTGAATAACCAACAAAAGGATAACGCTCTACGAGTCGGTGCGTGGGAAGTGAGAATCTTCAATGTGGTAGGGAAGCTAGAAAATCTGAAAAGGGAAATGCAAAGGCTCAAATAGATATAGAAGGGGAAACAAGACAAGGACTTCTGGGCAGATGAGAATAGGGTAGTATCAAAAGCAGCAGAGAATTGTATGACGGGAGTAGGATTCATTATGAATAGAAAAGTATGGCAGACAGTGCGATAGTGTGAACATTTCAGTGACAGGGTTGTTCTTACCAGAATCGACAGCAAACCAACACCAACAACGATAATTCAGGTATTGATGCCGTTGTCGCTAGCTGAAGATAAAGAGATAGAGAAAGTAGATGAGGATATAGAAAAGGTAATACAGTACGTAAAGGGAGCTGAAAATCTAATAGTTGCGGGGGAATGGAATGCAGTTGTAGAGGAAGGAGTAGAAGGAACGTTACAGGTGAATGTGGGGTTGGGATTAGGCTTAACAGAGGAGAAAGACTGAGTTCCGTAAAAAATTTCAACTAGTAATAGCGAATACAGTGTCCAAGACTCACAAGAGGAGGAGGTACTTGGAAAAGGACGGGTGACACGGAAAGATTTCAGTCATACTACATCATGGTCAGACAGAGATTCCGAAATCAGATTCTGGATTGTAAGTCGTACCCAGGAGGAGATACAGACCCAGATCACAACGTAGTAGTGAAGAAGAGTACACTGAAGACTACGAGATTACTCAGGAAGGATCAATGCGCAAAAAATTGGTATATGGAAGTACTAAAGAATGACTAAATACGTTTTAAGCTCCCTAAGGCTATAGATAAAGGAATAAGGAATAGTTCAGTAAGAAGTACAGTTGACGAGGAATGGACATCACATGGCTATCACAGATGTTGGAACGAAAAACGTAGGTGTAATGAGGGTAAATGAGAAGAAACCATGGGTAACAGAAGAAATATTTGTTGATCGCTGAAAGAAGTAGCTACAAAATTGTTCAGGGAGATTCAGGAATACAGAAATACAAGTGGCTTAGGAATGAAATATCGACGAAGTGGCTGCAGAAAAATATGGAGTAATCGCATAAGAAATGACTGTTGGAAGCATTGACTCAGCATACAGAAAAGTCAAAACAACCTTCGGTGAAATTAAAAGCAAGGGTGGCAATAACAGTGCAACGGTAATTCCAGAGTTAAATGAAGAGGAGAGAGTGGATAGGTGGAAGTAATACATTGAAGGACTATATGAGGGGAAAAATTTGTCTGATGTGATAGAAGAAGAAACATGATTCGATTTAGAAGAGATAGGGGATCCAGTATTAGAATCAGAATTTAAGAGAGCTTTGCGGGACTCAAATAAGCCAGAACGGATAGATAACATCCCACTAGAGTATCTAAAATCATTGGGGAAGCGGCAACAAAACGACCTTTCACGTTGGTATCTATAATGTGTGAGTTCGGCGACATACCATCTGACTTTCGGAATAGTATCATCTACACAAATCCGGAGACTGAAAGAGCTGACAAGTGCGGGAATTATAACAATCAGCTTAACAGATCATGCATCAAATTACTTACGAGAACAGTACACAGAAGAAACGAAATTGAGGATGCGTCAGATGACGATCAGTTTGGATTTAGGAAAGGTAAAGGCACCAGAGAGGCAATTCTGACTTTGCTGCTGTAATGGAGGCAAGATTAAAGACAAATAAAAGCACGCCCATAGGATTTTTCGATCTGGAAAAAACGTTCGACAAAGTAAGACGGTGCAAGATGTTCAAAATTTTGAGAAAAATAGGGGTAAGCCTAGGGAAAGACTGGTGATATACAACATGTACAAGAGCCAAGAGGGAATAATAAGAGTGGACGAGCAAGAATGAAGTGATCAGATAAAGAAGGGTGTAAGACAGGGATGTAGTCTATCGCCTCTACTGTTCAATCAGTACATCGAAGAAGCAATGATGAAAATAACAGAATGATTCAGGAGTGGAATTAAAATTCCGTAAGCATGCAATTTCACTGTCCCGGCTTTTGAATCCCGTGTTGGGCGACGTGAAATTCAGTTTCGTGTACAGCTATATCGATGATGTCGTGATTTATGGCAGATCCTTCCCTGAACACCTAGACCATCTAAGGCAAGTTTTAGAACATCTGATGGAAACATACTAAAGTCAACCGCCAGGCAGTATTCTTATCGCTTGTTCCCTCCGAAAAGGCAGGCATTGTCGAAGTGAATGCTACAGGAGGGAGTCGTGTAGTGTCTTCAGAGGAGATCAAGATCGACCGGTCTTGGAGTAGAGATATCCGTGCTTTCCGCCCACCAAAAATTTAGAAGGGCATAGACCGTTTTGTCGATATGGTAAATTTATTTGAAAATACTGATTTCGTTTCGTCTAATTAGCAGTTCCTCTCAGCTAACTGAGGAGGAAAGGGAAGGATTTTAGACAGAGTGTCTGTTACAGGAGCAGAACCGCAGTGTACATATCGAGGTCCCTGTCTCCAGCGGAGGCTAAATATGCCATTTATGAGCTGGAGGCATTAGCCGTCTTATTCACTCTGTAAAAGTTTAGATTTTATGTGGAGCATTCAAGTTCGTTTTAGAATCGGATAATTAGGCGTTAAACTGGGTTCTAGCCCGCTGTCGGGAGACAGGGCGCATAGTGCATTGGGCTAGCGGAGTATCAGCATTCCGGTTTTTGCTAAAACGTATCAAGGGATAGGAGAATATAATGGCAGATGGTGTTAGTCGGATGTTCTGGGAGGAAGAAGGTGAATACAAAGCATCCCTTGCTGACGGAACCAGGGAGACTGGGGGAGATTTGTGCTGTGCTTGCGGAAGTGCCCGCACTCTCTGGCGATTTGAAATAGACGCAAGAACAGGATCCGGAACTGGGAAAGATCAGGAAGAAGGTTGCTGATGGAGAAGCGATTCCAGGATAAGAGATAGAGCCAGGTTTGCTATCGTAATAGCGGTGATAGAAAGCTAACAATCTCAGGAACTTATACCCGCCGTTTTTAGGCATCACCAAGGCTGTTATAGGAGGTCAGATGGGAACCGATATGATCACACATAACATAAAGGAACCTTAACCTGGCTGTCCTTGTGTGAAGAACTAATGTGTCCAGTAAACTAACGCGACGCGTGCAAAGGAGCCAAGCCAAACCCAAATGGTTAAAGGGGTTTGCTCTAGTCCATACATTCCGAGCACCCCATACATAGAATATTCATTGGCTATATTAGTCCCTTGCCCCGTACTAAGGGGGTTACCAACATGTTACAGATTAACCCGGTTTAGCTGACTGTTTCCTAGCAGGGACATGACGAAAGGTATCAGCATTCGGCATCTGACCTAGCTTTTCGCTCTCTTTGGTCCACCAAAAGTAATTGCAAGCGATAATGCTCTCGCTTCTGCATCGTGAGAATTCCGCAGGTTTTGTTTTCGAAACAGGTTTAGACACAATGTACTATCCTCAGCCCTAGTTCGCCGAATGGGTAAACCGTAATCTGAAGTCGGATCTTATTATATTTCATGCGAGAGCTCCAGTCGTTACCGTAGTTGAATATAGCGTTTAGCATCGCCCGCCAAGAGGCACATAAAACTTCAGTGGATCTAATGTTCGTTTACTCAGTAAACTCGCCCCTATCCAACGTGCGGCATGCTAACGATCTGTTGGCTGAGCATGTAAATCCGATACTATCAAGAAGGATTGGAAGACGGAAAAAAGGAACATCGAGAGCGCTCTCCAAAGGGAAGCAACGCGGTATAACCATGATCGGCGTCTGGGGGGAGTCAGAATTGGAGAAAAGGATTTCATTAAAAATTTTGAGAGGCGAGATCAGACTCACAAGTGAGCACCGAGTAGGTTAACACCTCGATTCGTGGGACGTTAACGGTTCCTGTCGCCTCCCCAGATCAGCTGACACCGGCCGATGTGGCCGAGCGGTTCTAGGCGCTTTCAGTCCTGAACCGCGCGACCGTTACGGTCGCAGGTTCGAATCCTGCCTCGGGCATGGCTGTGTGTGATGTCCTTAGGTTAGTTAGATTTAAGTAATTCTAAGTTTTAGGGGACTGATGACCTCAGATGTTAAGTCCCATAGTGTTCAGAGCCATTTGAACCATTTTTGATCAGCTGTCTTCAACGTCGACTAAGAATCCGGTGAAGACATACTTGGTGTGGAATTATTCGAATTATGCTTCCGTTTCTGAGGTGCGTTTGCAGCAGATTAATTCGAAGGCTAGTTCATGGCTCTGCAGTAGCGGTTCCCGCCATTCTCATAACGGTCGCTAGGTGTACTGTCGGCAACCGATATTTGAGCAAATTGTATAGAATGGTTCCCTCAGCCTCCTTGTATTGTAAGAGTTCCCGGATCAGCGCTACTTTCGTCAACTCTGAGGTACTCAGTGTATGATAGATCACAATACCAATGTTACCTGGCCGTTAACGTACGGATCTACATTGCTGATTATTTTCTGTGGAAGACGTTACTGCAGTGGATATCGATTTTAGTGTTATATTGGTGCACATTAAATTATGAACCGAGCAACGATTAATGCGGAACAAGAGCTTTAAGGTTTCGTAGGAACTTTGAAATACCTATTTAACAGTTATTCTTAAGTGAACCAACGCCCAAAGTGAATGTGATTTGACAACGATTAACAAGCTTTTACACTTTACGGGAATGATAATTAACTTTGCTAAACAGAAATTCAAAAGAAGGAAAATCAAATAGTCCAAGAGCTGTACGAATATGAAAATAAAATTTTACCAACAAGAGCACTTACAGAACAAAACGGCCTTAATCGCCCAGGTGGGAGTAAACTATAACGCCCGGCGTCCACTGGCCAACCGACCCGCCGCAGTGACCTGTAGGCTAAGCACGGGAGCATGTCTGCAACACACAAAATACTGTCTTCGACATACACACAGTTAACTAATTAGTGTTAAGATGTTATCTGCCTCTTCTTTCCCCGGACAGTACATGAATCGCGAGGAGTTCCAGAAGGAAGTCCGGTTAGCTAATGGCAAGATTTAACACAGGAGAAAAGAGCCCACAAATGTAGAAGAAAGTTTCAGAAAATTCAAGTAGGCTAGCTCACACTGCTTTTAAAACTGAACCAGGACACCCCGCAACGAGTGCATTATTGTTCTACCGGCTTATTTCCACTTCAATCTTCCCGCAAAATCGAAGCAAGTTACACTTTAGAACGCCACCAAGCAACTAGAGCCGCTTAGCGGGCAGTTCTGAAGAGCACTTTGAAATCTGACTAGCTTAAGAGAAGGGAGGTTTAAATACGTATCACATTTAAATGTTGTAATTCGTTTTGCCGTTCTGAACGCGATTATTTTACTATATGTTCTTTTAACTCAGAAATGTTCATTGTCTGTGTTCTAAAATTTTAGTATTACTGAACTCAAGTTATCAAATAATTTTAACAGTTTTTTATTTTAAATTTAATATTAAAGTTTCATTGGTTTCTAACTGAAACTTTAAGTGGTTCAAATGGGACTTAACATCTATGGTCATCAGCCCCTAGAACTTAGAACTACTTAAACCTAACTAACATAAGGACACCACACAACACCCAGTCATCACGAGGCAGAGAAAATCCCTGACCCCGCCGGGAATCGAACCGAAATTTTAAGTGTTCTTAACAGTTCTTGTGCCAGCTCTGTCAAAAGCTACTAAATGAACTTGTATATCGTTACTTATTTATGGTAAACAATCTGTCATCGAAAGTATGTTCATATCTAAATTGTATCCAACATCTTAGCACTCCATCATCTAGCTCCCTATCGTTTTATTTTTCGCATACGCAGCATTGTTGTAGTTGTTATTACAGTTATTAAAAATGGTTCAAATGGCTGTGAGCACTATGCGACTTAATTTCTGAGGTCATCAGTCGCCTAGAACTTAGAAGTAATTAAACCTAACTAACCTAAGGACATCACACACATCCATGCCCGTGGCAGGATTCGAACCTGCGACCGTAGCGGTCTCTCGGTTCCAGACTGCAGCGCCTAGAACCGCACGGCCACTCCGGCCGGCTACAGTTATTAAATCACTGTACTCGGTCCAGTAAGAATACATAAAATATTAATACTTTTGATGCATATTGTCTGTGAAGTGAAAATTCCTATGTCTTAAACTCACGTTTGTGCCACCGGAACGCATATTTGATAAAAATGCGTAATAACTAAGTGTAACATATTCATAATCGCTGAACTGCAAACTGCTACTTTAAATAACTCACCACTAACAGACGAAAACAGCACATTATTTGAATTTGATGTTGATCAGTAAAATCTACATATTCGCAATAGGAATAATTCTGTTTTTTACTTCACAACGTAATATTTCTCAGTCCATTATTATTGATTCTTTTACAGTAAGACTTGTTAACTTAAGGTCTGTAATTGTATATTGACTAATTATGGGCCAGTGACAGCTTATTTCGTTTTTACATCTTGAATATAGGTCTAATTCTTATAAAAGTTACAATTTGATAATCTGATGTTACTATATATATTCTAATATCTTTCTATGTTAATAATTGGTGAAAATAACAATAGTTCTGTTGTACATATCGGTACAGTCCTGTATGTATTTACATAACACGTTAAGAGAATGGATTAATTACAACCGAACAAGTTTTAAACACAATAGAGGTCTTATATACAGATCACGTTTTTCTCACAGGTTTCGTAACACAGTACTCAAAATATCAACTGTCTAGTAACCTACCCGTTGCACTGTGTCATGTCATTTGTCATTAAAATACTCTGCTCACTGCATCACGTCATCTTATGTATCTAAATGATTACAAACAAGTAGTTTGTAAAGGCCACTGACAGATTTTCTCCACTTAGCTATGATAAATATCAATATTGGCTGTCATTAGCCAGATACGCGCAAGTAAAGAGATATGAGCTCTGTTCACAGTAACTGAGAAGTATAAGACGGAATTGGACAAATAAAAGAGAGATGCAAATGGAAATAATTTGTCTCAAGCCTGCCACCCTCTCACTTGGTTTCGCGCTTTACTTTCGAGTTATAATGGCCTAACGAACTTCTGTGCATTAGGCTGTGAAGTTTCGAGACTTGTGTAATCTTCTTAGTGCCAGATGACTTTGGGTGTACAGAAATAATCACATTTTGCGGGCTGGAGTAAGTTCGGGCCGAGGCGCGCCTAAATTGAGGCTTAGCACCGCGCGGGCCACACACAGCGCGCAATTAGCGCCCGCAGAATCGTGAACGGCAGCCAGCTTAAGGAGCCGAGTCCTGATCCTGACGACGCCGTCGTAACTACAGAAACGCTCCGTGCTCAACTTGGCCGGTCTGGGAACTTTGGCAGTGGTTTAATCTGAGGGAGAGACTTTGGCTGCTTTTGTCAGCGTATTCCAAAATTACCAGTGCTCTTTTATCGTTATTCTTAAATAGTAATATTATTCTTATTGGGTAAATTAATAGCTATTGCATCCACGATGAGTAAAAAATGTATGAAGAATTTTCAGTCTTGATGGAAGAGTTAGCAGCAACTATACAATACGTAATGACGGAAAAAAATTCTCAATACCAAAAAATAATAAATGTAGATGAAATTTCGATACTACATTTGTCCAGGAAACGTAATTAAATAATTAACATTGTAACAACACAGATTAATTCAAGCTCTAGACACGCGTTTGCAAATGGGAGATCCTGGTACATTAATAACCGGGGTAACCGCCAGAATATTTAATCTCAACATGCAAACGTGCATGCATTGTGCTGCACAGGTGCCAGATGTCACTTTTTCGGATGGAGTTCCATGCTTGTTGCACTTAGTCCGTGAATGGGTGACGGTTAACGCTATTAAAGGATGACGGTGGATTTTGCCGACCGATGATGTCCCATATGTGCTACAATGGA
This sequence comes from Schistocerca americana, assembly GCF_021461395.2. Taxonomy (NCBI): domain Eukaryota; kingdom Metazoa; phylum Arthropoda; class Insecta; order Orthoptera; family Acrididae; genus Schistocerca; species Schistocerca americana. Next base: position 85,275,697 of record NC_060120.1, on the reverse strand, counting down.
GACAGACCTGCTGATAGACCAAGGCAACATATCGACACTCTGTAGAGCAGGCTGCTTTACAACACAGGTATGTGGGCGACCGTTATCCTGTTGGAAAACACCCACTGCTGTACTGTCCATGAGTGGCAGCACAACAGTCGAGTTACAAGACATAAATACAAATTTTCATTCAGGGTACTTGGGATAACCACAAGAGTGCTCCTGCTGTCATACGAAATTACAACTCAGACCATAACTCCTGGTGTTGGTCCAGTGTGTCTAGCACGCAGACAAGTTGGTTGCAGGCCCTCAACTGGCTCCTTCTAGCCAACACACTGGAGCAGAACCAACTTTTATCAGAAAAAAACAAGAGACCTCCACTTTATTTGCCCTCCAATGAGGTCTTTTTTGACACCACTGAAGTCACAAATGGCGGTGGTTTGGGGTCAGGGCGTCTGGTTCGGAGCTACCCTTGAAGTACCGATTTGCAACAATTTGTTGTGCCACTCTGGTGCCAACTGCTACTCAGATTGCTGTTGCATGCGCAGTACGATGCTCCAGAGTCATACCCCGAACATGATAGTCTTCGATCTCAGTAGTGCCACAGTGGTTGTCTGGAGCCCAGTCTTCTTGGGACCTAGCGAGGTGGAGCAGTGGTTAGCACACTGGACTCGCATTCGGGACGACGACGGTTCAATCCCGCGTCCAGCCATCCTGATTTAGGTTTTCCGTGATTTCCCTAAATCCCCGCAGGAAAATGCCGGGATGGTTCCTTTGGAAGGGCACGGCCGATTTCCTTCCCCGTCCTTCCCTAATCCGATGAGACCGATGACCTCGTTGGCTGGTCTCCTCCCCCAAACAACCCAACCCAACCCAACCCAGTCTTCTTGGGACCGTCAATTCTCGCGACCACCGCTGTCAGCGGTCGTGTACAGTGGCTACATTGCTGCGAAATCATTGTGCAATATCGCGGAAGTAACATCCAATTTCTCTTAGCCCTATTACACGACCACTTTCAAACCCAGTGATGCGTTAAGAATGGCGTCTTAGATAATGGCGTCTGTTTGGCCTTAAAGGCATTCTTAATTAACATCAACTCGCCATGTACAGTCTCAAAAGTAACTGACACTCACGTCCGTTACAACGTGTATTTACGATAAATCTGCAATAAATATTGAATTGCTAAATACTCATCCAAGATAATAAATTATTGGTTTCGGGGACGAGGGAGAAGCCATCTGTACGCGACAGATAGATTTTAAAATAATGTGTCATAGGGAATATTTGGTGCTCATGGCTGTATCAATGGCCACTCCATAGAATCTGTAAGTACTTTCGTGGCGTTGCATTATAGTGTTGACAGGCACTGTAACATCACAAAGCGTAAGATGGTTGACATAACGTGTGAAGCACTCGTACTTTCCGGTCGTGGTAAACTGATACCGTGGTATAGTATCAGTGGTTTGTCAGATGGCCACTTGCTCCGTTGCAGTGCTCTCTACAGGTTGGACGATGTGAAAAGTCTGTCATATTTATTTACTTCGTAGCATGAGCTCTAATTTTACACTTAGAATAATACCCAACGGATATGATGACCAGATCTGGAAAAGCAGTCAGCAGTTATCAGAAGGTGAGCTCTGTGCATTGTTGTTGGCTGAAAGTGATATTACTTTCAAGCATCCGCTTCTTTGTAATAAGCCGCTTTTAGTGTCAGAGGGTTAGCGTTCATGTTACTGAACGGGTTAGACATCTGCCTCTGAAAAGTTTTGTGTTGCAAAAATGTTTTGGTTAGTATTATTTTACAATGAAATGAACACCCTTAGCTGCTTACAGGCGTTGACATACGTCAACGGGAACAGATGAAAATGTGTGCCCCGACCGGGACTCGAACCCGGTATCTCCTGCTTACATGGCAGACGCTCTATCCATCTGAGCCACCGAGGACAAAGAGGATAGCGCGACTGCAGGGATTTATCTCAGGCACGCCTCCCGCGAAACCCGGTGGTATCTGTTCTTTCGGATATGTCCGAAAGAACAGATACCATCTTAGTAAATATATAGTATTTTTTTGTTTTGAAGCAAGATGCAGCAAACAAAGTTTTTGCATGAACCACTCAAGGGACAATAAAGACAACGTTTTCTTTACTCTAACGTAACAGTGTGATTACGATTTGCGTCAGAAGGATGCGACAACTGGCAGGATGTGCTATGAACAGCGCAGTTACGTGCGAAGCGCATTTGTATGACAAACAGTTTCATTTGTTCAGGCGAGATTAGTTACCTGTTTGGACGAGATGATTTGGAAAAGCTGAACAGTCCCTAAAACATAATTAAAATGATAATGACAATTAAACCCTTATCATTTTAAAGAGATCAAGAAACTCAGTGCTCAGTTGGCCCAAAAATTTTCATCACACGCCCACATGCACCGTGCAATAATACAAACACTGAGTAAATTATTTCCTCGAAATAACTAAAGCCAAGTCCTAATCCTCCGACACCCTAGCTGCGGCAAGATATCTAAAGAATTGCAATAAACTCGTCAACTTGAGATGGGAACGAGAGACCTACAGAAGCCCTAATGCGATGTCGAGAAAGCCACCGAAGTAGAAGGAAAACGCGACCCTGCTCCGGACCAACAGAACAGCAACACGTCAGTCGGTAGCGATATAAGGCTGTCAACGTATACCAAACAACAAATAGCAAACAAGTTTAATAGATATTAAGATACACAGCAGCACTTAAACGTGCAATTGAGGATTATTTTCAAGGAAACGAACTATTAAAACTTCACAGTAGGAGCTGCCCGCTAATCAACAATGCAAGTTAACCTTCCTAGCATTGACAAGAAATGATGTACGAAGTCATATAATAAAATAATTTCGTAATAATTCAAGCAAGATTAAGTAAGTCAAGGTATAACTTTACTGGGGTCTCTTAGGGACAAATAGACATTATAATTTGGACACGCACCAAATGGCAGACGGCTGGTTAAAATGAACGCCTATAACCCGAAGAGCTCCTCAACACGGAGTAAGAGAGTGTGCAAATACATGCGCACACACACACACACACACACACACACACACACACACACACACACACACACACACACACACACACACACATGACCCACACGTGCGTACCTTTGCGCTGAGCGCACACAGCTTCAGTTACAGCCCAAAACTGATAAGTCGTCTCAGAGAGGGCAATAAGATCTGCAGCAAAAGGAAATTACAATCAGTAACATCAATTATCTGTGATAACGAACAATGATTTCAAGTACCAAATTAACATTGTAAAATACTAGCTTGTCGCTTACAGGAACCTCCAGATTGAAACACACAGCCCCAGGGGTCACTGAAACGCTGGAAGGAAACGGATTTCAGGCCAGCACACACTGGAGCAGAATTAACAGTCTTTATACATAATTTCATATCAATGCGAAGGAGCCCAATAGCGTCACGTTACAGTTTGGCCCTGGATAATAAGAGGGTTGTTCGGAAAGTAAGGAACGATCGGTCGCGAAATGGAAACCACAGTGAAAATCAAAACTGTTTTCTTTGCATTTTAGCTACTCCTTCCTGGTACTTCTCTACATTGTCGCCGCTCCAACTTAGACATTTTTCGAAGCCTTATACCAGATTTCCAACACCTTCAGACGAGGGTCACTCCAAAAGAAATGCACACTATTTTTTTAATCCATCTTTTATTCTATATGTTTGAACGTTTTACAGCGCCTAGATACATCCCTTAGGAACAATATTTTCATTCCTCCACACGATTTCCATCCCTCTCAACTGCCTTACGCCCAGCGCCTGTATACCCGCACGGTAAAATTCTGGACCAACCTGTTGGAGCCACTGTTTGGCAGCATGCACAGGGGAGTCATCACCTTCAAACCTTGTTCCACGAAGACTGTCTTTCCGTTGCCCAAAGAGAAGATAGCCACATGGAGCCAGGTCAGGACTGTAAAGCGGGTGTTTCATTGTTGTCTATCCGAGTTTTGTGATCGCTTCCATGGTTTTTTGACTGACATGTGGCCGTGCTTTGTAGTGCAACAGCAAAACATCCTGCTTCTGTCGATGTGGTCGAACACGACTTAGTCGAACTTGAAGTTTCTTCAGTGTCGTCACATATGCATCAGAATTTATGGTGTTTCCACTTGGCGTGATGTCCAAAAGCAAGAGTCCTTCGGAATCGAAAACCACCGTAGCCATAACTTTTCCTGCAGAAGGCGTGGAACTGTATTCTTTTTTGTTGGGCGAATTTGCATGATGCTACTCCATTGATTGCCTCGTCGTCCTGGTGAAAAATGATGGATCCATGTTTCATCACCTGTCACAATTCTTCCAAGAAATTCATCTCCACCATTCTCGTACTGTTCCAAAAGTTCGCTGCATACCGTTTTTCTTGTTTCTTTGTGAGGCACTGTCAATATCCTGGGAACCCACCTGGTACAAACCTTTTTGAACCCCAACAGTTTCAGTATACTGCAAACACTTCCTTCCCCTATCCCAACGTAGCGTGACAATTCGTTTACTGCAATGTGTCTGTCAGCAGTCACCAATTCATTGACTCTCTGCACATTGTCTGGAGTGTGTGCAGTACGAGGCTTGCCGCTGTGAGAACAGTCCTGAATATTGCCGTGCCCGCTTTCATCACGTAACCTACTTGCCCACCGACTAATTGTACTGCGATCGACAGCAGCATCTCCATACACCTTTTTCAACCTCTTGTAGATGTTTCCCACTGTCTCGTTTTCACAGCACAGGAATTCTATGACAGCACTTTGCTTCTGACGAACGTCAAGTGTAGCAGCCATCTTGAAGATATGCTGTGACGGCGCCACGCACGGGAACAGGTTTACCTAAGTTTGAAAACAAGCGGCAAGGATGTATCTGCACACTGAAAAACTTTCACACATGCAGAATGAAAACTGTATTTTTACAAAAATTGTGTGCATTTCGTTTGGAGTGACCCTCTTAGAAGGCAGCCGCCTGTGCTTTCCGATAATTCTCTACTCTGGTCTATAGGGAGTAGTCTGCGCCCAAGTGTTGTCTTGGCACCCAGCGTTTCATGTGAACAGAGATGATACTCAGGACGAGCCAATTACGCCTGTGTTGTGGGTGATCGAACACTTCCCATCGAAAAGGCTGCAGGAGCGTCTTCACTGCTCCTGCAGAGTGCGGCTGAGAATTGCCATGAAGAAGGAAGTGCGAGGTAGTCGTGTTAGGTGGGCTGCATTCATTAAGGCGAAGCCTCTCAGCGGTCCTCCTACTTGGCGGGAGACACTGCTGATCTAGGCACCTTTACTCACAGTGCTCTCGCAACTGGACAGAGCGTCTTGATGCGATCGACTGGCATACTAGAGACACTGCCCAAAACGTCCGTGAAAAGCCTCGTCGGATTCTCGCAGTGGTTTCCATTTCGCGACCGATCGTTCCTTACTTTCCGATTAGCCCTCGTACTACCCTACTGCTTGTAGATGCTAACAAGTTGTTCAATACATCTTGGCGTTTTTAGCACACCACAATTAACTTGTGCACTTCGTAATCGGGTTGCACGTGACGAGAGCCGCTCCATGACTGCGGAACTGGCCGGTAGCAACGGGCAATACTGAGGGAAAAGGTGAGGCCGCATGACGGTCAGCGGTTTCAGCTCACTGCCATCTCTAGTAGGCAAAGTGTTCAGTCACACCCGTCCTGGTCCGTGTCCCACATGCCACTCCCTACCACACAGCCCCTACCACATAACCAAGCAAAGATGATACGACGACCGGTAGAATCGATGGAACACGTGCAAAAGTGGCGCCAGTAAGATTGCACTCGCGCCCTCACAGAAGCCGCCGCAGCTCAGTCCCCATTTAGCAAAATCACAGGGCGAAGAAAAACTGCTGCACTTGGCTGTCGGCATTCCATTACTCACCTCATTTTACGACAAAAATGTATCCAGAGAAATCTAGTCCCGGCAATACGTTTAGGAGAAATATGCTGAAAAGAAGCGAGGTTGAGGGCAACACTATAACTGCACGCAGCGTGGCCAAGGACAGGTAGCATAATCTCCGCCCTGTGCCAGAGCTGTCCAATTAGCTCAGCGATACGAGGCAACACCGGCGAAACAGTCGTGCAGACTCGCCTATGTTCGAGTCGCGTTGGCGTCAAACATTTATACATTTATTCATTTTTAATAAAAGCATCAATCCAACTGACGCCAACATAATCCGGTGTCTTGTGTATTATTGTTACCTTTATTTTAACATGAACATCTAACATGAACTTCTGACAGACGTAATCGATCGTTTTGTTTTGTTCATGACACATATAAATCCTACAGAAAATAGCACCGGATACAAATAAAAATGGTTAAAATGGCTCTGAGCACTATTGGACTTAACATCTGAGGTCATCAGTCCCCTAGACTTAGAGCTACTTACACCTAACTAACCTAAGGACAATACACACCTCCATGCCCGAGGCAGGATTCGAACCTGCGACCATAGCAGCAGGGCGGTTCCGGACTGAAGCGCCTGGAACCGCTCGGCCACAGCGGCCGGCTCAGCACAGACAGTACCATCGTCTATATCGTATGAGCTACAGAAGTCTCAATAGGTTGGTTCCACTAGATTCTACATTAGGCTACGTACTATTTCCATTCGGTGCAGCTGATGTCCAGGCTTATCCTCACAGAGACGATACTTTCACGCACAAGCAATGTTCACTTTAGAGAGATGTACGAAGTGACCACCTTGCATTAGCTAGGACTTCTCCACTCGCTGGATCACACTTCCTTGGACCCTATGCAACACACCTCCAACCACCACTGCCAAAGCGTCATGGACACGAGCTAATATGTCGTGTTCATCCATTGTTGAAGTGTTATAAAAGTATTCTTTTAATTGGTCTCGAAAAAAAAGAAAACAGTGGATTAATGTCCGGTGAATGTGTAGGCCAGAACATTGGACTTCCACGACCATTCCATTTCCCTGGAAACGATTCATTCAAATAGCAACGCACATTCTATATCTACATCTACATCTACATGGATACTCTGCAAATCACATTCAAGTGCCTGGCAGAGGGCTCATCGGACCATCTTCACAATTCTCTATTATCCCAACTTCGTATAGCGCGCGGAAAGAATGAACACCTATATCTTTCCGTACGGGCTCTGATTTCCCTTATTTTATCATGGTGATCGTTCCTCCCTATGTAGGTCGGTCTCAACGAAATATTTTCGCATTCGGAGGAGAAAGTTGGTGATTGGAGTTTCGTGAGAAGATTCGGTCGCAACGACAAACGCCTTTTTTTTTAATGATGTCCAGGCCAAATCCTGTATCATTTCTGTGACACTCTCTCCCATATTTCGCGATAATACAAAACGTGCTGCCTTTCTTTGCACTTTTTCTATGTAATCCGTCAGTCCTATCTGGTAAGGATCCCACACCACGCAGTAGTATTCTAGAAGACGACGGACAAGCGTAGTGTAGGCGGTCTCCTTAGTAGGTCTGTTACATTTTCTAGGTGTCCTTCCAATAAAACGCAGTTTTTGGTTAGCCTTCCCCACAACATTTTCTATGTCTTCCTTCCAATTTAACTTGTTCGTAATTGTAATACCTAGGTATTTAGTTGAATTTACGGCTTTTAGATTTGATTGAATTACCGTTTAACCGAAGTTTAACAAGTTCCTTTCAGCACTCATGTGGATTACCTCACACTTTTATTTATTTAGGGTCAACTGCCACTTTTCGCACCATTCAGATATCTTTCCTAAATCGTTTTGCAGTTTGTTTTGCTCTTCTGATGACTTTATTAGTCGATAAACGACAGCGTCATCTGCAAACAACTGAAGACGGCTGCTCAGATTGTCTTCCAAATCGTTTATATAGATAAGGAACAGCAAAGGACCTATAACACTACCTTGGGGAACGCCAAATATCACTTCTGTTTTACTCGATGTATTTCCGTCAGTTACTACGACCTGTGACCTCTCTGATAGGAAATCACAAATCCAGTCACATAACTGAGACGATATTCCATAAGCACGCAGTTTCACTACGAGCCGCTTGTGTGATACAGCGTCAAAAGCCTTCCGGAAATCAGTAAATACGGAATCGATCTGAAATCCCTTGTCAATAGTACTCAAAACTTCATATGAATAAAGAGCTAGTTGTGTTTCACAAGAACGATGTTTTCTAAGCCCATGTGTGTCAATAGCACGTTTTCTTCGAGGTAATTCATTTCAAAGTGTGGTGGTGCACCGTAATGATGCAACAATAGCTGTCGCCAAACACCAAGTGGAACGCTTCCAAATGCGTGTGGTAAAGTACTGCAAAGAAATGCAAGATGCAGGTGCACATTTAACTTGTCGGGCAATAGGTAAGGGCCCAAAAGCACGTCTTCCAAGGTTCGACCCAATGGGTTTATGCCAAAGCCTGCCTGAAAGCCACGTTCGCAGTTGCCATTCGGATGTGTTCCGATCAATAATGCCTATTGTGGATGTTGGAAATACATTAACGAGTGAGATTCATCCGTTTGTATCGCGTTATTTATAAAATGATCGTTATCATCCAGTTGGTGCAAAGGCCATTGACAGAACTGTACTCGTCGAATGTGACATTCTGGCCGCTGATGTTGAGTGAACGTGTAATGATATGGATGCGGTTATCCATCATACAAACTTCAACAATCAGTCTTTGAGATATATGGAACTGCATTGCAAAATCACAGTTACTTTGCCAAGGTAATTAGTGAACGCTTTCAAGAACCGCGCATAGTCCTCGGACGACCTCTTTCCATTACTTGTGGACGAAGATTATCGGTTTCCTGGAGGTGTATATCCAGGCGACTAGAGACATTCTTATTGGGATACCGCCCTCGAGCGTACCGTGCAGCATATGCACAAGCAGCAGCAGCGCCCTGATTATCGGCTGCACCCTGCACGAAAAGCATACAGATGCATCCATAGTTTGTGTATTCCACCGGGAAGCCGCCCTACATGAACTTCGACGCTACCATCTGTGTTTTTGTACTGGGCTGTTAGCTGACACATACGTGCAGTTTAATGTAGCCCACTGTCATGTGACAAAATCATGTCCCGCTTATAAATGACGAGAACTTGGGAACATACGTCCCAAAAATAAAAGAAAAGAACCTGACGAGCATTCGAATCCCTCCCCCCCCCCCCTCATCCCACATTCCCTAGGACTGACTATGTCTAGTGTACCCCATGTGAAAGTGTGAGAACATGTACGAAATGTTTGGGTATTATGTAACTGAGGCTGTACAGGGTATTTTTGCCCAATGTCCACGTAGTTGGATGTGTGAGACCACCTAAAAACAACAAACTCATTGGCCAGCACAGCGGTCATCAATCCTTATGCGGCTGTCGAGCTTCCCCGTGTCATGGAAGGGCGTGTTACCTGATCTGATACGATGCTGGTAAATGGTTCCCGAAAGCTATGCATCATGACATGCAGCGCCACATATTCTGTTCCTGCACAGAGAAGGAGCAGCTCAAACCATTCAGTCCGCTCTGAAAGGGGCTACATGGACCTCAGCCACAGTTACTGAAAACTCCTGCTCCCCCAAACAACCCTCCCTCTCTCTCAGAAATGCCACATACTGCGTGGTAGTCAAAAAGGTAGACTACCATTATGCAAGCAACGAGGTAGTGGAAGAACTCAAAAAGAGATACAACAATGTCAAAAAGCCTGACGCGTCCGGTGAAGCAAAAAGACAACGAGCAGACATTTTGTAAGTGGCTGTTTAGGTTTTTATATTGGTAACGCCACGTAGCGCTCTGTATGAAAATCACTGGCTGTGCTGTGTGAAGTCTGTGGCTGGGTGGCATTGTTGTAATACTCGCTATTGTAGTGTAGAGCTGTTGGCTGTTAACAGCGCGTAGTGTTGCGCAGTTGGACGCAACGCAGTCTGACTTTCAAAAATCCCTACAAAAGAATGGCCCTGACAAACATTAACCTATACCTTTCACAAATCACTTACCTCACAAAAATCTTCGTTACTCGAACTACTGCAATACGGCGAGTGCCACTACTACCAGCGAAATAAAAGATTCAAACTACTGAAGGCACTACCTACTGATAGGCATAGTTAGCAAATGAAAGATTTTGATAGAGAACAAACAATATATTTACCTTAATAGTGTTCAAAAGTCATAATATATATATCAGTTCATGACATCCATTCTTACAAATGTACTGTTTCTGATGGACACACGTCCAGATCATCTGCTCTCAAAAATCCGCCATCTCACTTCCCCACATCCACCACTACTGGCGGCTCACCTCCAACTGCGCAACGCTACGCGCTGTTAACAGCCAACAGCCCAACACTACAATAGCGAGTATTACAACAATGCCACCCAGCCACAGACTGCACACAGCACAGCCAGTGATTTTCATACAGAGCACTACGTGGCGTCACCAATATAAAAACCTAAACAGCCTACTTACATATATATCATTCCGCTATGTGTTTGTGTACCCTTGTGTATTTGTGTTCTTCCTGTCTTTATGTGTTTATCTGATAAGACTTATTTTGTAGAATTTTTCTAATACTCAGTTTCATTCACTATGATGAGGAATACTGTTATCCTCAAATATAATTTGCATTAATAATATGTCATTTTCTTTGTATAGATGTTTACACATTATTAATTCTGTTCTGTTTCAATCGCATGTGTGAAATTAATGTTTCAAAAACTATTCTCATTATTTTATTTATTTACTTACGTCATAATTCCTGTAACGCTGATGTATATGTCTATTTTTATTCTTTTGTAGACCTGTATTACTACAAATGTTATCTGTACTATTATGTTCTTTAATGATGTATTTTGTACCTTTGTAATTGTATTCTTATGTTGTAAATTTATAATTGGATAGACACCAGTTCTTCAAATTAAGTTACATTTCACTGCACACATTTCTGTTGGTCATAGTAATGCACAATATGTGAGAAGTTGGGACTGTTAGTGTTTGCACGTGTGTTAATAATTCAGCAAGGGACTGGATAACAGCATTGCTGGTTCTAAGGACATTTCAAAAAAAATTTTTTTTGAGTGCACAAGTGGTGGTTCATGGAATTGCTGTATTGTTCACAAGACTCTTCTATGGTGATTGTGCACCTGCACAGTTGCAACGGATGGCTGTTAGCCATCTCTGCAAGGACTACAGTGGGTCTGTACCTTTGATGACCCACCAATACCATTATTTCTACAAGGACTGCAGTGGGTCTGCACCTTTGATGACTCACCAATACCATTATTTCTACAAGGACTGCAGTGGGTCTGCACCTCTGGTTGCCCACCAATACCATGCTCTCTACCAGGACTACAGTGGGTCTGCTCTGTGATGACCTACCTACCAATATTCTTCAAAACTTCGACTGACTCTGCTGTGGGTTTGCTCTGTTGTGGCCCATTACCTGTCTGCATGTCAAGAGTCAGCACTGTCTTTCTGTTGAAAGGACAACACTACTTCTTCAAGACTGCATGGAAATCCACTACTTCCGTGTGCACTTTTTTTACTGCTCGGACTTTGAGAAAAAAAACTGCATTTTTACTATGATGGATGATCAGGGCTGTCTTTATGGACTGTGAGAAAGTTTTAGCTTTTGACCACCATTGTATCAATAAGAGTGTGCATTTGATTTCTTTGTTATTGTAATTATGAAAAATTTTGTCAAATCTGTATTGGCCACTGCCCAAGACAATTTGTAAAATTTTTTGTGGGTTAGCATGGGGGCTATGTAAGTAGGCTGTTTAGGTTTTTATATTGATAACGCCACGTAGCGCTCTGTATGAAAATCACTGGCTGTGCTGTGTGCAGTCTGTGGCTGGGTGGCATTGTTGTAATACTGGCTATTGTAGTGTTGGGCTGTTGGCTGTTAGTAGCGCGTAGCGTTGTGCTGTTGGAAGTGAGCCGCCAGCAGTGGTGGATGTGGGGAAGTGAGCTGGCGGATTTTTCAGAGCGGATGATCTAGACGTGTGTTCATCAGTAACAGTACATTTGTAAGTGTGGATGTCATGAACTGATATATATATTATGACTTTTGAACACTATTAAGGTAAATACATTGTTTGTTCTCTATCAAAATCTTTCATTTCCTAACTATGCCTATCAGTAATTAGTGCCTTCAGTAGTTTGAATCTTTTATTTCGCTGGCAGTAGTGGCGCTCGCCGTATTACAGTAGTTCGAGTAACGAAGATTTTTGTGAGGTAAGTGATCTGTGCAAGGTAAAGGTTAATGTTATTCAGGGCCATTCTTTTGTAGGGATTACTGAAAGCCAGACTGCGTTGCGCTAAAAAATATTGTGTGTCAGTTTTAGCACAGTCATGTATAATTTTTCTAAGGGGACGTTTCAATTTTACTGATGAGAGTTCTCACCAGCAACTTAGCAACTCACAGTCAGCAAGACAACTTCAGTATATTGCAGAAGACTCGAAGCAGAGCCTCCTGATCCCCCACTTCCAAACCCTATGAAAAAAATGTTACAGTTTCCAGTAAATAACCGAAAGCTGTAAAAGTTCGAAACCAATCTTCCTAAAATGTGGAGGCTCTTGTAATTTTCGCGCTGCATCAAACTCCAAGAGAAACACAAAGTGCAAACCGTAAGGGAGATTACGATGCCGTTTCCATCTCTTACTTTCTCAGGCCTCATGAGGCTGCTTCCGAACCACTACAGTTACCACTTATTGTAATCGACCGAGCAACAAAAATCAGCAGAAACAAAGACAAAGCCATTGATGCCGCAACACACAAAGAGCATCTAATAATAATAACCTTACTGTTCTTATCAACCTCTTTTCTTTTTTTAAAAAAGAGGATCATGAGGCAGGTGTCCAGAAGGCTATTCAAAAACTACAACTCAAACAGTTCGGCAACCCCCCTACATCATCTGCAACATTGCCATTTCCGTCTACAGCTTCGTAGTAATAAAGTTGCACGGGGGCTTAATTAAATATGATGCAAATATTTTTTATTTTTTAGTAGCTAAATGTCCGATTACGCTGTGTCTCGTAATCGGTTCGCCCTGACTAGTATTATTACGCTATCTGACTGCAAAGAACAACAACAAAGAATGAAATGAACATTTTCGTAAACACAGTTAATTAATTAAGTCCCCAGCAACTATAAAACCTACTAAACCAAAGCATAAGTATAACTGTTCTGTACGTGGAAGTATGACTCAACGGACATCTGGCACGGTTCTTCTTCAACAAGACAAGAATTTTTTTTATACCAACTTTACTGACGTGATAAAAGAAAATTACAAATACTATAATTGCTCAAGGAAAGTAGAATTACACTCTAATACAAGAACACACGCCAGATGCTTTGTTGACTGAACCTGTAATGACGCATTATTTAGGACACTAAAATAAAAACAAACTGAGTTAATTACCTCATTTATATTGATGAAAATCATTCTAATCCTTACATTATATCTCAATCAGAACTCTCCAATATCACATCTCAGCAAGCACTGCCTAATAGTACATCTCAACAAACACTCTCTGCTACAACATCTCAGCACAGACTACCACGAGACCTCGACAGGCACTGACTACTACGAGCTCTCTCCAAGCACTGACTTCTACGAGCTCTCGACAAGCACTGTGGAGGCGGCAGAATAATACTCTTTGGCGCAATCTCTGGCGCAGTGGCTCAGTGTAGCCACCTTTCATATGCCCCTCCTCCACAGGCCAGAATTTGATGGTATTTTTGCCAGCATTGGTGGTGAAAATACCACCAAATTCGTCCACAAAAATACAGACAAAAACAAAAGATAATATTAATACCTAAATATCACATAATTAGTTAAAATTTTGGCTTTGCACTGACCTTTCAATAACCTAATATATAAGATACAGTAGGCAATACAAATTCTTTTCATACATGTGGCTTTACATAATAGTTTACACAATACATAAAAAATCAGTTTATACAAATGTTCACATAAAATACTTTTAATTATTAAAAAAAAAAACAAATAGTTGATAATTCCAGCCCAGCAATGGTCAACACGTGCAAACACCAACAAGTGACATCGTTTCAGCAGAAGCAGTCCATCAGTTGCACCCAGCAATGTTGAGTAGGTGCAGACACCAACAAGTGACATCATTTCAGTAGAAGCAGTCCATCAGTTGCACCCAGCAATGTTGAGTAGGTGCAGACACCGGCAAGTGACATGATTTCCATAGAAGTAGCTTCATCTGTGCACCCAGTAATGTTGAGCAGGTGCAGACAGCAAGAAGTAACAGTTCATTTCCATAGAAGTAGCATCATCTGTGCACCCAGTAAAGTTGAGCAGGTGCAGACAGCAAGAAGTAACAGTTCATTTCCATAGAAGTAGCTTCATCTGTGCACCCAGTAATGTTGAGTAGGTGCAGACAGCAACAAGTGACTTCATTTCCATACAAGTAGTCCATCAGTTACACCTACCAATGATGAGCAGGTCCAGAGAGCAGTCCATGATATTCACTATCACCGATCACACTGTTCATCAGCAGAAATTAAACATGTCCTAGTGGCACCAATCATGTAGAAAAAGTACAAGTAACAGTCCATAATATTCACTATCACTGATCACACAGTTCATCAGCAGAAATTAATCATTCCTAAGTGTCACATATTATGTTGAAAAAGTGCGGGTAACAGTTCATAATATTTACCCTCACTAATCAGACAGTTCAGGCATGAACAATAGTTTGAATGCACATACAAATGCTTTTACACTAAACATACAAATCATAACAAACACACAAATGATATCAGATAATTGTCATATTAACTATTACAAATACTCTATAAAGGCACATTTGCATGCCGTGCGTGAGTTTCCTCGGAAACGCGAAATCTTAATTAAATAATTAATCTGTGAGAAATAAATAAAGCCTATGGCACAGAACTGCAGCGCTGTGTCGCTGATAAAACAAAAACAGAATTACGTTACTCGTATGTTTGGTTTAAGAAAGGAGAGGTCTTGGATAAGTGGTGCGGGAAGCACGTATATTTCATTGACTGGCACACCGCCATATTTAATGTTATATAAGATCACTGCGAGTTGCAACCATACTAGGCACTCGATTCTGAAAAGAATTTATATTTATAAAAGTAAGTAGGATTATGAACTGTAGGCTTATTCATTGAATATATCTGATTTAACTAACTGTGTAATTTTTTTGTTTAGTAGACAATCACCTCTGTACGACGTTTTGGCATGGCTGGCAAATTATTGTAATATTGAGATTTAGATTATGAGTCCGCACCTACCGCAGCAGTCTTTGGAAACGATTTAATTACGAAGTCCGATTATTTCAGTTTTATTTCACGGTCAACTACGAGTAACATTGCCTTTACGAAAAAGCCATTGTCAAGCGTCTGATACCGAATAATTAAACGTCACGCAAATATTAATTACAACCAATCACTATCATACAATAATACATAATTAATATTTTATTTTATTTTATTTATTTTATATTGGCGACTGCGTGTCGGACTTGTTATTTTGTCATTTGTTACACTGTTCTCTTTGTTTCATGTGAAAAATTAACTTTCTGGACCCGGACGTGAATGTATGAGAAATAACAAAGATCTGAAGATATTTTCCAACTCTAAAATTTTGCGGGAAGACGCAATGAAGCTTCCAGCAAAATAAGGTAAGACGCAGCATCTTTGCATTGGCAGGCTTGACCAGACGCATAATTCAGTGTATTAGCTCTTCAGTAGATTCTGTAGTATTTCTTTCGCGCGTAGCAGTTTTCAGTGATAAATTTCATTCTCAGTACTTTTCCTTAAACAATAACTTCTGCAACAATACCAATACACGAGTGTACAATATGGCCGACTTCTATACGATACGTTGTAACATGGACAGCAGCCATTAACAATAATCCCATATTCAGTTTACATTTTTAAATTAACAAACAGCCATTGTTGCTACGAGCGATTCATGCTCAACTGCATTTTATTTTAAAACCAGTGTCAAACATTAATTTCTTGAAATATATATCACGTGTGACATGGTAATAACTAGAAAACAATACGCAAAAATGGAACAGCAAAGACGTACTATTCAGACGCAATCCGACTCGGACGAGAGACAAATGTTAGAAAATGACTTTACGACAGCAACCGGTAGTGACGATTCATCAAATATTGACGCAAGTGTTAACGGAAGTTTTGACAATAGGCCGTCCACCACAAAAATTTCAAAGTCTCAGTCAGAGCCCATGTTAATACATGACGTCACGTCTAATGACGCGGCGGGGGCAGAGACCTTGCAAACAGTAAACATTGCCAACATGTTACAAGTGCTAATGAAACAGAACGCGGAAAACATGGCAACCTTAAAGACACAAAATGACGAAATTAAATCTGACCTCATAGCAATCAAGGCATGTAATGACACTTTGTGTAAACGTGTGGAACTTATAGACGCCACACTGACCAAACAGATGACTGAACCCAGTACGAAATTTTCCAAGCTTAATACGAGACAAGAAAAGACTACAAATGACGTAGCACTTTTACAGACACAATTAAAAAACCTTAATGTCACGTGTGAAGCTCTTACTGAACAAATTCAAACATATCCTTCAGTACACGACAACCTTGAAAAACGAATTACTGACGTGCAGAATAAATTTGACGATGTTGAACAACACCTGACTGACATCTTACAATCTGATGCCACAGCTCATTTTCAAAATATTAATAAAGAATTTCATGATTGGGTAGAGAACAAAGACAAACATTTTGATAGATGCATACGTGAAAATTTACCAACAATTGTGCACGACTCCGTAGCGGGATACATCACTAATAACAAACAGCTGATTAGTGATGCAGTACAATCCGTCACTGCACCCATGAGACAATTCACCGATCAACCACAGTCTGAATGTAACGAAAATATCAGTCAAAATGTACAGTTCAGAAACCAATATACATACGGGTGTGACGCACACATACCGCACACAACATACACACAAGAACAAAACACACCACGACAACAACACATACCACAACGTGCAAACACAAACACAAGCTATTATCATGGTAAACTACAGCAACATTATCGTAATTACTCGCCAGCTGAGCATTGCAGTAATTACAGTGGAACAAATCCATATCATAATGCAAAGGAAGAAGAAAGCTTAATAAAACACAGGCAATTTCAGGCTTTTATCCCAGAAAAACGAACCATTCATCCGGTGATTTTTCTTAAATCTTTTAGTAACGCATTTCCACGCACTTGGAGTGACCGGAAAAAGATTTCATATATTGTCGGTTACATCCAAGGCGATGCAGCTGTCTGGGCATACAGTCAAGCTGACGTATGTACCACGTACAGTGAGTTTGAGCGTGCTTTTCTGAACAAATTCTGGTCGCAATCCGTCCAGGAGCGACTCAGAAGACAAATTTTAGAACCTGAAACTTTTAACAGTAAAAATGGTAACTTGCGCAGATATTTTGAAAAATACTTGAACATGGGACATTTTTTAGACGAACCAGTCGCAACGCGTGATATACTCCGAGCGTTGAAGGCCAAATTGCCTTTCAACATTAAGGAAAAACTTCTACATATCCCGGATGACGATTCAGATTATTTTTTAACAGCTTTAGATTCGGTTGACATGTTACTTGAAGATCAGCGCTTCGCGCGGCAAAACAGCAGCCACAATGTTTACACTAGTGGTATGCAAAACATGCAGGCTTGCCAACACAATTCTGGCGCGCCCACAGTTGGATACGCGGTACAGCAAAAACAGCAAACTCACATGCCGTCTCAATACGCAAATCAAAATCAACACGCGTATTCCAATACAAACAACAATTACAACAGTAATAACACTTCATGCGGCAATCCATACAAAAGGCACCGCGGTAATAACAACAACGGTAACAACGGATACAAAGGTAACAACAAAAACACAAACAGAAATAGAAATAATAATAACTACGAGCCAAGACAGCATCAAGGCTGGACTCGTAGCGATCAATACTATCATTCAAATACTGCTTTACCACAGCAGCCACCAGGACAAAATTGGAGCATACCTTACGACCGACAGGTAAGTTATAATGCGCAACAGCAACAACAACCGCAAAAGTTTGGAGATCATAATAGGCAATATCCGAATGTGAATATAATAGAAATGGCACCTGATGCACAACCCCAATCTGTGTCAGTACCTAGTACAAATGATAATCCAACAAACTAGAAACAGTCACTACTTTGCCCCAGGTCGTGGCTGAAGAATTCTTGGGGGGCGACTTCAATGTTAATCAGTTATTTGACACCACAGTTGAACAACAAAATATTGATGTGGCTAATAATTCTAAACAAAAGCTATCTGTTTTATTTATAAGATACAACCACAATGACAATATATCAGATGAACTTTTACAAGACAGTACACAATGTCGTTTAAACACAAATGAAATTGTTTTAGCATCTACTACTGGTGTAGTAGGTGGGATTCCAACTACTATTATCTTAGATACAGGTGCAGCTTTGAGCGTTTTGTCTTTTAATTTCTATAAAAAGATGTGTGAATTGGAGCCTGTGCCTGAGTTTCCTGCCCAAAACTGTAAAATAACTACCGCTCTAGGTAATAAGTCATGTAGGGTTACAAAGCAAGTTTTTGTAAACGTTAAAATAGGTAATGGAACCGTACAATGGCCATTCCTGGTTGTACAAAACCTTGTGACAAATTGCATACTAGGAATAGATATTATGAGCGAGAAGCACTGCATTATAGACTTCTCCAAAGGTAAATGTATTTTAAATGATAAAGGCAGTGTAATTATTATTGATTTGGACAGGAGAAATCTAAAGCATGACAAACACTGTACAGGGTACAAGGTTCAGTTAGTACTTGACAAAGACATTCAAGACATGCAAACACACTCATCTGACACAGAGCTAATGGACTTGAAAACATTGCTTGATCATAAGATAAGTGAAGCTACAGCTCTCAGTGTACATGAACGTATAAAACTACAGGAAGTGTTATCCGAATATTTACAAGTTTTTACCAAACGATTAGGTGTTATCAACACGTATGTGTACAAGATTGAAGTTAAGCCTCACAAGATCTTCTACCATAAGACATATAACGTACCGTTATCTCAACGACCTGCTGTGTGGCAAGAATTAAAACATATGTTAGACTGGAAGGTCATTGAACCATCCACCTCACCTTATTGTAGTCCTCTACTTGTTGTCAAAAAATCAAATGGAAGCATTAGGTTAGTGTTAGACGCACGAGCTATTAATGAAATAATTTTACCGGTTCACACAAAACCTGAAAATTTAGAAGAGCAATTACAGAAATTTCTAGATGCAAAATATTTTTCCACAATAGATCTCGCTAATTCGTTTTGGCAGGTGGGTATCATTCCTGATTCTCGGAAATATACTGCATTTATGTTCGGGGGGCGAACCTATCAGTTTTGTGTTCTACCCTTCGGACTGAATGTCAGCTCTGGGGTATTCATTACAGCCCTGGATACCGTGCTTGGCGACGATTTAGTTGAGACAGTCACACACTATGTAGATGATATACTGATAGCTACACAATCTTGGAATGAACACGTTGACACTCTTCAAAGAATTTTAAAAAAATTTGCACAAGCTGGAGTCACAGCCAACCTAAGAAAATCAAAATTTGGTTGCAGTGAGATAAAGTATTTAGGACATATCATTAATTCACAAGGCATACGTCCGGATCCCAGTAAATTAGATGCTATCAGAAACTTTCCTAGCCCTCGAACTAAAAAGCAGTTAAAATCATTCCTTGGGCTATGTTCATTTTTCAGACGTTTTTTGCCACAACCACTTTTGAACAGTAAACATCTGCTAAATCTACTCAGAAGGAATCAAGTTTGGATCTGGTCGGAACAGTGCCAGAATGACTTTAATACAATTAAACATGCTTTAGTGAATGCTAACATATTGAGCCATCCAGATTTCAATTTAGATTTTTGTATGACTTGTGACGCTTCACGTACTGGCTTGGGCTGTTGCTTATTTCAAGTTGTAAAGAATAAAGAGGAGGAACAGATTAGAATTATTGGGTTTGCGAGTCGCACTCTAACTGAATGTGAGCGTACATACTCCACTACTGAGTTAGAAACACTTTCCATAGTATGGGCATTCAAGAAATTCAATTATTATTTATTTGGAAAACATACGGTAATTTACACCGATCACCAGGCCCTGACATTTTTGTTAACTTGTAAACTTGTACATCCTAGACTATCACGATGGGCAGTTACACTTCAGAACTACTGTTTTGAAATTAAGTACATAAGAGGTAAGGACAACACCATTGCAGACACTTTGTCTAGACTTCCACAAGGTATGAATGACACCAACAGTGACTTAGAAAATATAAATGACTACAGGATTCTCTTAATGCAAGACAAGCAGTATCACCAATATTATATTGATATGTGCAGAAACATGGCTGAATTACAAAAATCTGATCCTCACTGGTATAAGATAATAACATTACTGGTAGAAAAACACAACCATCCTTTGACTAAGTATTACAAGTTACACAATGATGTGTTATTTTACCGCCGACATCCAAATGCTACTAACTGGTGTGTATGCATTCCCAAAGAGTCTGAACGTAATCTAATTTGGCACACACACTTAGTTTGGGGTCATTATGGGACGAAAAAGTGTTTGGCAAAGCTCAGTACATACTGTTATTTTAGCAATATGAGAAGAAAAATTTATAGGGAACTAAAAACATGTGTCATATGTCAAAAATCAAAACCTCAGAATTTATCCACAAAAACAGATTTACATTCTATTTTACCTAGTAAACCCCTGGAAATTCTGTGTACTGACATCAGTGGACCGCATCCAGCAAGCTCTGGAGGCGTCAAATATATCTTAGCTTTTTACGATATATTTTCTAAACATGTAAAACTTTATGCTTTAAAATCCGCCTCTGCAAATGCTATAATACGAAGATTCTCAAGTGATTACCTGACGCACGTGGGAAAACCTAAAGCAATTCTGTAAGATAATGCAGCATACTACTCTGGGTACAAATGGAGAAATTTCTTGAAGGACAATAACATTAAAAGTATATTTATTTCAAAGTTTAGTCCACAATGTAACGCGACTGAGAGACTTTTCCGAGAACTAAATCGATTCATGAGGACCTATATTTCCTCAAAACATACTAATTGGGTGTCCTACCTAAGTCTTTTCGAAGACGTACACAATAACTTAAATATTTACGATACGAATTACACACCTAACGAGATCATGTTCAATTGCAAACAGAACGATCAGTGGATAGAACCATTACCTAAGTTGTCAGACAAGGAAATCACACCTGAACAGAAAATAAAAGAAGTATTGACTACATTGACACATCACGCACAGATACGAAACAAACATCACACAAACATAATAAAAAGAAAACAAAAATTCAAGGTAGGAATGCTTGTACTACTTCGTACTCATCATAAATCTGTAGCACTCAAACGACGCAACGCTAAGTGGCGTCTGCTATATGAAGGACCTTATATAATTGTTAACATACCGCATCCTGGTGCGTATCTGTTACAACATCCTAGAACTAACAAAATTATTGGGCTATACGCACACCGAGATCTTAGAGCATTTCATGCCAAATAATGTCAAAGTCATACCCATGAAAACATTGCTAAGCAACTCGCAAAACTCTGTTTGCTACAACACAGATAATAAGCAGTATAGAAATTTTCATTTCAGCGGTTCCAGTGACGCAGTTGAAGACAGAAGAACTTTTCTTTCAACGCCACGGCTCCACTGAGAAGACTGAATATTAAAGTAAAATTTATGATTACGTAGCAGTGAATGACATATTAAATTTTTCACGGAACATTTGTTATTGTAGGTACCACTGACTTGGTATGACACCTGACGAACTGACAGACGTCATCTGTGAAGCGATCTTTTACTTTGAGAAATAGATTAGACGCACATCTCTCAACACGAAAGGCATCTATCAGTAGTCAAGGCCACACATACACTCTACACACACGCACAAAACGCGAGGAATCGAACATTTTCTCTCTCTTACTATTTTGAATATTTATTGAGTAGTGAAAACGCCTGGTCTTGCCTACTGATGTAATGAATGTTGTGTCTAACCTATCTTAATTTCAGATGACATCACAAAAAACATCGATAAAATCCCAGCAAAACCGTTAAAGAGGACGTAAATATCTGCAATCCATGTAATCAAATGTGACACAATGTAATAATTTATAGCTATGTAATAATGATGAAAACATGTTTATGTGTAACTGTATTATGTTTATGCTAAGAAAATATGTGACGTGTATATGTATGATTACTTATGTTTTTTTTTAACTGATGTATAATGTAACTGTTACTGTGTGAAAATTTGAACGATAACGAGTGCCAAAATGTGAAAAACTTAAAAAAAAAAAAAATGCGTAGTGAACCACTGTTCACGGACATTAACGTACATTACTAAGTCTGCAACTACGCAGAAACCTATGTGAAAGAAACTGTTAATGACATTCATGATGCATCGTACCTTTGTAAACGCGATGAGTAACTACGAACATTTAGATGAGCTATATTAAAAAAAAAAAAAAAAAAAAAAAAAAACTGAATATGTGAAGTGCATAATTCGTGCATCGTCTAGTGACATTACTACAGTACCCAACTTCAAGATGTTAACTGGATTAAATGGACACAAAGTGCCTGTCCAGAAAACAACACGATGGGTGGAAGAATTCTGGTTGGAACTTCAGGGAATGAAATGTTCTCGAAATGTGACGGACACTCTTACCTGGACTGTCCAAGGATCGACGCCAGCTATGTGCCGTCCGAGGTTCTGCAACCAAGCTTCCACGGAATATCGAAAACGAACTGCATATGGACTAATTACTCGACGGGTCACGTCTGCTCTGTAATAAACAATGCTTTTTGTCACAACGAACTGCATCACAACGACTATAATGGAAATAGGAAATGGACATGCTTATGTATCAATCACGTTGTTATACAGCGATGTTACTGTGATCAAAAAACTTTACCACGACGACACTAACCTGTGAAACAGTACTGTGCAGTAGATGAATATAAACTGTAATAACGACACGATGTGTATAGGTCAACGCACCTGAAACAACAGAATATTTTTCGTTGAAGCATTTCATTGCAATGCTATGTAACTAAGAACATTCAACAATCTAAAGTTGTATTGTATTATAACAAATATTGTAATTTTAAAACTAAGTTACCTGTCATAGAATGTAGTCTTCATATGTAATCTTGGTGGAATATTTTCTTTGTGCAACGACTAAGAAATGCGCGCGCACACGAACAATATGAACTGCAATACTGTGCCGCGTGATCTAAATTTACGAAATAACGGCAGTGCCGTAGTTACACAGACGCTTCTGCGCATGCGCGCACTCTGTTTTGCCAACATAAGAACTTTTTCGGCGCACGCGCGTCATTCAAATTTTGTATATAATATACAGTATAATGTAAGTCATGTAAATAGTTGTAGATAACTTAGATTTTCTTGTGCCTTTAGGTGAATTGCTCGCCTGCAGGTGTGTCCTTTCGCCTCGCAATTCAGGGGGCAATATAAAGGCACATTTGCATGCCGTGCGTGAGTTTCCTCGGAAACGCGAAATCTTAATTAAATAATTAATCTGTGAGAAATAAATAAAGCCTATGGCACAGAACTGCAGCGCTGTGTCGCTGATAAAACAAAAACAGAATTACGTTACTCGTATGTTTGGTTTAAGAAAGGAGAGGTCTTGGATAAGTGGTGCGGGAAGCACGTATATTTCATTGACTGGCACACCGCCATATTTAATGTTATATAAGATCACTGCGAGTTGCAACCATACTAGGCACTCGATTCTGAAAAGAATTTATATTTATAAAAGTAAGTAGGATTATGAACTGTAGGCTTATTCATTGAATATATCTGATTTAACTAACTGTGTAATTTTTTTGTTTAGTAGACAATCACCTCTGTACGACGTTTTGGCATGGCTGGCAAATTATTGTAATATTGAGATTTAGATTATGAGTCCGCACCTACCGCAGCAGTCTTTGGAAACGATTTAATTACGAAGTCCGATTATTTCAGTTTTATTTCACGGTCAACTACGAGTAACATTGCCTTTACGAAAAAGCCATTGTCAAGCGTCTGATACCGAATAATTAAACGTCACGCAAATATTAATTACAACCAATCACTATCATACAATAATACATAATTAATATTTTATTTTATTTTATTTTATTTATTTTATAACTCAAATATCAGTAAACCTATAATATTTATGGGTGTCAGTGCAAGCCACAACAAACAAATAAAATAATATTTACGAAATAGGTGGGTAGGATTAGGAAAGGAAAACACACAAAACACACTCATTCATCTTTCATCCACATTAAGTACTACTGTGTAATTGAATGGTGTTAACTGTGTAAATGTAATTCTGTCAAAATCTGATGTTCATCATGTGTATCAAGTAGTAGTGGCAGCAATGTATAACAGTCAATAATAGTTAAGTCAACGTCATAGTCATCATGTCAAGACCAATGTTTGCCAAGCCAGATCATATGTACTGTTGTTGAACATCTGTCAGTGAGCCAAGATATGTAAATACTTCCTCTCTTCAAAAAAAAAATATATACTGCTTAGTGATTTAACAAAGTGTGTGTATAGACTATCTTCCTTCTACTTTAGTGTTCTAGTCTGCTATCTTCATCCTCCTTGTTCCATAAGACCAACAAAAAAAATATGCATCTCACTTACTTTACCTCTTATCCACCAAAACTCCAATAATCATCAACTTCACACAATCTCAATAATACCTCAATAATACCTCTTCAATACGTCGATAAATATAAACCTTATTGCCAATATATGCTCCTCACTTACTTTAGCTCTTATCCACCAAAACTCCAATAATCATCAACTTCACATAATCTCAATACTTCAATAATACTTCTTCAATGCGTCGATACATATGAACCTTATTGCCAATATCATCTCACTTCCAACACAACTCTTTCCTCTAGTCAGTCTCCTCGAACAAGTACAGATAAAATCCCAATGCAAACCTCATCATCCCATACAATCCGAAGACACATTGTCAACACACAACCTCTGTGTAATCCGTCTAACCCAAATCTTCTACTCATTATGAATTATAAACCAAAGAAATGCATACATGACCTCTAACAGACATAGTTCGAATAACTCTCAGTAATTAAGTACGATTACGGAGTGTGAATGATCGTAATATTTCATAGTGTGTACATCACTTCAAGAATTATGGCAGAAGCAAACATGTGGAATATTTTTTGTGTCAAGTGTCACTTACTATTTCAATTGCTCACGAAAAATGCAGTGTAATAGCTGTCAATGGTCTAAACCTATTTTTGGTATGTTATGTCGTTAGCCTCCTTCCTATTAGCATAAATTTATACAGCTTGCATAAAACCTCAGCTCATGTGACTTCAACGACGTTCTTTGTACCAATGTCGTTCGTCGAATTATAGCAGTTCATTTTCTTATCTTTAAAATATAAGGCACTTAGCGTAAGCAAAACAAGCAATAGCAAGTAAATATACCAGTAGAGAACAGAATGTCAAAAAGTGGATGCAGCACAATCCTTACTACGAGGCTCTGCCAAGCGAACAATCTATAATTAATCCAATAGTGTGACCTAAACTCTCTGTTTGTACACAGTATATCAGCATTTCTATATACCAAATTAAAGAGTAGTTATGACAACAACAGATATGTATAAATATGCAATCCATACGCAAAGCAGTAAACATGTCATTAGCATCAATCAGCATAAGCAAATAAATGTTCATATGTCATCTTAATAAGTAAACATGAAGGCGCAAGCAGATAAATCACAAAGTATAACTTACATACATAATCACAGTCAGCACAATTAATCAGATTACAATTATAATTTAAATAAATAAGCACAGCAGGCACATAATAAAAAAATATGACATCAGTGAAAAAGCAGTGCAGCCAAGCGATGCATAATATATACAAATAACAATCCTGTTCATTAATAAAACATTAACAAAAATCAGCAAATGTACGCAAGCACGTCGCTTCACACGTAAATTCATAGAACATGAAATTAGCACAAAGTATGAATCACGTAATCGCGAGCAGCAAATTACGTCTAAAGTACGTACCTAAGTGGAAATATGTTACCTGAAAAATAAACTCAATTAATGGCTACCCTTTTTAGTTTATTAGTTTCTTCTTCGAAATTACATTCTTCCTGAAAATTTCTCGATAGCAAGTCGTCTTAACGTCGGAGACACACAGAATTTATCTGAAGTTCTTAAATATTTTATAGAACCGTATCCTGAAAAACACTGAATGTTAATAACATAATTCATCAAGTCACTATAGCTTTATACTGAATTTAATCGGAGAAAGTGGACTGTGTATTTGTTTACGGCTGTCAGTGCATTCGCACTGAGCGCTCGATCAGCTGTAGGCGCGTGACGTAGGAAGCAATTGTTCGCGGTCAACGACTGCCTTGTGCGGCGCGCAGACTTGACTGTTGCTTTGAGTATGTGCCGCCGCCAAAACACAGCGCGGTATCCTTGTACTCTCTGCGTGTTTACATGTAGCTGTGAGTTTCTCTAAAGTATGTCATTCCACAAAAATTTTTACGTTGGATATATGATGTATTCCTTTAGAGCGTCGAGATTTAAGAGTTTCTACTTCGACAGTGTTATCATGAATAATTTTGCGAATTCTATATGGACCGTTATAAAGCAGAAAAAATTTGCGACACAAGCCGTTTCCTTTGTGAGACAAACGGTGGGACTTAATTAACACCTTCTGACCAATTGACAAGATTTTTAAACGACCAGGACGTTTAGCTGATCTCTCTCTTCTAGCAGCCGCAGATGCAATATTTCGTAGAGCCAGGTTGACAACTTCAGAATGCCGCAGTTTCCGTGAAGGCGGAAAAGGAACGATTTCAGATATGCGATTTGTCGGTGCTTTATTTTTTAATACCAGTATAGGCGGTAAAGAAGTTGAATCATTAGAGAGTTCATTCAGAATGTTTTGAAAAATATGAAGATACTGATCCCAAGTTCTGTGATTCTGATGACAATAAAGACGACACAATTTATTGATTTCCTTCATCCATCTCTCTGAAGCGTTAGATTGAGGGTGAAAAAGTGAAATGAAAATTGGTTTAATTTTACGACGCTGTAGAGTACGAAGCCAAATTTTAGAACGAAACTGTGATCCATTATCTGATATAACCTTATCAACATGATCAACTTCTTTAAGAAAATGTTTGATGAAAGCGTTAGATACTGAACGGGCTGTTGCTTTGCGTAAAGGTGTAAAACACACATATTTTGACGTCAACTCCAGTGCTACGAAAATGTACGCAAACCATTAGTTGAACGAACCACTGGACCGAACAAATCGACTGCAGCCATCTCCTTTAATTTCGCTGGAATGATAGGAAACAACGGTGCTCTGTGAGAAACTGTTGGCGGCTTAGCCTTTTGACATAATTTGCATTTGGCCAGAACAGATCGAATACGTTTTTCCATATTACTGAAATAACAATTTTCTCGTAATTTGTGAAAGCATTTTATGGGACCAAAGTGTGCATAACTGAAATGCGTATACCAAATCAATTTATTGACCCACTCATCAGGAATACAAACTAACCAAACAGAGTTGTCGACCGATTTTCGTTTAAAAAGAATGTCATTGCGGACTAAATAATGCCGTCTAATCGCTACGCTTTCCTTTCTCCTCCACTTCTCCTTAATGTCGTTCCAGATTGGATCCTTATTTTGCTCCTTAGCGATGTCCTGGAGCGAAGACGAAATAAAGTTCTCAAACGCAACACCTTGAATATACATCAAACAATAATTGTTTTCTATGCAGTCCTCTTCAGCACTTTGTTTCAAACCCACAGGTGCACGTGATAAAGCATCAGAAATAATATTTGAAGAACCCTGTATGTAAACAATACTAAAATCAAATTCCTGTAGGTACAACGCCCATCGTGACAATCTGCCATGAGTTAATTTTGTCGACATAAGAAATTCCAGAGCTCGATGATCGGTGTAAACCTTAGTATGTCTGCCAAACAAAAATGTGCGAAATTTTGTGAAAGCCCAAACAACAGCCAAAGCTTCAAGTTCCGTAATCGAATAATTCTTTTCTGATTTAGAGAGAACACGACTTCCAAATGCAATAGTCTTTTGTACTACAACGCCGTCTTCTTCTATCTCTTGAAATAAGTGTGCCCCTAGACCCTTGTATGATGAGTCCGTCCCCAAACAAAAATCTTTAGATAGATCCGGATGTGAAAGAAGTGGAGCAGCAACTAAAGCATCTCGGAGTTGTTCAAATTCTAACTGAGCTTCCTCATCCCAACACCAATTAGATTTCTTTCCAGATAGTTCACATAAACGAGGTGTGGCCAAATCGTCCAATTTAACAAAGCGTCGAAGAAAATTACAGACACCAAGGAAACTACCAACATCACGTTTCGTGGTAGGAACAGCATAATTACGAATAGCGTCTAATTTTTTTGGATCAGGAAGAATACCTTCTGTAGAAATAATGTGACCGAGAAATTTCACCTGAGAACGACCAAATTCAGATTTTTCTAAGTTCACAGTAATGCCAACTCTTGCAAAAATACGTAACAATGAATCCAAAATTTTGTTGTGCTCACTCCAAGAATGTTTAGCAGTAAGAATATCGTCAACATATGAAGTAATGTTGTCACGAAGATAAACAGGTAAAATTTCATTTAAACTACGAATGAATGCTGCTGAAGATACAGTAAGTCCAAACGGTAATTTCCGAAACTGGTAACAGTTACCAAAGGCTAAAAAGGCAGTATATTTTCTACAATCAGGGTGGAGTTCTATTTGCCAAAAACTTGCGCGCTTATCAATCGTGGATAAAACTTTAATTCCATGGAAATGTTGAAGAAGTTCATCTAAATTTTGTGGACGGTCAGTTTCAGGAATGATGATATTATTTATCTGTCTGGAATCCAGAACCAAACGAATTGACCCATCCTTTTTAAGAACAACGTGTAATGGGCTAGTATAAGGACTGACTGCAGGCTCAATAATGCCCTGATCTAACATGTACTGAAGATCATTCTTAACCTTGTCTCTGTAAGCCAAAGGAATAGCGTACGTTTTCCCGCGAAATGGTGTGTGTTCTTTTACTTTAAATAAATATTGTAAGCCTTGTATAGTTCCTGTGTGATGACTAAATACTGTAGCATGTGAAGTCAAAATGTGGTGCAGCTCTTCTCTTGCAACGTCATCTGGCACTTCAGCTTTCTTAACCTTTTCATTAATTAATTCTTCGCTATTAATTATATCATCCATCGCGTCTCTGTATCTATTGTCATTGTCATGAATAAACACACTGTCGTCATAATGCTCAACGAAAACATCAGAAGTAAGAAACCTTAAACATTTTGTATCTGACTCAGATCTTGTTAAACGCTCGAAAAATTTCAAACATTTCGGCATTCCAGCAAAAGTCAAATTCACACTTCCTTCTTTAAAGTTCAAAATTTCCTTATGTGCGTTAAGAAACTCCATACCTAATATAATTTGTGTGTTGAGTAATGGAACAATAATAAAATTAGCAGAAAATTCGTATCCTTGACAAAAGAAATTTAAGTTGGTCTGTTGTTTGACTTCCACACTGTTTCCAGAAATCGCTCCTCGAATTGTAGTTTTAGAAATAGGTAACACAGGACAGGCAATAGTTCTTTCACATATACGAAAAACTGATTCACTAATGACATTCAATGGGCTCCCAGAATTTAAAAATGCAGTGAACTTATTCTTACCCACACATACTTCAATAACAGGGTGTAATTTCCTTTTCGTCTAGCAAAATGTCTCTCATGTCTTCCAGGCGTACGTAGTGTAAAGTCGTAGTGTCATTACTTTCTGAACCGTCTATATTGCTGCCAGAAGCCGAAGCTGCAAGTCATTGTCGATTGTTTGCGTCACGTCTTTGATTACTCCCGTCATTTCGCGGATCAATTTCTACGATTTGCACTTGTCTCTCTGAAGTTCTGTCACGTGGAGAATGCCAATTAGGTCCCTCCTGTCTGTTAGATGCAAATTCTTGGCTGTGTCTGTTATTAAAATTTCTGTTTTCCTGTCTGTCTGCATAACTACTCCTAGTGTAATTTCGACTGTCACTTCTGAAATTATTGTTGTATCTACTACCCTGATTATTTCTGTAGTAAGAATTTCTATTACTGTTTGAATAATTTCTGTCTTGATGATACCGATTACTGTTTCCGTATGATTGATCATTCCGGTACGAATTACCGTTATTATAATTGTCTGTGTAATTTCTGTTAGAACGTCTGTTATTGTCATAAGGCTGGTATCTATTGTCCTGTCTGTTACGTCTGTCATTCTCAAAATTACCCATATAACGCCCCTTCCGATCACTATCTCTTTTCTCTGAAAATCTATTGTTATTACTGTTACTGAAAAAGTTACAAGAAGTCCCGTCGTCGTTGTCATACTCAAGTTCTTGCAACAAAGTCTTAAAAGTCTCAATGTCGTCTTTACATCTTCCGGCTAAAGCAATTTGTCTTATGGATTGTGGCAGCTTAGTTAAACAAATGCGAATTAATTCAGTCGGGCTGTAAGGGTTGGACAGGAACTGATTCTTTCGAATCATGTCTTCAAAATATTCTGCTGGCGTGCGGAACTCAGACTGTTTGAAATTACGCTGCATAATAAGACTGTGTTTGACTCTGTCTTGCGTGTTTTCGGACCAATATGCCGATAGAAATGCATGATAAAAATCATTTAGATTATTACAATCTCTAATGAGTGCGCGCATCCGCGTCGATGATTCGTTTTCTAAATATCCACACATAAATTCCAGTTTGTGACTTAGTGGCCAATTTGGTGGAAGTGAGTACATAAATTGATCTAACCATGCACATGGATGTATGTCATTCTTAGAATTACGGAAGATCTTAAATTTCCGAACAGTCAAAAAGTGTTTATAGTCAAAGTTTTCGCCTCGTGGCGACAAAGACCTACCGCGTCTGTCCCAGTCCGAATGTCGATTATTGTCAAGTTCGCGCGCCTGGCGCTCTCTTGTTTCTTCTCGTAAATGAAATAAATTACTTTCTTCATACCCCTCCGCTATCTGTGATTCTAAGTTTCTTCTACTGTCTTTTCCTACAATTTCGCCTTCTATTTGTTTGACTTACTTTTTTAAAGCCTCTAATTCCCTTTTCACGTGTTCATTAAATTTTCCCTGATTTTATTTATGTTCTGATACTCTTCGGTCTCTGCAAATGGCAATGGTGCTGTATCATCCGAATCTCTGTCCCCATGTAAACTAAGATTTGTCAATTTATCTGATATTTCCTCAACTCTTTCCGCTAAATCACCTATTTTTTCTTTCTGTTTATTTACGTCTTCCGTAAGTGTCGCGACACGGGTTTCAGTATTGACACATTTGGTAGTTAACTGTTCATATTGTTGTGTTAGATTATTTATTCTGTCATTTGGTACGGATTCCTCGATTCTCTCAAATATTTCTTCCTTATCTTTTGCACGTTGTAAATTTAACTCTGAAAATTTCTGTACTATCACGCAATCTCTTTCTTCCTGTTCTCTATCCTGTTCCCTTTGTCTAATCTCTACTGCAATTAATCTATTAATATGAGCATTCAAAATCGGTTGTACTTCTTCTCTGATTTCTTTCTTTAATTCATCTTTCATATTTTTGAAACATGTCCCTATTCGTGAATCTATCCGTGTTTCCAAAGTTCCCATCTCTGCTTTAAATTCAGATCCTAACCGAGTTTCCATTGTTCCCATCCGTGTTTCCATTGTTCCTATATCAGTTTTTAATTCAGATCGTAAAGTTTCCATCTCTGTTTTAATTGTTCCTATTTGTGATTTTAATTCAAATCTAAACCGTGTTTCCATTGTTCCCATCTCAGTTCTAATTGTTCCTATTTGTGATCCCAAATTTAATATTGCACCCATCAACTGCTCCATATTAAATGGTTCAGAATTCTTTTCGCCCCAAACATTTCCCGCAAAACTAACTTCCTTCTGCATAGCCATAAGGCTATCTGTGTTCGATACTATTCCAGAATCTTCTGTCGTTAATCTCAGATTCTGTGAATTTTCTGATTGAGAAAAATTTTGAAATGGTTCCGGACTATTTTCCCGACCTATTAAATTGTTTTTCACTTCATTATTCATCACACTGTTTTCCTCTGTTGGCGAGTTCGCCATGTTAACAATTTCGTCATTCTCACTATTCATCATTTTTGCCTTCTTCATTGACCGCGTAATCATTTACAAAACATAAAAAATTCGTCACTGTTCGAAAATTACACACAATGCCTCCTTATCTCCAACAAAACCATTTACATGCAATGTCTTGCTCAAACACGATCAATCGAACAATTGAAATAATTGCACTAAATTGTCAAACGCGTATACAAGACAACAAATCAAATTCTGAGAAAAAAAATACCATTAGAAGAATGACAATTACCAAATCTACATATGCAAAATAGTCTACAATTACTAAACTACAAATTACTGCAACGATACTACTGTCTACTATTTTTTACAGTCAGAAGATTCCAAGGGACGATCCGAAGCAGCGGTCGCCACGTGCATGGGGGCTTAATTAAATATGATGCAAATATTTTTTATTTTTTAGTAGCTAAATGTCCGATTACGCTGTGTCTCGTAATCGGTTGGCCCTGAGTAGTATTATTACGCTATCTGACTGCAAAGAACAACAACAAAGAATGAAATGAAAATTTTCGTAAACACAGTTAATTAATTAAGTCCCCAGCAACTATAAAACCTACTAAACCAAAGCATAAGTATAACTGTTCTGTATGTGGAAGTATGACTCAACGGACATCTGGCACGGTTCTTCTTCAACAAGACAAGAATTTTTTTTATACCAACTTTACTGACGTGATAAAAGAAAATTACAAATACTATAATTGCTCAAGGAAAGTAGAATTACACTCTAATACAAGAACACACGCCAGATGCTTTGTTGACTGAACCTGTAATGACGCATTATTTAGGACACTAAAATAAAAACAAACTGAGTTAATTACCTCATTTATATTGATGAAAATCATTCTAATCCTTACATTATATCTCAATCAGAACTCTCCAATATCACATCTCAGCAAGCACTGCCTAATAGCACATCTCAACAAACACTCTCTGCTACAAAATCTCAGCACAGACTACCACGAGACCTCGACAGGCACTGACTACTACGAGCTCTCTCCAAGCACTGACTTCTACGAGCTCTCGACAAGCACTGTGGAGGCGGCAGAATAATACTCTTTGGCGCAATCTCTGGCGCAGTGGCTCAGTGTAGCCACCTTTCAAAGTAATAAAAACCAAAAAAAGCTCCCCCCCCCCCTCATCAAAGAAGAAAGATAGCCCAGCCATAGTGGTGAACCGAAGTCTCCATAGTCTTCTATTCGCCAATGTAGGTCTTCGAAACAAACATACAAAAAGAAAAGATAAAAAATACACTCCTAAAATAAACACTAGAACAGAACCAAATAGACATAACGGGTTTCTGCGAAACCTGGACCAAACATACTAGTAAGACGAACCTAACTAGATGTATCTGTCACATAAAATACAAATTCGACAGAAGAGGAGTAGTGACACTGTACGCGCGATCAGAACTCCCGATAACAGAAGCTCCCCTACCCTCACAATCAACAACATAGAAGCGGTGATGATAGGCATCGAAAAACCGAGAACATCAAGACTAATAATATGCATGTACATAAGCCCCTTAATCGACACACACACAAAATTCCTACATTGCATTCTATCTTTGAACATGATGTTTTCATGGGAGACGTCAGCGTAGACATGACCTGCTCGGTGACACCCCAACAAACAACAACGGCATCCAACTGTACGACTACCTGAACACTGAAAATATCTGCCGCATTGCCTTAACGGGTCCCACCTTCATCAGCTGCCGGGGATACCCCTTACGACTGTATACTACACAGCCCAGGACTCACCGACCATATGGCCGAAGTCAGAGACGCAGAAAGCATATCAAGCTACCATCTCCTGTCCTCTTATAAACCACCATAACATCGCTCCCTGCCCCTAAACCCACAGATTGTACAGTCAGGTATAAGTCAGATGGAAACTGGGAGAAGTACGAAGAAATCGTAACGACACAGTCCCAGTTCCCCATGACATTGACAGGTAATCACAACCTTCACCTCATCAACAACGACATTGAAGCGACTCTTGAGACTGTCATGGAAGAGGCTGTTCCCAAAATAACTATCAAAAACTACAGACCTACTATTCCCCAAGAAGCCCTCGGATTCATCGAAGAAAATAGGATAAACAATCTAGACCTGAAACCCATATGGAATCGAAACGTACGATCTCCAACTTCAGGCAACATCTACATCTATACATCTACGTCATTACTCTGCACTTCACAATAAAGTGTTTGGCAGAGCGTCCAACGAACCACCTTCAAGCTGTCTCTCCACCGTTCCACTCTCGAACGGCGCGGAGAAAAAACGAGCACTTACATTTTTCTGTGCGAGCTCTGACTTCAAAGAAGTACTGCAGACAGTCCGCTTCTTCCCTAAACCGATATTTTTGAAGAAGAACTTCACCAAACCGTAACCACAGAACTCACAGTCCTTCTCCATACCCCTACCGCTCTAACTGAAGAAGACGAGATGCTAACTGCTGACATCACAGACAATGAAATCTCAGACGCAATCTCATCGGACTGAAATTCATCTTCTGGGGAAAACAGCATTACACAACTTCACCTCAGGAAGGCTGCACCAGACATTATTGTATGCCTAAAACGATCTCAAAGCTGGATAAAATGATGGGGAATTATCCCAACTCCGACAAAACCCAGACCATTTTATTGAAACACAGAAACCTTCACGGCAAATCGAGACAAAACCCACAACTTGATCTTCATTTACGGAACTCTAGGCTGAACCTCTCAAACGTTGAAAAATGCATAAGAGTACACACAGAAAAATATCTGAACTGGAAGACGCTCGTAAAGCATGTACTAGACAAAGTACGAAAAAGACAGAATCTATTCACAAATGATCCATGGGCGATTTCACAGCTGCAGCACTCAACACTTACCAGATGTTCATCGGACAAGTAATTGAATACGCACCAGCCCCACTCTCTGGTATGACTGGACCCTCCAATGGAAGTCTCTACACCATTCAAAGACGACTCTTACGCAGCATACTTCTACCTCAATGGACCATCCCCAGAGCGAAGGTGTACCCCGTTGCAAAAATATTCCCTTTACAAACCAGACTGACTACGCTTCGTGCCAGATACGGTCGACACATCCTGAAAAACCTGACATAAAATACATGCTCACACGAAAGCCCAGACACACAACGAAATTCACACATAAATACATTTACCCTGCGCTTGTTATAGCCCACAACACCGAGGATACATATAGAAACGTCAATTACGAGATAGACGAACTTACTCAAAACACCGCAGTCCCACCTCACCTGACTCTCCTAATCTGAGACGAATCAAACACTGCCGATTAGCGTCCCAGAATCCACATGAGACCACAAAGATAGCTGCCTACAACCCTGACGACGTCTTAAGAAAACTTTACAACCACTAACTTTATGAACTCTTATGCTGTATACAACAAAACTACCACTGTAAATTCGAAACACATAGAACTCTAAATATAATAATACCCATCACATCGCTGAACTAGAAATTTAGAAATTTGAAAACAAGCCCTATTTGTAAATACACCTCCAAGTAGCATAAGTGCCCCCTTTATAGCAAATTATATTTAGACACTCTGACACAGAATGGTAGCAACATCTAGACCGAAAAACAAAAGTAAAGAAAATAAATTATTTGTAAATGTTCCTCCAAGTAGCACAAGCGCCCCCTTAGTATAAGCAATAGCATAAGAAAATACTGTGAGACACTCTGCTTCAGTGTGGTCAAAATGTATAGACCAAAAAATAAAACTAAATAAAAGACCAACAAATCTATTTTAACTAAATATAAGCATACTGATAAGGAACAATGGATACTTAAAAATAGTCAATGAAAAAAAAAAAAAACCTACAACAATGGCCGTAAAGATCTGGCAATTTCCCATCCGGCTCGCCTGCCTCTCCCCCTCCCCACCCCCCAACCCCTAAGGGAGGGGTATGGAAAATAATTAAACGAAGTTAAATATTTTTCATCTGATGCAGTAAAATACAGTACGGGACAATCTCTTTCATATGGACTATGTGACACCGTAAGCGATCTGTATAATCGAAAGTCCTGACAATAAGTAGCTCAGAAAGAAAATTAGAGTGGCGTAGGTTATGCCTTAAATTCACACGTTACATCATGTTCCTGTAACACAAAAATTACACACTATTTTCTCACAAATTTTGACGAGTTACTGGAAAAAACACGTTGCATGTCATACGCAAGTGATACATAACTTTCTGTTTCGTCAGAATCGTATGCTGCTTATGCACTGCACGATCATGCTGGTGTTTCATTAGCATTAGTTCAAACGTTCTGGTTTCCAGTTTTGTCCTTTTCTCCAGATGAGTTGTGCCTCTATATGTGTGATTAATGTCTCATACTGGACGCCACCTTAGATAATGCACCTTCACCATCGCCACTGTATGCAAATGAAGAAGAAGAGATAATTTTCTCATCAGGAATCAGCTTTTGTAACCAATCTTCAATTTACTTTGGTTATCTCCCACTTCGTTACTGTCGAAGTTCCATCACCAAATTCACAAACAACTATTTCAATTTTCAACAAATCTCTCTAGCGTCATTTCTCACTCGCAACAAATATGGAGATACATAGCTATGTAACTCAGTATTAAATAACACTGTATGGTGGCTGACTGAATTTAAATTTAATGATAGTGGTCATCGGTTGTCGTCGGTATTACTTATGGAATATCATATACTATTCAGTTACTACACTATCGGATTAATGATGGCCTGACAAACGAGATTTCACTGTGTGACACTTCTCCGCAATGGACAACGTCAGATATGTAAGTATGTACGTATTCTGTTGTTAAGCTACAATAGAACGTCTGTTTCCGAGGTGCCGAGGCTAGAAGTGTATTTAACACTAAATTCTTCTAGAATCTTCATATGGAAATGATGTTCTAAGGCCCCCCCCCTTTCCTAACTCCGACTTTTGCTCTTGCACATGGATTAAGAAGAAACGCAAACTGAGTGTAATCGACCCTGCAAGTGGAGTAGAAAAGAGTTCGGCACCTGCAATAATTTAATTTGATAGAAATTAATTTGATAAAGGAAAGTTTCATTAACGTAGTTAGAAATGAAAGGGTATCTTTACCAATCCACAGAATGAAAGTTCTGTCCAAAATAACAATTTGATTTATTATGACTAAACTGAAAATAATAAACAAAACACATGAAAAATTTACAATACGTCAAATCGGATACTCAAATAAATGCTGTGAAGGTGAAGTTGTCCATAAACTAGATTGTGACATTTATGACCAAATAGTACGTGGAGCCAATTCCTTGCAACTCAAATCTTAAGTAGTGAGAACTCAGACAATGATACCCAAGATGGATCCATGTTAGAAAAAACAGGAACAAGCGCGCTCTACTGAGCACTGATTGTCACATAGCAAAATTCCCTAATTTGCCAGTGCTACGGACATACATTACCAAGCTGTCTTCTTAACTGCAAGGACATGATCTGGCATACCGGAGGCGATGGCTGGTTGCTTCGACGTGTCGTTGTGGTGATGATAATGTCGTGAGTATAACCTGAAACAAATTCTTCAAGACCGGTTGTTCCAGACTAAAGACTTCCTAGCAACACAAATACGCCTCTGAGGGAGACGAAGAAGGCTCGGTACACAATCACTGACGGTACAGTGAGTGATTTTAGCAAGCGAAGCCACACAGTAACACCTATACAGTCAACTGTAACCGAAACTGCTCAAGATGGACAACATAGGCAGCTTGTAAGCAGAAAACTGAATTGCCAACTGTACTCAGAAAGTTACGTTGAAGTCAAAACTTCATCAACTTCGTAAAACAGTTACAATTAAATGAAAGTATATTAGACAGCCAACGGAAGGCAGGCCGTTCAGAACAGCGAGAGCTCAGTCTTGTAACCTACTCCGAGCGAAAAGCTAGAGCCGACTCCCTCAAGAGCACCCATACAAGCCGAACACAGAACAGTCCCACCCCCACGACAGTGGCCGTGGTCATACGTTCCAATCAGAACTCGAAAACTGGCGGAAAATTCCACTCTACTGCCGACGCACTACTACTCCATCAATGGAGGTACTTGGCGCCAATTTCTGCGCCGATTTTGCTATGTCACGGAGTTATCCCCTGAGAAAGCCAATCCCAGTTATGATATTGCAGAAAACGCGGGAATTTGCCTACCAAGACTCCCTGGGAACACAAGTCATTCGCACACCTCGCTGGTAGCCCGCCAGAAAGTGTTTTCACTAAGTTTCTGCGAAGTAACGGAATCTCTAGCACAGCCGCTGCGTCAGGCCCCTGTGAGCGTGTCGCCCCCGCTCTTATGACAATGTCGGCGTCTGGAAAGCATCCACTCGATTCCCTCACACCCGTCGGCTTAACCCTTTCAAGATCAGCAGAACCCGCCTGTCACCGGACCACCCAGCTGACGGGAGACGCCGCGTGGGAAATCCGCGTGTGAAGGAATAGCAACATTCTCACCGCATGCAATTAGAGAGGAAAATCGAATTACTCAGAATAAGATAGAAATATGAGAGGGGTCTCATGCCACCTCTCATGTTAATCATCAGGGGATAGCCCTCCATGGTGCTAGAGGGAGCCCTAGAGGTTCAAATGGTTCAAATGGCTCTGAGCACTATGGGACTTAACATCTGTGGTCATCAGTCCCCTAGAACTTAGAACTACATCCATGCCCAAGGCAGGATTCGAACCTGAGACCGTAGCAGTCGCGCGGTTCCGGATTGAGCGCCTAGAACCGCTAGACCACCGCGGCCGGCAGCCCTAGAGGGCGAATACTGCAGCGTGAGTTACAGATTAGTATTTATACAACAAGTACTTGGGGTGTAGGTGCACATCTGAGATGGAGACTTTTGTACAAGACAGGAAATAATTGCGAGCTGCTTTAAATCACTCGGAAAACTGATGATAGAAACAAAAGTTTGTAGGGCGATGAGTCATATTCGCGACAGCAAAGTAGTAGGTATTTTGCCAGCTGTTTAGCTCTCGGAATAAACGACGCGCCACATCTGCCTCAGAGCGACGACCGTTGACAGGCGTGGAACGCAGCTGCGCACAGCGGTGCGCTGCGATCGCGTTGCACATCGACGCTGAGTCGGGTTCACCCGCTGGCTATGTGGACCGTCATCGCGAGGGCTTGACGCTACAGTAACATGACACGTGACAACTGGGCTTTGTTTACGGAGCTGCAGATCCGGCGAGGAAATACACGCTGTGTACCGGCGGCGACTCCACGAGCTATGCGCGCTTCGCTTTGAGGCAGCACGAGGCAAAGATAAAAAATTGTCGCCCAGGCAGCTACTGGCAGCGCAGAGGCGGTGCAGCCAGCGACGCGAGGGGGTTACGCAGTGGATGAGTGGGGGAGGGGAAGGGACTGGCGCTGTCCGCCAAATTGGCCCTGCCCTGCCTCGCCGCAGATATTAGTTTATCCCTGCGGCCGGCGGCTGATCGCGTCCGCGCCAATCAATAAGCGACCATTGTAACATTTCCAGTAAATTTATCCCAATTCCAGTCGGGGACAGGGGGACCGCGGCTCTCCCCACGGGGAAAAAACCCGGACAGCTGGTGACGTTCGCTGCCCTGGGTCGGAGGTGGATCGAATGTGCGACAGCAGAGTCCAGTAGCTCCTTGTAAAACGTGGACCCTTTAGAGAGAGAGAGCTGACAGCTAAGTAATGAATGTGCGGATATTACATATGCCGCAGTTTGAGTAAGTCAATTTGCGAAGATATACTACTGGCCATTAAAGTTGCTACACCAAGAAGAAATGCAGATGATAAACGGGTATTCATTGGACAATTATATTATACTAGAACTGACATGTGATTACATTTTCACGCAATTTGGGTGCATAGATCCTGAGAAATCAGTACCCAGAACAACCACCTCTGGCCGTAATAACGGCCTTGATACGCCTGGGCATTGAGTCAAACAGAGCTTGGATGGCGTGTACAGGTACAGCTGCCCATACAGCTTCAACACGATATCACAGTTCATCAAGAGAAGTGACTGGCGTATAGTGACGAGCCAGTTGCTCGGCCACCATTGACCAAACGTTTTCAGTTGGTGGGAGATCTGGGGAATGTGCTGGCCAGGGCAGCAATCGAACATTTTCTGTATCCAGAAAGGCCCGTACAGGACTGCAACATGCGGTCGTGCGTTATCCTGCTGAAGCGTAGGGTTTCGCAGGGATCGAATGAAGGGTAGAGCCACGGGTCGTAAGACATCTGAAATGTAACGTCCACTGTTCAAAGCGCTGTCAATGCGAACAAGAGGTGACCGAGATGTGTAACCAATGGCAGCCCATACCATCACGCCGGGTGATACGCCAGTATGGCGATGACGAATACATGCTTCCAATGTGCGTTCGCCGCGATGTCGCCAAACAGGGATGCGACCATCATGATACTGCAAAGAGAACCTGGATTCATCCGAAAAAATGACGTTTTGCCATTCGTGCACCCAGGTTCGTCGTTGAGTACACGATCGCAGGCGCTCCTGTCGTGTGATGCAGCGTCAAGGGTAACCGCAGCCATGGTCTCCGAACTGATAGTCCATGCTACTGCAAACGTCGTCGAACTGTTCGTGCACGTGGTAGTTATCTTGTAAACGTCCCCATCTGCTGACTCTGGGATCGAGACGTGGCTGCACGATCCGTTACAGCCATGCGGATAAGGTGGCTGTCATCTCAACTGTTAATGATATGATGCCGTTGGGATCCAGCACGGCGTTCCGTATTACCCCCCCCCCCCCCCCTGAACCCACCAACTACATATTCTGCTAACAGTCATTAGGTCTCGACCAACGCGAGCAGCAATTCGTGATAAGATAAACTGCGATCGCGATAGGCTACAATCCGACCTTTATCAAAGTCGGAAGCGTGATGGTACGCATTTCTCCTCCTTACACGAGGCATCACAACAACGTTTCACCAGGCAACGCCGGTCAACAGCTGTTTGAGTATGAGAAATCGGTTGGAAACTTTCCCTATGTCAGCATGTTGTAGGTGTCGCCACCGGCGCCAACCTTGTCTTACTGCTCTGAGAAGCGAATCATTTGCATATCACAGCATCTTCTTCCTGTCGGTTAAATTTCGCGTCTGTAGCACGCCATCTTCGTAGTCTAGCAATTTAATGGCCAGTAGAGTAGATATCCTATTTTTGACGTACCCATCTCCTAACTGATTATTTTCTCACGTTTTTGGTCACAACAGCTATTTTCCACTTCGCGTTACCGTTTTTAGATAATTGGCTAGGAGTATGTAGCAAGTTGAAGGTAAATTCTCCCAGATCTTCAAATTATTCTTGATCCACTTTTCTTCACAATCTTCAGGTGTTCTCCGTTAACTGCACAGTGCCAAAGAACCGCGTCTCGTTGTCTTGTAAAAGAGAGTTTTCCCATGCCTGGGCATAAGAAGTGGCGTTATTGGGTAAGATTCTTCCGTCTACTATTGGTTGACCATGACACTGGATAGATAGCGAAACAAGCAGAACAAGAGAGGTGGAAGGCTTATCGAACTAGCTGAGGTTCATGGCATTGTCTGGGAATTTATTTATTCCGATCATGTTTTCGTCCATCCCCTCCTCCCTGTTCCTCCTTCCTCCTTCCTCCTCCTCCTCCTCCTCCTCCTCCTCCTCCTCCCTCTCACCATTCATCTCTTCCTCTTCCTGTCATTCTCCTTCCCCTCTCCTTCCATCTCCTCCTGCATACTCTCTCTAACCATCCCTCTTCTCCCGTCAATCTCCACCCACTACTGTGTCCGTCTTCCCCTCACACCTCTATGTGCTCTTCGCTCCTACTATCCCCCCCCCCCCCTCTGTCTGTCCATCTCCTCATCTCCGTCTGTGTGTCAGCCTTCTCCTCCCCCTTTTCTTTCCATTACATCATTATCACTGGTCCCCTAATACCAGTGCGACATCGATGGTTTTACCTGCAGAAGTATTTCTTTATAGATAGTGAGTTATATTTGTAGCATGTTTGGTTGAAATTGATCAGTGTACGTGACATACTACAGACATATACTGTGTGACTGAGAGGTCCGTTAGGGGGGTAGGACGTCAAATGGGCCGACTTGGAGCGGGAGAGGCATCACAGGACATTTTAATTCCCAGTGCCTATACTTTTACAAATAAATTCATAAAGCTTTGTCAGAACTACCAGGAAGGATTCAAGATTCACACCCATAACAGTGGAAGTTCAAAAACATAAAAAATAATTTTTTTAGATATGAAAATTCATCAGTTTCTCACTTACTGTCTGCTGCATTTGTTGCTATAGGTACATTTTTCTTCACAAGTGACAGAGATTCTTTGATGAATTTTGCACAGCATACGAATCATACTTACAGATGTATGAAACTATAGAATTTTCCAAATCTATTTAAAAGCGTGGCAAAAATTGAGATGTTAACTACAAAATTTGATATTTTTCTAAATATAAAATTTAAAACGTAACAGCTAATTCTAGAGTTTCAGACAACTGTAAGTATGGTTTGTACGCTGTGCAAAATTCATCGAAGAATCTCTCCTACTTATGAAGAAAAGTGTACCTATAGCAACAAATGCAGCCAATAGTAAGTGAAAAAATGACGGAATTTCACATGTAAAAGAATTTATTTTATTGTGTTTTTGAACTTCCGCTGCTATGAGTGTGAATCCGGAATCCGTTCTGGTCATGCTGA
This sequence comes from Schistocerca americana, assembly GCF_021461395.2. Classification (NCBI taxonomy): domain Eukaryota; kingdom Metazoa; phylum Arthropoda; class Insecta; order Orthoptera; family Acrididae; genus Schistocerca; species Schistocerca americana. The sequence goes on along the minus strand of NC_060120.1, from coordinate 85,232,584 downwards.
CAAAGTTTTACGAATTTATTTGTAAAAGTATAGACAATGGAAATGAAAATGTCTTGTGATGCCTCTCCTGCTCCAAGTCGTCCCGTTTGACGTCCTACACCCTTTAACATTTGAAAACGCACTGGTACACGGAATAATGTAGGCAGAGGGGTAAAAATTTCCAAACACGCTTGAAATGACATGGGTTTGAACTTAAACCAAATATGAGTGCAGAAACTGGCCAACAGACGGTGCGGGAGCGCATCACTTCAGTGACGCCGCACGAGAATCGTGTGTAAAATGAGCTGTAGTGAGAGAGGGAGTAAGATCAAGCTTCGTCTGTATGACCTGCTGGAAGATGTGACTTTTATGCAGGATGGCACTCCACCCCCTATTGCTATACTGTACACATAGTTTGGTGAAGATCGCGTCCCGTATGATAGACATCCCACGTTCCCAGACCTGATTCCGTATGAACATCGGTTGTATGATTACCTGAAGTATCAAGTCTACCGCGACCGTCCTGCCTTTTTTAGAGATGCTAAAAGACAATATTCGACAGCGGTTTCTTACTATACCTACTGATATGCTATATAGTACTGTGCACAACATTGTCCCTCGACTATAGGTATTGTTAGGGAATGACGGCCGACATGTTGAGTATCTGTTACAAGGAACATGGTCTTTGTAAAAATCTGTTGTTATGCTAATTATTCGTATGATATGAAGGACCATCTGTTGATCATTTTGTGCAAGTTTTTCGGTTTCGCTAAAATCCCGAGTCATTTCTAACATGTGCGTCAATTTTTACCTCTCTACCAATGGCTTTTTTCTTTCACCTTTTATACCTAAATATCTGCTCTTTAACACCATATGATCCGACAAAGGATGTTACATTAAGTGTAGAACTCTCTCACGTGCCTTGATCTTAGATCCCGGAACACGTTGACAAAATTACTGTCCCGCTGCAGCGATTATTCTCGGGAGTGAATGACAAGCTGTGCAGCACAAATAAGAGACAGATTGCACTTCATACTTATACAACTATTCCAAAACAACCATATACATGTAATAAATGCAACCAAGCCGTTTTCGAGCACATTTACGTCACCCTTCTCATCCAAAACCCCACCCTCATTGTTCGTAGGGAATCTTCCTCCCACAGTAATTTTTAGATAAATGTTGAGTCATATACCTCACAAATTTGGTTGAAATTGCTCCGCGTGTTCCTGAAGTATGCTTCAGTGTCACCCCTTCTCATTTCCGCCTCTATGGGATGTCCGTGGATGGTAACCCACAGTATTTCTTTCGAGATAATAAGTAACCAGTAAAGCATCGATTCCTTAGAGAATCAAACACCCCCACATAAAACAGCTTCAAACTTTGAATTACTTTACAAATGAGTCAATGTGTTAAATATTTGACGCTAAGCATGTATGTGTGAAGGTTAAGAAAAGTTGTGAAATTTTGTTTATTGTTTGTTGGGTATCCTTAAGTGCTGTCATTATTGAACACTGAATGAGTGTAGTCTGGATGAATTGTGGTCCGTTTTTAGAACAGCTAGTTTTTTACGCAGCTCAGTGTTTATGAATCGTAAGTCTTGAACTATGTGCCGGCCGCGGTGGCCGAACGGTTCTAGGCGCTTCATTCCGGAACCGCGCGACTGCTACGGACGCAGGTTCGAATCCTGCCTCGGGCATGGATGTGTGTGACGTCCTTAGGTTAGTTAGGTTTAAGTAGTTCTAAGTCCTAGGGGACTGATGACCTCAGATGTTAAGTCCCATAGTGCTCAGAGCGATTTCCTGAACTATGTGTTGCACAACGATATAGTTTTGCAAGAATATACATTGTTACACATGCAGAATGTCTGCGCAGTATGTTGCGAATATAGTTTATGTAAACAAGTAATAAATTTAAACGCCATGTTTGATGCGACTCAATGTTTACAACGTCATATCTCCTGAACTATATGTCGTACAGTTATATAATTTTGCAGGTAAATTCAGTAGTATATGTAAATACTGTCTATTAAATGTGTGTCGAATAGAGTTAGTACTAAATAAGTAGTAAATTAAAACATCAGGCCCGATGCGGTAATTTTACTCCATGAACAGCGTAAATGTGATAAAATTTTTTTTTTCTCTTTCGTCATTTTGTGGAGGATGTCAACGAAAGAATATTCACCAATGTTAGAAATTAGGTACAAACTATATTGCAAGTCACTAAGTGGTATCATTCTCAAATACTGGATGAATATAGCCTCAGTATTTGCGAGCGGTTTGTTACGCTTCTTTTTCACCCCATTCCGCCATCCATTTGAGAGATCGGAGGTATTTAACCCACAGCACTTCCTTCCATGTTGTTGTTGTGGTCTTCAGTCCTGAGACTGGTTTGATGCAGCTCTCCATGCTACTCTATCCTGTGCAAGCTTTTTCATCTCCCAGTACCTACTGCAACCTACATCCTTCTGAATCTGCTTAGTGTATTCATCTCTTGGTCTCCCTCTACGATTTTTACCCTCCACGCTGCCCTCCAATACTAAATTTGTGATCCCTTGATGCCTCAGAACATGTCCTACCAACCGATCCCTTCTTCTGGTCAAGTTGTGCCACAAACTTCTCTTCTCCCCAATCCTATTCAATACTTCCTCATTAGTTATGTGATCTACCCATATAATCTTCAGCATTCTTCTGTAGCACCACATTTCGAAAGCTTCTATTCTCTTCTTGTCCAAACTATTTATCGTCCATGTTTCACTTCCATGCATGGCTACACTCCATACGAATACTTTCAGAAATGACTTCCTGACACTTAAATCAATACTGGATGTTAACAAATTTCTCTTCTTCAGAAACGCTTTCCTTGCCATTGCCAGCCTACATTTTATATCCTCTCTACTTCGACCATCATCAGTTATTTTGCTCCCCAAATAGCAAAACTCCTTTACTACTTTAAGTGCCTCATTTCCTAATCTAATTCCCTCAGCATCACCCGACTTAATTAGACTACATTCCATTATCCTTGTTTTGCTTTTGTTGATGTTCATCTTATATCCTCCTTTCAAGACACTGTCCATTCCATTCAACTGCTCTTCCAAGTCCTTTGCTGTCTCTGACAGAATTACAATGTCATCGGCGAACCTCAAAGTTTTTATTTCTTCTCCATGAATTTTAATACCTACTCCGAATTTTTCTTTTGTTTCCTTTACTGCTTGCTCAATATACAGATTGAACAACATCGGGGAGATGCTACAGCCCTGTCTTACTCCCTTCCCAACCACTGCTTCCCTTTCATGTCCCTCGACTCTTATAACTGCCATCTGGTTTCTGTACAAATTGTAAATAGCCTTTCGCTCCCTGTATTTTACCCCTGCCACCTTTAGAATTTGAAAGAGAGTATTCCAGTCAACATTGTCAAAAGCTTTCTCTAAGTCTACAAATGCTAGAAACGTAGGTTTGCCTTTCCTTAATCTTTCTTCTAAGATAAGTCGTAAGGTCAGTATTGCCTCACGTGTTCCAGTGTTTCTACGGAATCCAAACTGATCTTCCCCGAGGTTGGCTTCTACTAGTTTTTCCATTCGTCTGTAAAGAATTCGTGTTAGTATTTTGCAGCTGTGACTTATTAAGCTGATAGTTCGGTAATTTTCACATCTGTCAACACCTGCTTTCTTTGGGATTGGAATTATTATATTCTTCTTGAAGTCTGAGGGTATTTCGCCTGTTTCATACATCTTGCTCACCAGATGGTAGAGTTTTGTCAGGACTGGTACTCCCAAGGCTGTCAGTAGTTCCAATGGAATATTGTCTACTCCGGGGGCCTTGTTTCGACTCAGGTCTTTCAGTGCTCTGTCAAACTCTTCACGCAGTATCATATCTCCCATTTCATCTTCATCTACATCCTCTTCCATTTCCATAATATTGTCCTCAAGTACATCGCCCTTGTATAGACCCTCTATATACTCCTTCCACCTTTCTGCTTTCCCTTCTTTGCTTAGAACTGGGTTTCCATCTGAGCTCTTGATATTCATACAAGTGGTTCTCTTATCTCCAAAGGTCTCTTTAATTTTCCTGTAGGCGGTATCTATCTTACCCCCAGTGAGATAGGCCTCTACATCCTTACATTTGTCCTCTAGCCATCCCTGCTTAGCCATTTTGCACTTCCTGTCGATCTCATTTTTGAGACGTTTGTATTCCTTTTTGCCTGTTTCACTTACTGCATTTTTATATTTTCTCCTTTCATCAATTAAATTCAATATTTCTTCTGTTACCCAAGGATTTCTACTAGCCCTCGTCTTTTTACCTACTTGATCCTCTGCTGCCTTCACTACTTCATCCCTCAAAGCTACCCATTCTTCTTCTACTGTATTTATTTCCCCCATTCCTGTCAATTGCTCCCTTATGCTCTCCCTGAATCTCTGTATAACCTCTGGTTCTTTTAGTTTATCCAGGTCCCATCTCCTTAAATTCCCACCTTTTTGCAGTTTCTTCAGTTTTAATCTACAGGTCATAACCAATAGATTGTGGTCAGAGTCCACATCTGCCCCTGGTTCCTAAATCTCTGTCTTACCATTATATAATCTATCTGATACCTTTTAGTATCTCCAGGGTTCTTCCATGTATACAACCTTCTTTCATGATTCTTAAACCAAGTGTTAGCTATGATTATGTTGTGCTCTGTGCAAAATTCTACCAGGCGGCTTCCTTCCATATAAGAAGTGATATGTCTACCAAGTTTGGCTGAAATTGATCGAGTAGTTTAGGGTCAGAAATTGAACGTACTTCTGTACAAGGTGACAATTATTGAACTATATGAAATAAAATCGTCGTAACTTCTGAACGGTTTGTTCGAACTGCACGGATGGCTGCGGGGCATGATGGGAATTAGTATGGTTTCGTTTAGCTTACGAACCCCACTTTCATTTGGATGGGTTCCTCAATAAGCATAATTGGCGCATTTGGGGGGCTGAGAATCCGCATTTAGTGATCGAGAAGTCTCTTCATCCTCAACAGATTACAGTGTGGTGTGCAATGTCCAGTCACTGGATAATCAGTGCGATATTCCTTGATGGCGTGGTGACTACCGAACGGTACGTGAAGGTTTGGAAGATTATTTCATCCCCATTATCGAAAGTGACCCTGATTTCGACAAGATTTCGTTGATGCAAGACGAAGCTCGACACCATCGAAGCACGAAAGTGTCTGATGTCCTGGAGGAGCACTTTGGGGACCGCTTTCTGGCTCTGGGCTACCCAGAGGACGCTGGCATGGGCCTCGATTGGCGACCATATTCTCCGGAGATGAACACATGCGACACCTTTTTGTGGCTATATATTAAAGACAAGGTGTACAGCAAGAACCTGAAAACCAAGGCTGAGATGAAAACAGCTATTCGGGAGGTCGTCGATGACATCGATATCCCGACACTTCAGGGGCTCAGGCAGAATTTCGTTTTTTTCTGCATCACATCATTGTCAATGATGTCAGGCATATCGAACACGTCAGAACCTAGATCCGAATATACTTAGTGACGTTTGCATGTTGAATAAAATGTATGCACGCCGTATTTTGTAACTAATTTACGTTTTTTATAATATAGTTCACTAATAGTCACCCTGTACATGCATCAGTTTTTATAAGCTGTAGAGATTATTCTCATATCGCGGAGGTGGCTTCCTGTTTGTATTCCACAGGCATCGTGCCTGCGTGTTTACTTCCCTGACTGCGGTAAGCAACGAAGCAGACTGATACTCTGTTAGCACTGGAGGCTGATCGAATCTGTCACGGTGTGGCAGGACAGCATGTGGGATAGCCGTCCATATCAGAACAGCTGCCGTGCTGTCGTTACGTCCCTTTACCATCAGCGTAAACATTATTATGTAAGTCTGCATGCTTTCGTGGCCGTCGTCAGTGAAGTTAAAATCTTTTGTGTTTTTAGGTCTCGTCATATTTCTTGAAACAATCGACGTTTCGAACTCTCTGCTGGGGTCTTCTTCAGGATATTGTGGCGTCCACTATAGAAAGGTCACTGTCAGGAACCAGTGTCACCTTGTCTTATCAAATGAAATTTTCCCGCGATTTAGCTGGAGAAGTGGGATTATTGGGTAAAAATACTGGCAACCTTTGGTGGGCCATCTTAAGTATAGATTAAGAGCTTTTCCCGCACTGATGCCGAAGGAGTGGGCTGTTCGCTAAAACTCTTTTGGCTACCATTGGTGGGCCAACATCATTGATTGGAAAAGGATTTTCCGCGCACTTGTGCTGGGAAAGAATGGTTGGTGAAAATTCCTCCTGCTGCTATTGTTGGGCCTATATCATTCACCAGAACCGAAGCGTGCACAGCATGGGAAGGGGAATGTCTATCCAAAATATTATTGTCAGCAGAGGTGAGTTGGACAGCGACGTACACTGCGGCCGCGTATTCACTTCCTTGACGGCGGGCAGGCACGACGCCTGAAGCCTATAGCCTACAGCCTAGTGAAATCGATGTCAGGACAGCAGTTCTCATGACGTTCCGCTATCACCGCTTTCATACTTTTGTTTCAGCGACGCGTGGTGTTCGTGTTATTTAATATGTTCTTTGACAGCCCTTCCCGTTTCACCTATATACACTTCGCCGCAGCCACACGTCATTTCATAGCCTCCAGGAGTTTGGAGGCGATGAGGTGCACCCGTTTTCAATTGAGAGAAGTCTTTTGCTTTATTTTGATTGAAGAAACTGGTCTGGATACCATTTCTTCTATAGACTTCTGCTTATACGGTCAGCGAGCCGAGAAACAAACGGTGACCTAACAGAGTGAGAAAGCGGTCCCTCGTCCTTCTTATTAGCATTACTAATGTTTCGCTTAAAAACCCTGTTTGTGGACAAATTGTCATAGGCATTGGTCTTCACTGTCTTCTTTAAAAAATCCAGCTCCGATTCCAAGTTTTTGTCATCGCTGATAAGGAAGGCATGTGATGGTTCAAATGGCTCTGAGCACTATGGGACTTAACATCTGAGGACATCAGTCCCCTAGAACTACTGAAACCTAACAAACCTAAGGACATCATACACATCCATGCCCGAAGCAGGAATCGAACCTACGACCGTAGCGGTCGTTCGGTTCCCGACTGAAGCGCCTAGAACCGCTCGGCCACACCGGCCTTCGAAGGCATGTGAAATCAGTGTGTTGAGCACTGCTTGCTTCTGGGCTGGGTGATGGTTCACAGTGTGTGTGAAATCTTATGGTACTTAACTGCTAAGGTCATCAGTCCCCACGCATACAAACTAATTAACCTAAATTATCCTAAGGACAAACACACACACCCATGCTCGACGGAGGACTCGAACCTCCGCCGGGACCAGCCACACAGTCCATAACTGCAGCGCCCCTGGCCGCTCGGCTAATCCCGCGCGGCTGGCTGGGTGATGGTGCCAAGTAGTATCTAAATAGGTTTTTGTGTTAGTAGGCTCTCCACACATTCTGTGTCCTAGAGTGTTGTCAGATTTTCTACATACTAAGACATCAAAGAACGGGAGACCGACCTCACTTGTACTTGATTTTCGGGTGAATACCTTTTGAGAAATTGTGGAACCTATGATTCTTTCCTCCGCTGCGTGACCATACAACAAACGTGTCATCCTCTTAGTGAAGCCAACTTGAAGGTTTCAAAGTAGCACTACAGCGTTATTTAGTAACATCCCAGAATCAGATGCAAAGGAGATCTTAAGGGGGAAAGTTGCTCCATATGTGATAATAACCGACGCTGTTCAAATGGCTCTGAGCACTATGCGACTTAACTTCGGAGGTCATCAGTCGCCTAGAACTTAGATCTAATTAAACCTAACTAACCTGAGGACATCACACACATCTATGCCCGAGGCAGGATTCGAACCTGCGACCGTAGCGGTCGCTCGGCTCCAGACTGTAGCGGTAGCGCCTAGAACCGCACGGCCACTCCGGCCGGCACCGACGCTGTAACTACACTGCTTGAAACAATGCTTCCAACTGTTCACTGCAACCGCCTACCAACAATAGGCACCGTTTTCAGTCCTGGTCGCCAGACTGCAACAGTTTCCATTCCCTTTTCGTGAGGGGTGGCCATAATTACACCTGTGCCCATTTGTACACCTTTTCCTCTACTTCTTTTAAAGACCAAACCAAAATATTTTCCCATGTGTTTCGTTTCTATAAAAACCGGAAAAACAACAAATTTTCGCATGGCCACACTAGTGCAATATGATGTAATCACTCGTAGGTATAGTAATCGAAATGAAACGAAGTAAATTTTTCGTTTGGGTACTATAGGTCACTGTCCTATTAAAGAGAATTGGAAAATGTAATTCTTAACATCAGTCACAAGATTTATACATGAATTATTCCAGTCTGAATTTTTGCATGTGGCTACCACTAAGTGTGATAGTATTTTCGATGACGGGGTGGAATACAAATATTTGCACTAACGAATGTCGCCTTCTACCAGTCTCTTCATTCTTCTGTGTTTCGATGAGTAATAAGTTTTTTATTACTGCGCTAGATCTGCGTAGCGACTACTGCAAGCCTCGATGTTTGGGGGACGCTCAACATCGTGGTCATCAGCGACCGTACAAGTTCCAATATTCTCGATTTCCAGTCTCGTCACTATCCGAATGACACAAACATCCAGTCCGCGGGTGAAGAAAACCCCAGACCCGGACGGGAATCGAACCCAGGGCCTCCTTGATCGAGAGGCAGCAACGCATCCACTAGACCACGAGCTGCGGACGCATGCTTCGAGGAAGCATTGTTTATACTTCGAAAAATAGTTAAAATAAACGTGCCAAACTAACTTCCAAAACTCCACTTGTACGATTTCATGGATGTGGTACGCACAGCCAGCAGCTGCTGGTCAAAATTCCTGCCAGTTTTGGAGAGCCACACACACTCGACCTATGAGTTATGGCATGCAACTGCCAGACCGGAACAGCCCAACAGGACACCGGCAGCAGAATTCGGCGAAATTCAGAACAACGAAACGAACACGAGCAGAAATTAACGTCAAAAACAATTCCAAAGATCAAATTTCCAGTCTGATTAGCTCTGAAATCCGTTAGCGCAGTAAAAACTAAAAGCAATTCTCCCTCGAACAAAGAAAAAGAAAGAAAAGAAAATGTTACAAATATAAAACGAACGAAATGATAACCATCGAAACAAGAAATTTTGCAAATAACTTCCTGTATTTACAGCAATTTACGTGGTTTCTGACTAACAATTTTGTGTACATAAAGCATTATGAATGCATTTTTTCCCTTGTTCAGTAATAGACATATAAAGAAAGAAAAAGAGAGGGAGAGAAGGGAAAGACAGAGAGAGAGAGAGAGAGACGAGAGAGGAGCGACGAGAGGCGAGATACTTTCTGTCTTCACTTGACAGCAAAAAAAGTGGGTCACTGCTGAATACAACCAAAATAACGTAGCTGTGTTGCAGCTCCTCTACACACCAAAACCCCGTAGGGTACAGTCGTTTGACTACACACAATGGGTACCACAAGAGACTACTAAGAGACCAAAGGTCCTTATCGCAGTCAGTCTAAGTGTCAATTAATATCGTCATACAAAACATATAAGAAAACACGTTCTTAGCGATGAGACACCCCATAACACTCATAATCTAACCTTAATTACAACAAGTGACATTCTAAAAGTTCTGAGAAAACCGATTATTTTACATATATCGTACAGTAATCCTTAGTCAAAGTTAAATACTTGACACAATATATGGAGTTACAAAGCTGTACGGCAATTGGAAAAAAGTTTTTTGCTCTCTAAAAGGTTTTCCATCCACGTGCTGAAGGTCGCTCAAGACGAGTGGCTCTGGAAACTGGATATAGGACGAACCAGTAGAAAAACGCGATTAACGGCAATAAGCACTCTAAGGAAATCTCAACGTAAACAGCGAATCACCAGCAATATCATTGTTCTCGTAACACATCAACAGCTACGTGTACACAAATTTGAACTTCAAATGACATGACCAACGTCGTCGTTCTGGACCAGGATTCAAACCCAGCACCTATAGCCATTGCTAACTAAGCTAAGCTTTGTTTGTGCCTTATTGAGATCCGATCACTAGCCATAAAGAGACGTGAAGTATAGATGTTTGCAGCAGTATCAGTTATCAATTCAGATCCTGAAAATAAATTACGAAAATGTTTGTAATGAACTGGGAATCCTGTCATAACAGTTTCCGTCCTGGGAACTACCCCCAACGACGTTTAATATGGTGTCATTCACAATGAACAAGGTATGCTCATGTTTAAAATTGAAATGCCGTCATATAAAGCTTGTGACAGGGACGTGAACCCAGCACCTAATCGGATTGTTAACGAAGAACAGTCATGCAGAAAAGTATCTGAACGACCTGGATTGCATTTCGCCTCATTCCCATCCAACCCACATAACGCAGCTGTCTAGCAGGTCCTCTAATCGCTCCTTGATACAGTCGTCTGACTATTGAAAATGGTTCCAACATGTCACCACTAGAAAACACTGCTCTGTATCGCAATAACTCAAGATGTAAAGTAATACCACGATACTACAAATATCAGGGAACATCTAATCACAGATACGACTGTCCTTAAGGCTTGTAAACTCGCTTTTATTGCAATAACTGACATACCTGAAATGTTATCACTCTCATTATTACATCAGATAGGTAATGCACGTAGTAAGTTCGTCGTATTCATTATTTCCTCTTCAAAGTAACATACCATACTTGTTATTAAATACAAAATGTCATTGAAAATTAACGTTATTCACGAGCAGCTAGTTGAAAATATGTATGAACTTCAAATGACACGACGAACCGACTCGTTCTGCGTATGGATTCAAACCCAGGTCATGCAAACTAAGATTTCGTGACTGACGGAAATTAACAGTCATTCCTGACTAGGCAAAAGAGAGTGATATACCTCGATTTTAGACAGTATCAGTTAACAAATATCAACTTTAAATTACATAACGTAAACATTTTTAACGGTCGCGAATTCCTACCCATCATCTATTGTCCCTGTTAACGAACTACGAGCGGTGTTACCTACTGCTTCTTCACATGTAACTTACTTGAAATGGAGAAAGGTTACTTGTGAAGGAGTTTCTACATGCCGCCACTCCTTACTTTATTGTCGTTCCACCTGATGTCTACTTGATAGAGAAGGAATATCCTGTTTAATGTGATTTTCAGACCACAATGCCATTATACCTTCTTCACTTGGCGTAGCCAGAAGAGAGTAGAATCTGCCTCTCCCTATGAAATAAAATCGGCAGAAGTTGGACTCGAACCGAGACCATCATCATATGAAACTATCATCAGTCCAACAGACCACCAAACCCTCTTCACTACGACTCATTTCTCTATCATAGCACCGTTGCGGCACACAAGATAAGAATTCTGACACACAGGCTCCCTGTAGTGGTTTGGAGGATGTTCAGTACATTCATTTACTTAGTTGACCGAATCACCATGAACTAGCTGCCTTGGCAACCCAGTGCATACGTTCGACTCTATTTTGTAATCGCCGAAATAAAATAACGTAACTGCCATCTACACAGAACTGCCAACAGTGTAGGATGCAGAAATTTAAATAGGAAGTGTTCCTTTCCATTTGAGCTACTCTATTGCGCTATCTGTTTGTTGAAACCATCGTGCAGTGCTAAAGAAATGCTGTAACTGTCAGTCTCTCAGAAGTCTAGATCAGGCCATATGCATTATCTCACACCACTGTGGATTGCCGAAGTTCTGGAGGAACTGTTATTCACTTCCAGAGGTGCTGTAGCTATGTCACAGCTAGTAGCGTAACGGTAAGCGTCGCGCACTGTTGATAAGACTTCGCGTGTTCCATTACATTCGCTACTATATATTTTTTTAAGCGCAGTTCTGCTGTCTGCTGAAGTTATCAATTTAATGGAACTTTGAACATAATTCTCTTCACTTCTCAACCAAAATAGTCGCATGTGGAAAAAAGGCTAACTTCTGCGTCATTTTGTTCTTTTCAGGTTTAATAGACGGCCAGGCAGCAGATGCGTCTCGAAGCTTTTGTATTATGTATGAGGAGAGCGCATCGTGCCAAAATAGTCAGAAAAGTATATTCTGCATTATCTGTCGTCTGGTAGTGGTATTTTATTCTTCTTCAAACCTTGTTTGACAGCTTTAACTCAGAACAAGTTTTCTACATGCATGTAATCAATAAACTGCATGTGCATTGTCAGACTGTTATAGATAACATCAGAGAATTTGCATACATCGTTGATGATTAATATCTCTTCCATGTTTAGTATTGTTTTAACAACACTAAAAGAAACCTTACGACAACTGTGCACTGTATTATAAGAAACAAAAACAAAAAAAATTACCCACGATAACCTTACGACGAAAGTCTGTTTTAACAAAACTGAGTATCTGTACACAAGCGTGTCTCTATCTGCACGAATTAGTAAAATACTTCTCACTTAGATTTCGATTGGGTCTGTGTTTAAATGGCATGCTGTGTCATACTCAACAGGTATGCAAACGTGGCATTTCATAAATAAAGTTACGTATTCCTAGCAACCCAAAATTTGCTTGTCAGCAGCGGAAAGAGGCGCTACCTATTGTGCAGCATTGTAAATTTTTCACCATTGCACTATGAGCTGAAAGTATTTTCTTACGATTTGCTTATCGATGTTTGATCTGACTGCTTGCAGCTCTTACATAGAAGGGATAAAAAAGTAACACTCAGCGAGACTGGAACCGCGAACCATAACAACCGCGTTTCCACAGCTAGCGGATAGATATGGTTTGCACCTTCCTCTTACGAGGCCAATAGTGGATAGAACTCGTAAACCGCTATTTACAGGACGAGATTAGTTGCGATTACCAAGTTCAATGACTTTCCTGGGCTGAAAACCGTAAATTTACAATATTCTGTTACACCTCAAGCCATAACAATTCAGGTTATTCAATGGAAATGACACGAGAAATCAAGTGAACTTTGAGGCTTAATTCCGTGCACACCAGGAAGTAACTCGTCGATCACAGAGTTGCCAAACATACCTTGCGTTGTTGCCAGATGTCAGTTACATTACCAGCAGGAAGAAGACGAACCGATGTGATCCTACAGTGGGCTGGGAAGTAATCATAGCTGACGTCTCAAAGACGCGGCTGCTACGGCCTGGAATACGTAATCCGTCTGATTCACATTTCTGTAACTGGGTTTAGCGACTGGAGCGTAGTTAGTAATAATACTCAGAACTGACTGCAAACTAAGCTTCATAAATCAGTAACTCTCATAGTTATTTTTATATATCTTTCGTAAGTGTACTCAAAACTAAGATAATCACTGACGAACGTTTTCATGCCTCGCCGATAGTCTAGCATAACAAACAAATAAAAATAAAAAGAGAATGTGGTTGTGTGTGTGTGTGTGTGTGTGTGTGAGAGAGAGAGAGAGAGAGAGATAGAGAGAGAGAGAGAGAGAGAGAGAGAGAGTGAGAGGGAGGGGGGGGGGGGGTAATAATTAAAATGACTCGTTCCACATCATTACGAAATGTATTCATGATCTATGGAACAAGTATTAATCTAATCTAATCTAATCATATCATATTGCTGACTATCCATGAAGAGTCATGAAGTACCGAAATTTTGGCCCATATCACTAACAAAACCTAAACTTGAAAATAAAAGACGACAGTTTTTGTAATAAACCAGGACTCCTATCAAACCTTTTCATCCCTGTTAACTAACCATGAAAGATGTCTGATATACCTCAATTCAGAAGTAACGAAGTGTGTATGCATTTAAAGGTGAAACGCATGATGTGAAGTTCTGCGACGGAGATACGAACCTAATACGTAATCGGATTGTTAACTAAGTAAAATCAAATGTTACGTATCGGTTTTTCTTGCCAGCTGCTAGGTGTTTGAATCTAAAATAAGGACAAAAATTTTTGTGCCTGAGCGACAATGGAACCGCACTCCTGTCGTTCTTATTTACTATTCACGAATATTGCTTAAGTATCGATTGCTTACTTACCAACAGTAAGATGTGTGTGTGTTTGACCAGAAATTGTTGGCACATGAACATACATAAAAAATGCACGTTAATTTTCACTAGCAGGCCGATGTCCACGTGATAGGGCTTGAAATGAAATTCTGAATATTTTTGTACTGGATCAGGGTTCGGACCCACATATTTACCTGTGGAGGAGACCAAGAGAAAACTGCAGTCTTGGGAAAAGGAATGAAATGATACTGTTCCGAAAGATTCAGATCCTCGAAAGAGCAGATACGAATTCGAATTACAGTCCAGCAAAAAATTTTTCAACGTCTCTAGTTCAATCAAGTACAAGTAAAATAAGAGCCCTGTTCCTTTAGATGGCTATCAGTTCATCAAATTAAATAAAATTTTCTAATGTAAGTAAGTTTACTGGTGACAGTATTTCTGTTTATCCTGACCTCCACCTACGTCATTTTGCAACGTAAACCGGCTCTGCCCAGTTTGGAATGAAGGAACGTGATGTTTAATGCGGATTCTGAATTATAACAGCTTTATCTTGAGGTTACCAGAGGTGAAGTAAATCTGTTTGCGCCCCTTAAGAGTAAATGCCTGAACCCACGCATTGCACTTGCGATAGTTCGTTCCACCAGGCCATTGTGGCCACATTTCCCAGCCAGGAGTGTGCTATAATGGATGATGTGCTTAGCTTACTAAACTAGTCATGGTGGGAAAAAACGCGAGTCTATTAAATGGTTAAGTAGAAGCAAGCTTCTGACGTGGAGATTATGCTATTCTCATGTCAGCAGGATGTAAAGACTCTTCTAGGCGTCATAGCCTCGATTTGAAGGCATTTTGAAATTTTCACTAATTCAGGAAATTTCTTAGTTCGAGAAAATCCACTGTGAAGTGTGAAGTTACCGGATAATTCGATTATCACCGTCATTATTACTATAATTTTCTTCATACCGCTGCTGGAACACATGAGCTTAAATATCATTTAAGTCCTTTTGGTCATTATAGAAGTAGTTGTCCAAGAACAGATTCTTTCCCTGTCTACGGAATTCTTTTCATGTTAATATCAAACATCAGCAATTACTCGTAGATTACTTTAAAACTGAAGTAATTGATGAAGATGTCACTTGATAACAAAAACGCACTGTCTTTCTTCATTTACCTGCCCCTAGAAATGGCTGTCGAGTACTGCCAAACCAGAAGCCAAGGGATCTTACTACCTTCCGATATACGTCGCTGCCAGTTCGTCCATATGATTTGGTCGACGTGACCTGTTTCAAGTTGTGCATGACAGAGAATGTTTTAGAAAATCAATTGTTTTCCTTTGCTATAAACAGAAAGATCTTCATTCTAAGCTAACCAAGTTCAAAATTTTCGCAGTATTAGTTCACATTTAATATTCGCTTCTGTAATGTGGAAAAGTATTTCACAGTTGCAAAACCCGCAACCGACCCATTGAATTACGCTGACCATAAATTCTATCTCAGAGTGACACCAGTTTAAGTAACCTAATGTAGCGAATACTGTTTGTCAGTTCTCTTTCTCACCGGAAAATACGCTATTAACCCATTGGGCTCCATAAGTACACTGTAACAGTAATTTCTGTGTGTGTGTGCAATGCATACGGATTGTTGAATATCGTGGTGCTCTTTCACTTCTGTATACATTATGCCTGATTTAAACGGGCCATTTATCATTACAGGCCCTGGGCAGTGCAACATCATACTGACAACAGTAATGTGCTTTTACTGACAACCTCACTGTTCGCTTTACCTGGTTTTGTAATCATTTAAATAAAATAACACGATCTTCCAATGGGTGACATTTCATCCCCCTTTTCCTTCTGTGACATTTGTCAGTCAGCTTTTTGCCTTCGAACCAGGGAAATGCGGCAGAGTACGGCTGGTAAACGATTTACAAACCACGATTTAGTGCCGTTAACACGATTTCTTCAAACATTGGCGTAGCTGAAGGAATTTAGTTTCTTCTTAAATCGTCTTATGCAGGAACGTTCACAGATATCTCAAATAGGAAAAGCTCTTTATCGAGGTACGAAGGTTGTAAAACAAACTTCCCACAGTTTGTGTCAGGTTGATCTTGTCGTCTGATAGCACTGCGTAAGTATTTTGTGTAAGAGAGCCAGAGTTGGCTACATGGTGGCAAGGTGATAAAGAGCAAGACTATGGATACGAAGGTCTCAGGTTCGATCCCTCACCAGTCCCACGTTTTTTATGTGCCGTTTTACACATATTTCCCCTGGGGCAGTGTTTGTTGATGTGAAAAATGTCGAGTTGCACTGTGGTCCGAAAGCCACGTAAAACTGTAGGTTCCCCTATTAACTGGCTAGGTAAGTCACCTCAAAGGTCGGTTGAAAGCAACAGCATACCACCTCCAACAAGACCGTGCCTATTAAAGCACTGTGGTGTTCAAACCACTCTTGCGACTGATGACTGCTTTACTTTCTATGGGTTCCAAAACTAATGATCTTCGGGTTATTAACAATTTTGTGTTTTCATGCTGTAGCTTTGATACCAGTAAACGTAAGTAACAGGTCGAGCACTGTCACCGTTCGAGTTGTCAATGTGGTAGACGACGATGCTGTCGACCCCAGTTACAATTTTGGTCATGGCTACGTTTCAGTCGCATACCTCTATGGGCCTTTTTGCGTGTTTCAATATATACTTTTATACACTTGGTACGCTTCCAAATTGATATGTGATAGAGCTGTATTTAGCAACATGAATCAGATATGTTTTCCGTGCAATATATCCGACAACACGTTAGTGCAGCGAGATTTCGTTTATATGTTGCGCATGTTGCGAGAAATATTTGTGTTTTGCTTGCTTATGTGATAGGTTTCACCCCACTGAATGCGAGCAAGCTCACGAATAGACTGTCAGTAACTGGAATTACGCAATAACACACTTAAAAGTTGTATTTTTGCATTATGTATCCCGATGAAAATAACTATAAACAGGTTATATGCCTACTTGCTTATTATCGCGCTTCTCGATGCTTTCCTCAAAAAATTAAAATAAAAATAAAGAGAGAGAGAGAGAGAGAGAGACGGTGAGAGAAAACAGAAATGTATTTCAAATATCAGCTCAGTGACGCCATGTTCGTCTCGTGATGTAAAGCATGGAAAATTGATAGGTAATACCTCGTTGTACTAGCGATATGTATGGCTTCGGGGTTCTTTGTTTTCTCTCTGCAAACAACTAGAACAGAATTCTGTAGCAAAGTGGTAAGAACACCTACTCAGTGCGCCAATTAAACACTCAGCCATTCTTGGTTATTTTGTTAATCGTCTGTAATGCAGTAAACATCCTTGATTATTGATTTGTAATTAGTACCATTGTTATTGTTATTCGTCACGCCACAACAGCTTTCCTATCACTCATTGCCGCCGGTGCACGTAACGAATGGATCAGGACGAATGGAATGTGGGATGTTTCGTCACGGAGAATATACACAATTATCTCGGCGTCTTGTGTCAGAGTAATATGAAAATCTCAATAAGAAAAGATGACAATAACACCCAACTATTTCTGTCCACTTAACACCATGACGACAGACAAATTGGCGTCTCACTGTATTTTGAATATAATTCGTTAGCCTTTTTGCGACCTCATTTTAATATCTCGTGGGAGCAGGCATAATATTTTGCTTTTTGAACACCGAACAATAACACACAAAGATAGTAGATGGAAGGGTACAAAGAAAAAATCAGTCTCATGGGTGTGGATCCAGTTCATCATAAGAAGACTAAACAAGAGGGAAACATTACGAATGCAATTAATACGCTGGTTAGTATACATTATTTGTATATATCTGAAGATGAAAAAGCGCAGATCTGCACAGTGCCCGCATCTGCACTTTAGTTTCTGTCTTAATGGGCATAATTTTTAGTTTCTTCTCTTCTGAATTATCAAATGAATTGATTATTACGTGGTACAGAATAATTAGGTAACTGTGTTTCTTACAGCTTACATTCGCACCAAAATTTTTCTGCATTCTCGTGCAATTAATGAAATTCAACTTGTATGATCACAAGACTGCACATAGATGCAATCGATTTCGAGGTGCAAAGTGTTTGTTATCTTACTTTTCGTGACAGGTTGGCAAAGTTGATTTCCAAAGTCTTTTTATTGTACTGAAATAATCTTTTGTAACAAAGTAACAAGGTAAGTGTTTTATTTGTATATATTTTGTGGGAAACTGCAATCGTGATGGAAGATTACACACCTGAATGTTTGACACAGCTAGTAGGAGAAAACGCTGCATATTAACCAAAGCCCACGCCTCCTCTCCGTATCCTCATATGACACGAGCAGAGGATTCTCCTCCTACAACGTTACAGAGCTGTTCCTAGCACAGCCGAGAATTGCCAACATCTTCACAAACATTTGGCAACACTGTGACAGTGCAATCACTTCCGCGTATGGTACTGAACTGACTCGCTAAATTCACTTGATATTCCCTTTTTGGCTAAAGCAATGCTATTCTTCACATAAGTGACAAGTTTTAATATCTTTCACGACATGTTATGAGGCTGAGCGGTCAATACCATGACGAGAGTGGCGTGCTTGCAGCAGTGTGTCCGTAGCTCCGTGGTACCGCACATGTCTCGTGTTCCAATGGTTAAGAGAATCGACAGTTCTAATCATGGTACGGGAAGCGCGTGGGAGCTTTTTTTGTGTATTATTTCATGGAGCTGCGAATTCCCAGAAAAAATTCTGTAACAAAATCAGAAGAAAACGTTTACACATCAAATCCTCTTGGCAGCCTTAAGGTTTGCAACTAAACATGATACTCCTTGCTACTACTGAATACGAAGTTGATTATTAATGTGTCTTCATTACCATGTGTGCGGCGTGCGACTCTCAGTCAGCATAGACGTTTTCGTCACCTTATTGCTAGTTAAACGTGAGCACATCTCGCTGATGGTGGACCAACACTGGACATTTCTCGTCTGTTCCTGGTTAGACAACGACGGCGGTAGGAGCTGGGTTCGAATCCCGGTCAGGAAATACAACTTCAGTCGTCATTTAAGGTTCCAACCCCACTACTGGCGACAAACTGTGATATCTACATTCTGATTTTACGTACTGATTCAACAATCCGGTTAGGTGCTGGGTTCGCATCCTTGTCCCCAGCATTACATGATGGCATTTCAATTTTAAACATGTGCATCCTTTATTCCTTGACAATGCAACACTATACAACGTCTTTCGAGGTTAATTACCAAGAAGGTAATTGTCATGTTAGGGTTCCTGCTTTCGTACAAAATTTATCGTCATTTACGTTCAAGTTGAGAATTCATAACTGATACTGGTGCAAACGTCAATATTTGACGTCTCTTTCTGCCTAGTGATCGAGTCTCGATAAGGCACAAAGCTTTGCTTGGTTAACAATCGCTTTACGTTCTGGGTTTGCATCCGGATCCAGAACAAAGACGTTGGTCATGTCATTTAAAGTACAACTTCGTGTACGAGTAACTGTTGATGAGTAATGTGAACAATGATATTACTTGTGATTCGCTGTTAATGTTGGGATTTCCGTTTAGTGGTTGCCACCGTTAACCACGTTTTCTTTTAACTGCTTAGTATTTCATAAAGTTGATGCGAAAGCACTCCCCATTGAACGTTGAACGACGTTCAGCATGTGTTGCGTAAACCTTTCAAACAGCAAGGAACTTGTTTGCAATTGCCATACAACTTTATAAATCAATATACTGTCTCAAATATTTAATTGTGCCTAAGGATTACTGTACGATTTATGTGACAAAACTAGTTGTCCCATAACGTTTGAAATGTTACTTATTGTGATTAAGTTTAGTTTACAAACGTTAAGGACTGTCTGATCTCTTCTGTACTATCGTGGTGTTACTTTACATCTGGACGGACTGTCATAAAGACTGGTGTTCTCTAGTAGTCTCTGGCGGTACCCATTGTGTACCTTACAACGACTGTACTGTGGAGGGTTGCGACGACGTGCAACACAGATATGCAATGTTGGTTGCATACATTCAGGTGCAGCCTACACGTTGGAATTCAGGGCTGACCCATTTCTTTGCTGTCAAGTGTACATGTCAATGAGACGGCCATTTTCCGATTGCAACTAAATTATCTTAGACGTAAACAAAATATTCAGTAGCACAAGCTGTAAGCTGCAAACGTACATTGTTATTGTAGAATTCCGTGACGCATTTCAGAGTAGTGTATTACTGGCGTCATTTGCCATGGCTTATTGTAATGCACTCTAATTCAGTTTTTTTAGTATACATTTCCGAAAGAAATAGGCAATAATAATAATATGCTATGCTTTATTTATTTCTTGATCCATTTATTAAACCTGTTGCTCTATTGTCACAATGGTGACATGAAATGGATGACATGCAGGTGTCCGTATGTCAGTGATCAGATCGTTGACTATATTGCATATCATGCATTTCGTAAAGTGGTAAATAAAGGCTTCCGTTGCACAGTGGATTGTATTTGTAATACGATCCGTTTCCTCAAGAACGCTGGTACGAGATTCGAGCGTAACGAATGGGCTGTTACAACATCCATTTCGCCTTGCTGAGGACATAACATGGTTGCTATCTTTCGGGCACTGCTCTGAGTGGATAAATAATTCACGTCTGGGAGGGGTCGCTAGAATGTACGAGAGCTGAAGAGCATGTTATCATCATCTTTCTGCAGCATCACATCTCAACCGCTTTCATTCCTTTCTCGTTATCCCACATTTCATGATTCACCTACACATCTACATCTGTCAAAAACACTCTGCAATCCACTGTACAACTACTTCGTAGTAATATTATGAATTTTCTGTCCTGTTCAATTACGTACTGAGCGATGGAAAAATGCTTGGCCATATGCTTCAGTACGCGTCCTAGTCCGTATTATCTTATTCTCATAAATCCTTTGTGAGATATATGACGGTGTCAGCAGGATTGGTCACACTGCCCCCTTTGAATACGGGTTCTCTAAATTTTTAAATTTACTCAACAGTTTGTCATGAAACAACATCTGTATACCACGGGGACCGGCACACTATCCCCGATTATATCTGTTAAACTTTATACAGGGATAGGCAAAATAATGTGAACTAATGGGACAACATCGCAGGTAAGGCATGGATGACGCTGGACTGTGTTTGTTCAGTACGGACTAGGCATCAGTGCAGTGTTTAAGAGTACTTAACAATTCGTATTTGCATTCAGAGGCCGAGGTCGACGTGCAATGAAAGACCTAGCAAAGTTCCAAAGAGGGCAGATTGTGGGGGCCCGATTAGCTGGAGGATCAGTAACCAAGGCAGCCAACTTGCTGAATCTTTCAAGAGCAACTGTTACAAGAATCATGGCAGCCTACATAAATCTTGGAAAGATATCATCGTGTAAACGTAACAGTGGGCGAAAATCAAAAATAAATGATAGAGATCGTCATACGCTAAAACGACTTGTGTCGACACAACACGAAAGTACGGCTGCTAAAGTGACTGCAGAACTCAATAGCCATCTTAGAGACCACCAAGCAGCGAATATTCATGGACGAGCTACTATACCGAATCCATTAGTGACGCAAAGAAGCGTAAAATATGGTGTCAGGAGTATAAATCGTTAAAGGGTTATCAATGGAAACACGTCATATGGCCCGGCGATCAAGGTTTTCGTAATTCGAGCCTGGTTTAGATCTGGAGAACACCAAAGAAGCCTACAATCCTGATTGCTTAATTCCAGCGGACAAATATTGAGCTGGAAGTGTAATGGTGTGGGCAGCCGTATCATGGTATTCTACTGGTCCCATCATTACTCTCAAAAGCCGTGTTACAGCCTGCGATGATGTAAACATTTTAGATTATGTGCATTGCATGATTAAAATGTTGTTCCCCGAAAACGATGGCATATTTCAGGACGATAATGAACCCATTCACACAACCAAGGCAGAACAATCGTGGTATGAGCAGCATGCAACTGAACAGTAGCGCCTTCCCTTGCCAGCACAGTCTCCGGACTTGAACATTATCGAACCCTTGGGGACGGTATTGGAGCGCAGACTCCGGAGTAGATTTCCGGCTTCCATGTCACTACGGGAGTTAGAAGAGGTTCTGATCGAAGAGTGGCATATCATTCCCTGGAGACTATACAGTCATTATATGCCAGTATTCACGAAGAATTGCAGCGGTTTTACGGGCAAATGTGGTTCAACCCCTTGTTAATAAACCATTCCGAAGTAAGTACAGGTATTCGCGTTATTTTCTCTGTCCGCTGTATGTGCCGTACTCCAGTTTTTCTCAGGTGTTACGTTCTCAAATGAAGGAATATGGTTGAAATCGCATAACTTGTTCAAGCTTCTTCTCGTGTCCTCCGTGCTTCATACGTCATGCATTGCCGATAATTTAATGTTTTTGCTCCTTAGTGCATTCATCTTTCTTTGTTATACTCTTAATCCTTGTGCTCATGAGATTTCTCCTTCTTTCATTTTGGCCATCACAGGACCACCTTAATTCGCTTCAGCTTCGTTTCTTCCGATCTTCTTTCCCAATATTCTTTCATTCCCATACTTTGCAACCTTCTTCGTTCTTCTGTCCAAGATGATTTTGTTCTGGGTCTCGTTCTGTCCTCGAAAGCTTTGAAGGCCTGAATGATGTAAAAATCACCCTCTTGTATATCTCTGGTTCCTGTATTCTCATTTCTTCCAGATCTCTTTGTATCTCTTGAATCCATCGTACTTTGGTTTTCTAGTTCATCAGAAATTGTGTGATTCTCCATGCTAACCTCCCCTGGTCCATTCTGAGGATGTGTGTGTAGAACATGGTCCTTCTTTCGCTGATAACATTAGAAATTTTTTCTATCATGGTATACATTTCCTGGTTAGCTCAGTTTCTAAATTGACGATCATCTGTTTTTCGAGGCACTAATATTCTCCTGAGAATCTTTCGTTCTATCAGTTCATGAGACTGTTTATTCCATGTAACACGTACTGTAGTCCTTCCTCACTGTCACAGAGGGCAGCAAAGTTATCAGTGAACAAAGTTATCATGTACATAATTTCAGACAATGTTACTCCCACTTATGAAACTTTCTTTTGTTTCTTTTATTACTTTTTCGACATAAAGGTGAAACAACAGAGGAGGAATGCTGCATACCTGCCTTTCGCTTTTTGTAATCCAAGTACGACTCTCTCGGCCTTCAATTCTTATTACTTCTTGCGCTGTATATTACCCTTCTTGCTCTATAGCGTGCACCTTTTTTCTGAGAGTTACAAATATCTTTCACCATTTTACACTGTCTAACGTTCTTTCTGGGACGATGAATCCTGTGAAAATGTCTACATTTTTCTTATGTCTTGTTTCCATTATCATGCTTAACATCATAGAAGTGCGTCTTCTGCCTTTACTTTTCTGAGGTCAAATTGACCAACAGTTAATTTTTTTTCCGTTCTCCTGTATCATATCCTAGTTAGTAAGCTGGATGCTTAAGGGATCAAACTGATTGTGTGATAATTCCCGGAGTTACCGGCGTTTGCTATCTTCAGACCGACAAATAACTTGAATAATCGTTTGACAGCTACTGCTCCCGAAGATAATTGATACTTCTCTGATTAATTAACTGTCCCGTTATACTTGCTTCTTACGAAGTCTTCCAAAGCTCTTTCATACTCTGAGCCTAGCAACGGGTCCCTTAGTCTTCTAAACCTACACACCTATTTGTCCTCTATTGCATTCTCACACAGTTCCTCCTGTGTATTCTTCCAACTTACCTGTTCTCTCCTCTACGTTTAACAGTGAAATTTCTTTCACTCTCTCGATGTTGAAGTACTTGTTCTTAAAGTCTCCTCTTTTAACTTTTATGTTTGCTGAATCAGTTCTTAAAATGAGGATTTATTCTTCGATTTATTCACTTATTTCCACAGCTGTTTTGATTTAGCTTCCTTGCACTTACTTTTGAATTCATTCATAAGTGACTTATACTGCAATCGATATGCTGTATATTCCTTTCTTTTCCTGAACCATACTCTTTAGAGATATCTACTCTTCTTCGACTGAAAGGTATTTTGTGTTATTTTAAATCCCAGTATCAACAGCCTCGGACAGCGTTGAAAGCACATTATCTATTCTCAGTACTTCGACTCTGGCACTCGTCGTATGATCTTTGCTGGGTAATGTGTTCTCTCTGAGACTGTGTGGTGGTGCGTGCTGTCTCGGCCACGGTGCTTCATGGGACTGCCTGAGTACTCGGCGTCCAGGCAATTGCAGCGGCTTAGCACCATCGACCATTGGACTTTGGTGGCTGCGTTGACCGTTGCTACTAGGGAGTTTAGTGGGCAAGTAGTGGCTCTCGTCACGTGCAACCTGGTTACGATGTGCATCGGTCAATCATCTTGTGCTAAATACGCCGGGATGTACTGCTTGTTAGCAGCCACAAGTAACAGGAGAACCTGGAATTACCCATACAGGAAGACATACTGAGTCTACGACGAAGTAGACTCTGTTCAAGAAACCCACCATTACGGCAAGCACGACAGCTAGATGCCAGTGATACCGGGGTGAGACCTGCGGGACCAACTTATTGAAAATCCTGAAGAACAGGAGTGGTTCCGAAAGTATAAATGTGATACTTCTAGCACAGATCTCGACAGGAAACTATGGGTCAAATTTAACAGACCACTGGGCATGGACGATCCGCAGACTCTCTTTACAAATGGGATGCTACAAAGTCTCCGTTATGTGACTGTGGGGCTCCGAACCAGACAATCAAGCACATTAGAGATGAATGCCCCTTGCGTTCCTACCAAGGGAGTTGGAGCGACCTCATGAAAGTTGATGATGCGGCTCTTATGTGGATTAGGAACTTACATATTGACATTTAGTTAGTTTTATATGTAGTTTTGTGTTTTCATATTCCTGTTATATTTAGTATTTTTTTTTATTTGTCATCAGTCTACTGACTGGTTTGATGCGGCCCGCCACGAATTCCTTTCCTGTGCTAACCTCTTCATCTCAGAGTAGCACTTGCAACCTACGTCCTCAATTATTTGCTTGACGTATTCCAATCTCTGTATTCCTATACAGTTTTTGCCCTCTACAGCTCCCTTTAGTACCATGGAAGTCATTCCCTCATGTCTTAGCAGATGTCCTATCATCCTGTCCCTTCTCCTTATCAGTGTTTTCCACATATTCCTTTCCTCTCCGATTCTGCGTAGAACCTCCTCATTCCTTACCTTATCAATCCACCCAATTTTCAGCATTCGTCTATAGCACCACATCTCAAATGCTTCGATTCTCTTCTGTTCCGGTTTTGCCACAGTCCATGTTTCACTACCGTACAATGCTGTGCTCCAGACGTACATCCTCAGAAACGTCTTCCTCAAATTAAGGCCGGTATTTGATATTAGTAGACTTCTCTTGGCCAGAAATGCCTTTTTTGCCATAGCCAGTCTGCTTTTGATGTCCTCCTTGCTCCGTCCGTCAGTGGTTATTTTACTGCCTAGGTAGCAGAATTCCTTAACTTCATTGACTTCGTGACCATCAATCTTGATGTTAAGTTTCTCGCTGTTCTCATTTCTACTATAGACCGGCAGCATACCCCTGGATATTTTGATTATCAAATACGCCGGGAGAAACTCAAGAATCTTTCTTTTATTTCCATCATTGCTTCCTCGATGTACAGATTGAAGAGTAGGGGCGAAAGGCTACAGCCGTGTATTACACCCTTCTGAATACGAGCACTTCGTTCTTGATCGTCCACTCTTATTAATCCCTCTTGGTTGTTGTACATATTGTATATGACCCGTCTCTCCCTATAGCTTACCCCTACTTTTTTCAGAATCTCGAACAGCTTGCACCATTTTATATTGTCGAACGCTTTTTCCAGGTCGACAAATCCTATGAAAGTGTCTTGATTTTTCTTTAGCCTTGCTTGCATTATTAGCCGTAACGTCAGATTTGCCTCTCTCGTCCCTTTACTTTTCCTAAAGCCAAACTGATCGTCACCTAGCGCATTCTCAATTTTCTTTTCCATTCTTCTGTATATTATTCTTGTAAGCAGCTT
This sequence comes from Schistocerca americana, assembly GCF_021461395.2. Classification (NCBI taxonomy): domain Eukaryota; kingdom Metazoa; phylum Arthropoda; class Insecta; order Orthoptera; family Acrididae; genus Schistocerca; species Schistocerca americana. The sequence goes on along the minus strand of NC_060120.1, from coordinate 85,206,548 downwards.
AGATGCATGAGCTGTTAAGCTGATTGTGCGACAATTCTCGCACTTGTCAGCTCTTGCCGTCTTCGGAATTCTGTGGATGATGCTTTTCCGAAAGTCAGATGGTATGTCGCCAGACTCATATATTCTACACACCAACGTGAATAGTCGTTTTGTTGCCACTTCCCCCAATGATTTTAGAAATTGTGATGGAATTTTATCTGTCCCTTCTGCCTTATTTGACCGTAAGTCCTCCAAAGCTCTTTTAAATTCCGATTCTAATACTGGATCCCCTATCTCTTCTAAATCGACTCCTGTTTATTCTTCTATCACATCAGACAAATCTTCACCCTCATAGAGGCTTTCAATGTATTGTTTCCACCTATCTGCTCTCTCCTCTGCATTTGACAGTGGAATTCCCGTTGCACTCTTAATGTTACCACCGTTGCTTTTAATGTCACCAAAGGTTATTTTGACTTTCGTGTATGCTGAGTCTGTCCTTCCGACAATCATATCTTTTTCGATGTCTTCACATTTTTCCTGCAGCCATTTCGTCTTAGCTTCCCTGCACTTCCTATTTATTTCATTCCTTGTATTTCCGTATTCCTGATTATCCCGGAACATGTTTGTACTTCCTCCTTTCATCAATCAACTGAAGTATTTCTTCTGTTACCCATGGTTTCTTCGCAGCTACCTTCTTTGTACCTACGTTTTCCTTCCCAGCTTCTGTGATGGCCCTTTTTAGAGATTTCCATTCCTCTTCAACTGTACTGCCTACTGCGCTATTCCTTATTGCTGTCTCTATAGCGTTATAGAACTTCAAACGTATGTCGTCATTCCTTAGTACTTCCGTATCCCACTTCTTTGCGTATTGATTCTTCCTGACTAATGTCTTGAACTGCTACTCTTCATCACTACTATATTGTGATCTGAGTCTATATCTGCTCCTGGGTACGCCTTACAATCCAGTATCTGATTTCGGAATCTCTGTCTGACCATGATGTAATCTAATTGAAATCTTCCCGTATCTCCCGGCCTTTTCCAAGTATACCTCCACCTCTTGTGATTCTTGAACATGGTATTCGCTATTACTAGCTGAAACTTGTTACAGAACTCAATTAGTCTTTCTCCTCTTTCATTCCTTGCCCCAAGCCCATATTCTCCTGTAACCTTTTCTTCTACTCCTTCCCCTACAACTGCATTCCAGTCGCCCATGACTATTAGATTTTCGTACCCCTTTACATACTGCATTACCCTTTCAATATCCTCATACACTTTCTCTATCTGTTCATCTTCAGCTTGCGACGTCGGCATGTATACCTGAACTATCGTTGTCGGTGTTGGTCTGCTGTCGATTCTGATTAGAACAACCCGCTCACTGAACTGTTCACAGTAACACACCCTCTGCCCTACCTTCCTATTCATAACGAATCCTACACCTGTTATACCATTTTCTGCTGTTGTTGATACTACCCGATACTCATCTGACCAGAAATCCTTGTCTTCCTTCCACTTCACTTCACTGACCCCTACTATATCTAGATTGAGCCTTTGCATTTCCCTTTTCAGATCTTCTAGTTTCCCTACCACGTTCAAGCTTCTGACATCCCACGCCCCGACTCGTAGAACGTTATCCTTTCGTTGATTATTCAATCTTTTTCTCATGGTAACCTCCCCCTTGGCAGTTCCCTCCCGGAGATCCGAATGGGGGACTATTCCGGAATCTTTTGCCAATGGAGAGATCATCATGACACTTCTTCAATTACAGGCCACATGTCCTGTGGATACACGTTACGTGTCTTTAATGTAGTGGTTTCCATTGCCTTCTGCATCCTCATGTTGTTGATCATTGCTGATTCTTCCGCCTTTAGGGGCAATTTCCCACCCCTAGGACAAGAGAGTGTCCTGAACCTCTATCCGCTCCTCCGCCATCTTTGACAAGGCCGTTGGCAGAATGAGGCTGACTTCTTATGCCGGAAGTCTTCGGCCGCCAATGCTGATTATTTATCAAAGTTTTGGCAGTGGAGGGGATCGAACCCGGGGCCGAAGACGTTTTGATTATGAATCAAAGGCGCTACCCGTAGACCACGGGTATTAGTATTACTAATGTTATATTATGAAGGTGGCAGGAGAAAATTACTGGGAGCGAAAGGCTGTTTACAATTTGTACAGAAACCAGAAGGCAGTTATAAGAGTCGAGGGGTATGAAAGGGAAGCAGAGGTTGGGAAGGGAGTGAGACAGGGTTGTAGCCTATCCCCGATGTTATTCAAACTGTATACTGAGCAAGCAGTAAAGGAAACAAAAGAAAAATTTGGAGTAGGAATTAAAATCTATGGATAAGAAAGTAAAACTTTGAGGTTCGCCGATGACATCGTAATTCTGTGAGAGATAGCAAAGAACCTGGAAGAGCAGCTGAACGGAATGGACAGTGTCTTGAAAGGAGGATATAAGATGAACATCAACGAAATCAAAACGAGGATAATGGAACATAATCGAATAAAATCGGGTGATGCTGAGGGAATTAGATTAGGAAATGAGACACTTAAAGTAGTAAGTGAGTTTTCTATTTGGGGAGCAAAATAACTGATGGTCGAAGTAGTGAGAGTGTAAACCGTAGACTGGCAATGGCAAGGAAAGTGTTTCTGAGGAAGAGAAATTTGTTGACATTAAGTATAGATTTGAGAGTCAGGAAGACGTTTCTGAAAGTATTTGTATGGAGCGTAGCCGTGTATGGAAGTGAAACATGTGCGATAAATAGTTTGGACAAGAAGAGAATTGAAGCTTTTAAAATGTGGTGCTACAGAAGAATGCTGAAGAATAGATGGGTAGATCACATAACTAACGAGGAGGTATTGAACATAATTGGGGAGAATAGAAATTTGTGGCACAACTTGACTAGAAGAAGGGATTGGTTGGTACGTCATGTTCTGAGGCATCGAGGGTCCACCAAAGTAAAAATTGTAGAGGGAGACCAAGAAATGAATACACTAAGCAGATTCAGAAGGATGTAGGTTGCAGTAGGTACTGGGAGATGAAGAAGCATGCACAGGATAGAGTAGCATGGCGAGCTGCATCAGACCAGTCTCCGGACTGAAGACCACAACAACAACAACAACAACAATGTTATATACTTGTATTTTTAAACTCCACGTGAGCCATACGAATAAATAAAATAAAAGCAGTAGTATTATCTGATGCCTACCTGAAGTTCAAATGGTTCAAATGGCTCTGAGCACAATGGGACTTAACTTCTAAGGTCATCAGTCCCCTAGAACTTAGAACTACTTAAACCTAACTAACCTAAGGACAGCACACACATCCGTGCCCGAGGCAGGATTCGAACCTGCGACCGTAGCGGTCGTGCGGTTCCAGATTGTAGCGCCTAGTACCGCTCGGCCACCTCGGCCGGCCTACCTGGAGTCTTGAAGCAATTGGCCTCCTTGGCATTTGTTTGGTATTATCTCCGTAGACTGTTTATAGGTACTGTACTTAAAGACTGTTTCTTCTACCCCTGTGTGAGCTGGCTAGGAATCCGGTTTCTTCCTGCCATTCGGTGACCTCTTTGTGGCTGTGCATCCGCCAAGCTAGTATTCGGCAATGTTAATCTTGTACTTGAAATCATGGTTTATTGTTACTGAGTATTTGATACAACTGATTGTAATTTCTATTTGATGTAGACCTCATGGCTCTTTCTGGGGCGAGGTATTGGATTTGGCCTGTAACTGAAGTTGTGTAAGCTCAGCCTAAAGGTACTCACGTATGGATCATGTATATGTGCGTGGTTGTATCTGCACAGTCTCTTACTCCATGTCGAGGTACCCTTCGGGATACAGGTGTACAGTTTAAAGGGCCATTTGTTATTTGGTGCGTCAGTGTCTATTAGCCCCTAAGACGCCCCAGTAAAGGTGTACCTTGGCTTTTAAACCTTGTTTGAAATGTTATGTAATTACTATTTTAAATACATTGCCTCTTGTTATTGCTGGGAAGGTTAACTTGCAATGTCATAAGCGGCCAGCTCCCACACTGAAGTTTTAATAATAGGATCTTTAAATGTCCGTTTAAGTATTACTGTGCATGTTAATTCTTATCAGACATGTTTTGATGTTTATTGTTTGATATATTTTGACAGCCTTGTATCAGCAGCGGTTGACGCGTTGCTGTTCTGCGGGTCTGGGGCAGGGGTGCGTGTTCCTTCTGCTTCGACGGCTTTCCCGTCATCACACGAGGCCTAGGTGTTAGGAGGTCACAAGCGATTCTGCGGGTGTCCAGTTGCAGCCTTAAGTTGAGGCCACGGCCGGGTGTCGCCGTATTAGGAAGTAATTGATTCAGTATTTCTGTTATTGTAATGCCGTCGTGGGCGTGTCATGAAAGTCTTTGGGCAAACAGAGCACTGAGTATCTATATTTTGTTAAAAAATTAAGAGCGGCCGGTGTGGCCGAGCGGTTTTAGGCGCTTCAGTCTGGAACCGCGCGACCGCTACGGTCGCAGGTTCGAATCCTGCCTCTGGCATGGATGTGTGTAATGTCCTTAGGTTAGTTAGGTTTAAGTAGTTCTAAGTTCTAGGGGAGCGATGACCTCCGATGTTAATTCCCATAGTGCTCAGAGCCATTTGGACCATTTAAAAAAAAATTAAGGGTTTAAGTGTCATTATAATTTTAACTATGTTTTAGGTGCCCGGTAGTTTACTTAAGTACTTAACTTGATTTATATTGAGCAAGCTTGTGGGCAATCAGTGAAGTACTACTGTTGCTTCGGTCTTACATGTCGATAGGCTTTGGGCACCTTGGCCGTATCTTGTCTGAATGGGAGCAGAATAATCAGTGGAGATGTAAAATTTTTAATGTCTTTAATTCAATGTTTGTTGAACTTATATTCAAGTCCAGTCGTGGAACTATCTCACAGCTATTATCTGGTTGCGGGGAGAGAGCGCCGTCCCAGGTTTATTTAATTAACTGTTTGTAATCTGGCCACCATTGTGTTGCACGGTTAACGTTTTTGAGTACTATTTGTAATTTTATGTATAATTCTAATGTCCTTACACATTGTGAATTTAATTTAAAGGTGTTGACAATTTGTATGTATTTCGCAAGAATCTTGGTGACTGTCGGATGGCTCATTATAGATTTGTTATTAAATAAAAATATTTGTTTGGGAATGATAAATGACGCATCAGTTGGGGCCACCCTACCATGAGTTTTCCTTAAATTAATCACGATTCTTGTCCTTGGTCTCACTGTCGTTCACTCCTCCTGACTATTCTCCTAAACTTTTCAATTCTAAACAGTGACATTACGTCTGCTTCTGGGCATACTGTCTCCTGCCTATGCATGCATCCTACTCGTATACTTTTCGAACATCGTTTTACCACTTGAAATATACTGCAGGGTTCAACCAGTTCCTATTGCAGAGAAAGGATTATTAAGTTTCCATTCCCTTTACATAATCAAACAGACTTCAGTTCCCACATATTCAATGTCTCGTTCTCTTCGGCTGGTATTACCATATAAACTGGAAATAAAATTTCTGCCTTTGGTCAGTTTTACAGACGAACTGTTTGCACTGATTAGCCCTAATGAATCGTACAACGGTTGTAGCATTTTCTGCTGCTGACCAGAAATCTTTCTTTACTTCACTATCTACATTAAATTTCAACCTCTCCGTTTCAATTTACAGATCTTCAATCCTCCTTATCGCATGCAGACTTCATATCCCGACTCGTAGATTTTTCAGTCTTTTTCTAGTACTCATTTCTCTCTTGGTAGTCGCCTCCAGACGTTCGGTGACACTAATGTAAGACTTTAGGCAACTGAGAGGTCATCATGACACTTAATTACCTGACGTTATTTATGTGGATATGTGTTATGTGTCTTCAAGACATTGATTTACATTACTCAATGTATCTTCCTTCCGTTCATAATTGCTGTTCTTCCATCGTAAGGTAATGTTTCTTACCCAGTGGGTAAGAAGATGCCCTAATCCTCTGTTCACTATTCTTCCCTCTTTCGTCAAAGCTATCGGCAGAATGAGGATGATTTCATATGGCAGTCGTGATAAGTTCATTATTTTGATATAGCGTAAGAATTTATAAGATCCGTGATGGTTGCTGAAGTGTTTGAAGTTCATAATATTTCTAGAGATGCTATAGTACAAGAGAGAAAAGGAATTCCTTACAGGAATTCCTGTCGGGATCACTTTTAATATTTTATACAGGAGTGAGTGCGTGTACTTTCTTTACAAAGCTTTATAGTTCACTGTGCCATTTGCTAGTGGTCATTATTTTTAATTCGTGGAGGACCAAATGTTTTGTTGCTGCGTTATCGCCCGTAGCACACTCGACACCACCCTCTCCTCCCCCCCCCCCCCCCCAAAAAAAAAATCACAAAATTTCTTTATCGGAAATGTTAGAGACCAGTAAAAAGTATTTACTTTGTGCACGGTTACTCCTAGCAAATATGTGGTTTACTTTCATAACATGTAACTGTTCGGTGGAATTATTGAACGGTGGAATGTATTTAATATCTTGCTTTTGCTTCACAACACCCAGTTTTGATTTTCGGCTTCGCTGACTGCGTAACGTGTGTTCCAGATCGCTATCAGTAACGGACTTTGAGGTCAGTTGGCGATTCACAAAACGCACATCCTTTGATTTTTTGATGCAATTCCCTTGAGCGTCTGATTTTTCGCGTTTCTACGTGAAACTTACATCTAACGTATCTGATTGACATGGCTATGAAACTGATCCGTCTTCAAGACGTCACATTACAATAAATTTTTTGTGAAACAGTTGTAAAAATGTTACGTACATGGATTCTATGACCTACACAATATTAAAATTAATACCACACCATTTAATTTTTCATCACATTATACAACGAGTCGACTGCACATTTTGGCCTATAAACAGAGTTATTAGAAATTCGAAAAGTTTATACGTTCTTGAAAAGTACGAAACATCAATATCTACGTCTATGTTTAAGCTAGAGGTTGAAAATACCGCTTCAGTTGTAAATTTCTTTTATTATCACGACAGGTTTCGGGCTCTCATAAGCCCATCATCAGGTGCCGCAACTGTTCTGTGCTAGAGGTTGAAAATACCACTTCAGTTGTAAATTGGTACCTATGAGCGCTCACAGGTAGCAAACCGTGCCTAGTACACGTCCACCGCGGCGCTCGGGGGCCACAGCACAGTAGCGACACCTGAGGATGGGCTTATGAGAGCCCGAAACCGGTCGTGATAACAAAAGAAATTTACAACTGAAGTGGTATTTTCCACCTCTAGTATAAAGCCCAGTGGCCGATGTTCGTCCAACAGGACTGTTTGTCTATATTTAACATCCGATGAGGTAGAGGTGAATCGAGTTATCAGTAACTCTATACATTTGTGACTAAACCACATTATTATAAGACGCACTCGTGCTGAGAAATTAGTTCTTTGCTCCGACCTCCTAAATGCCCTTAAATATGTTTCCTTCTTCGCCTTCAAAGTAGTATCTTAGCGCTGGGCATCAGGGAACAAGAGACTTCAGGGAACTGAAATTGTTAAAATGTGACATCAATAAAACGTCCGCTCTAAATCTGGTAGCTCAGTATGCTGTCCCTGTACATTCTATATCAAAGATGGTGCTACGTTTCAGTTGGCAAAAAAAAAGTGGCTGTAACTGATGTACAATGAAGATATGGTTGTTAAAATCTCCTACTCGATCGTGGCATATCTCCATTCGGCCACTGAGGAGACATCAAACTCTTTCAGTCGCCTTCGGGTAGGGAATGGCTTCCTGCTCGGCAGGGAGTTACGTCCAATGTGTTGTGGCTGTGGCGAAGGGATTTCAATGCGCCATATTTTAACTAAATGTGTTTCAAATTCATGCGAAAGACCAGAGATTACGAAAATTTCTGTTCTCTAGTTCACCAAATGACGAGTCGAGTGCCAGATTTAATGAAATATTTGTCGCCTCCATTACTGTGAGGGACAATGCTTTAATACGAGGGTAATCCCAAAAGTAAGGTCTCCTATTTTTTGTAAGTACTTTTTATAAGTACTTATTTCTACAGTGGTTTACATCAGTTTACAGCTTGAAAATTTAGCTATTTTTAAACATAATCACCATTTCTGTCGATGCATTTTCGTAGACGCTGTGGCAGATTTTGTTTGCCCATGTCATACCAGCTCGCGGCCATGCTATTCAGAAAGTTATGAACCTCTTCTTTCACCTCGTCGTCGGAGTTGAATCGCTTTCCGGCCAAATGTTCTTTAACCTAGGGAACAGGTGACAGTCACTGGGCTCCATTTCCGGACTGAAGGGTTGGTGGGTGATTATGTTCCACTGAAACTGTTGCAGGAGAGCAACGGTTTGCCGAGCGATGTGTGTGTGTGTGGTGGTGGGGGGGGGGGGGGCGGCGGGGGGGGGGGGGGGGGGAGCGTTGTCATGGAGAATGTGTACACCCTTGCTCAACATTCCTCTTCTCCGCTTCTGAATTGCCCGTTTGAGTTTTTTCAGAGTCTCACAGTACCTGTCAGCGTTAATTGTGGCCCCAGCGATTCTGCTCCGACGACGAGGTGAAAGAAGAGTTTCATAACTTTCTGAACAGCATGGCGGCGAGCTGGTATGACATGGGCATACAAAATCGGCCACAACGTCTACAAAAATGCATCGACAGAAGTGATGATTATGTCGAAAAATAGCTAAATGTTCAATCTGTAAACTGATTTAAACCATTGTAGAAATAAACAGGTTTATGCACTTATAAAAAAATAGGAGACCTCACTTTTGGGATTACCCTGGTATGTTGTTAGGATGACAGACTGACTCTGGGTATTGTATAAGTGAGTCGTTTTTCCCTCTTTTATTCTATAATTCAGTTTTAACAGCACATTGTAACACTAAGACACGTAACACATGTGGACGAACATTTAGTTATTGAAAAATGGCAGCACGACACTGTAACATGAAAGGTAACGTACGATGAGACAGAATGTTCGTGACGTGCCGTAGTGCCGTCACACTTCCACCACTAGCCGTGACCTGAAGTCATAGCAAATGGTTCCCTATGCCATGATGCGAAGAGTAAAACCGCTTTGCCTGTCCAAAACGTTGGAAGATTGGGACTTCTACCAGGGCAATTCCTGCACACGCTGAGGATTGTGACTCAGGGTAGCGTAGAATCTCGATTCATCACTGAACACAATGCGATGCCATTAGTTCTGCATCCTCCGCGATTGGCTGTGACTGGGCAGGTGAATGTAAGTGAAAACGACGGATAGTGGTCACTATTTTAAGGGAAATAGTATTTTCCGATTTTTGGTTATGTTTTAGTCACATTCGTCTCAATGCATTTAATACGGACGCTGTTGAGCTTCCTAAACCCACAAGCGAAGCGCGTTTTCACACACACACTCACACACACACACACGCACACACACACACACACACACACACACACACACACACACGAGCGTACGCGTGTTTAATGTAATCTGTATCGTGATGTCACAGTAGTGAAGGAGAACCCAGGTGCGAAAATACCAAGTGTAACGCAAGCACAGTCGCTGACGTGTCACAAGATAGCCCTAGGGCTGTTATCGTGTCTTTAGTGTCCCCCGGATGTCAGACTAGCACAGTTCCTGCCTGCTTAGGGACTTCGCGGCAGCCTTTCAGTCACAGATTAAACGTCAGTCAGTATCGTCGTGTTATAGGGGTCAGTACGTATGCTCAACGACTAGAAACATTTATCATAGACGAAAGGAAGCAACTATGCATGAAATGCAGCTGAATTAAACCAAAAATTTTCCATTGCCTGAAGTTTACATGATATCACTTCGTGGTCACGTTATATATACAGCTAATTTCCGTTTATATAGCGTCTTTATAATTTTTACCTACAACGTCTTTCTGTACATTTAGCAAGCACTAAACGAAACCAAGTAGCAATTCGGAAACGGAAATGAAGTTTAACGAGAAGAGATAAAATCTTTGCTGATGACATTGTAACTCAGTCAGACAAAGGATTGGAAGAGCAGTTGAACGTAATGGATAATGTAATGAAGAAGAGGTTATAAGCCGAACATCAACAAAACTAAAACAAGAAAAATGGAATGTAGCCGAACTCAATCAGGTGATGCTGAGTGAATGAAATTTTATAATGAGGCACTAAAAGCAGGAGATACGTTTTGCTACACAGGCATTAGAAGAGCTGATAATGACCAAAGTAAGGAGTAAAGCGGGTATATAAATTATTAGAGATACAGTTCTCTGTGACACATAGAGTGTCCAAGACTGCGTTGCTGGTACTCGTATTATGTGTTTTATCAAGTGTGGCAGGATAAGTGAGGAGTTTGAACAGCGTCAGATGTTCGATACGGAAATACCACGCATGGGTGTGAGACATCGTTATGAGCACCTTACAGTACTTGAAAGAGGCCTCATTGCGGGTCTTAATTTGTCTGGCCGATCAAATGGTGCAATATCCATATATATGGGGCATTCGGATGTTGAACTGGAGGGGACTTGTGGGCCGACATACTAGTCGTGAAATCTTCGTTCGGCCACGTCTGACCATCATAAGGGAGAACCGCCGTAGTGTGCACCAAGCACAAGCACACCGTAACTCCTTTACACCTGCACCTGCTATCTGATAACAAGAAACGAGCTCCCTTTAATATTTTGTGTCGTCTCACACTATTGATTGAATAGTAGGAGCACGAGGTTTAGGGAATTACCGTCGCACGCGGAGGGTGCCTTGAACACCACAACACAAATGGCTGCCTTTCGAGTGGACTGCTGATAACTGGCATCACATTGTGTTCAGTGATGAATCGTGGATGTGCACTATCCCGAATGCCCATCGTTGGCGAATAAGGCAGCTACCTGGGCAGAAGTGCTATTCTGCCTTTGTTTTGGAGAGGTATAGTGGTGTAACTCTTCGCGTCATGGTGAGGGGAGCCAGGTCACGGTTGATGGTGACTGTGGAACTTCACGATACAACCATGTGTCGCGGAGATCCTGCGTGACATTGTGCTACCGCTCATGACAGTATCGTGCTGCCGTTTACCAATATGTTAGTTCTTGAATATGTTTTTCCACACATGCCGCGTGTGTTAATGGAAGATCTGCGTGATGCTGAGGTACTTACGTGGACAGAAAACTTCCCAGATCTGTTCCCAATAGAACACGTGTGGGGGCAGCTTGGATGTCAATTCTTTTCCAATGCTTGTATCCAGGCTGTGGGGCAGCTTGCCTCAGGGGAAGATACAATAGTTTTCTGGTATCTTAAAAAGCGATTCATTGCATAACTCCCAGCAAAGATGCAAAGTTTTGCTGATAAGTGGGATCATACTGCCATATTGTTTGCAAGTTTGATGAATCTGTTATTCACTGAATTAACATCACTTACCTACTCAACTGTTAAGTTTCATTTCTTTTTTCTCCTTCCCTTCTGGGTGCTTCACTTTTTTCGTCAAGCTTTGTTTATAGGAAAGGTGCTTGACTGTTGTATGTGAAAAGTGTCAGGCTGGAGCCAGCCAGTCACTCTCATTTTTTAAAGAGTAGTAATTACTCAGTCAAGACATGGAGACATTTCTTTCCTGCTTTTATGTCAGTACAGTGTGGGATTTGGTGTGCAAATGAATGTTCCATGATGAATGCAGAGTTTACATCGTTCTTCTAACAACTTTTTTCTATTAACTGCTCCCCAGCTTGCATGCGGGATCTGGCTGATACTTTCTTTGAGTCGTGGCAAAGCCGATGGGAAGCCGTCGCCATTGAAACGATCTTGTAGTGCATAGCAGCCTTGAACTGAGGTTGCCTGGGGTCCTCAGATAAGCGTGTCGCCAGCTCACGGGTGGTCCGCTGACCGCGTGCCTTCACTATCGCATGTTACCGAGCGCACTGAGTGTATCCAGAGGTCCTGGACAGTTAAGACGGGAGCACGTAATATCTTGCAGACGCCATAGGAGAGCATCTACGTACAAATTAGGCCCTCGTTGCAGTTTCACCATTTTACGGATGGTGACGATCTGATGTACAAATGTGGTCAGTAGTTTGGATTGCAGATAAGATATTGCAGATAACGTGGAGTGCAATCTCAGACGCTACGAAGACTCCTGAGGTACACTACCACCATTCCTACGCCAACATTTGGAGGATGTCTGACGAGTTTTTGATGCAGGAAATAGAGAACTCGTTCATTGGACAAAGTTTAAAATTAGCCAGAGTGTACATCTACATCTACATCTATGTGATTACTCAGCTATTCACAATAAAGTGCCTGGCAGAGGCTTCAATGAACCACCTTCAAGCTGTCTCTCTACCGTTCCACTCTCGAACGGCACGAGGGAAAAACGAGCCCTGATATCTCTTATTTCATCGTGATGATCGTTTCTCCCTATGTAGGTGGGTGCCAACAGAATATTTTCGCAATCGGAGGAGAAAACTGGTGACTGAAATTTCATGAGAACATCTCGTCGCAATGAAAAACGCCTTTGTTTTGATGATTACAACTCCAGTTCACGTATCATGTCTGTGTCACTACCTGCCTTATTTCTGTAGAGGCAGAAGTTCAAGTTCTCTCACATTGATCAGGGCTTCCACCATTTTACAGGGTGGGGTCAAACACTGCAACTCTTGTAACTTTATTTAAACTGAGTATTTAAAATGTTATTTCAAGTGATAATAAATTTTTCAGAAGCGAGAGGGAAATATCTGCTACGTAGCCTCTCGCTGGAGACTTTCTTTTTCTACGAATCGGCAGCCAGTAATTTTTGGTAATCATTCTGCGGGAGCTCAAACGTGTTGTGCTACTGATGGTTCAGCATACTGGATTTGTTCGTATTACGCTGCAATTACAGTAACATGAGTATAAGACTGTATGGGAAGTGTGAACAATTGTAAATGGTCAGAAATTGGTAAATGTCCACGTAAGTACCTCAGCATCACGCAGATCTTCCATTATATTACTTTGAATCAGGCAAGTAATGTTCAGTTATCAACTCCTGAAATGGTTCAAATGGCTCTGAACACTATGGGACTTAACATCTCAGGTCATCAGTCCCCTAGAACTTAGAACTACTTAAACCTAACTAACCTAAGGACATCACGCACATCCATGCCCGAGGCAGGATTCGAACCTGCGACCGTAGCGGTCGCGCGGTTCCAGACTGAAGCGCCTAGAACCGCTCGGCCACCAGCTGCCGGCAACAAATCCTGACTTAATTTCTTCTTCTTCTTCTTCTTTCGTTTCACCCGACTCTGGAGTACGTTAAATCAGTTTTTATTGTTCAATGCCTTTCTACGAGTCCAGAATTGTTTCATTCTTTCTGACCTCTCATTTCTTCTTCAGATATTTGTATTGCTTGTGTAGTTTTCATTTTGACTTGGAACCTATCTTTCTTGTCTTTGACAGTTTTATTTTTTATTTCTTACAGTTTCATGTAAAAGCATATTTTTTGTGACTTGGAGTTCTCTTAAGTCATTCTCGGTTTCCTTAAACCAATTTGGTTGTTTTTTTGTTGTGGAAGTATTCAAACTTTTTTTCCTAATCTATTTGGGTTCATTCTGAGGATGTGTCCATAAAAGTCAAGTCTTCTTTTCCCTATTGTGTCCGAGGGTTGTTCAGTTGTTCAGTAACGTGTTTCATTTCCGACAAGTATTGGATTATTGTTGTTGAATATGGAACCAAGGATTTTTCTTATTATCTTCCTTTTTTTAATCTCCAGTCTCTCCCTGGTGGTGAACAGTATTTCGGATGCATACAAAGCTTCCGGTGTAATTATGTGTTCTAATGTCTTATTTCTGCATTCCATGAGAGGGACTTTGTGGTAAATGTGTTTTAGTGAGTAGGAAGGCCAGTTCAGCATTAGTTCGTCTAAATTATACTGTCTCCTTCTCGAAGGCATTCCAGAGGGACCATTCTCCAAGGTACTTTGAATTATTTGTGTTTTGTATTGTTTGTTCTCCCTCTTTACAATTTCTAGCGTGTTTTTTAAGTTTCTCATTATCTTGATACTTTCGAAGGTGATTTTGGCACCTATTTTCCTGCTTGTTCTTGTAATTCAAGGAACTGTTCTTGGTTTCTTCGCAGGTCTCGCCTAGTAGGACCATATCATCTCCAAAGGCTATACAGTTTATTTTGATCATTTCTTTTTTCTTCCTAATCGGATTCTACTATATATCTCTGTGCTTCACCCTATGACTCCTTTTTTTTGGACGCATTTAAATAGCAGTGGGGCGAGTCCATCTCATTGCTATATATCACTTTTTATCTCAGTGTCGGAGAGTTCTCCCATGAGTTTAATTTTGGAGTATATTTTGGTAAGAGTTCCTCTGATTAGTTTTCTGTTTTTGTTGTCTAGGTGTAATTGTTTTAGTATAGAGATGAGGGATTCCCAGTCTGTTGAAATGTATACTTTCTGATAATCAATAGCAGTGGTAACATATGATTTAGATCTTGATTGTTGGTAGGCCATGAAGCTTTTGTGGTTTAGGATTTGTTCTGCGCAGGACCTTGAAAACCCCTTGGTATTCTTCAAGTTGTCTGCTTTGTTTAGTAGGATTTTGGAGAATATCTTGTATGTTACGTCTAGGAGTGAGATCAGTCTGTAGTTGTTGGGGTCTGTTTTGGACCCTTTCTTAAGAAGTGTGTGGGTGAAGGCAACCTTACAGTCGTGTGGGATCCTTTCATTTATTAAGATTCCTTGAAAGATGTTTTGGAGAGAATCAATGGCATTTTTGTTGACATGTTGCAAGACGTACATTTTATTCTGATTCACTATTCACGCCTTTCATATTTTATTAGTTTTGCAATTCTTTCATCATTTTAAAATTGCGGTGGGATGCTTGAATGGCAAGACAATTTTCTACAGCAATATTACGCTGGTCGTTGTGACAGGATGGGCACAGGATACTTTTCGTTATTTGTGAACCCAGTTTAGCAGTCTCCCTAGAGTGAACGTGATGGCTTCCCTTTTCCCTTGTTTGTCGTTGGTGTAGGAAGCATGTCGAACCAGTTTGAACGCTCTGTAGTGGCTAAAGTTGTCCTCCTTGCTAGTCTCACAAATTGTCCCTTTTAACGCTGCAAAGTGGCCTCGTTGACGAGACTATGACCGTCTTCCTGCAAATCACCTCCATTTTTTGGCATTTGGGTGGGTAGCCATAACGGCATCGGGTTTCGCGCCAGTCCCATGGCCTCTGATTGACCAGGGTAGGAGCCCGCCAATCATCGCGACCCAACGCTCCCAGCTATCATTTGGAGACTTAGAACATCGGTCAGTTCTGTCCCGTTCCCGCTCGCTGGTGGAGGCTTGAGGTGGCGATGATGATGTCGGTGGGCACGTGTGTGCTATAGGGTACACTATCGGCCTATAAAATTGCTACACCACGAAGATGACGTGCTACAGAAGCGAAATTTAACCGGCAGGAAGAAGATGCTGCGATATGCAAATGATTAGGTTTTCAGAGCATTCACACAAGGTTGGCGCCAGTGGCGACACGTACAACGTGCTGACATGAGGAAAATTTCCAACCGATTTGTCATACACAAACAGCAGTTGACCGGCGTTGCCTGGTGAAACGTTGTTGTGATGACTCGTGTAAGGAGGAGAAATGCGTACCGTCATGTTTCACACTTTGATAAAAGTCGGATTGTAGCCTATCGCGATTGAGGTTTATCGTATCGTGACATTGCTGCTCGCGTTGGTCGAGATCCAATGACTGTCAGCTCCTCTTCGACACAAAGCCGTGCAACCAGTCGCGGACTGCCGCGAAAGAGTTTCGGCTCGCATCTCCCGGTAGCCTCCGGTTACCAAACGCCCGCAACGTGATTCTCACGTTCTTTTAGGGACTCTGAGGCAGTACCAGGGTTCCTTCACGGGACCAAGCCCGCGTGCTGCAGGCCATTCTTCTTCCGCACCTCCTTTAGGTGCCGCGCTTGCACGAACAGCGCATGTTAGCGTAACGTAGGGACCACCCACTTCAATAGGGAACAAGAGACACTTCTCTCGCCTATCAAGAAAAGCAAAACTGTCGTTTCCCCCCTCCCACCCAATACATGATCCTAAGTGCGAGATGGCGGACGCTGCTAGCACTTCCCCTGCTGTCACCCGCAGTAAGGCGGCAACATACGAGGCGCGAGGATCGACTGCACCCGCCGAAACTCTCGCCCCGTCCGCTGCCGAAGGCAAGGGAGCGGCTGGCGACGCTCGACAGCTTGGCGCGAAAGCGCAAAAGCAGCTCGAGTCGCGCCGGCTAATCACCGAACCTTTCGGGGCGGACGTCTCACCCACAAAAACAACTACACTCAACATCACCTTACACTCACCTGTCACTGGACAGTCATGTACCATTGTCCCACCGACGCCGCAGCCTCAAGAGATCGAGGCAGTGGCGACGGATGTGGACACGGAAAACCACTACACAGAGCCCTGGCAGGTGGAGGGCCCAAAACGCAGACCCAGAAAAACACCAGCACAAACAAGCGAGCAACCAAACTCGCTAGGCAACCGAAAGGCGCTGTTGCCTACACCTACTAGCTCATCTCAGGCTAGCAACATTAACACAAAACAAAACGCAAACACAGCTGTGGTGAACAACAACAAAGCATACAAAGCCACAGCGGTGCCCACACAACACAGGACAGGTTTTCCCCCAGTCGTTATACATAACTATGGGAACCTTAGTGCCCTTAACACTGCATTCGCGGAAAGGCACATAAACAGCACATTACACGCAAAGTACTCGGGGGATAGGGCCTCACTGTACGTTGCCACAGGCAACGAATATAAAGATCTTCTGACCTTCCTCAAAGGTCGGAAGATCGAACATTAAACGTACAGAACGCTGGACGAGAGAACCCAGCAGTGCGTGATGAAGGGAGTGGATCCCAGTACCCCCAACGAGACAGTGCAGGCGGCCCTGTGTTATCTGGGATTCGACTGTAAAAGAGCCTCCCGGATGACAGGGTTCCGTACACACGCACCTTTACGACACTACATGGTTGAGTTAGCCGACACGGCTGATTCCCGCGCCATCCTGCAGATAAAGAGCTTTCTTCGGATGGACGTATGTGTAGAACTATACGAACCACCCAACGTCCCCCAACAATGTAACAACTGCCAGCGGTTCGGCCACTCGACCCTCCGCTGCGGCCTGGCAACTCGCTGCCGCGGATGCGCTGGCAATCACAGATCCAACACTTGCACACAAACACAGCCAAACCAGCGACGCTGTGCCAACTGCGGTGGGCCCCATGCGGCAAACTTCAGACAGTGCAGTGTATACAAACAGGCGCTGAAGCGTCAACAAGACAAGAGCAGGGTACTGTACGACATACCACGCCCAAGGCCAGCGCCGAACCCAGTAAGGAACGGCGTAACGTTTGCCACGGTTGCACGCCCTGGCGGAACGGCACAGGCCGCGGAACCTCAGCGCCCTTCACACACACGCGAAACAACCGCTGCAACAGCCAGACAACAGCCACAGACAACACCTGAAACCCAATAAGCATCGGTACCAACACCTATGCCCCCAAACAACACGACCCCACTCCCGGAAATCACGTGCTGCGAAGAAACGCACCACATACAGGAAAACACATCCACACAAGAACCCCCCGAACCCCAAGCCCAGAGGAGGAATAGACTGTAAGTAGGCTGTTTAGATTTTCTTATTGGTAACGCCACGTAGCGCTCTGTATGAAAATCACTGGCTGTGCTGTGTGCAGTCTGTGATGAGACTGCCCAACACTACAATAGCCAACAACAATGGAAACCATACACAGACTGCACACAGCACAGCCAGTGAATTTCATACAGAGCGTTACGTGGCGTTACCAATAAGAAAACCTAAACAGCCTACTTACAAGACGTACACGTAAACACAGGGCGGGGAACATGAAACCACCACAACAGGCTACGCAGCAACAACAGAACAGCAACACACAGGATAACAGTCAACGAGACACCGAGACTGTAACTCACACTACGATCCCCCTCACCACAGAAGTAACACAGGTGCCACAACCTCTGTCACAAAACACAAATGCCGCTCCTAACAACACACCAATACCCGCACAAGCGGCCGCTAACTCCACAACAGCACCTCAGGCTGCCACACCCAACACCAACACATCACCTGGGGGAATACTGGAAACACTATTCCCTCGACACACGACCGTTCAAATCCTTACCAAGGTACTTATGGCCGTCACTACACTCATCACCCAGCTCATGAGCGCCGAACCCGGGCAATACTGGGCTGTCATACACACTGCCGTCACACTCTTACATGAATAATATACCACACCCGGCCCATAACGCAGACCCGCACACTATCACAGATCCTGTTCTGGAATGCAGACTCGATCCACAACAAAAGGGCAGAATTTGCCGCGTTCATGGAGCGTAAGGGAATCCTTGTCGCGCTACTGAGCGAGACTAAGCTTAAACCGCACAAACAATTAAACTTTCCTGGCTACTGTGTCTATCGTACCGACCGACCAGGCGACGCCGTGGCAGGTGGAACTGCAATCGTCTTACACAAAGACATTGAGTACACAAACACGGAGCTCCCTGAACTGGAAAGAATCGAGGCTACGGCCGTCAGAGTCAAGTTCAACGGAGCCTACACCACACTGATATCGGTATACAACAGCCCTGTAGGCATTTCAACACGCGATATCAGCACATTACTCAACATTTCACCGCGAGTAATAGTCGCTGGAGATCTGAACGCAAAACACCCAGAATGGAATTCACGCATACGAAATCCCAATGGCAAAAAACTGTATGAACATTCACTAGGCAGAAACTACATTATACTAGCGCCGACAGAACCGAAGCATATTCACTTTCAGAGGGGACACAGGCCAGACGTGATAGACATGGCCCTCATCAAGGGCATTACATCGAAACTCAACGTTGCCGTTGAAAACGATCTGCCATCAAACCACCAACCTGTAATACTACACATTGAGGAAACACTGCGGCACATGGAACAACGCAAGATGTTGGACTACGGGCGTGCGAATTGGACATTATTCAAACAAACGCTCGATAGCCACATCCCACCTATACACGAAATTAATGAAACAGCACAAATTGACGAGGTAGTAGAAACCCTCACTAACGCCGTCCAGGACGCAATGGCAGGTACCATACCTGATCGCACCTCACAACAACGCAGTGTGGCCCTGCCCCAGGAAATCCTGGGCCTAATCTCAATGAGGAATCGCCTCAGGAGACAATGGGAGCGCACCAGGCGTCCGTACTTTAAACGGCACATTAACGGGCTACAGGGCATCATACACGATAAAATACAAACACATAGAACACAACAGTGGAACCAAAAACTCGAAGGGCTGGACACCGCACGACCTGGCGTATGGCAACTAGCTCGACGCTTCACCAGGGAGAAAATATACACCCCAACGCTTCAAGGGCCTGACGGACCTGCATACTCAGCGGAAGAGAAAGCAGAACTAATGGCCCGAACACACGCAGCGTCATTCACACCGAACCAGGTACCATCAGATCCAGTGTTCACACTTGCTACTGACCAAGAGGTTACACGCATTCTAGACCAACCATCGCGCGACGACATTCGACATGCTAGCACAGCCGAAGTCTCCTGGGCTATAATGCATTCCGCTGCTAGGAAAGCCCCTGGTAATGATGGCATTCAAAACCGTGTCCTCCAGGAGTTCACGGATAAAGCAACTGAGTACCTAACACACATAACGAATTCCATACTAAAACACCAACACCCCCTCCCCGCCTTTTGGAAGACGGCCAAGGTCCTGATGTTCAGGAAGCCGGGGAAAGACCACAGCCTCCCATAAAATTACCGACCCATCAGCCTTCTGAGCACGCTTAGTAAGATTGTTGAGAAGGTGATTCTCAAACGCGTCACTAGGCACTGCATAACAAATGACATTCTGAGACCGGAGCAATACGGCTTCAGCAATCACCACTCCACAACACAACAACTCCTACGGGTCGTTGAACATATAACATATGGCTTCAAGATAAACAAAGCTACAGGGGCGGTGTTCCTGGACATCGAAAAGGCTTGCGACCGTCTATGGCACAACGGCCTCATCCGCAAACTCAGCGACGCGGGATTCCCCGACGGGCTGCTGCGTCTAGTACACTCATACCTCACAGACAGGAGTTTCAACACTGACGTGCAGGGAAAACAATCAACACGACACGGTATACACGCGGGAGTACCCCAGGGAAGCATCCTAGGGCCCCTACTGTTTAACCTCTACATAAACGATCTCCCAACCACACACAACACAATGATGGCAATCTACGCGGATGACACAGCCATCCTTGCGCAAGATTGGAAACCATCAAACATTACGTCACGCCTACAGACTGCACTCAGAGTGGCTGAGCCTTGGTTATAGAAATGGCGTGTTAGAGTAAACGTCGACAAGTGCGAAGCCGTTCTGTTCACTAGAAGACCGAAGCAACTGCGCAAACACCGCTACTGCAGACCAATAACTCTACATGCACGTCCAATACGTCTCCGCGAGAAAGTCAGATACCTCGGTGTCTGGCTGGACCGGAAATTTCTCTGGAGGGACCACATACAACACATGACCAACCGAACTAGCGCGAGGCCCTATCCTATGCTCAACAGGCGTAGCACACTGAACAGAAGGGTGTCGAGGTCCATGTACATGACACTTATCCGACCCCTGATGACGTACGCAGCTCCTGTCTGGGGATACGCTGCGCCTACACGCCTGCGCCGTCTGCAGCTCATACAAAACAAAGTACTCAACATCATAAGCAATGCTCCACGATACACACGCATCGCGGACCTTCACCGGGAATACCGACTTGACTCTCACGGAGGTAATCCACAAACTCACCACAAGACTATACAGAAACTCCAGACATTCTCAGAACCCGTTTATTCTGAATCTGGGGAACTACGGCCACAACCATAGATGGAAACATAAAAGACCAAAAGACATACTTGTAAGGACATAACATCTATGCCTAAGCATACGCAAACATAACGGCACAGGCGAGCCCCTGTTAATCAGACGCCATTACTGGATATCCAGCTGAAATACACTGCCGAATAACTGGCACAACACAGGGAAGCCGGACCGTACACTGCATGCAAACAAGCTCCACACATCCCCCACACAGTGAGATGATCTATGGCCGATCTCCCACTACTGTATAACGATCTTGATTGTTCCAGGAATGTAGCAGCTGCAGCAACTGGGACACATCGCCATCGCTTGTCACGGTAATGATGCATGATACCTATACTAACAAATCCAACCTTGCATGAGCTATCGCCGCTAGTAAGCCACTACTGCTCTTACTACCCATCCCACTGTCGCAGAGGTGTTTTTCCCACGGCACGAGCCATGGCACTTTCTTCCCTCTGCTCTTCAAATCGCTATCCTCACTCGCGTTTCGTCCACTATCTATCACCTGAAGGACCGTGTTAATGCGTAGTCTTACCCAGACGAACTGACAATATCACAGCCCAGCATCCTGTGATCCACTTACTAGATAACTAACATGTTTACGGAGGTGACAGATCTTTTGGTTTGGTCACCACGTTGGTGCGGGCGTGGAGGGGCCCCATCTCTTTTTTTTTTTTTTTTTTTTTTTTTTTTTTTAGCAGAATGTGGAATCGGTGGGTTTAGGAGGGTAATACGGAACGCCGTGCTGGATTCCAACGGCCTCGTACCACTAGCAGTCGAGATGACAGACATCTTATCCACATGGCTGTAACGGATCGTGGAGCCACGTCTCGATCCCTGAGTCAACAGATGGGGACGTTTGCAAGACAACAATCGTCTGCACGAACAGTTCGATGACGTTTGCAGCAGCATGGACTATCAGCTAGGAGACCATGGCTGCGGTTACCCTTCACGCTGCATCACAGACAAGAGCGCCTGCGATGATGTACTCAGTGACGAACCTGGGTGCACGAATGGCAAAACGTCATTTTTCGGACGAATCCAAGTTCTGTTTACAGCATCATGATGGTGGCATCCTTTTTTGGCGACATCGCGGTGAACGCACATTGGAAGCGTGTATTCGTCATCGCCATACTGGCGTAGCACATGGCGTGATGGTATGGGGTGCCATTGATTACACCTCTCGGTCACCTCATGTTCGCATTGACGGCACTTTGAACAGTGGACGTTACATTTCAGATGTGTTAAGACCTGTGTCTCTGCCCTTCATTCGATCCCTGCGAATCCCTACATTTCAGCAGGAGAATGCACGACCGCATGATGCAGGTCACGTACGGGCCTTTCTGGATACAGAAAATGTTTGACTGCTGTCCTGCCCAGCATATTCTCCAGATCTCTCACCAATTGAAAACGTCTGGTCAATGGTGGCGGAGAAACTGGCTTGTCACAATACGCCAGTCACTACTCTTGATGAACTGTGGTATCGTGTTGAAGCTGCATGGACAGCTGTACCTGTACACGCCATCCAAGCTCTGTTTGACTCATTGCCCAGGCGTATCAAGTCAGTTATTACGGCCAGAGGTGGTTGTTCTGGGTACTGATTTCTCAGTATCTATGCAACCAAATTGCCTGAAAATGTAATCACATGTCAGTTCTAGTAAAATATATTTGTCCAATGAATACCCGATATCATCTGCAATTATCTTGGTGTAGCAATTTTAATAGCCAGTAGTGTACTTAGAGCACTAGGGATTCGTTAGTGAGAGGGTACTTTTTCTTTTAGTTTCTCGTAAATTTTGTTTCGTAAATTCGGTGGTTCGTGAGTAATGGTGGACTTGGCATCTGACCTTTGTCAGTTAGTTACGCGAGGTCGGCTATGGGCCGTATCAGAATACCGATTCTATTCCTCGAAGTTGCAGTATCGCCTTCAGCATCTCTTCTTTACTCGTTTTCATGTGATCTGCGTGTGGATTTAAGTTTCTGTATTGTAACTTCGCGAGATGGACTCATGGTCCTTTGTGCTAGAACATGCGACCATGTCCGCACCTGTGTGCCACTGCGTGGAGTGTGAATGGGTTTTAATTGTGTTGTACCATAACAAACAATTACGTTAATTGGAAAATCACTCTGAGCTGCCAGGACCATGGAGCAGAATTTGAGTTACACATCATCCTTCATACACCCCGGTATTGTACGTTGACAGAATTCGTTATCGTATCAAGGAAGTATCAGAAAAATTCGTTAGATATCTGTCATTTAACAGTTCACAACCCCTAATACGAATTTCCTTCACAATCGTTATCGAAGATACGTCCACATTAGCCGTATTTCATTAATTCACGATGTCTTGTACAATGCAGTACTAATACATTTACTTCCTAGTACATCTCGTGCCAAAGCTAAAAAAATTTCCCCCGAATATTGTTTTTCATATGCTGTTTTCACTCCAAGGTACAACTGTCCTTCATTGTGCAGAAAGGGTAAAGTTAACTTCCCAAAATCGCAAAATCAGTTATAACCTTTCTCGATGCTATCTAGATCGTAGCGTAAATTTGCATCAGATACAGAAAACAAAATATTCCCTCAGCTTATAGTTTCTGTGTACCTCAATTCAAACGTATAATCAGACACTTACAAAGAGTTGGGTATAGCACAAGGAGGAGGCGCGGCCTCCGTTATAGCACAGGGGATCTCGTTTTAATTCACGCTCTGACAGTCAGTGGCTAAATTATAACTTATTTACTTTTCTTGATATATTTTCCTAACCACCCGAAACGACGTAGTCATCATGTCCAATACGGAACAGTTTACTTAATTTACTCGAATAATCTTGTGAGTTAGTTACCAGACTATTGTTTCCCCGCTCTCTTTGCTGCTCAGTTTCTGTCAACAGCTTAATTATGAGGATTTTATGTTCGAACTACATCTCCAGAGTATGAGAGAGCTCCTTATGACATTTCTTCATCATGTGCTGTCTCTCCTGCGGAATAGTTTGTAACAAACGATAGTCTGAGTTACCCGTGTTTCAATTAAGAATGAAGGTGAACCCCTTTACACTCGTTGTCGCTGTTAACTTCAGCAAGAAACACATCCATGACTGACTTGTCGGGGCCAACACACTTCCATCTGTTACCCCTGCGAACAGTACGAGTGGTGGGAGGGATCTGCATCTGCATACCGTGCGGTGTCTTGGCATAGGTACAAATGATGATGGTGAGTGGCACTGAAACAAGTAAATATAAACATCAATGATTTCTCAGACTGAAGCGGTCCTGCCAATATTATAACGCTGTTAATGTCTAAGGCTTCATGTATTTCGAAACACAGCGCGTAATAAACTGCCCTGGCTTGGTTACATCATTATTTCGAATACCTAAGTAGTGGTAAGGAATGTTTAACAAGAAGTACATCGGTCATGACTCCCGAATACCAGCGCCTCCCAGATCCCCCGATTTGAAACCGTTGTACTTTTTTTGGAAGTTTAGGGATATTTAAAACCTTGAGTGTATTCAAGCTCAATTGATAGTGGCAACGGACATCGGGAAAGCATTGTGGATGGTTGTAAATGCATTAGAACTTGGCTGGGGTTATGGGGCTCGTACAGGCATCGATAAAGGGATGTGCTGAATCCTACCATCACATGAAAGAGGACCGTGTGGAACACTTGCTGAAATGTGTTTGTCCTCGAGTGCACTTTTGCAGTTTGGATCCCTGGGGACTGTGTTGTAAGGCATTGATGTATTCAGGCGTTATGCTTCGTATCGAATAACCCGTTGATTTCGGACCTATATTTATAGATTCATTTCCTTGTTTCATAGCCTTCTAGTCGCCCCTTTAGTTTGATTTATAATAGTCAAACACTCTTCGTATACTTCTTCTTCTACGTGATCAGGCCCAGTGGATCGCACGCTGCTACAAGTTTCCTCCTCCATTGTTTTCTGTCCTTTGCTACTATTCGTCATCCGTCCACGTCTGTTGATGCTAGGTTTAAATCTTCATGGAGGCCTTCCCTCCAACGCTTCTTGGGTCTCCCTAGGGGTCTCTTTCCTGTAGGTGTGAAATCCAGGAGCTTCCGAGGCCACCTGTGATCATCCATCCGGGCCACAAGGCCGACCCAGTGCATTCGTTTCGCTTTGACAGTTCCTGCTATGTTGGGCTACTGGTATAGTTTCTCAAGCTCTTGGTTGTGTCTGAACCTCGATTTACCAGTGTCTGCATCCGGAAACGGACCGAAGATCTGCGAAGCACTTTTCTCTCAAAAACGAGGAACTTATGGAAGTACTGCTTCCGGATACTCCATGTCTCACAGCCATAGAGAACTACAGGCTGGATTAGGGTTTTGTATAGTCGAATATTGAATTGTCTGGAAAGATATCTGGAGTGAAGGAGTTGTGCTAGGCCGTGGTACGATCGGTCTCCTCCTTGTATTCTGGCATTGATCTGTGTTAAAATAAATGTGGCATAATGGTCAAGCAGCTCCTTACGAGCCACACATTTCTGTAGTCAACACTGAACGACTAACGACCCTTGAGATGGTGTAAAGAGCGAAGCCTCTGGAAAGTGGACCATAGGAAACGAGTGATTTGGTGTGGTGAATCACGCTGTATCCTGTGGCAACCCATTGAATGTGTTTGGGTTTGGCGAATTCCTGGAGAATCTTACCTGCCATCACGTGTGTTGCCAAGACTGAAGTACGGATAAAGAAGATGGTATCTGTTCTTTCGGAAAGAACAGATACCATCTTCATATAGTTAACGCTAACTGGACGTTGACCTTCTTCAGCGCTGGATGCACACGCATTGCCCAAACTCTTACAGGACACGGTAAGATTGTCTGCCGCGAGGAATGAG
Source organism: Schistocerca americana (assembly GCF_021461395.2). NCBI lineage: Eukaryota > Metazoa > Arthropoda > Insecta > Orthoptera > Acrididae > Schistocerca > Schistocerca americana. The sequence goes on along the minus strand of NC_060120.1, from coordinate 85,180,775 downwards.
TGTAATAGGCTGGGGCACTACGAATGTAGTGTTTGGACATTAAGTTGATAATGTGGGTCTTACGGGGAGCGTGCAAGTGACAAATACCGGCAGTCGTACTATCATCTGCTCTCTCGGTAGCTCAGATGGACAGAGTATCTGCCATGTACGCAGGAGGTCCCTGGCTCGAGTCCCGGTCGGGCACACATTTTCAACTGTCCCCGTTGATGTATATCAACGATTGTCGACAGCTTAGGGTCTTGATTTAATTATCATTTTACTGAAGTATGGAGGAGGTGGTCATACCGTAAGAGCAAGACTATTGTGGTTAGTGTGTGCTGAAGAAAATTCAAATTGCTAAAGGATATGAACACATCTTACAACATTCTGTACGGCGTGTAGTAGAGAAACAGCAGAGACGAGCAAAATTTGTATCAGCATGACATAAATCAGCACTTGCGAGGCGACAATAACATCCCTGATAAGAACGGGCGTGCCCATTCCCGACCTTAACCCAAAGAAACATTTAAGGACTAGTTAAAAACGCGACATTGCTCCAGAATACTGCGTTCAACACCACTACCTTCCTCGATTTCGTCCCTTGAGGATGAATGGTCTGCTATTCCCACAAGACACTGAGACACCTCACTGAAAGTGCACCTTCAGCAGAATTCAAAATTCAAGCCGTCATATAGGCGAAGGGTGTTCACAACCCATATTAATGTTCAACAATAGGTATCCGGATGTTTTTGATAAGTTAACAACGAGTTCAGACACAAAGGAAGCAGAAAGTTTAGAAATGTGGTAGTATAGAAGAATGCAGAAGACCAGATGCGTAGACAGAATGAGGAGCTACTGTGTCGAATTTGGTAAAAAGAAAATTTATTGCACAACTTGACTAACAGAAAGGAGCGGTTGATAGGATACATCCTGAAGCATCAAGGAATTGTCCATTTGATACTGGAGAGAAGTTTGTGGGGTAAAAATTGCAGAGCGAGACCAAGGCTTTAATACCATAAGCGCGTTCAAGTACATATAGATTGCCGTAATAATTCAGAGATGAAGCAGCTTGCAATGGACAGACTAACATGGAGAACTGAATTAATTGTCTCCCGGCTGAACACAACACGTATTTGTATATCAGTAATTTGTTATTTTACCGTGATTTTACGTTGCCTCTACAGACATAACGCACCATTTTGTTGAGGGTTTCGTGGTTACTTGACGAATTGCCTGTTGACTTACGTCTCGGGTCCTTCACCCATCATTTCTTTAAAGATTGTTTTTGATGTTTCATCATCACGAGTGGCTCTCATTATCAAAGGTTCACATTTCGTTGTCACCACCTGTGGAGAGTGAACCTCTGACCTTGTCGACCACTCGTGCTAGCCAACGAAACGTCAGGATAATCGTTAGAAAAACGGTGCCCCAAGGTTCGAGACAGAAGAAGGAAATGATGTAATATAATGTATCCTATCAATCGTGGCCTTACATAGGACGCCGCTGAAATAATTTTTGTAATCGATGTGATCTTAAAATAATTACAGCAGGCAAAATAGCCTATATATTTACGTGGTGGATCAACAATAGTAGTAATTCACCAAAAATACATTAAAAATAAGTATATACAGTTAAATATAGGTCTTTCTAGACGGAAACGGTTAGGGTAATGTTCACGAGAAAAGCTCTTTTTAGAGTCAAAAAGTGTTGCAGTCAAGCTGAACGACATGGAACCAGGTTTTTAAACTTCCTCACAGGTCAACATTGCGCACTGGACCAGCACGGGTACGCGGGACTTTGGTCTCCCCCGGGCATGTGCTTTATCGTCTGAGACACTGAAGGAGGACTCACAATGCACCCTCACACCTTTACTTTCACCAGTAATTCTTTCCTATTAAAGGTCCCAGGTCCGAGTCCAGGTGTGGCACACAGTTTCAGTCTGCCAGGATGTTTCAAATCAGTGAGCACTCAACGGCAGAGTGAATATTCATTCTACATTTTTTATTCTTCCTTTCAAATGACACCCTCGTTTCTCGAAGAAATTTAAGTGTACAGCAGCTCCGCGTGTGCGAGGAGTTTTCGACATTGTTAAGTGACACAGCAGACGCTGTTTCAGAAAAAAGTGACGAACCATTTTACAGTGGATGTATTCAGTATTCCAGATTGCGTTTCATTTCCTCTCAACTCCACAGAGACTATTTTGCAATGCTACGAGGCGTGCACCCTCGGAAAGAATAGAATGGTATAAAATATAACTCAAACAAAGTTTAAACTTATTACAAGCGACTGAAACAGCGTATATGAAAAGGAGTCAAGTTCCTTCGTCATTGTTTTTAACAACAGGTTGTGGGTATAGTTCTGAATCAGTCCTAGAGAGCTCCTAATAAAGTTACGGATACGATCGTAATTACAGTCTTATCGACTAATTCAACGACCAGTACGCATTCTGTGAATGGCCTCAGTCTAGATGTAATTAATTTGTAATTATCTTTCGCCGGTAATTTTGTGTGTACTCGCTACATTTTGAAAAGGGAACAGCAATATATCACATCAACCTATATGTAATTACCCACAACTACTGTTAAGCTACCATATTTTTTATTTCTCTAAAGGGAGATCCGACTGTTAACTTGTAATACGTCTCTGCTGTTCCGTCTAAACTGAATATTTAATAATGCTCACTACTCGCAGTAAATCCATTCTCTTATTTAAATGCAGAATTTGAACTGAGGTTATGTCTCCATACGTCAGACACTCACAAGTGACATTCCGTGGCTTATACTGTAAAGTTCCACAGCCATGGCGACTCAGAATACCGGTGTGTGCTATCGCTACGGCGGGCGGAGTGATGGATTTTGCAGCGCTCCATAAATAACGGCTCGCAGCAGGTTCGCCGCCGCAGGAACCGGGAGTTCTCCGCAGGCGGCCAACTTTTAAAAGTGAGAGAATGGAGCCGCCGCTCCAACTTGGAACTACTCGATAACCATCTCTGCCCTAATCCGTTTATCATTCGCAAACAGCGCGAGTGAGACTGCGCTCCCCGTTAAAGCTGGAAGAGCCGGCAGTCGCACCGCCACGCCATGCCCACGGAAAGCTTCTTATAACTGGATACCAGTCGTACGACTCCCTGTATATCGTAATTATGTAGCAGCTTGCTAGCCAGTTTCACTTCCAGTAGAGCTCTTATCTTACCTCTTCATGAGACAAACATAATATGCATGTTACAGGGTTCAGATGTGACACTTCCTCGGAGACTGTAACTGTGTAACAAACCAGGATTGGAACCTGGGATGTTAACTTCTCACAAACAAGTGCTCTACCGACTGCCCTATTGAAACACGCCCCACGAACCGTCCCCACAAGCAGCAGAAGAGGTACGGGAGGAATTGTGCTTGGATAGGTCAGTCACTTTCGCCACAAAAGTTAAAGGACCCATGTTCGAGTCTGTGTTCCGCACACAGTTTGAATATGCCAAGAATTTTCATATCAGTTCACATTCCGCTGCAAAATGAAAATTAATTCTGGAAAGCGTCAGACTGTTTCCCCTGTTCTTTATTACTGTATTAGGCTCTTGCAGAAGTTCATAGCGTTTTTCCCGTAAATTTAATAAACACAACGATAGACATAACAGAGACTTTAGTCATTAATAATATATACTTCTTCACTACTGCCAACAGTCTGCCGATATCACTGTAACTTCTCGATTTCGTGACTGTAGAAATCATGTGGTTTTGAGGCGAAGAACTTGTGGAGCCTTGTACGGAGCGCATTTTCATCTGGAAAGGCAGTTCCTTGAAGGTCCTTCGATCGAGAGCCGAAAAGGTGAAAATCTGAGAACATAGGATCACGTCAATATGGTGGATACGGGGTGATTTACCAACCCACCTCCTATATCGTTACGTATCCCAGACATCTCAGTTGTTGACAATGGTAGTCAGCAGTGATGGTTACATCTCGGGGAGGCAATTCAAAAATTGGCTCTACTCACTTTGGGACTTAACAACTAAGGTAATCAGTCCCCTAGACTTAGAACTACTTAAACCTAATTAACCTAAGGACATCACACACATCCATGGCCAAGGCGAGGCAGGGTTCGAATCTGCGACCGAAGCAGCAGCGCGGTTCCAGACTGAAGCGCCTAGAACCGCTCGGCCACAATGGCTGGTGGGGAAGCAATTCGTAGTTCCAACACACATATAACGTTATCTTTTGTAAATGCAAGCTGGTCTTTGTACGGAGATTTTATGCTTTGTTTGGCCTCAACAATTCCTTCCTTTTCCTCATATTAACATAAAGACACTATTTCCCGTCACAAGTCAGGAATGGGCTGTGTTGTTCAAGAGCCAGTTGATGACGGGTAAACAAAGACTCACATATGGCCAGGCGCCGGTTTTTGTGATTCTGGTTTAGAGCAAGCAGTAGCCATCCACCAAATTTTTGTACCTTTCCCACTGCATGCAAATGTCACACGATGATGGAATGATCACAGTTCATCACTATTGCCAGTTCTCGAGTACACTGTCATGGATTATTGCGGGTTAATGCGTTTAAACTAACTTCATCAAATCCCGAATGCCTTCCTGAACGTGGAAAACCACTAACGTTAAAGCGATCTACATCTACATCTACATCTACATTTATACTCCGCAATCCACCCAACGGTGTGTGGCGGAGGGCACTTTACGTGCCACTGTCATTACCTCCCTTTCCTGTTCCAGTCGCGTATGGTTCGCGGGAAGAACGACTGTCTGAAAGCCTCCGTGCGCGCTCTAATCTCTCTAATTTTACATTCGTGATCTCCTCGGGAGGTATAAGTAGGGGGAAGCAATATATTCGATACCTCATCCAGAAACGCACCCTCTCGAAACCTGGCGAGCAAGCTACACCACGATGCAGAACGCCTCTCTTGCAGAGTCTGCCACTTGAGTTTATTAAACATCTCCGTAACGCTATCATGGTTACCAAATAACCCTGTCACGAAACGCGCCGCTCTTCTTTGGATCTTCTCTATCTCCTCCGTCAAACCGATCTGGTGCGGATCCCACACTGATGAGCAATACTCAAGTATAGGTCGAACGAGTGTTTTGTAAGCCACCTCCTTTGTTGATGGACTACATTTTCTAAGCATTCTCCCAATGAATCTCAACCTGGTACCCGCCTTACCAACAATTAATTTTATATGATCATTCCACTTCAAATCGTTCCGCACGCATACTCCCAGATATTTTACAGAAGTAACTGCTACCAGTGTTTGTTCCGCTATCATATAATCATACAATAAAGGATCCTTCTTTCTATGTATTCGCAATACATTACATTTGTCTATGTTAAGGGACAGTTGCCACTCCCTACACCAAGTGCCTATCCGCTGCAGATCTTCCTGCATTTCACTACAATTTTCTAATGCTGCAACTTCTCTGTATACTACAGCATCATCCGCGAAAAGTCGCATGGAACTTCCGACACTATCTACCAGGTCAGGTTTAATAAGTCACGGATGCAAAGTACTAACTCGTATTCTCTACAGACGAATGGAAAAACTGGTAGAAGCTGACCTCGGGGAAGATCAGTTTGGATTCCGTAGAAATGTTGGAACACGTGAGGCAATACTGAACCTACGACTTATCTTAGAAGCTACATTAGGAAAAGGCAAATCTACGTTTCTAGCGTTTGTAGACTTAGAGAATGCTTTTGACAATGTTGACTGGAATACTCTCTTTCAAATTCTGAAGGTGGCAGGGGTAAAATACAGGGAGCGAAATGCTATTTACAATTTGTACGGAAACCAGATGGCAGTTATAAGAGTCGAGGGGCACGAAAGGGAAGTAGTGATTGGGAAGAGAGTGAGACAGGGTTGTAGCCTATCCCCGATGTTATTCAATCTGTATATTGAGCAAGCAGTGAAGGAAACAAAATAAAAATTCAGAGTAGGTATTAAAATCCATGGAGAAGAAATAAAAACTTTGAGGTTCGCCGATGACATCGTAATTTTGTCAGAGACAGCAAAGGACTTGGAAGAGCAGTTGAACGGAATGGACAGTGTCATGAAAGGAGGGTATAAGATGAACATCAACAAAAGCAAAACGAGGATAATTGAATGTAGTCGAATTAAGTCGGGTGATGCTGAGGGAATTAGATTAGGAAGTGAGACACTTAAAATAGTAAAGAAGTTTTGCTATTTGGCGAGCAAAATAACTGATGATGGTCGAAGTAGAGAGGATATCAAATGTAGAGTGGCAATGGCAAGGAAGGCGTTTCTGAAGAAGAGAAATTTGTTAACATCGAGTATAGATTTAAGTGTCAGGAAGTCGTTTCTGAAAGTATTTGCATGGAGTGTAGCCATGTATGGAAGTCAAACATGGACGATAACTAGTTTGGACAAGAAGAGAATAGAAGCTTTCGAAATGTGGTGCTACAGAAGAATGTTTAAGATGAGATGGGTAGATCATATAACTAATGAGGAAGTATTGAATAGGATTGGGGAGAAGAGAAGTTTGTGGCACAACTTAACTAGAAGAAGGGAGCGGTTGGTAGGACATGTTCTGAGGCATCAAGGGATCACCAATTTGGTATTGGAGGGCAGCGTGGAGGGTAAAAATCGTAGAGAGAGACCAAGAGACGAATACACTAAACAGATTCAGAAGTATGTAGGTTGCAGTAGGTACTGGGAGATGAAGGAGCATGCACAGGGTAGAGTAGCATGGAGAGCTGCATGAAACCAGTCTCAGGACTGAAAACCACAACAGCAACAAACCATTAACAACGATCTCATATAAAAACTGACAGAAACCACGAAGGCTGAATCTGACCATAACTTTAACAAAACAACTGTAGTTAAGACACGTTATTTAAGACTCTTTCAATTCCAATACTTTGACATTACATGTAAAATAACAGTGGACACACAGCCTCAAATTTAACACGAATACTTAGAACATATTTATTAAAACGTAACTTGGGCAATCTTACAAATAACTAGACTAGAGAACCTTGGAGAGCGAACCACGAAATTATTCAAATGCCCATTGGCTTGTAAGATGGCCTTTTAGGGCATAGAAAGTTACAACTTTCTACGTTCACAAATGTGCAACAACAGAAGTAAGGCCCAAGCTTGTAAGACCGAAGTTTAGCCACGAAGGTGGAACCGACTATGGGAAGTAATACTTACCTTCGAACCAAGACGTGGCTCCGTTTGCAACCCCACGTCGAGTAGGCCACCGAAATGTGAACCCAGCAAACGCTACCGAAAAGGAACACACGAGCTCAGGCGAAGTCCACCACCCGTAAGCCAAACTTGCAATCTAAAGGGGAGCTCTGCGCTTCGATTGCCCGCTGCCTCAGCTCACTGAAACACAGACCACACCCGATAACAGGAAGCCAAAAATCTTTTCTCAACTTTAACATTCAAGATTGACGAGTAGATTAACACTATAAAATCAAGGCTCAGCAACAACTAATTTCACCCGCAAGTCCTTTCTTTAAGTGAAACAGTACCTGAAATGAACTGGCTCACGACAACCGACACTCACTAGAACTTAATGACACACGTATTGGCCACTTTAAGTGGGCTTGGAAAGCTCAATACGGTAACCTTTAGAAATAAAAGCTCAGTTTGCCCGCAGACGACATATTGACACGGATTAACCGAGATCGTAAGCAAATTAAACACTTGCTAATAATATCTAATAAACTAACATTCTGCAAATACATCAATATTGTGCAGGAGCAGAACACACACTTAGTAAGAGGCATCAAATGTAATGGAACACACATACCATCACGCCTGCGGCAACGTCTTACTGTACCAAGAGCGATCACAGTCACAGTTAACTAAGCGCTCTTAGTAGTTAGAGTACTCAACTTGGTATATTGATGCTGGGGCGATTTCGCGAAGATGTGAGATCATCACTTCGCAAGACCTTAACAGCGTGTCCCTCCAACGAAGCGGGCACATCCACAGCTCACGAGGTTGCCGGAGAATCCACAGCACCGGCCAACTTCCGCCGCCTCCAGTATAACCACGTGATAAGCACCGCCCGGCCTCAGGCACGCCGTCTTCGCTTCTGCCCGCCAGCCAATCGCCGACTCGCGCACCGCCGCCTTCCGTTCTCAAAGCGTTGTTCCCCTTACTCGCGGTCGGCACTCGCTTGTATCCCTAGCCGGCCCAAGCCCCAAGACAAATCTCTGTACTAGGAAATCGGTCGTTCTCATATCAGAGATACTACTGGCACCGGTCCTGCCGCGGCTCATTGGCCAATCGACGTTTATTGATCCCTTAACCATAGTGCTGCAACCGATTGATACCTCGATGACACGACACGTGGATGTGGAATGTTCTTTAGAAATAATTTACAAAATAGTACATTTTGTGATGAACACTAGTATCAAACATGCAACTTCTGTTGCGGTGACTTGAATCGTTTTTAGCAGCACAACAGCTATCCGAACGGGCCTTGGTCGATGTGCAGACACTCTTTAAAGGTGAGGAAATACATTATTATCGATTGACTGTGGTTCTGAATGACAGAGAGTAGTTCACGTCGTATCAACATGTCGCGCACTATATGGACTGCCGTTTTGTTTCCGGTTCAAAGTTATGAACCCATGTTTCATCGTCTGCGACAATATTTGACAAAAAAAAAATTGTCACGATCAGACTCGTTACGTGGAAGTAATTCCCCACAGATGGAATTTCGTAGCTCTTTATGGATTTTCGCCAGAGACACCATTGAGTACCACAACTGGTGGAGAAGTGTGTCAGCACTATCAGCAGAGACGTCCAGTTGTGCAGCGAGGTGTTTGATTGTAATACGTCGATCACCTTAAATGAGAGTGTACGCACGTTTCTAAAATGCAGGAGACATAGCTGCGTGAAGCCGGCCGTCACGCGGAAGATCGGACAGGTTTGCGTGACCTTGTTGCCATGGTGACAGATGGCTCTCTCAACGACTCCATAGACACTCTGCAAGTGCCTCTGTGTATCTGTGATATTTTGGTTTTCCGCCAAAAGAAACCCAATGGCAGCTCTCTGCTCGGAACGCACCTCCGTTGCAGACGTTCTTTTGAAGGCTACGTCTAGCGCCGCCAGCAGTCGGAACTTCACGAAACCATAAAGGCTGAGACGGGAATATTCCTAGATGTCCCACAACATATTCCGCATTTTTTCAACAAAAATCTTCTTGAACGCCCCTTTTCGTATAACACTGTTGCTACCCATACATTGAAAATTCTATGAGGAGGCAATTTTTTCCTGTCTAGGTGTATATTTGAATTATGAGAGCAGTTTAGAGCTGGTATGCGATTGTATAGTCAGATGTGTGCAGTTCATATAAGCAACTGTTTGGCGCTTATTTACATGGACGGGTCGTGAACGGCTGAGGAGCTGCCTGTTTGTCGATACAGTCGCAGTGGCCACTGACACAGAATTCCATGGCTGCATCGCCCACTCGTCATGTCGACACCTCCATCTCGTGGTAATCCATCCACAAATTACGGGACAAAATCATAATAGTGTCTCATCAGTGATGATGTAGATGTATCTGCCCTTATACTATCGGATTTTAGACGAGAACATATGAAACTCCTGGTCAAAGATACTGGTGCGCACCAAACATCTTCATCGTTATTCAAAAATGTAACAGCAATTATTCCCTATGCCAGATACGTAAGTACAAGAATAGTACGGTAAACTAAATGATGTGTGAATCATGCATTGTACCAGGAGTCTCTCTTAAGTGTCAGTCACACTATTTGTGGTGTTTCTCCAGATATATGGAATTTCACTTCTGTAATGGATAGGTGGAGTGGGTCCAAACAAAGACTTATAAGTTTCCTGCAATACCCAGCGTCAGTGGAAAGCTTCTGTTTGTTTCCCACAACAAAAAAATGATTCACTCAATAGTATGGTCCAAAATTAGTCTAGGGAGATATTTTTTTGTCGCTATGCATTAACAGAGGCAATAAAACACGAAGTATAAACAGTGCTCCAGCAGTAACTCATGTGCAACCCTGCTCCACACTGTTTGCCACTGCCTTGCAACAGCGCTACTCTGAAGGTGCTGGAGTACTGATTATTCTTCGGGTTTTATTGTTCCTATTAGGACATATTGATAAAACGAATATACCACTAAATTAATTTGGGACCTCTCTATCGAATGGACATGCAAAATTACGACTTAAAAACCACTTTGTCTCTAATTGGAAACAAACCTATTCGTTCCATTAACAGTTGGTGTTACATGAAACATGCGATGAGCAGTATTTGTTTGGGTTGGCTCCAGCTACACTTTGCAAAAACGAAATCGAAAACATCCACTGAAATTTGATAGAAAATGAACCTGACGACTCTTAGGAGAGACACTCTGTATGTAAACACAAAGTATATGCAGAAGTCAAACAACATAACAATTGAAACCTTGTAAGTACTATACAAAATATCACGTATGTAAGTGTCCTTGTCTCGTAGAAACCAACACAAAAAATTTTCCCTTAAATGGTCCTATGAAAGAATGTAATTTACACTTACGTGCCATTTAGAAAATGTCAATGCAAACCATGAACGAGAGAACCAAAAAATCCATATACACTGGAGATTTGTATCACAGAATGTAGCAATGAATATTATAGCCACTGTGCCTTCTCAGAATGATAAAGTTTGGTTTTCCACGTGGTGTTTATCATCATATTTACAAGCTTACACAGCTTCCAGTTCAACAGACCTCAGACACTCTATCCCTTTAACACGATAAAGACCATCGTATTTATGATGAAGTTTATGTACCCCTTTATTAACATTAACCTTATTTGAATGCATGTTAGTTCTAATCAACACAAGGCCGCTATTTCATATGTAATGGGCATTGCTTTCTATTATGGACCATCTGACGTAACCTTTCTATGGCCAACTCTATCCTTTAATTTCATGTTAGATCTGTGATGGGATAATAAGTTAAAATCTCCAAAAATATACATTCAAGTGCTTGATTACCCAGAATTTCACATGGTGGGAATGCAGTCGAAGTTTGTGGGAGGTTGCTCATCGTACATTCAGAGTCCTCTAAGCATTCCTTCCATATAATGTGTTTGGACTGTTCAGTAAGTTCGACACATGTGGATCCACTGATTCACAATTACCTTTGTTGGATTAGATGCGAGCCTATCAGGACTTATTGTATATAGTTCTCTCTTGAAAGGTCCTGTGGACTGCTGTCAGTCACACTTTGGTTGGTTGGTTGGTTGGGGGAAGGAGACCAGACAGCGTGGTCATCGGTCTCATCGGATTAGGGAAGGATGGGGAAGGAAGTCGGCCGTGCCCTTTCAGAGGAACCATCCCGGCATTTGCTTGGATTGATTTAGGGAAATCACGGAAAACCTAAATCAGGATGGCCGGACGCGGGATTGAACCGTCGTCCTTCCGAATGCGAGTCCAGTGTCTAACCACTGCGCCACCTCGCTCGGTCAGTCACACTTTGTTTAGGCTTACGTATACTTATGAAATAGCGATTTTCCAATTTTTTTATGTTACCTTGCTGTTTAATCTTCTCAGGGGGTAGAACTTTGCGTATCACACACCTCCAGAACCACCATGAGATGTGTGAAATTAAGATGGGATTTAAGCAAAGGACCATCTAAATCTATAGCCACAATATCCCTTCAAGTCTTTCGGTGTTACTGGGTACAAAGATCCTTGATGTTTAACAGTTGCTGTTATTACCTCATAGCATGCATCACACATGCAGAAAACCCTAAAAATCTTTTAACTCATCAAGAGTACATACACTCTCTTTTGAGCATATGTCAACATCTGTCTACACCAACATGAGCGTTACTTAAAAGTGTTTACAGCGCCTGTTTCTCGGATGCCTTTTCAGTCTTCATCCCTTGTTTTTACTCACTCATATGCTGTTAAAGAATGTTCCCTTGCACAACCATATTTGTCTTAGCTATTTCCAACGCTAAACCCGCCAGGTTAGCCAAAAGCGATAATGCTTTGCTTCCTGGACTCGCGTAGGCGCGCTGGTCCCTGATCGAATCCGCCCGACGGATTAACGACATGGGTTGGTGTGCCGGCCAGCCTGGACTTGGTTTTTAGGCCGTTTTCCACATCCCACTAGGTGAATACCGGGCAGATTCGCACGTTCCGCCTCAGTTACACGGCTCGCAGACATCTGAAAAGCGGTCGCACTACCTCATGCTTCACACTAAATGCAGACAGCTGGGGTACACTAATTCCGTCAGGGGAGGTACGGGGTGGCGACAGGAAGGGCACTGGTCACCCTGTGACACTAACATCGCCAAATCCATAGTAACAAGGCCGACCCCGCACTGCAGTGGGACAAACGCCCAAGGATAATGATGATGATCTTCAATGCTGACTCCTCATTTTGTTCTCTTGAAGTGTTCTTATGCAGCTTTGTCATGTATGGTCTGTCTTTTTCTCCTTTTACCAGATTAACAGTTTGTTTCAAACGGCGCAAATGGTTCTAAGCACTATGGGACTTAACATCCGAGGTCATAAGTCCCCTACGTCATCAGTCCCCTACTTAAACCTAACTAACCTAAGGACATCACATACTTCCATGCCCAAGGCAGGATTCGAATCTGCGACCGTAGCAGCAGCGCTGTTCTGGACTGAAGCGCCCTGAACCGCTCGACTACAGCGGCCGGCAATAGTTTGTTTCCTTGGGGACCAGTATACTGTTTTGGCTTCCAGATTGACATCTACCATTTCACTGGTATTCTTGCAAGGTGAGTGTTCATCAAGGAAAGCGGGAGTGGTGTGATCTGCTTTCAAAAAGAAAAGCTATGCCTTATGGTCCGTTATTACCTTAGTAACTCTGCATGCCAAGTAATATCCCAATTTGCTGAAATCTACAGAACTGCCAGTTTCGATCGAAAGAAAGTCATGCTACACTGCCAGTTATCTTCAGTGGGGATATGTTTTGAAGACAGTTGGCACTGTAACATGGTGGTCCTTCGAATGAAACTGGCATGACACAATGCTCATGTAAGAATGAGATTTTGGAACATCCTTCACAGCCGGTGCTTTTGAAGTGTTCTGTTTGATTCTTTGTACATTGATGACATAGACTAGAAACTTGATTTCATCCTTTCCAAATTCAAAGGTTTCTAAATTCAAATATACTCTCACTTTTCCAAGTCGTAATTTAAATACCTTTCTTTGCACATAATTGCCTTTATAGTTAACTGTTCACCTGTTATCCAGTGCTCGTACGAAGACGGAGGTGGAATGTTCAAATCAAAAGCTAGTACGCAGTCCAGGTAGCTCCTTTCTTCACGCAAGAATACTGTGCATTATCTGGAATCACTGAGTAGTGGCACTTGTCGATACCCCATCTTAATTCGATACTGCTAAAAATCTTCATCCCATGAAATTTCTGGAGTAATTATAAGTTCCTGGATCTATTCCATCACAGTAATATTATCTTGTTCACTGATTATGCTTCCAATATGACTCGCAAGTCGCCATTCCGCTTTACTGTATCAGCTAGGTGGTCATCCGATAGTTCCTTTCGTCATCAGCTTCCGAATTTACGTTTGCACTGTGTAAACCTTGCATATTGATGATACAGGCTTTGGAAACACTGGAGCGAACTATATAGTTGATATATCAACATTCATAACGAATTAATTAAATGGAAAGTGGGGTTTTATCATTTACAACTGTACCTAGAAATCTGCCACTCCTCCCCGCAATTTTACTGATAAATTACGGCTTGCCTACAAATCTCCATGTCTCCTTGATCGTTCGGTATCTGAGCTGGAAACGAAAAGCAGGTGTTTAAGGTGTTTTGTGTTTGGAATATTTAAAGAAAGGCGACGGTATATAGGCGGGTCAGAGAGACGTTGCAATTGAATTAAAATCAGCATATTGCGCTTAAGAACCATGGAAAAAACGAGGCAGCCTTCACAGTGTAGAAAAATTAATGCATTCATAGTTCTGTAATATTACTGGCTCTAGTAAGCTATCCATTGAAAAAGAATGCGTCACAGTTAGCTCCGAGACGTGAAAGAGGCAACATTGGAGCGCTTAGGTGGTGTAAGCAGTTCTTAATCGGCTAGTGCTCGCGAAGCGGAAACAGTGATAATAGGCTCTGCCAATTAATTAAAACTCTTGCTACGCTACAGTCACTACTGTGAATAGTGGCAATTGGTACACAATTTTCTCAGAGCCAGCCGTAAAATCTTACAAAAGCTACTGACACACTACCTACACCCATCAGTGATGCGATTCGTGGTGCAGTTATAGCGTCCCACAACGCAGACTCGCCTCCATCTGTTCCATATGAAAGTGGAACTACGGAAAGAGAGCAGCAGCCGTCGTAGAACCAACAACGGGACTGCATGGAGGACAAAGAGAATGAGATGAAATGGAGAACATACTACTTGTCGATGCCACCCAATAAGGGACCATTACCTGTCAAAATGGAAGTGCTTGCACTGCTAACCTAAGAGCAAACTATTGCATAGATAACGAAAGAATATAATGGTAGATTCTGCAAACGAAAATGCGGGCGCGTGAGTGCGTTGGTTTTCACAGATGCATTGACGAGCAGTTGATGTATTGCAGACAACCTTGTAGGTGGGGGAACCACAGGTATGATTGTTCATACCCAAGTTGATGGATTGATCGTAGAACGGGGAGCGAGAGGATCTGCTACCGTGTTCGCAACTGTAATGTGAATTAAGGTGTATCCCTATCCCCAACGTGAATGTATTGAACACATCAGACTTCAAAGTAATCAAGACCAGAACTCATTGCAACGGAGATGACGGCTGACTTACACACTAATCTCCTCTAGACTAGAGAGGGTCTGTTCGTTAAAATGGGCGGGCGAGGAATCCATAGGGCGTACTTTGGACGCGACCCGATTGGGCCGTCACGTTGTGCTCAGAAGCTGGAACTGTGGGCAAAAATGTGTGTCGTCTGAAAAACAGCGAACAGGCAGTTGAGAACTGGATGTGCTACAGGCTGGACTCGTTAGAGTTGCTGGTGGGGGATGAGGACAAACTCTGCTTACAAACTGAGGCCTGACCCGTTTGAATGCACGGGACAATAGCAGGGTGAGGAATCGAAGAACAAGGAGAGAGTGTCAGAGGACACCAGTCGTCTTTGTCTTTGCCTACGTCACTTGGGGCATGTAGGTGGAAAGACTTTTTCTTCGAATTCGTGGGCATCTGTTTCCATTGGTTGCTGCTAATTCAGGTGGAAGCTACGAGCTTTTTAGAGAGGGTCTGTTCGTTAAAACGGGCGGGCGAAGAATCCATAGGGCGTACTTTGGACGCGACCTGATTGGGCCGTCACGTAGTGCTCAGAAGCTAGAACTGTGGGCCAAAAAGGTGTGTCGTCTAAAGGGTGTAGAACAGCGAACAGGCAGTTGAGAACTGGTTGTGCTGCAGGCTGGGCGCGTTGGAGTTGCTGTTGGCCGATGAGGACAATTTTTGCACCTGTATCGAGAGGTAGTATTAGTGAGACGCAAAACAACTGTTTGCTGGCATACCGTTGACAATGTCGCGATCAGAGACTTGTTCGTATGAAATTCTTTCCTAATTGCTGAGCGCTTTGCCACATGTGTCGTAAGCTAAATTCCTTACATGGCCCTGTTCTAGGTCGAGTAGTGTGCTCATTCTATTGTTTCAGGAATAGTAATTGGCATTAGTCTTTTTTTATCGCCCTGCTCTTGCCCTGTGCAAATCGTTTAATGAAGGTTTAATGCTATTAGCACCACGAATTTCTGTCTTGTTCTTTGCTTTCAGCAATGCTTATAACGGTTGTAGCATGCTGTATCACACACATGCTTATCAGGTCTGCATTTCGGATTGGACAGTAACCTGAAAGAACATTGTTAGTTACGCAATTAAATTTCATTCATGTACAGGTAACTCTAATAAATCCTAAGGTTTAAATTAAATCTTTGAACTCAAACTTCCCAGGTCATTTTGAGGTGCGTCAGGCAACAGATTAAATGTTACGTTAGGTACTGATCAACTTGGTTTCGTCTCCATAAGGCTATACTGTTCTGCTTGTTTCCATTGGTCCAGGATAAAGAAATTGTTTGGCACGTTTTAGGGGCAGAAATTCCTTCCACTTTAATTAACTACATTGTGGCCACTGCACTTATGAACGTTATAATAAAGCAATAGGGTTTAGTTGTTAAGATAGTCAAGTCCTTTCTTTGCCTGTTCTTAACGAGAATCACAGATTAAGATCACTCCATACTACGACGCATAAAAGAATAGCCGGCACCTTAATACTTGTGCTAATTGCAATTCGAACAAACAACATAACTTAGGCACTTCTGATAACATTATAACATTTATTCTCCTTAACATCAACAATGGCTTTCTTCCCTTCCTGCATACGTCTACACAAGCTCTTCCAGATGCAGAAGAGCGTTGTGCTCCTTCCACCACTCGACATTTAATATTATGGGCAGTCCTTCCTCTTGGACTACTAGTGCGTACACACAATATCTTTTTCCATTCAGCTTCATTGCAACTAAAATTTGTGTTTTAATTATTTTGCTTTTAGCGGCCACAGCGCCTGTAACATATAAGGTGTGGTGTCACCGCCAGACACCACACTTGCTAGGTGGTAGCCTTTAAATCGGCCGCGGCCCGCTAATATACGTCGGACCCGCGTGTCGCCACTGTCAGTGATTGCAGACCGAGCGCCGCCACACGGCAGGTCTAGAGAGACATCCTAGCACTCGCCCCAGTTGTACAGACGACTTTGCTAGCGATGCTGCACTGACAAATACGCTCTCATTTGCCGAGACGATAGTTAGCATAGCCTTCAGCTACGTCATTTGCTACGACCTAGCAAGGCGCCATTACCAGTTTATATTGAGATTGTTATTAATGTATCAACAAGAGCGATGTTCTCCAATTATGGATTAAAGTTGAGTTTTACATCAACTACGTACTTTATTTGCTACTATAAATTCCCTTAACTGTTCCAGACCTCACGCCAGTCTGCGTGAGCTTAACGCGTGCCTTTCGGCATCCTCGCATAGTGACTTGGCTGTCTTCCCAAGTCACAACAGTGAAAGGCAAAATGTCTTTCTCCCCTCTTCTAGCTATTTTCTATTCAGATTCTGCGGTACAGCTTTTACCTATACCTGAGTCTAACAACATTTATACCCTAATTTTAGTCTGCTGCTCGTGGTCGAGCGGTAGCGTCCTCGCTTCCCGGGTTCGATTCCCGGCGGAGTCAGGGATTTTCTCTGCCTCGTGATGACTGGTTGTTGTGTGATGTCCTTGGGTTAGTTGGGTTTAAGTAGTTCTATCGTCTAGGGGACTGATGGCCATAGCTGTTAAGTCCCATAGTGCTAACAGCCATTTGAACCCTAAATTTAGCAATGTTGATTTCTATTATAGGCTGCATAATCTCATCCGGCTCTTCATCATTTCTCCTCATCAGATCATCATTTTTGGTTGTGACTTCTGTTTTACGTTTCGACATAACTGCGGGTCACAAGCCATCTGTTGTACTGGGAAGGTGATATAGTTTCTCGAGCTTTGGTCACGCCGAGGCATGCCAGCGTCATTGTCTGCATACCGCTACTTGTCAGCTAAATTAACTTGCTGTATTGTTTACATGCTACGCGTCATGACGTCTGTAGCTGCCGAGCTGCCCACAGAACCTTTCGCTACCTCAAAAACTACGTTAAAATGTTCTGCCGTCTTCTTTTTTCCACCGCTGAACATGCTCTGTCATTACATGATTGTGCACTATACTTCCTCTTGCGGTTTCCTGACAGCCATCGATATTACCCCGATTCTTCACTTTAGCATTACTCGTAAAACGCATTCCGTTGTCCTAACGCTGACTTTACTGCTTCCACTTCGTCTTTGGGAACGGCTAGCAAGTTTTCCTGAACTGCTACCGTCAGTTTGCGTATGATCAAAGATACTATTTCCTCTCAGGTCGCCGGCCACTGTGGCCGAGTGGTTCTAGACGCTTCAGCCTGGAACCACGCTGCTGCTACGGTCGCAGTTTGGAATGCTGCCTCTGGCGTAGATGTGTGTGATGTCCTTAGGTTATTTAGGTTTAAGTAGTTCTAAGTTCTAGGGGACTGATACCCTCAGATGGTAAGTCCCATAGTGTTTTGAACCATTTGAACCTCTCTTTTCAGTCACGTAGTTGCCTGGGAAGAATTTCGTTACAATTCAGTTGCGTTCTCTAATGAATCGTCTGTCCGTTACGAACGGTATTTTGCTTTCTGGTGGACCAACAGCGCATTAATAATTCCTTTTCAAAATCAGGATACGTCTCACATTTCTGTTCAGTTCTCATCCCCCTAGTACGAGCCACCCCCTCAATCCATGAAGTGACGAAGTGGTTATTCTGTTGTCATTTTTATCTGTTTTCCGTCTTTCCCTTAGTTGCTATAAATTCGTGGAGGTATGTACCGTTAATGCAACTAAATGAAGGCAGTTTGTTGCCAGACGCGTTTCGCTTCTTTTATTTGGGAAACATCTTCAGTGGCCTGAAATACGTGTTTCTTTTTATACATGCAATAAATGTATGGTGTGATACATATAATATGCTGCTATATTACATTTTCTCGTTTTTTCTCTTGCTTTTTAGGCTACACATGTGATAAGAGCTCTTGAAATTATAAGTAATAACATCGAACGATACATTCACAATACGGAACTTGTGCTATAAAAGTTACTTCTAGCCTAAAAAGCAAGAGAAAACACGACAAAATGTAATATAGCAATATATTATATGTATCACATAATAGGTTTATTTTATATACAAAAAGAAACATGTATTTCAGGCCACTCATGATGCTTCCCAAATAAAAGAAGCGAAACGCCAACAAACAAACTGCCTTCATTTAATTCCACTGACGGTACATAACTCCAGGTTATGCTACTGTTTGTTCCACAATTCAAGTAGCACACATTTGAATTGGTCTACGAAATTCACCAAATTCGGTGTGTTGAACACCATCGCCATACGTGATTACTACAACCTGACAATTCTGTCTTACAGAGGGACGTAGGATACTGTACAATGAGACCAAGTGGTTGTAAACACCTTGCGTCAGTGGGATGTGTGTCAAAATAATTAGTCGAAATCCGACTAACACATAATGTCATTAACCGTTATAATGGGTACCCGCTAAGTAAAACCGAGAATCTTATTTCGTCAGATATGAAGAAACAACGACTTCTGAATCGGCTGGCTGTGAATATTAATTTGCAACGATACATTACTTTCGACAGTATTCACCACTAGAGGCGCTGCAACTCTTCTACGTCAGGGTCAGCTTTACCTCAGGGCATACGCTTTCGTTTTTTCGCTGCATATAAAAGTACCGTAGTTCAAGGTTTGAGTCAGTTATGGGCGAGAACGGCTTAGCTTTTCTCACCTGATGATGGCGGCCAGGTGGACGGTGGAAAAATGTGCGCAGATGACAGTTTGATTCGGCTGAAGACCAGACAAGAATCTCATTTACACAATTAGTTAATGTGGCATGACGGACACTTGGACTCGTGGAGAACTTAACTTGTTGCAAGCAGCGGTGCCCAGGCAAAACAATGTCCAAAAGAACTCCGTTTTGTGGCAAAAAAGTCAACTTCCAGGAATGCTAAGCGAGTGGTAGTCAGTGAAAGACGTCTCAGAATTCCATGACAGGCGGCTTGCCTTCCTTGGAAAGAGGAACGCTCTTTCTATTCCACTGGGCTGATTTTCTGTCCCTGGTTCACTTGAGGTGAACAATCGTTAGCTTAAATAGCTGTAAGAGAGCTCCTCATTAGGTAACCTAGGCATACAGCACAGTAGTGGAGTCAGGAGAGCATATGTGGAGGTGACTGCGTTGTTTAAAACATCTCACGGGCTGAAGAGTGGAAGGAACTCAGAATTGTTTAAGAACTGCAAGCCCGGATGTGTAACGATTGGCTAATATTGTAAAAATTCCCTATTGAGGTGATATTCGTTTCTTACTAGGAAGAAGATCACTGGCCACTTATTCGAAGGGCAATTTTCATTGGTACACGAGAATTGAGAGGATTTTCAGAGTGAAGGACGAAGACAATATCAGTAGAGATCATTTATCTTCTGATCGATATTGGGAAGACAATACTTCGACTTGGGACACAGAGGAGGAGACTCAGGCTCGCAAGATGGAAAAGTGCCCTTAGAGACTTCATCTGAAAGATCGGATGGAGCATTGGTGTGTTGCAATATTCGGCAGATCACGGCGCCCGCTGTGCTCCACGTATCTAAGTACTGAACGTTGTGAAGAATCAGGCTTGGGAGAACAGGTTAGGGGAAGTAACGCGGGTCCGCAGGTACGTTGTCAGTATCAGCCACATTTCGGAATCCAGTGCTGTTCGTGAGTGACTGAAACTTCACGGCGGCTCAATCGGAGATGTTAGTTACACACGAATTTTTTCTGGCTTCTGCTGGATTCAGGCAATCATTGCGTGACTATTGTGGGTTCTGTCTTCCGATAATTCATATATAGATTGCAGTCTCGTTCTATTTCCCCCAATCACCTAATCTTTGCACAGTTTTTCATGTATTAATTTAGTGCAGACTCATGTTAACAAGTCTTGATCTTCTTGTTTTCCTTATTTCTTTTAATCTAACAAATCCTGCGATAACTTGTTATTCATGTATGCCAGTATGGTTCAGTGTAGTTAGGTGAACACTCTCACTGGGAAAGCCTGGGTCACAAGCGTGCAAGAGAACTGTATGACTTCACAATCCAGTGTTCTCGTCAGTTTTTGTGTGAAACAATTTGTCACGGTTTGTGGTAGTTGTTTTTCTATTTCTCCTAGTTGAAAGTCTTGAGCTGATAGACTGGATTTTTTTATTTATCTTTGCCTTATAATCTGCCCAATCAATATTTGGCACATTGTTCCCACAGTCATTCCTGGATCATTCTCATGAAATTGTCATCATAAGTGAATTAGAAAAATTGTAGCTCACACGGAGACTCACCGAGAGTCTGTAATTCTGTCTTCGGACGGGCCATCGAGCCATTCACAAATGGAACAGGGAAATGCCGGGGGGGGGGGGGAGGTGGTAGTTTTGCTAGAATTACCCTATGCCACACACTGTAATACGATTTTCAGAGATACACCTCGGCAGCACCGTACAGGGCAGTAGTGGACGAGTCGTCTGAGACGCCCCTAGCAATGCTCAGCTGCCACCCAGTCTCCTTCTGTGCAAGCCCAGTAAACGACCGTTGTTCTGATGCAATTACCAGGTTGAGCGTGGATTTGAGGATGTTTCCCTACTGGTCTAGGTTAATACCTCAGTTCCCGTCTTGTCCCTAGAAAAAATTACACAGACAATATAATAAAATTAAACGCAGTAATGACTTTTCAGATTATCCAGACAGTTGTCGTACATACCTTATTTCTTGAGTAGAGGACGATTGCGGTAAGGGAAATGCTATTCGGTTGCTGAATCAACACAAACATCAAATCAGACCCCGCCAGTACAGGACAAATGATCATGAGAATTAGACGGTAATCTTATACTGTTGTGACGGAAGAACTAGATGAACACTAATGAAATTGTATTGATATTGTAACCTGTATAACCTCTGAAACTTTGCACACTTTCTCAGACGTCTAGAACACCTTCTCGGCTTCTACGTCTCTAGTAAATGTGACTCCAGAACCTTATAGCTTTCCCGTCCTCCAGAATCCCGGCCTACTGCCACGCTTGTGTCACTGTATCGCACCTCCTTTTCATCTCCAACCAATACAATCCTTTACTCTAACCTCCCTGACCTTGAAATCTTCCCTGAAACCTGCCTGTACTTCCAACCACAACCTACCTAACCCATTCCAAGTGGAAACTCCAATCTACCCTTTCCTTGCCCACCTCGCATCCCATTCATCTCCTAACACCACACCGCACTCGTAAGCACTTTCCTACCTAGATATCGCACATCTTTCCCTATGTAACATCCTCTTCAACACTCACACTTTCCAATCCCTATCCGCAATTGTCAGGGGCACTCATCATATCACACTCATAATGAAGAGAAGGTACATCACCACAATCATAAACATAACTTATTTTATTTCTAAAATATTTTACGTTAAATTGTAAATTATGCAATCTAGTTGCGGAAGAACCGGTGTTTGGCCCCTCTAAGTCCACCGCAATAGAGGGAAAAAAATGGTTCAAATGGCTCTGAGCACTATGGAACTTAACATCTTAGGTCATCAGTCCCCTAGAACTTAGAACTACTTAAACCTAACTAACCTAAGGACATCATACACATCCATGCCCGAGGCAGGATTCGAACCTGCGACCGTAGCAGTCCCGCGATTCCGGACTGCAGCACCTAGAACCGCACGGCCACTGCGGCCGGCCAATAGAGGGAATGTAAACAACTATTAAATTTAAAAAAAAAATGAGGACACTGAAACTGACAGCTGAACGACTAAACTCTTCAACGAACGCGTAGCGCAAGGTGTTAGATAACTTAATAGTTTCCGTGTTATCTTAATAGTGTACGTCGTGAGAGTTGTTAAAACCTAGACTGAGTGGCACTAGGCTTCTGGCGAGATTTGGAACCCTTGTTTCCAGTCAGTGACTTCTTATATTCTTATGCCGCAGAGACATTTCCAGGCTGCGCAAGAAGAAAAGAGGTTTGTTCCCCATTCACGCAAAGGAGACGCCCTTGCCCTTTAACTGCTTGCAGCCACACGGCTACTGAGACGCACCTGCTCCAGAACTGCGGTAATTAACATTAGGATTAAGCACGCCAGGGGTTTCTCCACTGGCGGCGGCTCAGCGTAATATAGGCGGGGTGCCGGGACGTCGGCCGAGGGTAGAGTGGGAACAATGCCCCTCCAACGACACGCCAGCCACCGATTTCCCTGGGAGAGCCTCTGCCCTCCAAACAAAGGCCTCAAACTTCTATTAACTTAGCTTCACATAACGGTCAAATACACTGCAGAAAAAAAAGTTTGTGCACCTGGAATGACGTCGTCGAGTTTCATCCGATGACAGCATGTGCCACCTTGAGGTTAGTAGATGTAGTTCACTGGGAAAGTCGAAGTTGAATTTTTAGCCGGCCGCGGTAGACGAGCGGTTCTAGGCGCTTCAGTCTGGAACCGTACGACTGCTATGGTCGCAGATTCGAATCCTGCCTCGGGCATGGATGTTTGTGATGTCCTTAGGTTAGTTGGGTTTAAGTAGTTCTAAGTTCTAGGGGACTGATGACCTTAGAAGTTAAGTCCCATAGTGCTCAGAGCCATTTAATCTGATGACAGCATATGTCACTTGGGGGATGTTATGTTACGTTATGTTAACCGGGGACCTAGAAACGACGGAGAGGCTCCGTCCCCGCCGCAGCCGCAGTGGTCCGCAACCCAACGACGACTACCGCAGTCCACTTCATCCTCTGCCGCCCCACACCGAACCCAGGGTTATTGCGCCGTTCGGCCTCCGGTGGACCCCCAAGGAATGTAACCCTACGTTTGCGTGGTAGAGTAATGGTGGTGTACGCGTACGTGGAGAACTTGCTTATGGAGCAATCGCCGACATAGTGTAGCTGAGGCGGAATAAGGGGAACCAGCCTGCATTTGTCGAGGCAGATGAAAAGCCGCCTAAAAGCCATCCACAGACTGGCCGGCTCACTGGACTTTGACAGAAATCTGCCGGGCGGATTCGTGCCGGGGGCCAGGCGCTCCTTCCCGCTCGGAAAGCCGTGCGTTAGACCGCACGGCCAACCGGGCGGACTCACGTGGGGGATAGTAGGTGTGCTTATAATGGCATCGTTTGAAAACAGGTAGCTTGGTGGAATAGCTACCAGAGTGCCCTCTGTGTCTACCCTCTAACAGGGAATGCTCGCAGCCAGAAGGCTCATTGTGGTGCAGTTGTGTGAAGCAAGACGCAACCTTGCCATGGAGGCACACTAGTGCTCCCTGCAGCTAACTGAACGACTTTGAAAGGGGTTAAATTGTGGCTTTCCGAGTGGTGGTATGGTCCCAAAATTGGTCGTTCTGCGTCAGTTGTGCTGGTATCAGTGGTCACGTGAACATTCACAATTATAGACAATGTTCTGGGAGTCCACACAGCACAGACGCCCGCCAGGATCGTCGTATTGTAAGGGCAACATTGACAGCTCGTACAGCTACCACAACGCACATAAGAGACCTTGCGAGCCCAGAAGTGTCAACACGAACCGTAGCGCCGCGCGGGGTAGCCGTGCGGTCTCAGTCGCCTCGCCACGCTTCGCGTAGCTCCCCTCGTTGGAGGTTCGAGACCTCCCTCGTGCATGGGTGTGTGTGTTGTCCTTTGCGTAAGTTGATTTAAGCTAGATTAAGTAATGTATAAGCCTAGGGACCGATGACCTCAGCAGTTTGGTGCTATAGGACCTTACCACAAATTTCCAAATGTTTTACGAACCGTAGCGAACCTTTTATTAGCAGTGGGAATTCCGGCAGGCACGCCTCTAGCCCATCCTGCACTCACGCCACACCATCGACCACGTCTCTGCCGGTGCCGTCAGAGGATCACTTTGAATAGCCTACTGCAGTCATCAGCAATGAGAACGGATTCTGCCGGCACATAGGTAATTGTCGTTTGTGTATACGTCATTGACCTGGTGAGTACTGTCTCCTACAGTGCATTCGTGGGAGACACACTGGCCCCAACGCAAGCCTTATGGTCTGGGGTCCGATAAGCTACAACTCTCTCTCACCACCGAGCGAGGTGGCGCAGTGGTTAGACACTGGACTCGCATTCGGGAGGACGACGGTTCAATCACGCGTCCGGCCATCCTGATTTAGGTTTTCCGTGATTTCCCTAAATCGCTCCAGGCAAATGCCGGGATGGTTCCTTTCAAAGGACACGGCCGACTTCCTTCCCCGTCCTTCCCTAATCCGATGAGACCGATGACCTCGCTGTCTGGTCTCCTTCCCCGAAACAACCAACCAACCATCTCTCTCACTTTTTGTATTTCAGGAGGGCGATACTAACCGGCGCTCTGTACATGCAGAATGCTGTTAGGCCCGTTCTTTTGGCGTTCTTGCAACAGGTAGATGATGTGTTGTTTCAGCAGTATAGTGCTAGCTCACACACTCAAATTCAGCGTACTGTCTAAGACGTGCAGAAACATCTCTGGCTACCACAATCTTCGGACTTGTCTCCAGACTAGCACATGTTGGATATAGTGGGACGAATGCAACTCGTCAGATAAAAACTCTTTACGTGAACAGGTCGGGCAGGCGTGGAATAACGTATCCGAGGGCAGTATTCATCATCTGTACAATCGACTGGAATCCAGAGTCAGTAAAGTGGAAATTTGTGGCAAGTTCTATGGGACCAAGCTGCTGAGGTCATGGGTCCGTAGACTTACACACTACTCAGTCTAACTTAAACTAACTCACACAAAGGACAACACACACACCCATGCCCAAGGGAGGTCTCGACCCCCGATAGCGAGAGCCGCGCGAACCATGCGAAAGCGCATTATTCCGCACGGGTATCTAGCGCGGCTAGAGTCAGTACCTTCATTGCTACTTGTGGAGGTTAAACCACGTACTAATATGGGCGTTTCAACATGGGTTGACACCTAGTAACACAGAACCGCTTGTGCTATTCATCTGTAAATTTAATCATTTCTTCTAAGCCATATATAACTTTGCAACAATACATATTGAGTGAATTGCAAACCTCTAATTTTTTGCAATAGTGAATTAAAATTACCGAAATGGAGCTCATGATATTGCTGAGAGGATGTGTGCTGGAGCTAATGCACTTAATCGAAGTATCGGCAACAATATGATAAGTTTACAGGCAGTGTCCTTCGCGGAATGCTCTTCAGGTACTGTTGTCAGCTTTGTGCACTCTATAGTTATCCGAGAAATTATGTAGTATACAACGCACTTCGATTTCGTTCGTGTGAAGAACATGCTGCTTAAGTGTACATCTACCTCTGCATTCGTCCTCAAGCGACGGTATAGTGGGAATGGGTATCGGAGGGTACGTTGTGACTCACCATTCTTGTTCCAGCAGACAACCTTGTAGTTTCGGCAAACACAGCTATGAGTATTCATCTTGGGTATTAATAACCGCTTCAACTGTATTTTGGTCCTTTATTGCTATACCACTATCGGTTTCGTGGTGTTAGAACAGAAAAGTTCGGAATCTTTCTTCTCAGCGTTCGTTGTCCGTCAGTACGAAACACCGCTAAAAGGCTGTACGTCATGGATTAAAAACTGCCAAATTCCATTATAGCGGGTGGTTCCAAAACAAATCGTATCATAGTGATACGATTCTGAAAGGATTCTGAAAGGATTCTGAGCTTCTCCGCTCTAATGTTTTAATCATATGTCACCTGAAGATGTGGCTTTAACGCCATTAAACCGGTAGTGGTACAGTAATAAGGAACAGAATACAGCTGAATAAGTTACTAATACCCAAGATTCTTGTTCCAGTTGCGAATCACGTGAAGGAAGAACGATGGCAGTGAGGTCAAATACTCCCATTTCACCTTCAGATTGTTTTGTGGAGATATACCTACGAGTAAGCAATATATTTTTTCACGCTCGAAGAAGCGTACGCCATAGAGATTTTAACAACACTGTCCGTGACGTTCAGCACCTCTCCTGCACCGCTTACCACTGGGTTTGGTTTAACATCTTCGACGTTTTCCCCCTTACCAAATGAAACTGTGGTAGAACGCGGTACTCTTTATGGATCTTCTCTATTTCGTCTATCGGTTCTAATTGTTGAAGGTCCCAGACTGACCAGCAGTACTGAAGTATCGATTGAACGAAGGTTTTTTGAAGTACCACATCCGTGGGCAGACTATATTTCGTGAGGATTATTACAGTTACTTTAAGTGGTGTCCTTCGATCTAAATCTGTCTATACGCATGTTCTAGCATATTTCATGGATGTAGTTGCTTCTAACGCTCGTCTGTCGTGTATTTGCACATTTAAAGGTCCTTCAGCAACTTAATGCGCCATACATTAATTTTATGTTGACGGTCAACTGGCAGTCCGTACCAAGCATGAATCCTGTGCAAGACTTCCGGTATTTCGCTACAGTTTTCTAGCGTTGCGACTTCTTTACATACATTTTCGGCGCATGGCGACATGGAGCCTCCAGTAAGTCTTTTTATATGTTGTGAATAGTATAATGTCTACATTAATAGTTCGATGGTAAATCTGGAGTGCTTGTGGGGATGGTGGGCACTTCCTGTAGCTTCAAATGGTTCAAATGGTTCAGGGCACTATGGGACTTACCATCTGAGATCATCAGTCCCCTAGACTTAGAACTACTTAAACCTAAATAACCTAAGGACATCACACACATCTATGCCCTAGGCAGGATTTGAACCTGCGACCGTAGCAGCAGCGCCGTTACGGACTGAAGCGCCTAGAACCGCTCGGCCCTAACGGCCGGCACTTCATGTAGGTAAGTTTTCTACCATTCGTTGCTTTACTTGCGAGGGGTCGCGGAAGAGATAATATTTGTATATCTCTGATCGTACTATGCTGGTACTTATAGGAGATATCAGGGCAGTAAGTGGAGAAAATCTATGGTCGTCCCATTATACAGTTCTTCAACGGGGTTTCTGCTAAAGGTTCCCATTTAAGATCCCTGAGGAACATCGTTGCATTTCTGTAATTACTGACTTACTGAATCAATACCTTTCTGATTTCATTCGAACTCTTCCTTCACTCCGATCTGTGAGGGTGGAAAACTTGAGGAGCAACGAAGGACAAATTCGACGGGATACTTGTACACAGATCCCTTTTCATCTTTGCTAAGCATCTTGCAAAGTACTCTGTTTACCTATTCGCAATCTCATGTTAGTCGTCTCTTCACAGGTTCTATTTATTGGTTCCATTTTATATCACTTCACAATAATATTTCATCTTGGTCATAAAATGTTTATAAAATGTGTGTGAAATCTTATGGGAATTAACTGCTAAGGTCATCAGTCCCTAAGCTTACACACTACTTAACCTAAATTATCCTAAGGACAAGCACACACGCCCATACCCGAGGGAGGACTCGAACCTCCGCCGGGACCAGCTGCACAGACCATGACTGTAGCGCCAAGACCGCTCGGTTAATCGCGCGCGGTGGTCGTAAAATGAGATTCATAGTACAGAAACTTTGCATCCTCACTTTCGGTTACATTTAACAACATCGACATACAAGAGAATATTATTCTAAGTCCTCTTGTCATGATGCAGGAAATAGAGGAAACGAGCTCGGCAGTTTTCCAGGAATTTACGGAGCAGAGCGGAATGACTCTCTTAAACCGGCACAATTACAGTGGGGCGGCGTTACTGAGAGCGGGCGACAGCACTGGCAGTCGTCGGCATCGGCGCGGCTTTCTCCGTTGAGCGGCTACGACATAAGCGATATACGCAGCGGAGATCATAGCTCGATACGACTGTGAAACGCGGTCGAATCTGGAGGCAGATAGTGTGTCACCGATAGAAGAAATCGCAACATGAGGATTTTGACCCTCCCGATGGCTTTTTGGAGTTTCGCAACCCCAGGCACCGCGCTCTTCCCACTTCGTCAGCGATCGTAGAAACTGCTTGAAGTGTTCTCTGAATACACTGTGGTGATAGAAAAGCGGAGCAAATAAAGAAAGATCAGATCATGTCAGTGACCTGTATAAGTTATAAAGCCTCAAAGCTAGGGCCGTATTTCATACATATTAACAGAATGAAGTGCGAATTGGAAATGTTACGTGTGTGACTGTGGAAGGCGACTGACGTTTATTCTAATGTGTTTAGTGAATGCAATGCTACGACCCAGGACAGAATCCATGACGAACATGAAAAATTCGTCCAAGCTGTACCGTGGTAGCTCCCAGAAGGTGAACCATCTGTATCAGTCACCAGTAGACTGCCAGCTAGAAAGAAACGTTGATCCTGTTGCGGCAAACAAGGAAGCTATTGCAGCACGGCAGAGCAACCACGTCTGGGAGTGAAGCATGATGACACCATGGAAGTCGTGAGATACCGCCATACTAGTGACGAAGCAGAGTTTCGTAAGAAAGGCTAGTTACAACCCAAGTTTGAGAGTTCAGATGTCGAGCCCCCCAAGAGCCTCTGAAAGGTGAAATTGCAGATGTTTAGAGTTACTCGGGGAGGTGACAGAAAATGGAGAACATCCCCACCGCCGAAGAGCACATGGGAAGCGCCAACATTAAATACCCCTTCCTTGCTAACACATGGCCCTATTGCTGATTGATGAGTGCTGATTTCCAACTGCCCAGAGCGTGGCCGCAGCCCTTGTGTCAGTTGCAGTTCAAAAATGGTTCAAATGGCTCTGAGCGCTATGGGACTTAACATCTGTGGTCATCAGTCCCCTAGAACTTAGAACTACTTAAACCTAACTAACCTAAGGACATCACACACATCCATGCCCGAGGCAGGATTCGAACCTGCGACCGTAGCAGTCACGCGGTTCCGGACTGAGCGCCTAGAACCGCTAGACCACCGCGGCCGGCTCTGAAGAAGTGAATAAGGGCGCAATAACTTAAGGATTCCAACTTTCTTACCGTACACAATCGAATACTTCAATCACAATGGAAGATAAATGTGAGACAGCGTTTGTTCCTCTTCATACTCTGACACACAAAAAACATCAACTACAACATGTTGCTATCATATGCCATAATTCACAATATGAGGCAAATGCGAGACAGTGTTTGTTCCTCTTTCAATTCTGACAAACAGAAAATATCAGCTATTACTCGTCGCCACTACTAGAGACAAATTCTAAAGAGGTTGTACTTTTCTAATATGCATAAAACTCAATATAGTAACTATTGCTGTATACTTATCAGAAACTCAGTTGTCTACCCTCGAATGCGTTCAGCATCCACATGAAACGGTCACTCTATGGTCATTGCTCCAGCTAACTCGGCTGTTGTACTCATTCCAGCTTCTTGCTGGTAATGACTCCATCTAACTCATGCTACTGACAGCCTTGGCCGTCTGCAATTGACTGGACTTTTATGCACTGTTTTTTCAGGAACTTCTGTGCAAATCTCTCCTGTAGAGATATTTTCCTTGACTTTCCAAAGGTCTCGCTCAAGATTCTTCCGTAACCCTCTAGAACGTTGTCGACCATTCCAGCTGTATTCCAGCGTTTGCTAGTCGCTTTGGTACCCGTGGGTGTTTCCGTCGCCTAGCTATTACAATACAACCATTGCCTCTGCAGGCTGTCAAAGTCCGACTTCACGTCTGACGTGTTGCGTTAATATTACACTTAATAATATTACTCTGTTTTCGCTCACAGCCATGCCACTTCATACACTAATTTATGTTAGTAGCCATGAAAGCCATGAAAGTGAAGAAGAATTTCATGATCTACTGAATGGAATGGTCTAATGAGTACAGAACATGGACTGAGAGCAAATCTGAGAAAGACGAAAGAAACGAGAAGTAGCAGAAATGAGAACAGTGAGAAACTTGACATCAGGATTGATGGTGACGAACTAGGTGAAATTAAGGAAGTCTGTTAACTAGGCAGTCAAATAGCCAATCACGGACAGACCAAGGAGGACATCAAAACCAGACTAGCACTGGCAAAAAGGGCATTACTGGCCTAGAGAAGTGTACCAGTATCAAAGATAGGCCATAATTTGAGGAAGAAATTTATGAAAATGTACATTTAGAGCAAAACATTATATGGTAGTAAAACATGGACTGTGTTAAAACCAGAACCGAAGAGAATCGAAGCATCTGAGATGAGGTGCTACAGACGAATGTTAAAAATTAGGTGGAGTGATAAGATAAGGAATGAGGAGGTTTTGCGCAGAATCGGAGAGAAAAGGAATAAGTGGAAAACAATAAAATGGAGAAGGGGCAGTATGATAGGACATTAAGACATCAGAGTTACTTCAATGATAATAGAGGGAGCTGTAGAGGGGGAAAATGAAGAGGAAGACAAAGATTGGAAAACATCCGGCAAACAGTTGAAGGCGTAGGTTGCAGGTGCTACTCTGAGATGAAGAGGTTGGCACAGGAGGGGAAGTTTAGCGGGCCGCACCTAACCAGTCAGAAGACTGGTTGTCAAGCGCCGGCACGCCAGTCGGGAATGACAGGGAAGAGAATGCTGTGAGAAGAAGGCAGACAATCAATGGCACGCTGACCGGACCTTCCCCCAGGACGACAACGCGGCAGCAGCGGCCCCTATGTGAAGGTCACATAAGCGTCGCGACCGACTGGTGATGACCCAGTTCAACGGCAGCATCAAGTTCATCAACTTGGATGGAAGCGCCAACGCTAGTCACTTCGCTTGTACTATGTAGCACAGACTTGGGATTGTTTATACTGAAAAAGATTGATTATTTCGTACGTCGCCCTTTGCTTGCGACACAACTGTGTGTCAAAGTTAAGTATTGTAATTTTTTTTGTATCAAACTGATTAATATGAGTTGTTTGATTATTTGTCTAGCGAATCGAGTTCGCAGGTTTCCGAGGCACAACACTGACGACACAAAAAAAGAAGGCAATGACAGTTAAAGCACGCATATCGTATAGTTTCCGTAGTTTAGAGGATGAACAGCCGTCACATTTGATTCATTTCATGACTTTTGCTTAAAGCGTGTTTAGAAATAATGAATAACCTGATTAAAAAAGCAACTCCACGTTGGTGGGAGGGATTACTGTTCCTTCGGACCAAATAATTACGTCTACACTGTGAACTCTGTCTTGCGTGAGTTCCTTTTTCTTTGTCAGTGTTTTTACCGCTAATGGCTAAACGGTCGCCGTGCTATGCGTGCTATGGACGTGTGATATTCTCATGCTGTGAAGTTTCGCAGTGACCTGTTTAGTGATAGCTGTCGTATTGAGAGTACCCTACTTCAGAAGCCGTGTGCCAAAGAAAATAACTTTTACTCTCGTTTTCTGTAGGAGCGAAGTTTCCACAGGCATTTTATCGATTACATGGTTTCCGTGTAGGGTCTTTTCTTTATGGGGCCAGGCACAGACTACACTATAACGATGATATACACTACTGGCCATTAAAACTACTACACCAAGAAGAAATCCACATGATAAATTGGTATTCATTGGACAAATATATTATACTAGAACTCACATGTGATTACATTTTCACGTAAATTGGGTGCACAGATCCTGGGAAATCAGTACCCAGAACAATCACCTCTGGCCGTAATAACGGCCTTGATACACCTGGGCATTGAGTCGAAACAGAGCTTGGATGGCGTGTACAGGTACACCTGTCCATGCAGCTTCAACACGATACCACAGTTCATCAAGAATAGTGACTGGCGTGTTGTGACGAGCCAGTTGCTCGGCCACCATTGACCAGACGTTTTCAATTGGTGAGACATTTGGAGAATGTGCTGGCCAGGGCAGCAGCCGAACATTTTCTGTATCCATAAAGGCCCGTACAGGACATGCGGTCGTGCATTATCCTGTTGAAATGTAGGGTTTCGCAGGAATCGAATGAAGCGTAGAGCCACGGGTCGTAACATATCTGAAATGTAACGTCAATGCGAACAAGAGGTGACCGAGACGTGTAACCAGTGGCACCCCATACCAGCGGGTGATACGCCGGTATGGAGATGACTAACGAATACACGCTTCCAATGTTCGTTCACTGCGATGTCGCCAAACACGGATGCGACCATCATGATGCTGTAAACAGAACCTGGATTCATCCGAAAAAATTACGTTTTGCTTTCGTGCACCCAGGTTCGACGTTAAGTACATCATCACAGGCGCTCCTGTCTGTGACGAAGCGTCAGGGGTAACCCCAGCCATGGTCTCCGAGCTGATAGTCCATACTGCTGCAAAAGCCGTCGAACTGTTGGTGCAGATGGTTGTTGTCTTGCAAACGTCCCCATCTGTTGACTCAGGGATCGAGGCGTGGCTGCACGATCCGTTACAGCCATGCGGATAAGATGCCTGTCATCTCGACTGCTAGTGATACGAGCCGTTGTGATCCAGCACGGCGTTCTGTATTACCCTATTGAACCCTCCGATTCCATATTCTGCCAACAGTCATTGGATCTCGAGCAACGCGAGCAGCAATGTCGCTATACGGTAAACCGGATTCGCGATGGGCTACAATCTGACTTTTATCAAAGTGGGAAACGTGATGGTACGCATTTCTCCTCCGTACACGAGGCATCACAACAACGTTTCACCAGGCAACGCCGGTCAACTGCTGTTTGTCTATGAGAAATCGGTTGGAAACTTTCCTTATGTCAGCACGTTGTAGGTGTCGCAAGCGGCGCCAGCCATGTGTGAATCCTCTGAAAAGCTAATCATTTGCATATCACAGCATCTTCTTCCTGTCGGTTAAATTTCGCGTTTGTAGCACATCATCTTAGTGGTGTAAGAATTTTAACGGCCAGTTGTATAATTGTCTATGAAGAATGTTAGAGGCCACCCAGCCGTCACAGGAAATGGTCTGAATTCATATTTGATTCTGTTCTTCCTCGTCAGATAGGCAGTTCTCGTCCATGGTCTGAATTATCTTTGCATTTTGACGTAGTAAATCTTAGTCAAGAAGAGAGTGGATTGTTTATAGCATTACTGTAATATGGGAAGCAGGTAGATTCGCAAGGAGACAGTCTATAGAACGGTGATCAGCTGTTGTAATAATAAGTTACTGGACAGTCGGAGTTCGTTCCTGAACGCAACTTCTGCTATCTACTCAG
Organism: Schistocerca americana; assembly: GCF_021461395.2. NCBI lineage: Eukaryota > Metazoa > Arthropoda > Insecta > Orthoptera > Acrididae > Schistocerca > Schistocerca americana. The sequence continues at coordinate 85,147,107 of NC_060120.1, read as the reverse complement.
CAAACAGCCGAGCAAACAGACAAAATTCAATATCCATTTCATATTTAGGTTTCTGTACAAATTGAGCTGAGTTCTGAAAGACGCTAAGGGTATCAACGTGGAAGGGCTTAAAGATCTCTGACGGGATATCAGTTACAATAAAAGTGTATATTTAATACACTTGCAGTTCGAAGTTTCACATAATTAAAAAGAAATGAATAAAAACCTCAAGTTCCTTTACGATGAAGAGATAAATCATCGTTAGTGATAACAGAGAATACGTGGACAATGAAATGGAAATTCCGCTGTGTTATTATCTCGCGAGCACTCGTGGCGATAACATGCACGAAATATCGAGTGACCAGTCGCAGGTCACGGCAGCAATTAATGCGAAGCCGCGGCCTGACGCCGCGGCAGCAGCAGTAAATACGAGTTTACACGACTCATCGGCGCGCGGGAGAGGGGGCGCGAAATGCTGGCCGCTGGCGGTAGGCGCGCTCGCTGCGATGAAATGCGCCGTGAGTCATAATAAGCAACGGCGTCCTGAAGCATTAGCCCCACTTAATACTTGTTTCACTGAACTCACGCACTTTATCGTGATGCATAGCCTAGCTTCACTCGTGCAGTGTTCACAGGTGCTCAACACGGGATGTTCATTCCCGCTCCTCCCAATGTATACCACTGGATGGCTTGGGAAAACGATCAAATCACACAGTTAATGTATTTATGTCAGTCACCATTATATTGTGATATATTTTTGTGTACTAAACAATCAACATATTGTGCACTTGTAACTACTCAGAACTGCTTTTGTTATGTAAATTGAAGGGGGGAGAAAGGAAAGGATGGGGAAAGACCTAACGATATCAGATTCATAGGCACTTTACGCGGAATCAGCGGCGACGAGTGAAAATGTGTGAAGGACTGGGATTCGAACCCAGGATCTCCTGCTTAGTAGGCTGCTGCTGTAACCGCTGCATCACGTGGACCCAGTACTTTTCACAACTGTGTGGACTATCTCTGCACTCTCCCCAGCTGATCTATATTCCCAACTATCACCACCCATCCATAGTCCCCACAGATGTTCTCCACACTCACTGATTTTAGATTCCCACTGGAGGTCGAACGTAAATGTACATCCATACTGAAGGTTGTGGATTAACTGACCATTGAGGTGAATCAGTTACATGAATGCGCAGTGTCTGTTCTTTCCGACGTGTTCAAAAAATCCGACAGCACACTTTCATATAACACAATATTTTCATTCTTTGCTGTTACATGTTGAGTGCAGTAAAACACATAATACAGTTAAGTATAATTGACAGCAAGGAATGTTTGCATTACCAGATGCAAACAAATGTTAATGTCCAGTTTCGTTTCTGACCAAATTTTGTTAAATAAACCCATGTGTTGGGGTGTTGTAACTGAATGTCCCTATCAATTCAGTTCAAACATCCACAGTAGCAGAAAACGTATTTCTATTGCATTTCACTAAAAAAAAGTGGCAGTATGTGCTGTGTGGTCCGAAAAAGACACAGCCAGGGCAAAAGCACCACAGGCGCAAAGATGTGAGCTGCTGCCAGTGCCAGAGAGACTCGCCACTTGCGCGAGTTCCACCAGCGCTGAGAATGACGATATTGACTTCGCCCCAGCCAATCGCCTGCCGAGTACAGTCCACCAATGACCGGACACAACGGACAGAATTCTACTCGGAAGATAGAAGAGCAGATGTCGCCCACTTGGTTATAGATCATCGTCCAGGGCTGACTTAGACAGGGGATGTCGTTTGATGAACTCTTCTAAGTGAACAGGTAGTTGTTGTAGATTGCATTTGTTATGTACTGCGAAGTTTACCTACGAGTATTTGCACTTGGCCATTGAGAGCCTTTTTTGTGTTATATTTCGTGCAGCGTTGCAGGCCTCATTATGCAACTTGTCACAAAGATAAGTAAACCTGAATGAGATTTTCACTCTGCAGCGGAGTGTGTGCATGGTAGAGCACTTGCCCGCGAAAGGCAAAGGTCCCGAGTTCGAGTCTCGGTCCGGCACACAGTTTTAATCTGCCAGGAAGTTTCAAAGTAATCCACTGTTGCCAGCACTATTTCTGGCTGCTGGAAATAATGCTATCGCTGGATGAATAAGATGAGCGGATGGATGTAGCAGAGGAAGCAGAATGTAGTCAAGATTGGGGAGCGCCATCTAGAGGTGGCTGTTTCGCAATGAGAAGGCCCCAGGCGAATGGATGTCCCCTTGCGGAGGCGTCACTCGTGGTATTGCTGTGTACCTATTGCTGTGTACACAGCATCCTGGATAGCCTTAGATGGAATGTCATATAGATCTTAATTTATTTATACATCTATATACACTCCTGGAAATGGAAAAAAGAACACATTGTGTGTCAGACCCACCATACTTGCTCCGGACACTGCGAGAGGGCTGTACAAGCAATGATCACACGCACGGCACAGCGGACACACCAGGAACCGCGGTGTTGGCCGTCGAATGGCGCTAGCTGCGCAGCATTTGTGCACCGCCGCCGTCAGTGTCAGCCAGTTTGCCGTGGCATACGGAGCTCCATCGCAGTCTTTAACACTGGTAGCATGCCGCGACAGCGTGGACGTGAACCGTATGTGCAGTTGACGGACTTTGAGAGAGGGCGTATAGTGGGCATGCGGGAGGCCGAGTGGACGTACCGCCGAATTGCTCAACACGTGGGGCGTGAGGTCTCCACAGTACATCGATGTTGTCGCCAGTGGTCGGCGGAAGGTGCACGTGCCCGTCGACCTGGGACCGGACCGCAGCGACGCACGGATGCACGCCAAGACCGTAGGATCCTACGCAGTGCCGTAGGGGACCGCACCGCCACTTCCCAGCAAATTAGGGACACTGTTGCTCCTGGGGTATCGGCGAGGACCATTCGCAACCGTCTCCATGAAGCTGGGCTACGGTCCCGCATACCGTTAGGCCGTCTTCCGCTCACGCCCCAACACCGTGCAGCCCGCCTCCAGTGGTGTCGCGACAGGCGTGAATGGAGGGACGAATGGAGACGTGTCGTCTTCAGCGATGAGAGTCGCTTCTGCCTTGGTGCCAATGATGGTCGTATGCGTGTTTGGCGCCGTGCAGGTGAGCGCCACAATCAGGACTGCAAACGACCGAGGCACACAGGGCCAACACCCGGCATCATGGTGTGGGGAGCGATCTCCTACACTGGCCGTACACCACTGGTGATCGTCGAGGGGACACTGAATAGTGCACGGTACATCCAAACCGTCATCGAACCCATCGTTCTACCATTCCTAGACCGGCAAGGGAACTTGCTGTTCCAACAGGACAATGCACGTCCGCATGTATCCCGTGCCACCCAACGTGCTCTAGAAGGTGTAAGTCAACTACCCTGGCCAGCAAGATCTCCGGATCTGTCCCCCATTGAGCATGTTTGGGACTGGATGAAGCGTCGTCTCACGCGGTCTGCACGTCCAGCACGAACGCTGGTCCAACTGAGGCGTCAGGTGGAAATGGCATGGCAAGCCGTTCCACAGGACTACATCCAGCATCTCTACGATCGTCTCCATGGGAGAATAGCAGCCTGCATTGCTGCGAAAGGTGGATATACACTGTACTAGTGCCGACATTGTGCATGCTCTGTTGCCTGTGTCTATGTGCCTGTGGTTCTGTCAGTGTGATCATGTGATGTATCTGACCCCAGGAATGTGTCAATAAAATTTCCCCTTCCTGGGACAATGAATTCACAGTGTTCTTATTTCAATTTCCAGGAGTGTACATACTTCACAAGTCACCATACCGTGCATGACAGAGAATATGTTGTTCTGCTGTAAGGTACTCCGTTTAGTATTCCACTCCCAAAGGAAGAGCAGGTTTCTATATGCTTCTGTATGTGCCCTGATTTCTCTTGCCCAGTCTTCTACCTATCAGTGTTACGTGAGATGTGCGTTGGTGGTGCCAGATTCTATATGAAGTCCGACCAAATAAGGTTTTCTAAATTGAATCGTCCCCTTAGAAAAATTTATACATGACTGTGTTTAAACTGACACACAATATTTTTAGCGCAACGCAATCTGACTTTCAAAAATCCCTACAAAAGAATGGCCCTGACTAACATTAACCTATACCGTTCACAAATCACTTACCTCACCAAAAATCTTCGTTACGCAAACTACTGCAATACAGCGAGCGCCACTACTGCCAGCTAAATAAAAGATTCAAACTACGGAAGGCACTAACTACTGATAGGCATAGTTAGCAAATGAATGATTTTAATAGAGAACAAACAATGTATTTACCTTAATAGTGTTGAAAAATCATAATATACATAGCAGTTCATGACATCCAGTCTTACAAATTTCAAAACTCCGCCATTTCTCTCCCCACATCCACCACTGCTGGCGGGTCACCTCCAAATGCGCAACTCTACGCGCTGTTCACATCCAGCTGCCCAACACTACAATGGCAGACAACAATGCAAACTAGCCACAGACTGCACACAGCACAGAGAGTGATTTTCATACAGAGCGCTACGTAACGTTGCCAATAAGAAAACATTAACAGCCTACTTACATAATCTATACGCAAAGCACTTCACTTTGGTGTATCATGAGGTAAGTACATTGACTTCTGCAGAACTTAGCTTTCAGAGGACGATAACTACGACACTTCCACAGAGATTAACTTACAACAAGACACACAGTTTAGCGCAACAGTACACGTATTTGAGTGATTAATTTTGTACTTAAAACATTTATTTTTAAAGATGTTTGAAGTATAATGATACAAAGGTTTTCCGTGATACATCTCGTTCCGTTGCTGTAATCTGTAACACCTGAGGGTATAATTAGATTAATCCTCAGGGGGGTACACGTTTACTTGTGTATCATGTGTTTGGCAAGCACAAGGAGCCCTAGCTAATATGGTATTTGCTGATACAGCTTTACACATTGGCACCATATTTCTCTAACACATAAGTTACACAGCTATCTGATCATTTAACTGAGAGAGACAAACATTTATTTTACTACATCAGTGACAGATATTTACGTAATTATTCCGTTGGATAACTTCACACTTATGAAATTGTATTTTGTCTGTACTTTGTGAACTGTTCATATTTTTTCGGACCCATTGTGATATTATGAGAGCTTTGAATGATATATTTGGTATGGGATCACGATTTTTAAAGTACGTTTGAGACAGATGACACTTTTGACATGAGCAGAGAATATTTTTTAGGTTTTGAAATTATAGGAGGAAGCTACGACGATTTTGAGAGTTGACTGAGGTGTTATGATGTTATTATTATGATGACTATGTGTATTATGCTGTTGCGGTATTTTTATGATCAATAAGCTGATGCTATATGAGTTATTTGATTATGCTACATATCTGTTATGATGAAATATTGAAGAAGTGTCGACGAATAAGGTCAAAAATAATGAGTAGTGGTTAGGGACTCTGACTTGTGAAAAAGGTTGTTGGAAACCAAGAATCGTACTTTAAGGGTTATGAAATGTATGTAAATGCATGAATGTATTACAATGCCGACGAAAATTTTTTGGACACTGTTATATCAATAGGATTTTGTTTCTACACATTTGTAACGCAAATTCTCATGCTGTGAATTTTTTTATATGAGACCGCCACTATAGCGGAAACTGCTGTCATAAATACTTTAGTAAGAAAGGTAAGTGACCTTGACGTAATGCGTTTTGGGCGCCCAGCTGAGAGGTAGTCGTCTAACAAAAGAAAGCCATTCGGTGCAAAAAAAAAAAAAAAGAGGCCAGTATCCTCGCTATTGACATTTCTTTGTCGAAAGCATCGCAAATACGACATGCTCAAACTTGAAAACATATGATTACACTGTGTAGCTCGTAATTTATGATATTTACTAAAATGCCTAATGAAACGATGAGAAACATTTCACGGCTATTGTCTTGCTAGTTAACAGAAATGCCATATGGCTTGCTTTATGTATATATTTACTCATTTTGTTTAATATCTAGTTTCTAGCTGCACTGCAGCATTGGTTAAAATAAAATTTTATAGATGTACTAATATAAATATTTTATGCCTACAGATCCAGTAAAAAATAACTTTATGATGGATGTACTCCAAAAAAATAAGGGAGCACAAAAAGACATTTCCACTTCACAGGAATTGCATACATAATTTTTGTCAGTGACTTGGTAACTTGTCTGCTAGAGCAAGTGATAGTGATGCGTCACTCTAGTGTTAAGATGTGACATAGGTATTAAACATGGCCATTTTTAGTGTAATATTTTTTCTGCTTGAGCTTTCTCATGTTTAGATATAAGTTATTGCATTTGCTGCTGCTGTTTGACAGGCATAGTGCTACTAAATTTCACTTTGTATTACTCTGTTAAGCTAGTTTTACTACTGATTTATTTTTCTTGTTGCTGCACATTGGCTCATGTTAGTTTTAATGTTGCATTGCTTGGTAATTTAGATTTACTGTAGCTTGCTTTGCAATTTGCAATTTTTTTTGTCATTGCTGTTTGTGTTAATTGTTTTGTGCTGCTGCATTGCCTAGTCCCTTAGTTTAGCATCTGAGCTCAGTAGATTTAAGCGAGCTTAAGAGGGGGTAGCCTATAAGAGAATGAGTTGCGATGAATTTGAAGAAATGCACTGAGAGGCTATACGAGAAAATTACAGAAACCAGGTATAGATAGGACTTTTTGGAAATAATGAAGAACGAAGGGAGATCTCCCAGAAGTAAAGAAAGTTTTGTTTGCAAAATACTGCAGTAAAACAAACCCTGTCCTTTCCTTGTGTTATCCCACTATGTGTTTGTGTACCTTTGTGTATTTACGTTCTTCCTGTCTTTATATGTTTATCTGATAAGACTTACATTGTAAAATTTTCCTACATGAACTATGATGAGGAATACTGTTATCCTCAAATGTAATTTGCATTAATAATATGTTATTTACTTTGTAAAGATGTTACACATTATTAATTCTCTTCTGTTTTAATGCTCATGTGTGAAGTTGATGTTTCAATAATTATTCTGATCTTTTATGTATTTACTTATGTCATAATTCTTGTAACACTGATGTATAAGTTTATTTCTATTCTTTTGTAAAGCCCCTATTACTACAAATGTTATCTGTATTATTGTGTTTTTAATGGTGTATTTTGTACCATTGTTATTGTATTCTTATGTTATAAAATTGTAATTGATACCAGTTCATCATATTATTAACTTGTAAGTTACATTGCACTGCACACGTTTCTGTTGGTCATAGTATATGGACAATACGTGAGAAGTAGGGACTGTTAGTGTTTGCACGTGTGTTAATAATTCAGCAAGGGACTGGATAACGGCATTGCTGGCTCTAAGGACAATTCCAAAAACTTTGTGAGTGCACAAGTGGTGGTTTTGGACTTGCTATATTATCCGCAAGACTCTTCAATGGTGATTGTGCACCTGCACAGTCACAACAGATGGTTGCTGGCCATCTTTACAAGGACTACAGTGGGTTTGCATCTTTGATGACCCACCAATACCATTATTTCTACAAGGACTGCAGTGGGTCTGCACCTCTGGTGGCCCACCAGTACCGTAATCTCTACCAGGACTACAGTGGGTCTGCTCTGTGATGACCTACCTACCAATACTCTTCAAAATTTCGACTGACTATGCTGTGGATTTGCTCTGTTGTGGACCAATACCTGTCTGCATGTCGAGAGTCAGCACTGTCTTTCCGTTGGAAGGACAACACTACATCTTCAAGACTGCATGGAAATCCACTACTTCCGTGTGCATTTTCCTTTACTGCTCAGCCTTTGAGAAAAACACTGCAATTTTACTGTGATGAATGATCAGGACTGTCTTTATGGACTGTGAGAAAATTTTAGCTTTTGACCAACATTGTATCAATAAGTGTGTGCATTTGATATCTTTGTTATTATAATTATGAAAAATTTTATCAAATCATTATTGGCCACTGCCCAAAACAATTTGTAAAATTTTTTTGTGGGGAGCATGGGGGCTGTGTAAGTAGGCTGTTTATGTTTTCTTATTGGCAACGTTACGTAGCGCTCTGTATGAAAATCACTCTCTGTGCTGTGTGCAGTCTGTGGCTAGTTTGCATTGTTGTCTGCCATTGTAGTGTTGGGCAACTGAATGTGAACAGCGCGTAGAGTTGCGCAGTTGGAGGTGAGCCGCCAGCAGTGGTGGATGTGGGGAGAGAAATGGCGGAGTTTTGAAATTTATAAGACTGGATGTCATGAACCGCTATGTATATTATGATTTTTCAACACTATTAAGGTAAACACATTGTTTGTTCTCTATTAAAATCATTCATTTGCTAACTATGCCTATCAGTAGTTAGTGCCTTCCGTAGTTTGAATCTTTTATTTAGCTGGCAGTAGTGGCGCTCGCTGTATTGCAGTAGTTCGCGTAACGAAGATTTTTGGTGAGGTAAGTGATTTGTGAACGGTATAGGTTAATGTTAGTCAGGGCCATTCTTTTGTAGGGATTTTTGAAAGTCAGATTGCGTTGCGCTAAAAATATTGTGTGTCAGCTTAAACACAGTCATGTATAAATTTTTCTAAGGGGACGTTTCAAAACTTTCTCAGTAGTGTTGCGTGAAAAGAATCTCGTCTTCCCTTCAGAGGTTTCCATTTCCCCTCATGAAGAACTTGCATAACACATTTTGGTCAAACCTACTTATTACAAATGTAGCAGCACACCTCTGACCTATCACTCGAGCAGTAAACAAGAAGAGTCACACAAATCTTGCACATGTGCTGTCGTTTGTATATGAGCTACAGTTTCCTGGAATTCTCCCAAAAAACCAAATTCGACCTTTCACCCTACGTCCATGCCCTATTTCATATCGCTTTTGCAACGTTATACTTGGACCTTTAGTGGACGTGACTGAGTCAAGCAGCACACCACTGATAGCGTATTCAAATATCACATGACTGTTTTTCCCACACGTCTGCATTAACTTACGCAGTGGAACTACATGGCAGATAAAATAATGTGAGGCGGACCTAGACTTGAACCTGGGGCCATTGCTTTTCTCTAATAGGAGCTGTGCCGACTGAGCTATCCAAGCACTATTCATCAGCTCTCCTTAATGCCTTACTTCTGTAAGTATCTGATCTCTTACTTTCATTCCAGAACTTACACTGGCGTAAGGGACTAATCTGAAGAGCTGACTACAACTTTTTCACCATACTGTTGGCGATATGTTTTTAGTACCCTTAGGAAATAACCTAGTCATGTGAGTTCAAAACATCAAAAATGGAAAAATATGAGACATAATGGTTGCCTAGGCGCGATAACAAAAAATGGTTCAAATGGCTCTGAGCACTATGGGACTTAACTCCTGAGGTCATCAGTCCCCTAGAACTTAGAACTACTTAAACCTAATTAACCTAAGGACATCACACACACCCATGCCCAAGGCAGGATTCGAACCTGCGACCGTAGTGGTCGCGCGGTTCCTGACTGTACGCCTAGAACCGCTCGGCCACGCAGGCCGGCGGCGCGACAACATCCAGAACTTGGAGGTTCGTTACATAAAACGGGATGTGACAGTGTGGCACATGCATACCACAGAAACTCATTTCTATGGGCATGATGAAATAGTTCTAGATTTGGAGCAAGTCAGCCACAGCACGAAGTAGCAAGAATTATTAGTGTGTTTTATGCACCACCATTGTGAATTTCCTTACAAACGACAGATTATTCACAAATATTACGCTAAAATTTTTCACAGGTAACAGCAGCCAGACATGGTAGTAACACTTCAACATCAGTGGTGCAATGGAAATATTCTCTCACAAACACTCCCGACGTCAGAAGGGTGCACAATAATCAACCAAATTGTCCACAATTTAGAAATTGTTCTCTGCGTACGCAAATGGGTCGTATGTATTTCGTTAACCACACGACACAACTTGTTGGAAGTAACTGGCAGTGGAAATTAATGGATACAGATATTCTGAATTGGTCTATGATTATCCTCTATTCAGTCGATGTTCAGCCTAGAACGTGGGAACCAACACATTTACATTTGGAGAGAGGCGGAAACACTCTCATATTTGCGTACGAAGTGGTGAACAGCCAGCGAATTAGGGAACAATAATTGTAGTGGTTCAACCTTATTTTCAATTCTTGCAATTTTGCAAAAATGTACCTGTTTCATATTGAATTATATAGACAAGAATACTGACCATCTACTTAAGTGAATTGTAGAATATTATACTTACACCATGTAAAAAGTGCTCTTCATTCACTCTCACTATATATTTCAAGAGAAAATGGGTGTAAGAGAAAATTGCTGCTAACACCCATTTTCTCTTGAAATATATAGTAAGAGTGAATGAAGAGCACTTTTTACATGGTGGTGTATATGTTGTATACGGCGTCTGATCTCATGACTTGCTAGTTCAATGAGCTTACGAGGATAAGCTATCACAAAAAAGTGAGATGATATTAATATTTTCTCGTTCATCTTCTAGTGCCTGTCTGTTCCGGATGTTGATGGAACCTATATGAATTCCTCTCCTGTGCCAATCTCCTCATCTCAGAGTAGCGCTAGCACTCCCAAGTCCGCAATTATTTGTTGTATATATTCCATTCTCCGTCTCCCTCCACAATTTTTACCCTCTCTAGCACGCTCTAGTACAATGGAAGCTATTTTCTGATGTCTTAACACATATCCCATCATCTTGTTCCATCTTCTTGTCGGTGTTTCCTATACGTTCATTTATTCGCCGATTCTGATGAGAACTTCCCTTTCCTTTTCTTATCAGTCCACCTAACCATCATTCTTTTGCAGCAACAAATCTCCAATATTTTGAATTCCTTTGCTGCACTCTTCCTACATTTCATGATTCACCACCGTACAATACTATGCTACAAATATACATTCTCAGATTTCCACCTCAAATTAAGGTCAATGTATCACATTTTTATTTATTCGTCGAAGTTCCGCGTCTTTGTGTGCTGTTCTTGTCCCTAAGGTTCCGAGCCACTGTGGTCTGTTTCTTCTTTGTCCTTTTTTTTACCAGATATTTTCCTTGAAGAATATTATTTAGTATTTTATAATTCCTTCCATTCCTCGTTACATACCACAAGTATTTTATTTTCACATGTTTCTTCATTTTGCAGAGAATGTCATGTTGGTAATTTTACCTGTCCATGGTACTCTTAGCATTCTTCTGTAAAGTCACAATTCAAATGCCTTAAGTCGTTTGCTCGTCGTCTCCGTTAAAGGTCTCAACTCCATGGGAAAGGATGAGAAACATGTAGCATCTGAGAAACTTTAATTTTGTTTCGATTGAATCGTGGTCGATCTTGAACTCATGAATCATTTTACAAAACGTGTTTCTGGGTTCCTCTTTAAGGACTTTAATTTCTGGCGAGTTATTCCATTGGAATGGGTGTTAATGTTAGTTCCCTGACATACATATATTTTTTCTTGGTCAGTAAGTTTAGATGACAGTTTGGTATGTCTTTCTAACTGATGACCATTAATTTTGTTTTACGTTGATCTCTAGGCATTAACGCTCACTTCCTTTCGTTAATTCGGGATACAAGATGTGAAAGACTATTTAAGCTGTCAGCAAATGTTACCGCTACCGTCAGCGTAACCGACCAGCTTATCTACATGAAGACCATTCCTTCTTCGATATTTTCAAGATCTCGTTTGAAAATATGTTCAGAATAAAGATTAAATATCAGTGGCGACGAAAGACAGACCTATCTCATCCCTTGATATGTCTTTCCTGCTTCCAGTCTTGAAGTCATGAATAACATCACATCTTGCTTAAGGATGGTAAGTACGTAATTATTATTTCTGAGCGAAGAATACTGTTAACTTTAAATGTGAGTGTTGTGTCTAAACAAGACAGCCTAGACACAATGAGAGTAAGCCGAAAGGCACGCGCCTAAACTCACGCAGGCTGGCGTGAGGTCTGAAACAGGATACGTAATGAATGCTATAAAGAAAAGTACGTAGCTTCTGGAATACTTAACTTTAATCCACATTTGTAGAACATCGCTCTTGATGATACATTAATAGAATCTCAATATCAATTGAATACGGCGCCTTGCTAGGTCGTAGCAAATGTAGCTGAAGGCTATGCGAACTATCGTCTCGGCAAATGAGAGCGTATTTGTCAGTGAACCGTTCCTTGCAAAGTCGACTGTACAACTGGGGCGAGTGCCAATACGTCTCTCTAGACCTGCCGTGTGGTGGCGCTCGGTCTGCTATCACTGACAGTGGCGACACGCGGGTCCGCCGTATACTAACGGACCGCGGCCAATTTAAAGGCTACCACCTAGCAAGTGTGGTGTCTGGCGGTGACACCACAGTGAGCATTTAAGGTTAGGCTTTAGGGTGACTGTTACTGACATCAATGAAATAACAGGGTTGTGACTACGTAGGCTATCCCGGCGTAATAAGTCTTGAAAGTCTCTTCGGGTATGCTGCTGGATTCTAAAATCTACTCTATTCGATATTTCGGAGATCCAACTGTTCGCCGTCTTCAGGAGAATGCTGCTTCTCCCGTTGAGTCCAGCTGAGAACTGACGCCAGGCTGCAAATCGACTTCTTATATAGGCCTCCATACCGTACACGGCACATGTGCCGCCCATCCCGGTTGCTGCCTTGCAAGACTGGGCAAGTGGGAAAGCTCTTAGTAGAAATCCGGCGGCAACGATATGTCGCACTCATGGACAATTTTCGAACACTAGGACCGGCGGCACCGAAGAACGTTCCGTTTTGATGCGGGATAGTACAGGATTCCACGTCCTGCTAAGAGGAAACCCATTGTCTGTATTAATTAAATTATCCGCCAACCTAATTTCAATTGCCTCTTTGTAGACACTGTTGTAAAAACCGGAAGTGTTGGCAACTATGACAGTTTCGTGAAATTTCATACAGCGTGCCTCATTTAATCAGTGTTCTGCTACTGCCGATTTTTCGGGCTGTTGTAGCCTCGTGTGACGGCGATGTTCCACACACCTGTGATTAAGTGTGCGAATCTGCGGCCGATGTAAGCCTTCCAACAGTGACACGAAATTTTGTATACACCGGGTTTCCTCAGCCCCAAATCCTCTTTCACAGAGCCGAGTACTGCGCTAATCTTGAAAGGTGGACGGAAAACACTCTTAACGTTAAAAATCCTTGAAATTCTTACAGTCTTATACGATATTCCCGCAATATAAGGAATGAAGGCCACCGACCTATGTTCCTCTACATGCACCTACGGTGATGGGCCAAACTCTACAGCCCGACGAATCTGCTTCTCAGAGTGTTATCCTTAAAAACAGCCATCAAATCTGTAAGTTCTGGGATTAAGCTGTCCGCGTCGGTAATGGTATATGCTCTGCGTACCAAAGTCCTAAGGACGCCACTGCGTTGGTGTAGTGGATGAGAATTAGAATGGAAATGCCGATCTGTGTGCTTCGGCTTTCGGTGAACACTATGTCGCAAAGAACCATCTGTGTTTTTGTAAACCATAACGTCCAAAAAATGGTAGCATCACATCACTTTCTACCTTCATGGTAAATTTAATGCTGGGATGAAGAAAGTGGTCCAAGATGCTATTAAGAGCATCACGCCCATGTGGCCAGATGAAAAGGGTATCATAGACATATCTCCAGAAGCATGTTGGTCGCAAAACCGAGGTCCTCAGTGCCTTATCCTTGAAGTCCTCCATAAATAAATTGGCGACTATGGGTGATAAAGGACTACACGTAGCCACTCCTTCATTCTGTTTAAAAATGTTCCCGTTAAATAAAAAATACGCGGATGTCAGCAGATGAAGACAAAGCTTCACCAACTCTTCATCCAGTTTTTTTACTAATCAAATTAAGGGACTCTTCCAGAGGGACTCTTGTAAACCTACCACACGAAAACTCACTAATAGATCTGAAGGACCCAGCCTCAAAGATTTCAATCGTCGAATAAAATCCACCGAATTGGAGTATGGTGTTCATACTTGCCAATATATAGACTGAGAACAGTTGATAAATACTTCTCTAGGTTGTAAATGGCTGCAGTCAAATGAGTAACAACAGGGCGTAGAGGAACCTCTTCTTTATGAAACCTAGACAGACCATATAACATGAGAAACTGCAGCACCAGGATGAAGTATCTTACTTAATTCTTCATCAACGTGCTCTTTTTCAACAGTGAAAATGTCTCGCGATTAATCCTTTCTGTGGGGCCACTAGATAGTCTTCTGCACGCGACGCCCTTGAGTACTAAATCCATTTTAAGGACGTAATCATCCCGTGTCATTACAACCGTGGTATTCCCCTTGTCAGCTCGTAAAATTATTACTTCATCATCATTTCTAAGAGAACGAATAGTTGCTCTCTCTGCGGAAGAGATCTCATCCCGCGGTGGCCGAGGCCGACGTAATGTGTGGGACACTTCTTGACTTATTTCTTGTACTTGGTCCTCGGGAAGGCTGTGTACTGCTTGTTCTACAGAGCATATGAAATCTGTGATAGGAAGTCTTCTTGGAGTGGGGGAAAAATTTAAACTTTTCTCCAGTACCGCCACTGTGAGCCCATCCAACGCCTTGTTAGAAAGATTAACCACAGTGCGTCGACGTTTATCCCCTCCTGATGCTGCAGGTCGACCGTTCAAATTTCTAAGACTGGTCACGGCGCTCTTATGTACCCAAACCGATAACGCCCATACGGAATCATCAGACCACTGTCAAACATACCTGCAATGACAAGTTCAAATGTAAGAAGAGCAGATCTTTGGAAACAATATCCAAGCTACGGATAAAACGAATGCTTTCTCTTATAAGCGCTTGGCTTGCACGCTTCTTAATCCTATTAGCTCACTTACCATTAATGAAATAAAGCAATCTGGCAAAATTAGTAATAATGTATTCATCATGGCATCTCAGCAAGAAGGCGAGCGTACTCAACAACTGTCTTTTTTTCCTCCCAAGTTAACCTAAATTCTGTGCAAGTTTCACTATCTCCTCCCCGTAGAGGTACTTGATGTGACATCGTAGGCTTTCTCTGTGAATATGTCTTAAAGTCTCTTCGGGTTTGCTGCCGGATCCTGAAATGAACGCACATTCCATATTTCGGCGATCCAACTGTTCGCCATCTGTAGGAGAATGCTGCTTCTGCTAATGAGTCCCGCTGGGAAGTTTACTGTTGTCAGTCGTTGTTATTTATCTCCAAGACGCTTTATATCTCCAACATCAGATGGATTTACATTTGTCAGTATGACATATATTTGTGTTATGTTACGATTTTTGGAGGAACTTATGGAACTGTCAAGTGAAGAAATCAAATACTATTTCAGAACATGGTTTTGGTTTTTTTTTGACAAAAACTAAACTTATATCTAACGCTAAGAATAAAGTAAAACCAAACAAATAATTTAATATCGGTAATAATAAATATTTTTAACGTAAGGTAAACCTATATCTAACGCTAAAAATAAAATAAAATAAAATAAGATAAAGTAATATAACTAACGGTAGTAATTAATATTTTTAACGTTTGGTAAACGTTTAATTTTTGTCAAAAATAATCACAAATATCATGATTTGATATACTGTTTTGTTTCTCCACTACACAATGCCATAAGTTCCTCCAAAAATCATAACACAACATACAAATATGTCACACTAACAAATGTAAATTCACCTGATGATGGCGGTTTAAACCTTTGAAACGCTCGTTGGAGATAAGTAAACAGTGAGTCATAACAGTAAGCTTCTTGTTTCATCTGAAGAATACTATTGTTGAGTGCACGGAGTTGCCACACAATACATTGCCTCAAAATAATGCATTATAAGAGGTAACAGACAGTGCGGGGCGGAAAATATCCGAAATGGTCGCTGTTTTTGTTAGGTCTTTATAAAGAGACATTTAAATTGTCTGTGTGAGCTTTACACCTACGTTTTTCCGTTTACAAGAGCTTGAAAACTATTTTTGCGGTCAGCCAGAAAGCGATGGAGAACCCATTGACCATAAATTTCTGTCTGTAAATCTATATTATTCTTTACGCTCAGTGAAAGAAAAAGTTGCTACTTACTATTTACTCAGCGGAATCAGGAACTATGATTCTAAATAAAAGTTTTATGTTCTAACTATTGATATATTTATTAAAAGTACGTATGCATAGAATATGATAATATCCGTAATAATAATAATATTCCTATCGGAAATAGCACTATCAGTAATTCAGGGGTGACGCCTATGGGAAGTTCCAAGTCAAATTGTCTATCACCCTGACTTCTAATCATCAAAGTTAACTGCTCGCCTCAAAAGTGGAATATAATTACGCCACTTGCCATGCGTTTTGTCAACGTAACTGGAGGCACATAAGCAGTTACTTCCGTGAAATCTAAACGATCCAGGACGCTACACGGTCCTCACGAATTTACTTCCTTCTTCCACCGAAAACGCCTTAGCTTCCCGGCTCTACCATCAATCAAGGCACTGCAGACGCAGGCGTTTGACTGACGCAAACAGATTGATATCTCGGAGCGAAGTGTCTCTTCTTACTGCCTTTCTGGCTGTGTTTACATATGGGCGCAAGCGGCTGTCAAACAGAACACCTTTAGGCACATGTAGCAGCATGTCGGACATGTATTAATTAATATCTCTGTGGTTTAACAATTTAAAAAGTTTTAGCTCGATTGCATTTAAAACTTGCCGACTAGAATTTTTAGAACGGAACTGACAGCAGAAATGACTTCTGAACTACGTCTTCAAGATTCCTTGTATTAATAGTTATTTGCAATACATTCCTGAAACTTGGTACAGCTGTATTATAGCATTACTGTAACCGAGTGCCTTAGGTGAAACTTTGTGTAACAAGTACAAATAATACTTAATGTATTATGAATTAGGATGTTATCGTTTCATATTTGGTTTTTAGTAAATAATTTGAAAAGAAATAGAGATAGATTGTCGGTGTTACATATTTAGTATTTTTATATAGAACTTAGGGTGTATACGAATTTTCATCTTTCTGAGTCTAATATTTAGCGCCTTCAATTTTTCCTAAAATCGCTGATTTTGATCGAAATATTGCTCTAATCATGTTGAGACTCGTAAGTTTTAATTTTGGCATACTTTTGCACGTTCTCACCAATTTTAGCTTTCTAGTTTTATTATTTAGAGCCACTAATTTTTATCCTTACGTTCGAATATTTTGTTTAAGATCATATTTTGCGTAACATATTCATTTGATCATTTCTGAGACGTTACAATGTTAACATTAATTTACTGAAGGATACAATGATGAAGTTTGGAAAAGTTATTTTAATTTTCAATTTTCTCTTAGATTATGGTGCTATCCTTTGTATGTTGAGAAAAACCGCTTTATGATGACAGTGTGCTTGTAGCCGTGAACTGGGTTAAAACCCGGCACTCACTCTTGCCTCTGTGCCTCTTACAGTGGTACAGAGCTTGTTTCGCATCAACAGAGGATAAGAAAAGAAGACAAGTCTTCTCATTTTAGTCCAAGGCACAGTGAACAGCAGTATTATAGTAAAGATAACAGCATTCAGTTTCTGCCCAGAACGTGATACTGCAAGAAAAACTTTCATCTACCCTCTGTCATAGAAATTTAAATGATCGACTTCAATGGCTGCCTGATTAATTTGGACAACTGTATGTATTTTATTTTGTTGCTGTTAAGCGTTAATTCAAAACTACTGGACATAATATTTGCTAAGCCGAAGAACTCGACGAAAACTTACCTTCTAGAACATGAAGCAGTTATACTCAAAATATTGCCACCAGTGTTATGCCGACAAAATGGGTGCACCGCTTGGAAAACTATTCTCACTGAGTAAGTATACTTACTGAAGGCAAAAGATCAGAGTATGCACCCCATTACTGAGTAATTTATAAGTTCATGACCACTAACAACTTGAAAAGAAAGGTTATATAAATGATGTGAATTTAAAGATGAAAAGGTTGGGAATAGATACAGACAGATCCGCTACCAATTTCTAATTATTGCAATCTAAAGATATAGTCACTTTAATCGAAAAACATAGTTAAAATTACATGAACCAGGTGCATACACTCCAAAACCACGACAAAGAACTCTCTGAGAAAGTATTGATAATGAAAAGCAAGGAATCATTAGACGAATAAAGAATGAATTCACATAGCTTGCCTATAAAAGCATGGTATAGAGACAAGTGGTTCTGGACACTAACCGAAACTTCATGTCCCACAATATCACTCATAATGTCTCACAACGAAATTGTTGAGTGCGAGGTCGCAAGTTCAATCTTAGCAAGGCCCATTTGAAAGTGTTGTGTTAACAGTTATGACAGAAAAATGTTAGCTGCTAATGACTCACTGTCAGGAAGGCGATAGAAGGTGAAGGCCTGGAGGGGCGGAGAACAGCCTTCTACGGGATGTATGTATTACACTTCAGAAAATGGACGTCGTCGACATTCAAGAAATGTTCAAAGCACACTATTAACTTGGAGCACGAACACCAAATGAAATATGGCATGCCACATTTGTCACAAAGGTTCCCACCGTAAAGATCAAAAGTGAATGTGGTGTAACAGAGTGATGAGTGTTGATGGAATGTGAAGTCGTGCAACTGAATGCAAAACAGCCTGTAGTGGAGCTCTACAACATGTGAGACTGGTTCTGATCTATGTTCCTACGACAGTTGCACAAGGAGTGAGTGTTCCAGGAATATAGTGTTGAACCTAAGGCCTGCAAGGTAGAAAGATACCATCTCATGTTTGCAGAGTTCAGAAGAGTGCAGCAGTGTGCACAGTGATGTAATCAGACAACTTTATGTTAGCAAAAAATGAAAATCTTAGATTTCGTCATTAAGGTTTATTTTTACTCATTTTTACTCATTTTTCATGGAGTTTCTGTGGTGTCACCGCCAGACACCACACTTGCTAGGTGGTAGCCTTTAAATCGGCCGCGGTTCGTTAGTATACGTCGGACCCGCGTGTCGCCACTGTCAGTGATTGCAGACCGAGCGTCACCACACGGCAGGTCTAGAGAGACGTTCTAGCACTCGCCCCAGTTGAACAGCAGACTTTGCTAGCGAAGCTACACTGACAAATTACGCTCTCATTTCCCGAGACGATAGTTAGAATAGCCTTCAGCTACGTCATTTGCTACGACCTAGCAAGGCGCCATAGCATTTGATATTTATCGTGTGAAGTATGTACAAACAAGACCGATGTTCTCCAATTATGGATTAAAGTTAAGTATTCCCAGAACTACGTTCTTTTCTTTATAGGATAATTACGTTACCTTGTTCCAGACCTCACGCCAATCTGCGTGAGCATAACGCGTGCCTTTCGGCTACCTCCGAGTGGCTTGGCTGTCTTGCCACGCCACTACAGTTTCAACGCAGGTGGCTACAGTGAGTCACCAATGTTTTCAGTTGGGTTTCTCGGGACGATTACCTGCGATCTCCAGCAGTGTTCCTGTAGAAAGGCTTTCAAAAGAATCGTCCTTAAAAGCAGGGACAAGTGTCCAAGGTTGCCAGCGACCTACACGGTGGCTGTGGCATCTCATTGTGTCCACTAGGTATATCGTGGCGAGGGTTCCAGCCGTGCGGGATGGCGTCCCATTGTAAAATTCTCCATTCCCAGAGAACTGCGTCTCGTAGTTCGGTTTGGGGAAATTATTTGCATGCAATTACTAGCGTGGGTATTGGTTTCTGTTTAGGAAATGTCGGTTTGCTTATACGCTTTGCTTTGCCTCTCAGTAAAATAGGTACATTTTCACATAACTATGTCGTGTGACACATTAAGTTAACCAGAATTTTTTAGGAATTCATTGTAAGGTGTGTTATTTGTTAGACACATTACAGATCCTATCGGGAAGCTATCCTTTAAAGCATAGTTGCAACGGTGCTATAATATCTTTTATAGAACCAGAAGGAGACAAATATTCAGGAACCGAATTCATCCAGTCGTTCCAAGTGCTATGAACAGTAATGTCACACACTTTTCAGGTGGGATAGTTTGCTCTGAAGAAGTACAATTTTACAGTGAACACGTAGTGCGTAGTGGGGCGATCACACTGTTGTAGAAATAATTCAAAAGCCAAGGTCGATTAAATACTGTTTATGGACGATAAACAGTTTGGAGAAGAAGAGAATAGAAGCTTTCGAAATGTGGTGCTACAGAAGAACGCAGAAGATTACATGGGTAGATCACATAACTAATGAGGAGGTATTGAATAGGATTGGGGAGAAGAGGAGATTGTGGCATAACTTGACTAGAAGAAGCGTTCGGTTGGTAGGACATGTTCTGAGGCATCAAGGGATCACCAATTTAGTATTGGAGGGCAGCGTGGAGAGTAAAAATGGTAGAGGGAGACCAAAAGATGAATACACTAAGCAGATTCAGAAGGATGTAGGTTGCAATAGGTACTGGGAGATGAAGAAGCTTGCACAGGATAGAGTAGCATGGAGAGCTGCATCAAACGCCGGCCGCGGTGGTCTAGCGGTTCTAGGCGCTGAGTCCGCAACCGCGCGACTGCTACGGTCGCAGGTTCGAATCCTGCCTCGGGCATGGATGTGTGTGATGTCTTTAGGTTAGTTAGGTTTAAGTAGTTCTAAGTTCTAGGGGACTGATGACCACAGATGTTAAGTCCCATAGTTCTCAGAGCCACTTAGCTGCATCAAACCAGTCTCAGGACTGAAGACCACAACAACAACTGGATAACTGGTTTCAACACACTAAAGGTGCCATCATCGGATCTGAATGTAGAATTGTCACGAAAGATAAAAAACAACTGCTCTCATGGTCATTCTTTTCCATAAGATACGTAAAACCGCAGTCACAAGATAAAACCATTTCGTACCTCACCGCTGCTCGACTAACAACAATCGGCATCACACTGCCCTATCTTTTGTGATAATGATTTTATATCAGCCGGTCTGCCTCATGTATAGTTATATCCAAATGGTTTATAAAAGTTAATCTATATTCTGATCCGATGATTGCACCTTTAGTGTGTTGAAACCGGTTATTCAGTAAACAGTATTTAAGCGATCTTGGATTTGTACTATTTCTGAGTACAATTTTTATACGGTGACTAGGAATCAAGCAGAAGCAAGTTATTTTGACGTGATATTTGCCAACATTATTAGTCAAACAATGGTTGTAGTTCTCTTTTACTCGTTTTCCCACTCTTGCTCACTGTGAATTATTCCCTACTGCCTTTGCAAGATGACACTCATTAAAAGAAATCTTAGGGTGCAGAGAACCTCCAACTTCTCACAGCAAAATAAATAACTTTCAAGCAAGTTTACCATCTAGACGAACAGTCGCCATAATTGTATATTATCTCGTTAAGGCATGGATGTTAGTTGATCCTGATACAGATCTTTCGGTACCTCTAATTTTCAGGGTCCCTTTCATATGCATTTCCTCTTGAAATCCGTTTGGTCGGAGTTGAAAACAAATTCCTTACTGAACGATGCGATAAATTTGTTTATCTCATTTACAAATTTTCGGGCCGATTCTTCAGTTTTCTCTGGATCATCAGATTGATGCTTTGTTTGAAATTTCGTTATCTTACACTTCTGTAGCACATTGACGTTATGCAACCGTCTACCAGTTCTCTGAAATCACTGTAGTCCATGTGGTACGCAGTTTGATGAGCATAACGTAGTAGGTCACTATCATGTACATCCAGTAAATTGTATCGAGCGTCTTTCAAATGCGCAAGCACCAGTTTTGTTACTTACTCGAAATTTGTTCATATTATTTATTTATTTATTTATTTTTACTGTTCTGCAGATGATCTTCCTTGTAGGTAATTGTGTTTAATACCCACTCCGCTGACAACGATTGTTCTTTATTACGTTCCACCGGAAATGGGGTTTGTAGTTCACTGTCATGTACCCTTGTTGCGCAGTCGAGCGTATACGACACCACACATTCCACTGACTCATCTTGCATAAGTGCTAATATTTCATCTGCCACCGGTTTCTCAATATGCGAAATTTTTTGGATTCCTTTATGACGAAACGTCAACTTCAGTAACTGTTGTTGTAGATACAATACAATGTTTGATTTGTTTATCGTTGCCATTAATCTGCTTTGCCCCAACACCACTAGCACTAAAGCACTCTTGTGAGTTGCTCATTGACTAAGATGTTGAACTACTCTCCGTAGCCTCACCATTGGGTACCTCCCATGCCTCCCCCTGTTGCCATTAGCAGCCAATATTGCGGTTACACTGTAAACAATACATGCGTTTTCGAATGCCGTAAACATCACTAATCTTTTGTTACCTCGCGCTCAGGGGATTCTTTGTCAGTATAGACGTGGAAACATAGTATGTGTATGGGACGTCGAACAACGCATCTGCGTATTTGTTACCTCATATCTTGTCACTAAGCGTAGGGAAATATTGGTCGAATTCTGTATGTAAGTTTTCATACAAACCCACGTTGTAATCATCAAACAATCTCTTTCTTTCTCCATATACCTCTAAGACTACCATCCTTCCCCCTTACGAACAAGACATCACAGAACACATCACCAGAATAGAACTAAATATTTCCTCCTTCTTCAAACATACAGACCGTGCAGCTCGCAGTGACCGCGTAGAAGTCCCATTGGCCGAGCCACCTATCTCCCGTACGACGTAGTTAAGATAAACAATCACAGCTGATCCATGGCTGACTACAACGCAGATATCGACTAGCGGGAACGCATTAATATAGCAAATCTGCTCGCGAGTTAACAGACGTGTAAAACGTGATAAATTGGAAGTTGACAAATGTAACAGGCAAATTTCGAAACTTTATCATACTCGTGAGAGTCTTTACTTTTGAATTATGTAATAACTGGTTCAGTTTCAGATTTTCTTGTTTTCTGTAGCTACATACCAAGTAGACGTCCTGGAACAGCAATTTTCTATTGTGCATATTTACCTGTACCAAAAAAAAATTTACTTGCCTACAATTGACAATAAGTTCTTGTTAAATTTTGGCAGAATTTCGGATCATTAATAGTTTCATTCTCACACAAAAGAGAGGTGATATATTCAGCACCCACATTCTGTTCTATACATGTTTCAAAATTTAGTTTTAAGTTTGTTCTGAGAACTTTCTGTTCTCTTGATGAAATGAAGTTTTGTAGCCTGTCTGTTGACATTCTTCATCAGTTTGTGGTACTGTTTGCTGCGAGTTTCTGATACTGGACTCTTACTGTCCTTAATATTATAATGTGGCTTCTTTTGGTTCTTACATTATATTCCAAAACCATTTATTATCCAAATCGGTTGTTTACTAGCACTGCAATTTTCTTTATGGGAAAGAGCTATCGAAGAAAGTGATAAAATTTTGAAGAAAGGCATTACATTTGGCGTTATAGTTGTCTGTATTGCAGTCTTATAGCCAAGTTTCCCCTTAGAGATTGGTTTTAAATGTCTGTGTTTCAAGTGGTTTCATAATGGTTGTATGTGTACCTCCATCATACTACTCAGCAGCTAGTTGTTGTAGTTGCTCTACCAGAAGCCACTCAGTTTGAATAATAATGGTAGCCTACTCTTTCCATCCTGCTTTACTTTGATGTGGATCCCACTTGGAAACCGCCAGACAATTCCTTCGCTTGCTGCCTGCCTGTAACTGCTCGTGTCCAGTCTGCGACGGTTTCCCTTGTCTGTTTTCACTATCCTTTGAATATGTCTGCCTTGACGTAAGAATCCTGTAAATGAAATAAGCTTTGCCAGCTTCCGACATCCGAGGTGTATTATGTGTACTAGCAGAGCGGGAATTACTCTGCAAAGTTCGGAGCTGTTAACATTTCAGCACGGTGCTAGCACAGTGGCGAAAGTTACGTAATAAACAATGATCCCTCCCTCTAGGGATGATAACAGAACGTGACCTGGAACATCCATGCTACATCAGTTGTTTACAGCCTGACGAATAAACCGTGGCGGAGACTGCAATAAGATTGGCTACCCATTGAGATACGGAAACATCAGAATGACACTGAGGATGCAAAGCTCACGGGATAGCGATGCATACATATACAGATGGCGGTAGTATAGTGTATACAAGGTATAAAAGGGCAGCGCAGCGGTGGAGTTGACATTTGCGCTCTGGTGATTCATGTGAAAAGATTTCCGACGTGATTATGGCCGCATGGCGAGAATTAACAGACTCTGAACGCGGAGTGGTAGCTGGAGTTAGATGCATGGGACATGGGACAGAAACAAATTTCTCCCACAAAACTTTATTGTTCAGATCATTCAGCTGATTCACCAGCTGCGACATAGTTGCCTATATGAACAGTGATCCAATACTGTCAAATGATTTTTATTCCAGTCTTTGATCATAATATCAATTCTTTTGACGACGACGGGTTTCAGTCAGTAATGACCATCCTCAGATCTTTCCTACACCATGTCCTAAAGTGATAAGGCCGTAACGGCATCGTCAAAACACATAAATATATTCAGCACCGCATCGTCACATAGATCTAAAATAAGGTGTAGAATAGGCCACATCGTCAACACAGTCCATATAGTTGTAAAAATTACCGTGTGGACGATGTGGCCCATTCTTGACCTTATTTTAGATCTATGTGACGATGGTGTGCTAAGTATATTTATGTGTTTTGACAGTGCCATTACGGCCTTATCACCTTAGGAAATGGTGTAGGAAAGATCTGAGGATAGTCATTACTGACTGAAACCGGTCGTCGTCAAAAAAATTGATATTATGATCAAAGACTGGAATAAAAAAACATTATTCAGTTGGTTGTCCTACTTTCAATGGATTAATTAGTTTCGTTAGAAGAGGAGGCAATCAGAAGATATTGCCATTATAAAATTTCGTATATCTAGTAACAGGGAAAATCTTATGAGTTAATAGATAAATTAGGAAGGAAACACCACTTCCAAATTAAAGAACTATTTTCCTTCATTTCAGTAAATTACTTGCATTAGCTCAAACGTAATTAGTTTAAGAGGTATTGATAATTATAGATTTCACTTGGTCCAGACTTTCAGTGCCACTTATAACCAAACTACTGTAAATATTCAGTATCTGTTGATATATTTTAAATCACCTGAATTTTCTGAAACAGTTGACACTAGTATTCAAGAGCAAGTTCTCTAATTAAAAATTACTAAAACTTCATTAACGAAATTATGAATATAAAAGACGCATCCCAGTGTCATAAACACTGGTTTTCCAACTGGGTAAGCGTTAATTAGTACTGCGTATTTTAATACATGCTGCTTATGAGAAATAATGCATAAACAGGATACAATAATATCATAATACCATACTGTACATGTTGGCCTGTGAAGGGCAGACATTCTTACCTACAGAATTTATGGATTATTGTACGTTAAAGAAATGTAACAATATCCCAGGGAGAGTCTTCAAAAGGCCAAAGCTCGCTCAATTTTAGTCAGTTTTACTTTAGTTTTCAATCGGCCTTGTCACCGGTTGCATATAGTGCTAATCTTGCCTCTGTATTTGTTGAATTTAGCCTCGGGACTCATTAGCACTAAATTTTAGAGCTGCTTCATAAAGACTGAGTTAGTGCACTTATAGAAAGGGGATCATCAAAAACTTCATGGGTACTGTGTGCTCTTTTGCTTTCTGACGAGATAACAGCTATTAAGCTCCATATATGTCCTTACTAACTGCCTGTTTGTAAATATTACAGTCTGTAAGAGACATGGCATCACCGGTAGGATGTTAAGGACACAATAGAAGATTGGTGAACACCCGAAGTTCAACTTGTACAAGAAATTTATGCTATTCATTTCAAGGGTAGATCCTACTTCAGCACTTTCAGGTGGTAATCCTCCGAAACTGCGCTGCTACCAAGGCTTTTTCCAGAACAGGTTGGTTTAGTTACGAAACAAGTTCTCAAAAATAACGATACAGTGCTTCTACCGTTACCGTGAAGTGTCTCTAAACAGAAACATGTTATAGTATAGAGGGTGTATCATAATTAAAGGAATAAACGCATGCAGTTGAAGGTACACGATACTAAAAGGAAAAACTCTCATTAGACATGGGCCCACAAACGAACCGTTAGCGAGATAACTGCCAATTTATCGTTGCCAGACACGGTGTGGTCTTTCTTTACTTTCTCGACATGTGAAGTTGTAAACAGAATAGATACAATAGTACAATACATAGTCAAAGTGCCACTCATGTCAATTGTTTCTGGAGGTTCACTTGTGTTGTACAGGTGTCGGTGCTGACACGGTAACGAGGAGTATGCGGCCATGCATTTCATGTATGGTACGCTAACGACAATACACAGGGCAATGTATACTTGTACCAAGAAACATACCTTACCCGGAGGCACTCCGAGAGTCGATAGTTTACAAGGACATACCAGCACCTTCGATAAACTGTGAGCTTTGCACATGCTGCAGAAGTGGGTCGTCCTGCAAGAATTACGCCTGTGTTAGGAACAGAGCAGGAATCGCGATCCAGAGACTTCCTGGAGTGAGCCAGAGTGGTGTTTGGAAAACGGTGCAACGCAGTGCAATCTCCCGTTGCACCTCCAACGAGTTCAGCATCTGAGTGAGGCGGACCTTGATCCCAGAACAAAATTTTGTCAGTGGAGGCAACAACAAGCTGTAGGCATTCCTTCGATTTATAACAATATTTCACTTACAGATAAACAATGTGCACTCGTGGGATGTGCTTCACTATCATAATTCTTATGTTTGTAGTCATCTAGGCTCCTACTCACACACTGTGCATGAGTCTTCACATCAGCGAAATTTCTCATTGAATGTGTGTTTACGAGTAGCAGGTGATCGTCTTACTGGGCCGTACATGTTACCAATCAAACTCAGTGGACTGAATTCAGTTTCTACGGCATCATCTTGCAGGATTGGTTGAGTATGTTCCCTTAGAGCAAAGCCAAGAGATGCGGTACATGGCTGGTGCAGTACTGACACCTTGGTGAGAAGACATCTAACGCGCCGATATGGCCAAAGATGCATTAGGCGAGGAGGATCTGTTCTGGGACCTCCAACATCACCTGGTCTGAACCCCTTGGATTTCTGTGTTTTAGGGCCACCAAAGAGGTGTATTACACGCCACTCTGATTGACACGTTTGAAGAATTGGAGCTGAGACATCTCAGTGCTTGTCAAGAACTTCGAAATGATCCAGAAGTGCTTTAAAGGATTCGAAAACTCTTTGCGCCGACGAGTACAGGCCTGCATCTGGGTAAGGATTTTCCGGCGTAACGACAAGCGCCGGCACGAAGATCAAGATCGATGCAGCAGAGAGGGCTGCGAGACGAAGTCAGCCAATAGCACGCTGACCAGGACGTCATCACGACAGGAGCGGCAGCTACACATCTAGAGGAGGCGCATTAGAAGAGAGGACTAGAACAGCCGCAGAGATGTTAACGATAGCAGTGACTCATGAACTTGTATGATTAGCTTGAATGAAAATTATATGTATCAAAGGACATTGATTGTTTGCATGGCGCCAGTTGCTTGCGACCTATCATGTAGAAACGAATCTTAAGTATTGTCAATTCAGTTACTGTTATAAACTCCATT
Source organism: Schistocerca americana (assembly GCF_021461395.2). Classification (NCBI taxonomy): domain Eukaryota; kingdom Metazoa; phylum Arthropoda; class Insecta; order Orthoptera; family Acrididae; genus Schistocerca; species Schistocerca americana. Next base: position 85,119,567 of record NC_060120.1, on the reverse strand, counting down.
GATATGATTTGCTTGTATGATGTCTAGTTATTCGAGAAAACTGATTCCTAGCAACCTATAAGAAACGAGTGGGCAGGATCCCACAACGGACAACGCTTTGAACACCTTTAATTACAAATTGCGTGCATTCAGAGGACCTGCACTTCTGCCAAAGTAGCTCTTATAACATTTATTCATGTTGTACACTATTATTACCTTTTCCTAAATGGAATGACGTTTACACAGAATCAACTCAGTGTAGGCTGGTAGCCACAAAGTCGTAATTGTCTCGCAAACACTTCGTTGCGGGGCTGAGTTCATACAGATTTGTTTTATTTCTTGTATCGTGTGCTTTCAACTGCATGCGTTTAGATACTACATTAATTTTGACACACCATATATGTATTGGTCATCTGATTGACGTTCCTGTGGCCGTCATGGTCTGTGTCGTCACGCGCTATAGTGCGGGTGAATTTTTCCGCGTTTCTTACGGTTCAGAAGATGTCTGTACGGTTATTAGCCAAAAAAACAGCAGAGGAGGCCTGATGGATGCGGCTGCATTACCGTAACTTTACGGATCAAGAAGGGCACCGTGAAAACATTAAGACTGACACATAAACAGCAGCTTGTATCCATTGGTCGAATTTCCGTACTCTAGTAAGCTTTAGAGTTATAACTAAGATTCTTCTCGTCAAAGAATTATTTTTGTTTCGATCCAGTTATCACAGAGAAAAAGAAATTTTGTGACGGGGATGCCAACTGGCCACTCACCGGAAAGACTGTTGATACTGTATTTCGTCCGTCGTATGAAACCACGTATGTTCCTTCCTCATCCAATTTGTTCTCTGCCAGTGTCAGTTCTGAGCTTACCTCAATTCATGTCCACTCACTCCACGGACAAGGAACAACAGGTTAAAGACTGGCCGTTTGATTCATTGACCCAAAGAAGATTAGAATTTAACATCTTGTCGACAAAAAGTCTAATTTCAGCTCTGCACCAACTGGCGGAAGGAACCGCCGATGGTATTATTGAAGAACCACCTAAGCATCACATCCAGCTATTTAGAGAAATCACAGAACTTTAAGCAAAATGGGCTCAAATGAAGATGGCCTTCACTCCTTACGAGTCAAGTGTGTTAAATACTGCAGAACCTCCTTCGGTAAAAAAAAGGATATATCAAAATAAAGAAGAGTACTGAAATTGATTCTTGGACTTGGTTTAGCTATGGCCTAACCTGCATTCTCCATATTTGAATTTTAGAGAAAAACCGTAAGATCTATTTTACAACTAACTGGTTCGGGAACTGGATTTTCAAAAACTCAAAAATATTGTGAGGGCAGTTACACTGTCCTTTGCAAGCTTATCTGGCAGAACTAAGGGAAAAGATAAATTAAGAGAAGGAAAACTCGTTGACGAGATGATATTTATTTACTGATGTTTGCTAGATAATAATTCTCCTATTCTGCTACCGGCTGATCCATGAGAAGTTTGACTCACAATGAATGGAAGTCAGAGTGGTTCTGGAATTTTTTCGACTCCCTTTTTCCAAGATGACCACAACCATATCCACAGAACTTCATAATTACGTTCATAGTTCGACGTACACTCAGGCAACCTACCACGTCGATGAGTCCTCTAAATCATCCGATCTTAATCTGAAGAAAATTCTGAACTATTTGGAACAGTGGGTGAAACAAAGCCATAACATCCTTGGGTGATTGAAACAGTCTGCCTGACCGGAACTCGAATATGGAACCTTTGCTTTTTATGGGAAATTGTAGTATCGACTGAGGTTCTGAAGCGTGAGTCTGTGACGTAATGGCAAAAGTAAAACTGTGAGCGAGGGTACTGAGTGGTGCTGGGATAGCTCAGTCGCTTGAGCGCGTACCCGCTGAAGGCAGTCCCGAAAAAAAAAAAAAAAATGGCTCTGCGCACTATGGGACTTAACTTCTGACGTCATCAGTCCCCTAGAACTTAGAACTACTTAAACCCAACTAACCTAAGGACATCACATACATCCATGCCCGAGGCAGGATTCGAATCTGCGATCGTAGCAGTCGCGCGGTTCCGGACTGAAGCGCCTAGAACATTGGGACACTCCAGCCGGCGGCAGTCCCGAGTTCGAGTCCAGGTCTGGTACACAGTTTTAATCTGCCAGGAAGTTTCTTACCAGAGGACACTCGGCTGCAGAGTGAGAATTCATTGTAGAACGTCACTGTAATTTACTGGCTCTACGGGATCTAATCGCCCGCCTCAGTAAGTGAGTCGTCAGCAGGACTGATTGCCATGCAGAGGATCTGGGTTCCACGGCTGGTACCGGCAGAAATTTTTCCTAGATAGGCGGAGTGGCACGGGATGCAGTCAGCCTTGTGATGCCACCTGAGAAGCTGCACATCCGATTAGTAGCGGTTAAGGTCAAGAACCTAAACAGTGACAGGGAGAGAGGTGAGCTGACGATTCGCCCCTCCATACTGCATCCAGTGACATCATTTGCAGAGGATGATATGGCGTTCGGTCGGAGGCGATAGGCTCACTAGGGCGAGAGGGCAGAACTTTGCCTTATGGAATCTAATCATCAATGATTCGTTTCGCCAGCCGCTGTGGCCGAGCGGTTGTAGGCGCTTCAGTCCGGAACCTCACTGATGCTGCGATCGCAGGTTCGAATCCTGCCTCGGGCATGAATGTGTGTGATGTCCTTGGGTTAGTTAGGTTTAAGTAGTTCTAAATCGAGGGGACTGATGACCTCCGATGTTAAGTCCCATAGTGCTTAGAGTCATTTGAACCATTTTTTTGATTGGCTTCAGTTGGATCGGCATACTTGAAGAAAGTCGTCGACTGTCTTGTGCACCGAAGTGACGAAGTTATCAATAACAAAGACGTACTCGCTCGGTATTTCAGTGGTATCTCCTGGAGATGGCTAATTTCAGTTCCAGGGTACTTGCTTTTCTTCGCATAGCTGTAAATTCTGTCTCAGTATCACCATAGAGCAGCTCTGACGAAACCCAGTAGAAAGAACCTTGAATATTTCCAATAAATCAGTGGACAGTTAACCGATCGTGACTTCGCTGCGGTTGTAGCTGAAGACTTGGATGGATGAGGCTTAAAAAAGTTGGACAAGGACTCTTGTGTGGCGTAATTCGAGGACCTTTACTGCTCCGACCAGCAGAAATCAGCCGAGAGAAGAGCTCCGCCACGCATTCCCGACCAATCACGACAGATCGCGGGCCCGGCGGATCGCTCGACGACGTCGTTAGAGTCGATCGCACTAATGCGGGCGGCCGGCGCGATTACATTTTCAGTGAGCTCGGCAGACGAGACGGCGGGAGGCGCGGTGGCGAATTTGTCTGCCGGCGCTGTTTACTGCACCCCCATCCCGCCCCCAGTGTATCGGTTTCCATTTATCGCGTGCCTAGAGCCGCGGGACCCGTCACAGCGGCGGCCATCACGGCCGGCGCTGCCTGGAGTCGCAATTCTCCGCGCCATTGCGCCCGTTATCCCGCACGGACCGTTTTCCGATCGGCCGCTGTATTGCTGTCTGCCTGCCGACGCGAAAGCCCGGCCACGCGCCTGCCTTCTCTCTTGTAGCCACCGCTGTACCACGCCAAGGAATTCCGGGTTCCCCGACCCGTACATGCCCGCATTAACCCATAGCAGCCACGTCCCAAGGGATATTATCCCCTGTACACCAGTTAGACAGCTAGTGAGCTTTACACTGAGATGACAAATATGATGGGATACCGATATGCGCAAATACAGATAGCGGTAGATGCGTACACAAGCTATAAAAGGCGATGCATCGACGGAGTTGTCATTGATGCAGGTGAAACAGTTTCCAACGTGAATATCGCCACAGGGGGATTAACAGACTTTGAAAGCGGGCAGGTAGTAGGAGCTAGACACATGGGATCTTCCATTTCCGAAACCGTTAGGGAATTCAGTATTCTGAGGACCAGTGTTGAAAGATGGCTGTCATTTGTGACATTCATTTCACAGATTATTCTGCGTATTTGGAGTAAATAAACCAATATAAAGGTTAATTAGTCGTATTAGGTGGATTAGAAAGAGAGATACTTGATGATTAGACACATGTCTGAAATAATACGGGCTTTGGTAATGATAGTATTTAGTTGCACGCTGTAGGTGTAAGCAAAGTGGATTTGCCAGTGGAGGCGGGGAGGTGAAGGCCGGTGAGCGCCGGAAGAGCACTGTGCAGGGGCCGGGGGTCCCAGGGGATGCGGCCACTGACCGGGAAGCATCAAAAGGAACGCCGCCAGGTGCCAGGTGAGAGAGAGAGAGAGAGGGGAAATGTCGAGCAGACAGAGAGCGTCCAACGTACGCGCTGGCGCCGCCCGGTCGCGCGCTGTTTTAGCGGCAAATGGGATGAGCTCTGATTGGGAAGTTCATAAGAAAGTGCGGGAAACGCTGATGGTCAACGCCCGCTGTTTGAACAGAGAAATTTTTGGATAGGCGGAGAAATTGTATCACTCCGCGAGGCAGATGTGGGAGGCCTTTGCAGCGTCGTGATTGCCTGATTAGAGTTTGGCAGAAAGATTGTCGCAAGAGCATCGTGCAGAGAGCGACAGGTGGAGAGCGTCTTGTGCCGTGAAAGAGGACAGTAGCTCTGGGATAGGGACTTAGATTCTGAATACTGTGTTGCGTATGATCTAGAGTCTACAGCTACAGTAGGACATCAGCGTCCACGATAGGAATTGACTTGACTACTAGTATAATTGCAGCTGATTCCGCCTTATAGGCTGGCAGTCACCATTGAACATAGTCAACCAGTGCACAGAGCTATCATACTGGTATTGCACGTTAGTACAAGACACACTGGGATGCACCTTAAAGGTTGTTGAGCCAGTCTTGAAAGCGTTGTATACCATTTAGAGTAAATATAGGGCTTTTGGTATCAGCAGTTTCTGAGTAGTTTATTCTGCTCGAGATATTTGAGAGACTTATCCTAACTCAGCGACTTCGCACCTGCGGTCGTCGCCCCAGTGGTATCGACAGAGCCAGCATGCTGGTAGACGGTATTGTAAAACTTGCGGCAGCGGCAGTAAAGTTCAGAAATAGTTGTAGGATCGTGTTCTTGCCATCCACTGAACATCCGTGCAGTTCTGCTTACGATTCTTTTTTGGTTATTTGTCTTTTTGCATGTTGTTTGGTTTGTTTCTTGGTGGTGGTGTCTGAAGTACGTATTATTTCAGACACAAAAGAGGTTATAGGAACGCAGTCAGATCGCATTTACCATTTGCTTATCCAGGGGCATAATTAAATCTAACTTCGCATCAACTTAACATTAAGAGCTGAGAGCCAGTCTTACCAGTGTAGTATTCTAAGAAAAGTGTACAATTTGTTTAATTAGTTTTCATTCATGATTTGTTCAATATGATCTAATTCCTATCGTGAGATAATTTACAATAAATACTAGTTATTTACAATATCGCTTTTGATTCAGTAGTAGGTGGCAGATAGCAAGCACTGTCACATTAGTATAATTTATTCATGTTTAATATCGGCCACTACACCAATAAGAACCCCTACAGTGTCAAGAGAGAGCAGAGAATATCAAATTTCACTATGGATGAAACGCCCGCTAAACCCGATGGGCAGAGCAGGTGATTAGGATTTTGGAAAGGGCCAAATAAGATGTCGGACAGCTTCACCCAAAATTGTAATTCATTGTAATTTAGTAACACCTTTAAACCAAAACAGCATATAGTCGAACCTGTAGAACTACGAGATTCCAAATGACGATTTTTTTCGGCTGAAGGCCTCCAAACAAGAAATCATAAAGCAACAAGATAAATCTCAAGTGGTAAAAACATGCAGTTAAAATTGCAAATAAAATAATTAACATATACATACACAGTGGGGCTGAGAGCCGCAAGCAAGGGTGACTATATAAGCACAAACAAGATGCAATATGAACGACTGAAGGCCCACAATAAAATTTTCAAGATTTTAAAATAAATTACCATAACCTTTCAAAGGCAGAAAGTCGCATTTTTTTTTAGAATAAGGATTTAAGTGTCTGAAGGTCCACAATTGATTTTCCAAAATTCAAAAAAATAGCAAGAATTTTTGAAATCATTGGGTATAATAGATTATAATCAGACAATTAAACACCGGTGAGACGGACAATAAAGAAAACGGCACTCGTTCACTTGAGATGACAGGTGGTGAGCCCAGCTGCACTTGATCCGTCGGAACCCATCCAGGGGACAGCCACGGACCGACCGACAAAACGACTTGCTTGCCACCAATCGGTACGTGAGAACTGAAACACAAAAGGTTACGAACGTGATTATCCACAAAGAAATATGTATTAGCTGCCAAAACTACACACCATGTTGGACAGCGACAACAGATGAGGAAAGGACGCTGCCTGAACTTACGTTAATGGCCAGGGCAGGTAACGGGAACACTAACGGCCACAAGGCAGAAAATTCCGCTGGAACACTTGAATATGAAATATGGTAATGTAGTTAGCTTCAACCAGAAGGAACACTGCCTGAATTTACGTCAGTAGCCAGGGCAGGTAACCAGCACACTAACGGCCACAAGGCACAAAATTTCGCTGGTGCACTTCAGTTGTATTCAATTAATATAGTTAGTTGCACCGCATGGCGGCTAAATTTCAGCAATAGAAACACTCGGTGTTGCTCACAGGGAAACCTCCCCAACAGCGCACCACCGAAACAAACCACAACATGAATGGACATGGCCTGGGTAGTTGAAACCACTACTCAACTTTGACGTCCTGGGTCGGTGAACCAAGCAGCTCGTAGCGATCGGACAGCTCCACACACGCTCCGACACTGCGCAGGGACCGCCAGCGAAGCCAGCCGACTGCACCGTGCGGAGATAACTGCCCCGGTCCGCAGCAACCGACCGACCCCTTGCAGACTCCCTAGCCGGAAACTATATGCACAAAACCAAAGATGGTACATGGTGCAGATATCGATACACATCGCTGCTGCCACACGTAGCGGCAACAAGAGCGGGAAACCAACCACAGATAGACAGCGAAGTGTACGATAACGCATAGTTGGGAGTGAGCACGGCTCAATGGACAACGCAGTGGCCCATCGGGCGAGAGCAGCCGCGTTTGCGTAGAAATGTAAGTGCTACCAGATAAGCAGTATTGCCTGAAATACCCACAGAAATCAATGTGGGATGCACAGCGAATGTAATCGTTTCGACAATGCTGCCAAATTTTGCGTAAATGAGCTATGGCAACAGACGACTGACGCAAGACTTTTGCTAACGGCACATCGCCTGCAGCACTTATCGTAGGCTCGTCACAACATCGGTTGGGCCCTAGACGACTGGAAAAACGTAGTCTGGTCAGATAAGTCCCGATTTCAGTTGATAAGAGCTGCTGGTAGAGTTCGGGTGGGGTGCAGACCAAAGGTAGCCATGAATCTAAGTTGCCAACAAGGCACTGTGCAAGATGGCGGTGGTTCCATAACAGTGTGGGTTGTGTTTATGTGGAACGGACTGGGTCCTCTGGTCCAACTTAATCACTCATTGTCTGAGAATGCCAATCACTGATGTGACAGTAATTGTTGGCTTTTCTTCCGTGCCGCTGTCCAGTTTCCGTCAACATGCAATGATTGGAGCTCTGGCACTGACTGACCCGACCGCATGTTATGTGCTAGCAAATACTATAACTTCGCACACCTGAAGATTGAATTCTAAAATCTCGAAACCGGTTGTGGATTAAATAAATATTAGAACAACTGAAGCGGATCTCTCTCAATTAATTATCATGCGTCTTAGTTGCGGACGTCGTACATATCAGATCTTGTGAATTAATTTTCTTTGTGCTTTCATTGTATATGCTAGCTAACAGCATTTACCTTTTCGCTAGTTCCAGAGTTTCACAGTGGTGTGGAATTCATTTGATGTTTTCAACCTTGCAAAGATGAAATACGAAGAAATCTGTATGTCGCCGAAATCATTTACTTCTCCTGAAGACCTCCATATTATGTTATTTATTAGATAAGTTCTTGGACATTCAGTCGAATGATGTCAACATACTGTTAGAAATCGTGGAAGCGTTAGAAGAAACAGGAAATAACTGTTTCCTGAATTGTGGTTCGTTCAATGACTAACTGAGTGGACATTAATTATAACAACATAGTTAATGTCCAGAACAAAAACATAGTACCTCCCTAGTCAGAAGAGAACATGTATGGTACTTGTCGCGTCCGGGAAATGAGGAACAACAAAGACTGGAGGAGTGAGTGGAACAACAGGTTTAATCTCTCAACAGAAGTTCACACAAGATCTGAATACAAACATTATCAGGAGGAATTGTACACTGAGTCCCTATCACAATCACACATCACTGTCTCCTCAGGTCTGTATGTGATCATAGTTACAAGCAGTGATTCCAAACAATTCGTGAGACTGCAGGCTGATGTTGCCTGCCATCCGTGGTGAGGCGTGCTCTTTTAACTAGTCCGGGCACACTGGGGTACACAGGCCAACGTTGATGCCGCGAAGCCGTGGCATGGCGTGATAGGTCCGTAGACAGTAGGTTGCTGTTTTCCGTGTGTTCGCCGACTGGCGTTGCTCAGGTTACCGTGGATGGGGCTTAAGCTGTCGGTACACGGGAAGAGGCAGCTAACTTTGATGTGCATGCAGACGCGGTTTCCCACGTCACGTTGCACAGCGCCATCGACACACGGCATGAGCTGTTCGACGTGATTTTGCGCTCTCAGCGCACTCCAGCGACGGTTTTCGGATTTATGTAGCGCGCAACCCATGCAGTGCGTTCACAAAAATGGATGTGCATAATATTCCTACCTAAGCTCTATTACAACTAACATTTCGTTTCCTCGCCGTATGGGAGTCCTGTTTTTCTCTCTGTGATATACATATATGAAAGTTTTAATATCCATGACCGTGTAATAAGGCAAAAATGGAAGATACATTTTCACCTAGGAATGACAGTCACACACACACATATAATTCTGACAGAGAGCGTACGCATATACACATAGAGCAAATATTACAGAAACTATTTTTATTAATTTCATATGAAACTCCCACGCGAAGATGAAAAACAGAAAAAGGTGGATACTGCGGGATGTAGACCCGTGTCCACTCTATTGCTCTTCTCTGCTACAGTGCCTCAGCCAATTATGCTTTTTTTTTAATTTTTTTTTTAAATGCAGGTTCAAATGGCTCTGAGCACTATCGGACTTAACTTCAGAGGTCATCAGTCCCTTAGAACGTAGTACTACTTAAACCTAATTAACCTAAGGACATCATATACATCCATGACAGAGGTAGGATTCGAACCCGCGACCGTAGCGCCTACAACCGCACGGGTACAACAGCCGGCTTAAATATAGGCTAACGGAATAGAAGGAATTGTCTCGAGGGCGAAGTGGGCAGGGCTCATTGTATGAGATGTGGCCATGATGTTTCTGTCGCCAAACAGGAACATATGGAGAGGGTAAATGGGCACAGCAGAATATTCACTTATTTATTGACAAAAAAAAATCCGCATTATCCATGACTTGTCTCTGAAAAAAAAAAAAAATAAACACGAAGCTACACTTCTGTAACTCGCACATATGGCGACCATACTCCACGGACGCTGCCGCCGCATTTTCATGGCATGCCTTCTCGTAATGTCGTGTAGGTAGCGCTGTCTGTTCATCTCCTTGTCTGAATGTATCAAATTTATCTCCTGCGATGAATAATCCAGCTATGCGGTGGATCGAGGACGATTCTCTGCGAGAAGTTAGAAAAGTATTGACTGTGCTTAGGGTTCTTGACAGTAGAACGACGACGATCGTTTAAATACGAAGTGTGACAATGAAGTAATGAGACTGATTTTCTTTGCAAGGTGTGGCTAGCCTGCACGCTTGCGTAGGCACAATGTCTTTGACCTTGGTCTATAAGCTGCTTCACGTCCAAGCGGCACATCGATACAAATGCTCAGTCGTGAGTTGTGCTGTAATAAGTTAACACATTTTTGTGTCTCTCGTCACGGAAATGGAACCGCATAATATTGCGCAACGTTATGCTATTTCTTTTTGTACTAAATTCGGTGAAAACGCGACGACAAGTTACGGTAAGCTTAGAAGGCTTTTGGAGAGGATGTTATGTCAAGAGCTCAAGTTTTCCGTTGGCATAAAATGTTTAGTGTAGGCAGAACGAATGTTGAAGATGAAGACCGCAGTGGACGACCATCAACCTCACGGACAGATGTCAACTTCGCCAGGGTCCTTGAACTCGTACAACCTGATCGAAGATTATCCGTGAAAATGATTGCAGAAGAACTGAACACCACTCGAGAAACGGTTCGTCTGATAACAACTGAAGATCTGCATCACGATAATGCGCCATCCCCTACTGCTCTGTCAGTACAGAAATTTTTAACCTCAAAACAAATTTCGGTACTACCACAGCCACCTTGTTCACCAGACATCGCTCTGTGAGACTGTTTTCTATTGACAAGAGTCAAAACGGAGGTCAACGGACAGTATTTTCAAACAACACAAGATGTACAAAAAGCTGTGACGAGGGTCTTGGAGGATATTACAGAAGATTAGTTCTAGAAATGTTACCATCAATGGCAGAAGAGCTGGAAATAGTGTGTGCACTCTGAAGGGAACTACTTTGAAGGAGACAACACCAAACTTGACTAAAATGGAAAGCAACATATTTTTTCACATCAGTCTCATTACATTATTGTCGCACCTCGTAGTTCCAAAAATCCGTGAGTCCTATGACACCTCCATCTCCAAATAAATAATGAAACGCATGACTTCTGATCCACGTGACAGCGTTGTATTTCGTCCTCGGATAATAGCAGCGTCGGGATAGAGGAGAGTGCAGGAATCTACACAAGCGGCCGACATCTACATCTACATCTACATGACTACTCTGCAATTCACATTTAAGTGCTTGGCAGAGGGTTCATCGAACCACAATCATACTATCTCTCTACCATTCCACTCCCGAAGAGAGCGCGGGAAAACGAACACCTAAACCTTTCTGTTCGAGCTCTGATTTCTCTACTTTTATTTTGATGATCATTCCTACCTACGTAGGTTCGGCTCAACAAAATATTTTCGCATTCGGAAGAGAAAGTTGGTGATTGAAATTTCGTAAATAGATCACGCCGCGACGAAAAATGTCTTTGCTTTAATGACTTCCATCCCAACTCGCATATCATATCTGCCACACTCTCTCCCCTACTACGTGATAATACAAAACGAGTTGCCCTTTTTGGCACCTTTTCGATGTCCTCTGTCAATCCCACCTGGTAAGGATCCCACACCGCACAGCACTATTCTAACAGAGGACGAACGAGTGTAGTGTAAGCTGTCTCTTTAGTGGACTTAATGCATCTTCTAAGTGTCCTGTCAATGAAGTGCAACCTTTGGCTCGCCTTCCCCACAATATTATCTGTGTAGTCTTTCCAACTGAAGTTGTTCGTAATTTTAACACCCAGGTACTTAGTTGAATTGACAGCCTTGAGAACTGTACTATTTATCGATTAATCGAATTCCAACGGATTTCTTTTGGAACTCATGTGGATCACCTCACACTTTTTGTTATTTAGCGTCAACTGCCACCTGCCACACCATACAGCAATCTTTACTAAATCGCTTTGCAACTGATACTGGTCTTCGGATGACCTTACTAGACGGTAAATTACAGCATCATCTGCGAACAACCTAAGAGAACTGCTCAGATTGTCACCCAGGTCATTTATATAGATCAGGAACAGCAGAGGTCCCAGGACGCTTCCCTGGGGAACACCTGATATCACTTCAGTTTTACTCGATGATTTGCCGTCTATTACTACGAACTGCGACCTTCCTGACAGGAAATCACGAATCAAGTCGCACAACTGAGACGATACCCCATAGGCCCGTAGCTCGATTAGAAGTCGCTTGTGAGGAACGGTGTCAAAACCTTTCCGGAAATCTAGAAATACGGAATCAACTTGAGTTCCCCTGTCGATAGCGGCCATTATTTCGTGCGAATAAAGAGCTAGCTGCGTTGCACAAGAACGATGTTTTCTGAAACCATGCTGATTACGTATCAATAGATCGTTCCCTTCGAAGTGATTCATAATGTTCGAATACAGTATATGCTCCAAAACCCTACTGCAAACCGACGTCAATGATATAGGTCTGTAGTTCGATGGATTACTCCTACTACCCTTCTTAAACACTGGTGCGACCTGCGCAATTTTCCAATCTGTAGGTACAGATCTATCGGTGAGCGAGCGGTTGTATATGATTGCTAAGTAGGGAGCTATTGTATCAGCGTAATCTGAAAGGAACCTAATCGGTATAGAATCTGGACCTGAAGACTTGCCCGTAAGCGATTTGAGTTGCTTCGCAACCCCTAAGGTATCTACATCTAAGAAACTCATGCTAGCAGCTGTTCGTGTTTCAAATTCTGGAATATTCCATTCGTATTCCCTGATGAAGGAATTTCGGAAAACTGCGTTCAGTAACTCCACTTTAGCGGCACAGTCGTCGGTAACAGTACCATCGGCACTGCGCAGCGAAGGTATTGACTGCGTCTTGCCACTTGTGTACTTTACATACGACCAGAATTTCTTCGGATTTTCTACCAAATTTCGAGACAATGTTTCGTTGTGGAACCTGTTAATGGCATCTTGCGTTGAAGTCCGTGCCAAATTTCGCGCGTCTGTAAATTTTAGCCAATCCTCGGGATTTCGCGTTCTTCTGAACTTCGCATGCTTTTTCCGTTGCCACTGCAACAACGTTCGGACCTGTTTTGTGTACCACGGGGGATCAGTTCCATCTCTTACCAATTTATGAGGTATGAATCTCTCAATTGCTCTTGCTACTATATCTTTGAATTTGAGCCACATCTCGTCTACATTTGTATAGTCAGTTCGGAAGGAATGGAGATTGTCTCTTAGGAATGCTTCTAGTGACACTTTATCCGCTTTTTTAAATAAAATTATTTTACGTTACGAGACTCAAATTTTCTCTGAACTGTTCAGCAACTATATCATCGGAGTCTAGCGGTCGGTAGAAGGAGCCATTTATTAACTTAGCTCGGCTGTTAAGTATAACCTACACCCATACCAATTCGCACCGAGTATCTAGTTCGACTTCACTACTAGATAAACCACTACTGACAGACACAAACACTCCACCACAAATTCTGCCTAATCTATCTTTGCTGAACACCGTCTGAGACTTCGTAAAAATTTCTTCTGAACTTATTTCAGACTTTAGACAGGTTTCTGTACCTATAACGATTTCAGCTTCTGTCCTTTCTATTAGCGCTTGAAGCTCAGGGACTTTCCCAACACAACTACAACAATTTTTAACTACAATTCCGACTGTTCCTTGATCCAAGCACGTCCTGTATTTGCCATGCACCCTTTGAGATTGCAGCCCACCCCGTACTTTCCCGAGGCCTTCTAACCTAAAAAAGCGCCCAGTCCACGCCACACAGCCTCCGCTACCCGTGTAGCCGCCAGCTGAGTGTAGTGAACTCCTGACCTATTCAGCGGAACCCGAAACCCCACCACCCTACGGCGCAAGTCAAGGAATCTGCAGCCAACACGGTCGCAAAACCGTCTGAGCCTCTGATTCAGACCCTCCACCCGGCTCTGCACCAAAGGTCGGCAGTCGGTTCTGTCAACAATGCTGCAGATGGTGAGCTCTGCCTTCTACATCTACATCCATACTCCGCAAGCCACCTGACGGTGTGTGGCGGAGGGTACCCTGAGTACCTCTATCGGTTCTCCCTTCTATTCCAGTCTCGTATTGTTCGCGGAAAGAAGGATTGTCGGTATGCTTCTGTGTGGGCTCTAATCTCTCTGATTTTATCCTCATTGTCTCTTCGCGAGATATACGTGGGAGGGAGCAATATACTGCTTGACTCTTCGGAGAAGGTATGTTCTCGAAACTTTAACAAAAGCCCGTACCGAGCTACTGAGCGTCTCTCCTGCAGAGTCATCCACTGGAGTTTATCTATCATCTCCGTAACGCTTTCGCGATTACTAAATGATCCTGTAACGAAGCGCGCTGCTCTCCGTTGGATCTTCTCTATCCCATCTATCAACCCTATCTGGTACGGATCCCACACTGCTGAGCAGTATTCAAGCAGTGGGCGAACAAGCGCACTGTAACCTACTTCCTTTGTTTTTGGATTTCATTTCCTTAGGATTCTTCCCATGAATCTCAGTCTGGCATCTGCTTTACCGACGATCAACTTTATATGATCATTCCATTTTAAATCACTCCTAATGCGTACTCCCAGATAATTTATGGAATTAACTGCTTCCAGTTGCTGACCTGCTATTTTGTAGCTAAACGATAAGGGATCTATCTTTCTATGTATTCGCAGCACATTACACTTGTCTACATTGAGATTCAATTGCCATTCCCTGCACCATGCGTCAATACGCTACAGATCCTCCTGCATTTCAGTACAATTTTCCATTGTTACAACCTCTCGATACACCACAGCATCAGCTGCAAAAAGCCTCAGTGAACTTCCGATGTCATCCACCAGGTCATTTATGTATATTGTGAATAGCAACGGTCCTATGACACTCCCCTGCAGCTCACCTGAAATCACTCTTACTTCGGAAGACTTCTCTCCATTGAGAATGACATTCTGCGTTCTGTTATCTAGGAACTCCTGAATCTAATCACACAATTGGTCTGATAGTGCATATTCTCTTACTTTGTTCATTAAATGACTGTGGGGAACTGTATCGAACGCCTTGCGGAAGTCAAGAAACACGGCATCTACCTGTGAACCCGTGCCTATGGCCCTCTGAGTCTCGTGGACGAACAGCGCGAGCTGGGTTTCACACGACCGTCTTTTTCGAAACCCATACTGATTCCTACAGAGTAGATTTCTAGTCTCCAGAAAAGTCATTATGCTCGAATATAATACGTGTTCCAAAATTCTACAACTTCATCTCGTAAGCAAGACCGGCAGCCTCCACCAAATCAGATAGCCGCTGGAATCCAGAAAGAATTTCCTCAGATCCAAAGCGACACACGTCATTAGTGCCGACATGTGCCACCACCGCAGCTGGCTGCACCCTGCGCTCTTCATGGCATCCGGAAGGACCCTTTCCACATCAGGAATAACTCCACCCGGAATGCACACGGAGTGCACACTGGATTTCTTCCCCTCCTTAGCCGCCATATCCCTAAGGGGCCCCATTACGCGCCTAACATTGGAGCTCCCAACTACCAATAAGCCCACCCTCTGTGACTGCGCGGACCTTGAAGGCTGAGAATCATCCTCTGAAACAGGGCAGGCAGATGCATCTGGCTCAGCCAGAGACAGTGCCTGAAACCTGTTTGTCAGACGCACCGGGGAGGCTTTCTGATCAGCCTCTAGGGACGTGTTTCGCTGCCTGCCACGCCTTGGAACGACCTCCCAATCAACCACAGGCGAGGGCTCAGCCCCACTGCGGGCAGCAACCGGGGAACCACAGCAGCAGACCGATCTGGGGATAGACGGGACGAAGTTGACATCCCCGTGATACCCAAGTCCGGCTCCCCACAGTGGTGCCCATTGGCAACAGCCTCATATTGCGCGACCGAAGTCAGCGCCGCTTGCAGCTGTGAGCGAAGGGATCCCAACTCAGCCCTCATCCGAACACAGCAATCGCAGTCTCTGTCCATTCTATACAATGTTGAACAATAGTTACTGAAACACGAGTCTGTGCCTAGATAACGCAAGGGAACACGCAAAGAATGTATTAACTAACCTATACAAATGCCTAACGACTGCGCTACAATCTACCTGAATTTACGATTACAGTAACTAAAACTCGAAATTACACCTCCTACACGAAACTCACACGCAATTTAAGTAAGAATCTACAAATTAAACACTAAAGCGCGATGCTACAACTCTCAAATACTATAATACGCCGGAAATTTATGAATTAAACAATGCAAGTACCCAAAACACACAAAGAAATTAAGAATTAAACTATGTAACAAATAAGTAAGCCAGGGGTATACAACTTGCTGCTGCAGATGCTTATCCAACGGCGGCAGGGAGCACATCCGTAAAAAGAGAGCCAAAATTCTGACGCAAAAATTACTAGATTTCTTCCGCCGACCCACAATGTAGCCGGTGTTCATCTGTATCCTGGACGTTACAGTTCACACATAAAGGCGCATCTGCAAGATGGATCCTGTGGAGTGTCCCCCGAGTAATTTGCTTTCTGTTCACCGCCAAATACCAGGTCAAACGTACGTCTGAGGGTTACCGCGTTGACAGTTTCCCATACTACGTTCCAATGCACGGTAGAACATGTCAGTTTGACGACATTAGGCGACTGGCTGCGATGTAGTGCGCGATTGAGTCACTGGCCATTGGTGAACGAGACACAGGCAGAACGTGCGGTAGGTAGCTGTACTCCAGATGAAACCTCTCAAAATAGGAAAAGGGCACTGGAATCTCAGAAAGCGTCACCGGAAGGTCAAGGGAATATGGTGCCTTCCAGCTGGTTGGGCATTGTCCCAAAGCTTGAGGTGCATACTGACCTATATAGACACTGCTCAGTCATGTGTGGTGTCACCGCCAGACACCACACTTGCTAGGTGGTAGCCTTTAAATCGGCCGCGGTCCGGTAGTATACGTCGGACCGGCGTGTCACCACTGTCAGTGATTGCAGACCGAGCGCCACCACACAGCAGGTCTAGAGAGACTTCGTAGCACTAGCCCCAGTTGTACATCCGACTTTGCTAGCGATGGTTCACTGACAAATTACGCTCTCATTTGCCGAGACGATAGTTAGCATAGCCTTCAGCTACGTCATTTGCTATGACCTAGCAAGGCGCCATTATCAACTGCTATTTATCTTGTGATGCATGTACCGTCAGACCGATGTTCACAAATTATGGATTAAAGTTAAGTATTCCAACAGCTACGTACTTTATTTGCTAGACTCAAATCCTTTAACTGTTCCAGACCTCACGCCAGCCTGCGTGAGCTTAAACGCGTGCCTTTCGGCTTCAGCTCCTAGTGGCTTGGCTCTCTTGCCAAGTTACAACAAATGACGACGAGGATTTTGTGTATTGATACAGCCTAATTTACTTGTGTCATGGCTTCGCCACAATCTCCAGATGTACTGTCCGAATTTTATCACTTGCAGAACCAGCAGACGCAGGCCTTATTCGATGCCCTTGGACAGCTCATCCAGGGTCAACGTGCAATGCAAAACGATGCGGCGGCCGCCGCTCCACCGCTGCCGCAGCCACAACACGCCGTTGCACCGCCTTTTCGTCCTTTTGATGCTGCACTGGAAAGCTGGACGGCGTGGTCACGCCAATTTGGATTCCATCTCGCCGCCTACAGAATTCAAGGTAATGAGCGGCAGTCTTTTCCCCTTTCCGCCGTAGGCGTCCAGACGTACCATGTGATAGTGAAATTATTTCCCTGACACGACGTAGCAACTCTGTCCAACGACGAAATTTTGTCTGCATTAGATGCATATTTCAAAGAATCAGTCAATGTAGTTGCAAGAAGGTATGCCTTCTTTCATACAAAACGTACGGCCGGTCAAACTAATCGGCAGTGGGTTGCAACTTTGCAAGGCCTTACTAGGGATTGTGCTTTTGAGTGTGAATGTGGACTCCCTTATTCAGATACTATGGTGCGTGATGCAATTGCACAGAACGTTTCTGATGTTCGTATACGGGAACAGATTTTGAAACTAGTCAATCCCTCCCTTCAACAAGTGATGGACATATTGGATCGGCAAGACACACTTGACTTTGCTCAGGAATCATTTGTAACTTCGCCACACGTGTGTCAGGTTAACCGGCCCACCGGGCGCGCTGCACGGAACAGTAAACAGCCTTCGCGCCCGTCTGCGCAGCTGCCGCACAGCTCTACACCACGTGTGCCGCGCAAGCAAGCAACTGCAGTGCTAAAATCATGCCCGCGGTGTGCTACTAGACATTCGCGTGAGAATTGCCCGTCACGCCAGGCTATTTGCTTTTTCTGTAATAAACGAGGACATGTTCAGAGTGTTTGCCAAAAAAAGGTCCGATCGGACACTCACAACCATTCCAGACCCTTTGCTTCGCGCCGGAATCGGAATCGAACCAAGGATACTCAGGCTCGTGAAACTTCGCCTATGTACATGCATATAGTTCATGCCACTCCGCCCAGTGCCACTCTCTCTAACAGTGACTGTGTTTGTCTCACAAATAGTGTGTGTCGACATCGACGGAAATCCCGTCAAGTCGCAAGTGATTCTGTACCAGTGTCAGTTCAAGTTGCACGAGACAGTCGCTCTTGTCGTCAGCAGGACAATAAACTCTATGTAGACTTGGACATTAATGGCACCGTGATACCATTCCAGCTCGATACCGGAGCTGCAGTTTCCTTGATCAATCACGACATGTACAAACAGCTGGGCACACCTCCGTTGCGTGCCACAAATGTTAAGTAGTTATTCAGGACAAGCTATCCCTGTGTTAGGACAGTGCAGCCTTCTTGCAACATACAAGGGACAAACAAAACTTGTGTCATTTTACGTCCTGCGTTCTTCTGCAGTCAACTTGTTTGATTTAGATTTATTTCAGTTGTTTAACTTGTCTATAGTCAATCAGGTCCTATCAGTGAACCAGACTGTGCCTTCAGACAGTGTTTCTCGTCTATGTGAAGAATTTGAGACATTTTTGCACCGGGCCTCGATTGCGCTAAGAACTATAAAGCACATTCGGAACTGAAAGTAAACGCGCAACCAAAATTTTTCAGAGCGCGCAATGTTCCCCACGCATTGTGTGATGAGGTCGCAAGAACATTACACGATTTGGAATCACAAGGTGTGATTGAACGTGTGCAGGCTTCTCTCTGGGCATCACCCTTAGTAATTTTGCCAAAACCTTCCAGTAAATTGAGACTTTGTGTGGACTTCAAGGCAACAGTGAATCCACAACTAGTGACTGCAACTTATCCTTTACCCCGCCCGGAAGATCTTTTTGACAAACTGTGCCCGGGTAAATATTTTTCGAAGTTGGACCTAGCAGATGCGTACTTGCAAATACCGGTGGACGAAGAATCCCAGCGCGTTTTGGTGGTTAACACGCATCTTGGTTTGTACCGATTCAAACGACTGCCATTCGGGTGTGCATCCGCCCCTGCATTGTTTCAGCAATATTTACAAACTGTTTGTGCGTTGGTCCCTACTGCAGCAAACTATCTGGACGATATTGTGATCTCCGGAAAGACGGACGAAGAACATTTAGCCAATCTCAGAACATTATTTCAGGTCTTGCTACAAAATGGTCTTCGCTTGCGGAAGGACAAATGTGTGATTTTTGCTCGTGACTTACCATATCTTTGACATGTACTCAATGCCCAAGGCATACATCCCAGTCCAGAGCACCTCCGTGCCATACAAGACTTGCCTTCGCCGCAGAATTGGAAGCAGCTACAGAGTGTGTTGGGAAAAATCAATTATTACCATAAATATGTGCGCCACGCCTCTTCCATTTGAGATCCGCTTCAACACTTACGCCGTAAAGGTGTTCCGTTCGTCTGGACGACGGAATGCAAAGCGCCTTTCGCCAGTTGAAATCGGCGTTGCTTTCCAATACTTGCCTTACGCCATTCGATCCCCAGAAACCCCTTTTGTTGATGGTGGATGCATCGGATTTCGGGATCGGTGCGGTGCTTGCGCACAAAGATGGATCGCACGATCGCCCTATTGCCTTTGCGTCCAAATTGCTCTCGTCTGCGCAACGAAATTATTTACAGGTCGAGAAAGAAGCATTGGTTCTCGTATTTGGTGTTACTAAGTTTCAGGATTTCTTGTATGGTCGTCACTTTACCATCATCACAGACCACAAAACTTTGACATCGCTTTCTCATCCGAACAAGACTGTACCTCCACGTACAGCGCAGAAAATCATTCGCTGGTCAATTTTCCTCTCGCAGTACCGCTACGATATCTTGTATCGGTCCACTGCTAAGCACGGAAACGCCGATGCGTTGTCCCGTTTGCCTGTTGCTGAGGATAGAGCATTCGATTCTTCCGAACTTGCTTGCATGTTCATTGATGCGGAAACCGATGACGTGGTCGAATCGTTTCCGTTGATTTTCGTCGTGTAGCTACAGCCACAGCTGCTGACCCTGTCCTTGCTACGGTTTTGCGTTTTGTTGCTACGCAATGGCCCTTGTCAAAGTCACGGATCGAGGATCCGTTGGTTCGCCGATTTTTTGCTCACAAGGAGAGACTTTTTGTTCGACGTGGCGTTTTGCTGTTGCGTTCTGATAATGATCAGTCCAGGGTCGTGGTCCCACGTTCGTTACAGTCCTCTGTCTTACGACTTCTCCACCAAGGACATTGGGGTATAGTGCGAACGAAACAACTTGCTCGTCAGCACTGTACTTGGTTCGGAATCGATGCCGCGATTACGAATATGTGCTCTTCTTGCATGGCGTGTGCCGAACAACAATCCGCACCACCGCGGAAATTCTTTGCATGGCCAAAAGCCACTTCCCCTTGGCAACGCTTACACACCGATTTTGCTGGTCCGTTCTGGAATGCTCGATGGTTGGTTCTGGTCGATTCATTCAGTAATTTTCCTTTTGTTGGCCGGATGTCTTCCACGACATCTTCTGCCACCATCCAGCATTATCCGCTATCTTTTGCATTGAAGGTCTTCCACAGACTATTGTTTCCGACAATGGCCCACAATTCATTTCCGCAGAATTTCAGTCATTCTGCAAGGCCAATGATATTCAACATCTGACGTCCGCGCCGTTTTCGCCGCAGTCAAACGGTGCCGCTGAACGTTTGGTCAGCACTTTCAAGTCACAGAAGTTGAAAGAGTCTCATTCTCGGGAGGACGCGTTATTGCTCTTTTTGTCCACATATCGCTCTCAGCCCCGAGATGGTCGCTCGGCGGCTGAGTTGCTCCACGGTCGTCCTCATCGAACCTTGATGTCTCTGCTCCACCCGCCGCATCAGGTTCCTGTGCAGCGGCAGACACCTGCTTTTGCTCCTAGCAACGTTGTATGCTATCGCAAATATCGAGGTTCACGGCGTTGGCTCGAAGGGCGCATTCTTCGCTGCCTCGGCTACGCTATGTATCTGGTTTTGGGGGCCTCTGGTGAGGTGTGTCGGCATCTCAATCAGCTGCGCCTCTGTCGTCGCACGGGTTCTGCCGCTCCCCGTCTGCTTTCAGCGACGGTGCCGTCCGGTCAGCGCCTTGGGGACCCATCTATTGGCTCGCCTCATCCCCAGGTGTTACCGACGCTGCCTTCCATTTTGCCCCATGGTGACGCGCCGCCGCCGCCGCCTGTTCTTCCGCCGGCGACGCCCGCAGTGGACGCGCCGCTGCTACCGCCGGGCGTCTCCCTGGGTCACGCGCCGCCGATCGCTTCCCGTGACCAGTTGTCCTCCACCATGGACCTCTTGCCCGCTCCGGACCATCTGTCGTCTTCGCCCGTCGGATGCCCCGACCCGATGGAGGTCGACCCTTCGGCCCCTCCTCTCTCTCTACGGGCGCATACACCGCATGTTGGCGTGCACCCTGGAGTAGGTTTTCAGGCGTTTCCTAGCTCCCCTCAGACGGAATGGCAGGGTGCGGGTGGCACAGCCTCGCCTGTTGTTAGGCTCCCCACCTCGTCGCAAACGTCAACATGGGGTCCTCCCCACGGCGGGCGGAAGCCTTATAACACAACCGTACGCCGATTTGGGGGGGGGGGGGGAGGAATGTGGTGTCACCGCCAGACACCACATTTGCTAGGTGGTAGCCTTTAAATCGGCCGCGGTCCGGTAGTATACGTCGGACCCGCGTGTCGCCACTGTCAGTGATTGCAGACAGAGCGCCACCACACGGCAGGTCTAGAGAGACTTCCTAGCACTCGCCCCAGTTCTACAGCCGACTTTGCTAGCGATGGTTCACTGACAAATTACGCTCTCATTTGCCGGGACGATAGTTAGCATAGCCTTCAGCTACATCATTTGCTACGACTTAGCAAGGCGCCATTATCAACTGCTATTTATCTTGTGATGCATGTACCGTCAGACCGATGTTCACCAATTATGGATTAAAGTTGAGTATTCCAACAGCTACGTACTTTATTTGCTAGACTCAAATCCTTTAACTGTTCCAGACCTCACGCCAGCCTGCGTGAGCTTAAACGCGTGCCTTTCGGTTCCACCTCTTAGTGGCTTGGCTGTCTTGCCAAGTCACAACATCATTAACATTGACAAGGCCAAGTATGCCCCATTCTTTACGAAGAGTAGGCGAGTCGTACCGAACCTTAAATATCACCGCAGTGCTGACAAAGGAACCGAACGCCACCATGGTGCTCTGAACTATGTGTTTAGGCATCGGTAGTGTTTGCGCTACAAGCTGAATTCGTGATGCCTGACAGACATGAATACATTCGACCCTTTGATGAGACGTCGTCCGTGAAGTGAGTTGTGTCTTTTATGTTCTATTCTCCAAAATGTTATTGATTCTTAATTATGTAATACATCATAATAAGAACGACATGTCTTCATGAATCTTAATGGGGTCGTTGCTTTAAAACGGCTTGTGTATTGAACTGGGGACCAAGAAACTACGGAGAAGCTTCGTCCCACCGTAGCCCTCAGTGGTTCACAACCCCACAACAAGCCACAGAAATCCACCCACCCCACCGCCTCCCCACATCGAACCCAGGGTTATTGTGCGGATCGGCCCCCCAGTGAATCCCCACGGGAACGTCTCATACCAAACGAGTGTAACCCCAAACGTTTGCGTGATAGAGTAATTACGGTGTACGTGGAGACAGTGCTGGTGCAACAATCGCCGAAATAAAGTAACTGAGGCGGAATAAGGGCAACCAGCCCACATTCTCCGAGGCAGATAGAAAGCCGCCTTAAAAACCATCCACAGGCTGGCCGGCACACTGGACTTCGACGCTATCCGCCGGGCGGATTCGCGCCGGGGACCGGCACGCCTTCCCGCTCTGGAAGCATCGCGTTAGACCACGCGGCTAGCCGAGCTGGCTAAAACGGCTTATCCTGATTACACAAGAGCTATACCGCGAAAATAACTACAAATGAAAATTCTTTAACCAGGAATATGACTTTGCCAGTAATTTTGGCTCTGAGCACTATGGGACTTAACATCTATGGTCATCAGTCCCCTAGAACTTAGAACTACTTACACCTAACTAACCTAAGGACAGTACACAACACCCAGCCATCACGAGGCAGAGAAAATCCCTGAACCCGCCGGGAATCGAACCCGGGAACCCGGGCGTGGGAAGCGAGAACGCTACCGCACGACCACGAGATGCGGGCGCCAGTAATTTTCTTACAACTCGTAACCAATAACGATTCACCTCGAGACATGTAACGTGCTGGTGCTTTGGAACAGCATATACTCATACGGTGGCACGCATAACATAAAACCCATCGAATACGAGCTTCTGCTGAACACGACAAGTACAGTATGTTTTCTGCTTGTGAAGTAGGCAGCGTTCTTGCTTTCTATTTGTTTTACTAAACGTGGCACGTTGGCGAAATATCGCAGAACTTATTTTGCGTTTCACGTAAGTAAATAGCTTCTCAATTACGAATGGTAGGACGTGGCGTCACAAAACTCTGGGAATGCCACGTCAACGTTAGGTAACTGTACCGTGCGTCGACGACGTTAGCGGTGCCTGCACCTGCATTATTAAGCGGCGGTGGTGCCGCCGCCTATCGACCATGAGTTGAACGCCGTCTGATTCCTGGCCGCGAAACACTGTGCGCCACGGTGCGATCATTGATGACACTGCTGTACTAGCTTCCATTGTCATACAGAGGGCTGTATGATTTTTGTTAAACGGAAGTGTGATAAAACGCTTAAAGTTAAGCAATGTGGAAAGCCGGTACAGTTTCGTACAGTCTGAATGTGAATTGTAAAAGTGGAACAAAGATTAAAGTGGCTGAAAAATCAGCCAATCAGTCGCAAAACAAAGGTTTATTAGCCCTTATCTAGGTTTCCATATTTCTAAAAATATTTTCTGAAGAAGGAGTAGGCCTTGTTACATCACACGATAGAACATTAGATTAGCTGAAGTCGAGAGGCTCTTGTCAAAACAGGAATTATCCCAAGCCATAGCTTTAGACAGCAGCCAGATTACGTATGTTGTACTTCAGAAACAATGCTCACTAACCTCTACTAGTGGGCATTTGCTAGTGAGCTTTCATTCTGAAGTATGACATGTGAAATCTGGCTGCTATCTAAAGCCATGGCCTGGGAAGGCATTCAGTTTCATGTAATATAATGTACCATCATGTGATGCCACAAGGCCCACTCCTTCTTGCGAGCTAGCACCCCAAAGATTTTAGGGCTCACATGCGGTTTCTCTTCGTCGACATGTCTTGGCTCAAACTCGTCTAAGGGTTGAACCACACATGTAGAATTACATGCCCTAAATTAGACACTTATGACCCTTTGGTTAAATTGTATGGCTGATGGCAAGTTTGCGAAATTCTATGAAGTTAACGTGACATATAATAACAGTAATAGTAATATCGGGAACTAAATTAACAGCCCATAAATTACGTAGGCCACACAATTGCGATTAGGATTAGAATAATGGTTATTCAGGTAGCAAACTAATAGCGAAAGTGGTCGTATTTAGAGTTCTGTTACATTCGAGGGCATGTCCATTTGACACACTTAAATCATTCACCATCTCATCGCGAAATACAAATTCTCCACGCGAAAAGTTAAGAGTTCACACGAGGAGTGCAGCGGCGCACCGCTCAGAGACTAAGTCCCGCGATAGCACTCAAGGCGAAATTTTCTAAGTCGTTTCACTTCCTAGCTGGCTAAAGACCGACTGTCCGCTTTCGCGTCTCAAAGCGAACTGTCCTCTTTGGTGTCTTCAGTCGAACTGTCCGCTTTCGCGTCTGCACCGGCACTGGCGTTGGGCGCGCGATGCCGAAGAGTGCGGGCAACGGAACGCGCGCGTCCGAGCCAGCCGGCTCGGTCGCGCCGGGGCCGGCCGCTGGCCGGTCGGTGGGGCCTGCCCCGCCGGCCGTCCCGGCGGCCGCTCCCCACAGGACGGATACAACGGCGACGACCCCTGCAATGACAACGGATTCTGACAGGCAAGATGCTGAGGACAGGACCACGACGAGCGATATGCGAATGCAGAGCGGAGGACACCGTACGTCAAACCCCTGTGACGAGAGAAATCAGCTAACACAGAACGATCGGCAACAACGGGAACTAAGACGTGAAATACAGCACATGATTCTGCAAAGTCAGGAAGTATACGACAACCGGACTAGTACAGTTCCTCCTTCACAGCCTGAAGAACAAGTAGGCGACGTGGAACAATTTTCTCCAACGGAAGACGACGACGAAATGGAGGGAGTCTCCTCTGAAGAAGTTTGGACCATGCAGCCCACCGACGGAGAGGGCGATTTTACACTAGTTCGCCAAAGAAAACGACTCAACGCTTCTCCTAAGCAGAACAACTCTCGGAAGCGACAACGTCCAGAAGAACTGAAAACTTCCAACCGTTATGCGGCTATTGCGACGGAAGATACTACGGATGCTCCAGAACGTATGGCCCAGACGAGTGACGTCAATCTCGAAGCAGATAAAGAGGGGACAGATGGCTCTGGCCGTAACTTACTACGCAAAGTCCCGCCAGTTACTATTTACCATACCAAGAACTACATGGAACTCAACAAGGCGCTGAAAGCGAATATTGACGGCAGTCTTAAGGGCATCTACCAACGAGACACGATCAAATATCATTTTGACTCTTATGAAGATCAACGGCGGGCGATAAATTTCTTTGTGTCGAATGACATCCACTTTTTTACACATCAGGCCGCAGAGGACAAGGAACTCAAAGTGGTTGTCAAACGTCTACCTGCCGAAGTTACGGAGGAAGAACTGAAAGACGCACTGATAGAGAAGGGCTTTCCTGTCATCAACGTCCACCAGTTTAAAAATCGAGACGACAACACGAAGGAATTACGACCTCAAGATGCTTACTGTGTCACGTTGCCAGCCCAAAAGGAAAACTACAAGATTTACGACATCAAATACCTTCTATATACTAAAGTCGTTATTGAAACCTACAACAGACAGGAAGGACCTGTTCAATGTCGCCACTGCCAGCGATTCGAACATACGGCTAATTATTGCAGCTTGCCTGCTCGCTGCGTTCGCTGTGGAGGGCAACACCGATCTTCAGCATGTACTCATCCCCGAGGGGCTCCGCCAAAATGTGCTAACTGTGAAAAGGACCATCCTGCCACATGGCGTGGCTGCCAGAAGTACCAGGAACTTCTCAGGAAATACAGACAACGGTCTTCCCCGCAGCCCTCTCAACGGAGGACTCGTGTAATACGGAACTCCAACCTGACGCCCCACCCTCCGCCCCATCGTCAGCAACCGCCACAAGAACAGCCGGAAGCGACACGGCAGCCAGTAACACAGCCTCCTCCTGACGCACTTCCACCTCGGCAGCACCGCCAGCATTACTCATACGCCCACGCAGCATCACCATGCCGACCGGAACCGGAAACCTACGTCTCACCAGCTCATTTGATGGAATCTATAGCTCCAGCGCTCTCTGATGTCGCGAAATTTCTCACCGCCGTGCAGCAACAACTAGTGGGGATACTTTCTTTAATCGAAAGTGTATTGACGGCCTTTGGAACACTTTAAGCTGGATCGCCCTGGGACCACGAGACACCTGAAAATCTGTATATGGAACGCCAACGGACTGAAACACAAGAAAACAGAATTCACTGAATTTTTACAACGTCACAAAATCGACATCGCACTTGTATCGGAGACGCACCTTCGTCCAACAACTGAGCTCAGATTTCGTAACATGTACGTCTATAGAACGGACAGACAAGGCCAACGAGGTGGAGGAACCGCAGTTCTGCTTAAAAGGGAACTGCGGCACCATCATGAAACACTACCACACCTCCAACATCTGGAGGCAACAGCAGTAACGGTTCAATCGGCGACAGGCAACATCACTTTCATTGCGGCGTACAACAGCCCCGGTAAAAACCTGGTGCCAGACGACCTAAGGAGTATCTTCACCAATTTTGACAAAATATTCCTCGGAGGTGACCTCAACAGCAAGCACGTCGCGTGGAATTCCCGGCGTACGAACCCACGTGGACGAACTTTGATTGCCATGGAAGAAGAACTGGGCATCACAGTCCATGGCCCACGAGAGCCGACACGGATTCCTTACGTCGATCGGCAAGAAGCAGACGTCCTAGATATTGCTATCATCAAAAATATTGAGACGAACCTCCAGCTCCGCACCGTCGACGATCTTTCGTCTGACCACCGACCTGTTATCAGCATAGTGGAACACGCAACGGCCACCCTTCCGCCCCCAACCTCACAAACTCTGAACTGGGGTCAATTTCGGACATATCCTGACAACAATATCTGCCCGACGCAGGGCGTTTCAACACCGGAAGCCATCGACATCGCGATACAAACTTTGACGCAGAAGATAAAGGCAGCCAAACGGAGGGCAACTACTCACACGGTCTACCCTGTAGTAGCGTTCGATGAGTTTCCGCCTCTACTCCAAGAACTGAAGAGACAGAGAAACAGGAGTAGGCGACGTTGGCTCCGCTATAGAAACCGGATCGATCGACGAGAAACACACGTCTTAACACGAGAACTGCACAGGAGAGTGGCCGAGTGGCGACAGCAGGTCTGGGAAGATAAGATGGATGAGTTCTTACTTCGAACCAAGAACGAATGGCAGGTAGTCAAGAACATACGACACCAGCGGCCACCTAAACGAGCCATCAGAGGACCAGATGGCCTCCTCTATGACGAACTCGCCCAGGCGGAGCTGTATGCTACGACTTACCAAGAACAGATGTCTACACCAGCGACCCCCGTGAACGACGTCCGCCTGCAAGAACAGGAAGCCGTCGTTACAGCAGAATGGACTGCTTTTCGTGCTGCGCCTGTGCAGAGCCGCCCACAACTCACCACACCAGCAGAGATCCGTAAAATTATCCGGAAGACTCGGAATAATGCGCCGGGCAACGACTCCATAAGCAACACCGATTTGAAACAGTTGCCCAGGAAGCCAACTGTGCTCCTTACCCGAATTCTCAACAGCTGTCTTCTGCAGGGATATTTTCCTACGGCATGGAAGACGGCTCGAGTAGTACCAGTACCCAAGCCAGGTAAAGACCCAGCAGAACCCAACAGTTACCGGCCAATTAGCCTCTTGCCGACCCTTGGCAAGGTGCTCGAGAGAGTGCTGTTGAAGAGGCTCCATGACACGCTTACAGCGCATGATGTTATACGACCCGAACAATTCGGTTTCAAGGACAAGTTATCTGCCGAACTTCAACTTTTACGGATCACCGAACGGATACAAGAAGGATACAACAAGCAGCACTTCACGATTGGTGTCTTCCTTGACATCGAAAAAGCTTACGATAAGGTGTGGCGGCCCAACCTTATCGTCAAACTGCATCGTACTACCCCTATTGCGGATTGTTACATTAGACTCATAGACAGCTTTCTGCAGGACAGGAAACTGTATGTCCGAGTCGACGACAAAAACTCCGAAATGAAACTGATCTCCGCAGGAATTCCGCAGGGCTCTGTCATTTCGCCTCTGCTTTTCAACTTATATATAAATGACATCCCAACAGTCCCCCTTGTTACGGCGAGTTTTTATGCGGACGATACGGCTTTTCTGACAACTGGACGACACTTGGACCAGCTAATCGCTAGGATGCAACGGCAACTTGCTGTAATGGAACGCTGGGCGCTGCAAAATAAGATAACGATCAATCCGACGAAGACGGCAGCCGTTCTGTTCACACGGAGGAAACCAGTTCTGAACGACAGACTCCAAATAGCTGACCAATTTATCCCATGGTCGCCGGAAGTGAAGTATCTCGGTGTCTACCTTGACAAAAAATTACTCTTTACGCAGCATATTGACGATAAGAAGACGGCAGCCCAGAAGATGGCCAGGTCATTGATTCCGTTCCTGAAGAGTAAGGATCTCAACCCTAAGACTAAACTCCAATTGTATAAGGCAACAGTGGAACCCACAATGTTGTATGGCTCCACCTCGTGGGGAACTACGTGCGTCTCCAACTACAACAAACTCCAAGCGCTGCAAAACATTTGCTATCGATGGATCACAGGAGCTCCATGTTGGACAAGAAACGTCGACATCCGCACCGCACTCCACGAGACCACTATACAAGAGAAGGTCCATGACAAGGCTCTACGAGTTTTTGACAAGATCGATGCCCTTAGGGACGAAGTTCGACAATTAGAATCGGTAGGAACAGTAAACCCTGCAAGATGGCACAAGTATCGAGTACCGAAGTCAATAACGTTTCACCCCCCATAGGCAATCTGTCATAACACGAGGAAGCAGTCACACATAACAGCCTTGACACATTTCACCCTCCACAGGAGATAGACATCACCAAAGACAGCAGGCTAAAGGACCCATTGCGTGCCCAAGCCTAACTGAATGTGTAATTAATAAAGTGTTTTCCTTTTATCCTTACATCCCATTCTAGAAGAATAAGTCATCAAGGATGATCTCTTCAGTCCACACCACAAACTATTTAAAAAAAAAAAAAAAAAAAAACCGGCACTGTTCCTCTTCCCGTCCCCGGCAGCGTTTCCCGCGCGCCGAACATCCCCGCTCTAGTGACTGGGGCAGTTCCCTTTCTTGAAGCCGTCCATCTGATTGGCTACAGCTTATTCTACATTATTTTAGATTTCAACATATTTAAATAATGAACGCTTGACCACTTTTGCTTTCTAAATTCAGTAACGATAATATCCATTACGTAATAAACGTTCAACTATTTTACATAAAACCAATTCAATTTCCTTCGTAACTTCGAAAGTCATGGCCAGCAGCCTTGCACATTTTGCTTTCTGATAAATAAATAAAGAACAAAAGTAACTATTTCGCACTAAACTTTACAATTTTCTATTACCTAATGATTCAATAAGGTGTCATGCTGTCATCGTTCAGTGTGTTTTGTGTGGAGGAAATGATGACCTGATGCTTAACTGAAAATACTGATACTTTAAATTTACTATGACTTTTAAACAAATAAAGTTACAGAGTTGATATTTAAAACATTTGTCATTTTAATGATGCGCTTCTATAGGAAATGTCGATCGTTAAGATCGACCAAAGCGTTCAGATATTAGCATTTCGGTCTTTGTTACAAAATTTGTTAATTTCACTTTAATGGTAAATCCTAAACTATTATAGATATGATCAACATTCAAGTTTTTTTGGGATCACCATGAGAATTCATGAAGGTTGATTTAAAGTCTTTAATTGCTTATTCTTCTGTTGCTCATATAAGAATGGTTATTGGAGGATTTCATTTCCTGCATTACTACAGAATTAAATAGTTTTCATAAATGTGTCCCTTTATGGCCGATCTTAGGTCCGCCGTATTTAACACTGCTATGAGTGCCTGGGTTTCCCTATGGCGTAGGTTCTCGTCAGTCTCACTCGCACACTACAGCGCTTAGGCCTCAATAGACAGTAGGTGTCTGTGAGTTTTCACATCTCGTGTTGAATCTGTGCCCTTTGTGGCACCCGGTCCTGGACAACAGGATTCATTTCACTATTCCTGAAGGCTGACTCATACGGCTATATACTTAAATGAGAGCTAAATGCTCTAACTAACATTCTGAAAAAAATATTTGTAGAAATACCGAAACCTAGGTCAAGGGCTAATAAACCTTTGTTTGGCAGCCATGTTTATGATTTTGGATCAAAAACTTATACAAATTACGAAATGCACACCAAAAGCAAACTCGCGAAACTGTGAGAGAAAACCTATTCCAAAAATTTACAACTGCCTGTCAACACTATTGAGGAAGATCTACGTAACTGATCTCTGTGAATTGCTTTCAGTTTACTTCAACTCAGCTAAACAGATTCAGGGAGTTATACCAACAAGGAAATCGGAATATTACTAACTTTACTCCAAGTAAACCTGTCGAGGAGATGGACTTAACACGTAACTCTTAAAGCGTAACTCGTAGCTGAAATAAAGACGACCCTTCTTGTTATGCCCTAATATGCAGCGTATAAAGCCACCAGCTGTCGTGAAAGAACGGCGTGCAAACCGCAGTTTAATAGTTCGAGCGGACGAAAAGTCGCTTGTGCAGTTGATACCATGACACATTCGTATACAACAGTGACAAATGATAAGTATCAGCGAAGTAGTGTTTCCGCGGGTTTAGACCTGTCTTCAGAAATCTCAAGGCAAATTCAGGCAAAAAATAAAGACTGTTTAGTTGAAAATTCTTTTCATCAACGTAACAAAATTTGGAAAAAGGAAGAGAATATTTTCAGTATTACATCCGAAACGTTTTCTCGCCAGTTATAGCAAATAATTCATTGATCTTGTTGGACTCTTGGCCTGGACTTAACATCACATCTGTCTTTAGGAGGACAACGAAAAGATTCAGTCTTTAGATAAAGAAATTTTTGGGTACTGTAAAACGTTTTTCAAGCAAATAATTGGACAGTCTTATTTCTGATAATTTTTTGTCGTTTTAGGTTTATCAGCGAAATAGTGTCGTTAAACTTCAGTCATTTGTGCAGTGTCAGAATGCATCCTCAGGTTTTACGAGTTTCATCAGTACGCCAGGTACGTTGCACAGTAGGCAGAATGACGGTATCGAACATTCCTTACTCCAGCGCAATTCTGTCTAAATAAAACTAGTAATTACTGTGATGTGCCAAAAATGCCTTAATTTTTCTTTTATCAGATATTCCTGGTGTAAAGAAAACGTTTGTTTTCGTCACCCAGTAGACGCTTAGCGTTAATGTCACGACTACTGAAAATAACCAAGGAAGTCTGTCACTGTAAAATATACATTACTCAAAAGTTACCATAAGAATTGTTCTACAGAAAATGTTGTAAAATATTTCCTGTCAACATACTAAAATCCCGACTGATGATTGAAGTCGTCTTTAGTGTAACATAAAACACTGCTTTGATTCTCTTACATCTGTTAGTCACTTCTCTAAAAGTTACATCTGTAACAGTTTAACTGACGATATGAACTGCAGGTGTTTAAATAAATCATGATTTGAGACATTATCTGTATAATTTAAGTGCTTATAATTCACGTGTCTGTCCTTCGGACTTTGTGCTACGCGGCGCTGTTTTCTCTTGTCACGGTTGCGTCTACTTATTCGCCGATTCGCGAGCCAGGCAGCAAGGAAGGGGATGTACAAACCGCAGTTATACATAGTTCTTCCTGTGACAAAAATTAGTAAAATTGCAGGTCGCCTTAGCAGCTAAAATTTTGACAGCGCATATCTTTCGGTGTACTTTTCCTGTGTGGGAAATTTCAGGGTAGGTTTCGACATGTCAGATTGGACCATTCCCCTGTTATTTGATCCTGAGCGGTCGGAAAGGACTAACAAAGAGATATGCTTCTCCAAACATGTATTTATGACGTACACGATACTTCCGGTTTGAATAGCTGATAATTTGGTTACGCCAGTAATAATTTGTGTCCTTGTGAGTATACAACAGGCCGCTGCGAACATTTTATTTCGAGGAGGCAATGTGGTAACATTCCATATTTGATACTCTACTTGTCTTGCGATCACTAAAATTTTTAGTGACATATGACAGTTGCTGACTGTCTGAAATTATAATTTGGCAGCCAGATGAAACTTTAACTTCAACAGTGTCAGCTTGTGAGCAGCACGATTCTTACAAGTATTTCCACTGTTACGTTAATTTTTTTCTGGTTGCTCTAAAATACTTCATTGGTACTTCGCGAAATTTACGGTTTGTTTAATGAATTATTCAGCTTTAAAAGTATGAGCCAGCTGTTGGTTTATGAACAGTTGACGTGGTATGGAATGTCATGCTACGCACATTTGTAGTGAGTAGTTGATTGAGGGAATCTAACTGCATTTCAATCGTTATACAAAAGATTTACTGCACGTACATTATTATCGTCTGTATATCTGAAGTTATATCTGTATACTGTTGGTTAAGCCACCATTCTATTTACTGTGTTCACCACTGATGAATAAATAACACTGGGGACCAAAAACAATTTTCCTTTTTTCGTCTTGCCGGAAACGTTTGACCTGAAGCTCGTTTTTTGGTGCTGTTGATTGCGAAAAATGCCTTCCTTTTGTTCTAGCAACTCTAGTTTATGAGGTATTGATGATATCATTATGCATTGGCCTTATGATTAAATTATTTTTATTTCACCATTTGTAAACTGATTGTTTGCATTAGGCCTATACTAATTGATTTTATCAAGCTCTCGTCATGTAGATGTTGCATATGTACTTTAACCATTCTGGTATTTATTTGTTTTCATAGGTACCAACATGGGTTCTTTAAGAAGAGAATGTGCGAATAATCCTATTTTTTAAATGTTTTTGGGAGTGCACATTCATTCAGCAAAGAAAAGCCATAACTTACGTTATAAAAAGAGAGTATTTGGCCTATTTCAAAGTGAAACTGGGAGACCAAGCTAAGGCCCAGGCAACTCACATTGTATGTAAAACCTGCAAGAGCATTTGCGACAGCGGGCAAATGGGAAACAGAAGTGCTTGAAATGTGCTGTACCAATGATATAGCGAGAAAAAGTAAACCATTGTGATGACTCTTCTTTTTATTCACTGAATGTAAAGGGCATCAACTGCACTAGCTGGGAAAGGAGGATATACCCCGACCTGTCCTCAGCAAGATGCCACATTCCACATTCAGAGTATATAACTGTTCGCATATTTACCAGCCTTCCGGAGTCATCAGACGAAGAGGACGACTCATATGAAAGCTAAGCTGAGCAAAACGAGAGTGGTTCTGCAGAATCTTCATCAGTTGCAACAGACTGTAATCAAGCGGAATTGAGCGACTACATTAGACATCTAGATATTCCACAAACGCCATCTCAATTGTAAGGTTCCAGTCTGACAGATAAACGCTGTGTATTAAGGAGGACAAAAGTCACGTTTTACTACAAAAGAGAAGCAGATTGCCTGTCATTCTCCACAACAGGGAACCGATTAATTTTTGACACCAATGATGAGGAACTGTTAATGAAATTAGTTATAAAACAACACACTGCAAGTAAATGGCTGTTCTTTATAGACAGCTCCAAACGCCGCCTAAAATATGTTCTTTTGCATAGTGGGAATTAGTTATTCAGACGCTATGCGTGAAAATCGAGCTACAGTAGCCATACTCCTGGAGAAGATCTCCTACAGTAGTTACCAATAGGTTGTCTTTGCCGACCTCGGAGAAATTTCGGTTAGAGCCACAAGGTAGGCACATCAAATATCAATGATTTATATGTCTATGGAACTTTAGAGGTAAAGATCAACACTGGGCGAGAAGTCAGTGGCCTCTTAAGGAAAGCATGGTCGTTGAAGAAAGAAGCATCGTCACAGAGCGTTTAGCTGAAAAAACAGCTTCATATTGCCATCAATGCATATCAAACTTCGATTAATGAAGCAATTAATCAAGACTTTGAATTGAGATGGTGGCTGTTTCGACCATATACGTACGAAATTTATGCACTTTATAAGGAGAATAAAAGACAAGGTATAATTTTGATGGACCACAAATTCACCAACTCATACATAACCAGAAACTGAAGACTAGATGAGTCACAGCAGTGCAGTGTGTGAAATATCAACATCTGCATTAATTGAGAATGGACCTGATAACTGCGATTATGGCTCCACATCAGTTGTAAAATGTTTGAGAACACATGAAAATTTTTAACTGATTGGGACTCGAGCTCGAATTTCTCGCTTGTCGAGAGAGGTCGCCATAACCACTTCGGCCATCTGAGCACACTTCCAGGAGCGGCCCAAATTTCTATTTGTCCTGGTGCCAACTCTCCCTTGTGCTTGCTCTATATTATCGTGATTTTCGTACAGGGTGAGACACTTGTTTGCCCTTGTCATTGCCTTACTGTGACATGAAATACTAAAGTGCATTGGCTAATAAATTTCTTTGACAATTAACAGCCGCATTCAAATTAGAATAAACTCACAGACTGCGATTACGGTTCCGCATCCGGCGTAGAATACTTCAGAACAAATGAAAATTTATGCATGATCGGGACTCGAACCTAAAATGATACTGAGGCATCCGCATGGTCTTCATTTTGTATGATAGTGAAGAGCTTCCTTGGAAAGTATAAAGCTCTAAATTACGAATGACTAATGAGAATATGCTCACTACTTCATGCGCATTTGGTTGTAACATGAGCATAAAGCAACTCTATCTGCATAGTCATATGGAAAGATAGCCAGAATGTCTTGTTGATGTAAGTGAGGAGAAGGGTGGCCGTTTTCACCAGGAAATACGTTCAATGCAAAAACTGTATTGTGGACGATTGGATATAAACATGATAAGGGACTACTGTTGGAGCATGCAGCAAGTCCAACAACAAGTCATCAGATGAAAAGATAAAAACGAGGATATGGTGACCTTATGAAATGAAATCAATGAACTAAGTACGACATTTGTGTAAATAAATAATGGTGATTAGATTGATTCAATTGCTTATTAAAAAGAAAGTGGTTGACCCATTCAAATGTTATCTATATTTGATTGTATGCCATGGTGTAATTGTTCAATATGCTGACCAGTATGATTAGATTCGTATGTAACGTAAATAAGTTATTTCTAAAGAATCTAGAGGTGCTGGGACGAAACTGAATGTTTAGAAACAATGACCAAAATACCATCTGAAGTGGGTTATAACTGTAAGGTAACAAAATCACTGTTCCCCAAAGCAATAGTTTATTAAAACTTAAATGATAGGTATTTCCTACCATTATCGAAGCTAAGGGATTTATCGCAATTGTTTATCATTAATTGAATTTATTTAATTGGGAATGCTTGAATTAGAATTTGGACTGGATGGTCACTTACGCATCCTTTTCAGTTTTAGCAAGCTGCAGGGCACAAATGTGACAGCGTGCAGATGTGACAAGCTATAAGTCACACACATATACTGTGTCTTGGAAAAGAAGATGTAATTAAAAAATGTGCAGTGACAAGTTTCAAGACAATAGTCGGCCCAGGTAGGTGAGTGACAGCCGTCATGCGGCTGGAGGGACACAGTGAGTGGAATGAGAGGAAAGGTAGGTATTTGGTCAGCCAGAGTGTGGATTGTACTAAGATTTCCACACATTAGAGTCGCTATGGACGTTAACAACATTGCGATGTTCTGACCTTGTCTGAAACTAATATACATTCTTGGGGTGTGGTTAGTCTAATGCAACTATGACTTCCAACTATGACACCCACCCACCCACACACACACACACACACACACACACACACACACACACACACACACACACACATATATATATATATATATATATATATATATATATATATATGTGTGTGTGTGTGTGTGTGTGTGTTGTCTCTGTATTACTGTGATTTTACAAACCTAAACATGATGACGGAATATATCAATGTAGATATTGGTTGTGAAAGTTTATAGGGGAAAAAGGTGTAAAGAATGTCGAGTGTTAATGTGGAATTATAGGAAGGTCATGAATTAAAGGTTTACAGTACAAAAACTACAACGAAAAGTTAATTTCAACGAATAACATCGGCGAAGACTGTAAGTAAGTAATGTTCTAAAAGCAAAGGTAATGAATATTTAAGTAGTAAACTAATGATTTATTGTGTGACTGAAATATGTATATAATTTTCATGGTGTGGTAAAAACTGCATTGGAAGAATTATTGGACAGGAAACAAAGGAAATAATTTTACGTTTCTACGGCACGACATCAAATGTTTCACCAAGGATTGATTTCTGTAGTTAATATATCCAGAATGCAAGGAAAAGTATGAGAAGGGAGGTAACTGCAAATCAAAGTGAAGCAAGTTTCAGTACTTCCTTACTTCCAGCAATGGTCTATCAGAGCCAACACGAAAGCTTTCTTAAGTATGCACGGGGTCACAAGCTGCAGGGTTAAGAGGATAAGATGTCTACTTGTTCGTGGAAAGGCCCCTACTGATAAGTGGCAAAAATGCATCAGGAAATCAAATCACTGTTCAGAAATAAATATGATAGTGATCATGTAAAAACTTATCCCCCCAAAATTACTCACTATACCACAAGAGAACAGCGTTATAAGAAACAAGCAGGTGAGTAAAAAAAATCATGGATGAGTAATTCAAGATACGGTATCCCCAAGCAAGCAATATAAAGTGTGAGATTTGTCTGAAAATCTACAAAGATCGGTTGTCATTTACATTTTGACATCCCAAGTTGACACATGGTGGAACTTGCGTAGATCTGAATAATACATTGTAACCGAAGACACTCAGTGAAGAAGCAAGATGGTTGCCGCTGCAGCACTGACGCTTCATTAAGGGAGAGTTTTAAAATTTTTTGCTCTTATTCGTGAAGTAGTGGGAATATGTCAAAAAAGAAGATGGTACTGCAGGTATTGCTGTAGATATGATGCATGATCAGTCTCCTCCTACCTTGGGAATAATTGAACCTTCGAAAACTTATCGTTATTGCGTTCGATATCCATTATCTCAAAATAGAGCATGTCACACCGTGTACTTATCATGAAGCAGACCCAAAAAGAAAAAAAGAGTTCTGATGAATTCTGTACTTTAATGCTGGATTACAAACAAAATGATTTGCCGCTAAAAATAAAATACCTTCATATATTTTCAGAAAACTACTATGGTAGAAGGATGCTACAGTAAGGCTCCTCATGGCAGTTGCAGCATATGAGCACTTTGACACAATTATTCAGTTTTTTCCAGTCCAAAGCCATTCGTTACTACCCTGTGACTCTGCAATGAATAAGTGGAAAATTCGAGCTGTCGATAGGATTTACATCATCAATCAGGTTGTTGAACTAATCGTTACTGCAAGTACCTCACAAAAGTTCCTGAATTAGAAGCGCAATATCTTGTCTGTGGAAACAACTAACAGCAAAATAGTCTCAATAAATAAGTCTTCCACTTTGCCGTAATTCATGGAATTTGAGTGCGAAAGTGGGCGTAATGGAAAGATGACAGCAAAACAGCACATTGGAGGCTTAGTGAGGCACTCTTCTCGTTTAGGTATTGATTTAAACACAACTGCTGCAATATACGACAACTATGTTCCATCAAGTGACAAGAAAATAGCTGAACCCAAGAAACTGGAGTCATGGATCCTCAAATAACATATGTATAGTTTTATAGCGCACTCCACAAATGGCCTCAGTAAGCAGCAGAGAGCCCAGCAGGGAATAAGAAATACGGGGACAAGTAATGTTTCACTAAGCCTTCAATTCATTTGACTGAGTTTATAAGTTAAAAGTTGGTGTTCAGAACCCGTTATATAAACTTAAAATAATAATTTTGTTATTGAGAAACAATAAAACTGATATTCAGGACATACCATGTAGCCTTACAATAACGGTTTCTCTGTTAAAATAAATAAATCTTAAAATAAAGTGATGAGTACCAGAGAATTATATTGTTGTGGAGAGCTAATTTCAGGAACAACCCATGTCAAACAACTTTAAATAACTTTAAACATTAACATCATTTCGTATCCTATCGTAGTGTTGTTGAAAATTGTATCTACATATCACCAGAAAGCCTGAAACGTCCCCTTAGAAAAATTAATAAATGACTGTGCTGATAAACCTCTTACATTATTTGCTTTTCAAACAGCTGAGCAAAAGTGAACGTACTCAGACATTACTCTCTTTACTTATTCTGATCAACACTAAACTGACACACAATATTTTTAGCGCAACGCAATCTGACTTTCAGATATACCTACAAAAGAATGGCCCTGACTAACAATAACCTAACCTTTCATCAATCACTTATCTCACAAGTATCTTCGTTACTCGAACTACTGCAATACAGCGAGCGCCACTACTGCCAGCTAAATAAAAGATTCAAACTACTGGAGGCACTAACTACTGATAGGCATAGTTAGCAAATGAAAGATTTTGATAGAGAACAAGCAATGTATTTACCTTAATGGTGTTCAAAAGTCATAATATATATATATATATCAGTCCATGATATCCAATATTACAAATTTACTCTTTCTGATGGACACACGTCCAGATCGTCCGCTCTCAAAATTCCGCCATCTCTCTCCCAACATCCACCACTGCTGGCGGCTCACCTC
The DNA here is from genome assembly GCF_021461395.2 of Schistocerca americana. Lineage (NCBI taxonomy): Eukaryota > Metazoa > Arthropoda > Insecta > Orthoptera > Acrididae > Schistocerca > Schistocerca americana. Next base: position 85,080,364 of record NC_060120.1, on the reverse strand, counting down.
CAACTGCGCAACGCTTCGCACTGTTAACAGCCAACTGCCCAATACTACAACAGCAAATTCCAACAATGCCACCCAGCCACAGACTGCACACAGCACAGCCAGTGATTTTCATACAGAGCGCTACGTGGCGGTGGCGTTACCAATATAAGAACCTAAACAGCCTACTTACAAGCCTATCTTATAATGTGGAATAGAAACTGACAAGCGAAACAGAGTACTCTGGCAAATAACATATTTTTCCGTTTTTCTCAAAATCAGCATACTGGGACAATTGTTGTCTCTGCAGTCAGTGTTGGAATACTTGAAAACTGTACAGGATTATATCTGGAATGGTGATCAGGCGTAGAGTTAGTTTTTAACCAAGGATGGCAGTCACGAAGGGAACAGGCAGAGCCTGTGCTGGGCACTTATGGTTGCTGTTTTTGGCTGGCTGAGGTGGTAAGGGCTTGTGAGACCTGTAAGCCATGTGTGTGTTAAAGTATTAGCGTAGGGTGCAGCTAGACTAGAATAGCCATTTCAGTGCAACAGTTTGCAGCTTGTAATTTCTTACACTTTCCCGGCGATTTAGTGACATCGCGTTGAATCGGGTATACTGCCGGTGGTCTTTGTTCATCTAACACAATATTTTGACGTCGTACCTCAGCGTCTTCATCAGGTGCTTACTGTGACTGTCGCAGTTTGATAATGTGTACTCCTGACAGTGAACGTTGTTGTTTGAGAACGGTTACTCAGGAAGAATTGAATGAAGTGTTAAACGTGGGGAACTTGTTCAGATTAACTTTCTGGTGCTCTGCTAAATGCCATTGGTCCAAGCTGAATGTTGCCTGTGGCCGTGCGGTTAAAGGCGCTGCAGTCTGGAACCGCAAGACCGCTACGGTCGCAGGTTCGAATCCTGCCTCGGGCATGGATGTTTGTGATGTCCTTAGGTTAGTTAGGTTTAACTAGTTCTAAGTTCTAGGGGACTAATGACCTCAGCAGTTGAGTCCCATAGTGCTCAGAGCCATTTTTTTTGTTGCCTGTGTACGTTCTGCTTGCTTTTACAACACTGCTATTTCATATCATATTTTGTTTCAGCATGTAAAATATAGAATTCTGAAAGGCCAACATTCAAGATAACTTGTTTTCCTGCGAGAAATAAAACTGATATTGAATATTATACCACTGCCAGAGTACATGCTTGCCCTAAAGGACTATTTTTCTGTCTTATAATTAAATCACATTTATGTATATTTTGCAATTTATTCATTGACTTGTTCTTAGGCCGGGCTTCTATGAATTGAAAGATTTCATTGGAGCACAATACAACGGCGCACAATCACACTCGTGGACTGTTAGTGGAGCCACTAAATCAGTGTATGGTTGTATGCCTGAGCTTCAATGGTTGTGTAGTAACAAACAAGTTGCAGCTGACGATTAATTTCTCTTTGTAATTTTGATCATCAGCAGAGGCCGAAGACTGACGGCGTAAGAAGTCAGCCTCACTCAGCCAACGGCATTTTCAAAGAGGGAGGAGGAGCGAATAGAGGTTTAGGGCACTCTCTTGCCCTTGAAGTGGGAAACTGCCACTAAAAGTGGAAGAATCAACAATCATCAACGGCACGAGGATTCAGAAGGCAATGGAAACCATTGCAATAAAGACGCATAATGTGTATCAACAGGACAAGTGGTCTGTAACAGAAAAGTGTCGTGATAATCTGTCCACTGGCAGAAGATTCTGGACCAGTCCCCAGTCGGGATCCCGGCAGGGACTGCCAAAGGGAGGTGACCATAAGGAAAAGACTAAATAACCAACGAAAGAGTAAAGTTCTACGAGTCGGAGCGTGGTGTGCCAGAAGTTTGAACTTGATAGGGCAGCTGGAAAATCTGAAAAGGGAAATGCTACGGCTCAGACTACGTGTAGTGAGGGTCAGTGAAATAAAATGAGCAGAAACGGATATTTGGTAAGATCAATACAGGGTAATATCAACTGCAGTAGCAGAAAATGGTATAACAGGGGTAGGATTATTTGTGAACAGGAATGTAGGGGAGAGAGTGATTTACTGTGAACGGTTCAGTGATAGAGTTCTCATCAGAATCGGCAGCAGACCAACACTGACAGCAGTAATCCAAGTATACAAACCGACTTCGCAAGCCGATGATAAGGATATAGAGAAAATATGTGTGGATATTGAGCTGGTCGTTCAGTACATAAATGGAAAATCTGAGTCATTCGTGACTTGAATGCTGTTGCAGGGGCAGGACTAAACGAAAGAGGTACGAGATAGGTACGAGCAATGGGAGCAATTGAGTTCTGGAATAAATTTCAGCTCATAATACTCAATACTCTGCTCAAGACTCACAAGAGGAGAAAGTACACTAGGAAAACGCCGGAAGATACAGGACGATTTCAGCTAGATTACATCAAGGTCAGGCAGAGATTTCGATATCACGCACTAGACCGCAAGACGTGCCCAGGAGTGGGTATAAATGTATATCACAGTAGAGTAGTGATGAAGTGTAAGCTATAGGTTAAGAGACTGGGAAGGAAGAATCAGTGCACAATGAAATGGGGTACTGAGACACTAAGGAATGAAGAGATACACTTGAAATTCTCTGTGGCTATAGATACTGCGATAATGACTAGCTCGGTAGGCAATCCAGGTGAAGAGAAATGCACTTGTCTCAAAATGACCGTCACAGAAGTTGGAAAGAAAAACATAGGTCCAAAGAAGGTAGCAGCATAGAAACCATGGGCAGCAGAAGGAATTCTTCAAGTGATCAATGAAAGACGGATGTACTAAAATGTTCAAGGACGTTTAGGAACATACAAATACTAGTAGCTCAGGAATGAAATAGACAGGAAGTGCGCAGACGTTGATGGGGAATGACTGTATTGAACATGTGAAGAAATCGAAAAAGAAGTAACGGTAGGGAGGACTGGCTAAGCATTTATAATATTCAAAACAACCTTCGTTGAAATTAAAGTCAAGTGTGGAAACATCAAGAGTGCAGTAGGAACTACACTATTAAATGCACAGGAGAGAGCGGATAGGTGGAAGGTATACAGTCTTAGAGTATCAACTACGCACCAACCAATACAGCACCACGAAACGGCATCAAGGAGGCGGTGAAACTTGCGCCAATGGAAGAGCGGGAAGCGCCACACCTTCATGAAGGCAGAGTTCAGCGCCCACTGTCAACGGTTATTTAATTAGCCGCCCATCGTTGGTCGGGCTCAGTTCCGTCGCAGTCTTATAGAGCATCAATACTGAGTAACAGGAAGACGTTATGAAATTTAAAAAATTTTCCCGGGAAATTAAATGTTTAAAGTGATTTCGGGATTGCACTCGCTTACCGTAAACTTCACTCCACGATATTTCCACTGGATACCTGCTAGTTCTCTTCAGGTGAGATTTCGAAGACTGGCGAAGACGTTCCCGGCTCCGCTTTAAATAGCACTCAGACAATATTGCGTCAGAATCACGATGACAGAAGGACCAATTCGCACGGCGGCAGTGCCCTCGTTGGTGGAACTGCAAGGATCAGCTCTCTTCGCCTGGAGGAAATATCTGAGATGACGGGATTCCACACATTATCTAGCTGGTAGCCGCTGTCACGGTTTACTTGATTTTCTGCTATGCGTATTTCAACGGATTCTTTCATAATGGAGACCCAAAAAGATGCTACTGTGGCCAAAATTAATGTTTAATGATACACCATTGAATGTCCGTCAGAGATAAGGTGTTCCACAACTGCAGACTTGCTGGGTTGCAGAAGGCGAGAACAACGTTTATATTCTGTGCAACGTTCACCCACTTTGCGTGTTGTTTATCCTATATAGGCCACACCAGACTGGCAAGGTATTTTGTAAATACCCGCCATCCACCATAACAAAATGATCCATTACTAACCCCAGCAGGTCCGAAATCTTAGATGGTAAGTGGCTTTTGCGGGCATTCAAACAACAATGAATGCATGAAATGAGGTGATGGTGTGGTGGCCCTCAACTTCGTACCCACTGACCCAGAGTAACAACATTAAAAGTTTTGACTGGTTTCGTTGTCTATGGGCTGCGATAAATACACTACTGACCATTAAAATTGCTACATCAAGAAGAAATGCAGATGATAACGGGTATTCATTGGACAAATATATTATACTTGAACTGACATGATTACATTTTCGCGCAGTTTGGGTGCATAGATCCTGAGAAATCAGTACCCAGAACAACCACCTCTGGCCGTAATAACGGTCTTGATACGCCTGGGCATTGAGTCAAACAGAGCTTGGTTTGCGTGTACAGGTACAGCTGCCCATGTACCTTCAACACGATACCACAGTTCGCCATGAGTAATGACTGGCGTATTGTGACGAGCCAGTTGCACGGCCACCGTTGACCAGACGTTTTCAATTGGTGAGAGATCTGGAGAATGTCCTGGCCAGGGCAGCTGTCGAACATATTCTGTATCCAGAAAGGCCCATACAGGACCTGCAACATGCGGTCGTGCATTATCCTGCTGAAATGTAGGGTTTCGCAGGGATCGAATGAAGGGTAGAGCCAAGGGTCGTAATACATATGAAATGTAACGACCACTCTTCAAAGTGCCGTCAATGCGAACAAGAGGTGACCGAGACGTGTAACCAATACCATCACGCCGGGTGATACGCCAGTATGGCGATGACGAATACACGCTTCCAATGTGCGTTCACCGCGATGTCGCCAAACACGGATGAGACTATCATGATGCTGTAAACAGAACCTGGATTCATCTGAAAAAAATGACGTTTTGCCATTCGTGCACCCAGGTTCGTCGTTGAGTACACCATCGCAGGCGGTCCTGTCTGTGATGCAGCGTCAAGGGTAACCGCAGCCATGGTCTCCGAGCTGATAGTCCATGCTGCTGCAAACGTCGTCGAACTGTTCGTGCAGATGGTTGTTGTCTTGCAAACGTCCCCATATGCTGACTCAGGGATCGAGACGTGACTGCACGATCCGTTACAGCCATGCGGAAAAGATGCCTGTCATCTCGACTGCTAGTGATACGAGGCCGTTGGGAATCAACACAGCGTTCCGTATTACCCTCATGAACCCACCGATTCCGTATTCTGGTAACAGTCATTGGATCTCGACCAACGTGAGCACTGTGTCGTGATACGATAAACCGCAATCGCGATAGGCTACAGTCCGACCTTTTTGAAAGTCGGAAACGTGATGGTACGCATTTCTCCTCCTTACACGAGGCATGACAACAACGTTTCACCAGGCAACGCAAATGGGTTGGAAACTTTCCTCATGTCAGCACGTTGTAGGTGTCGCCACCGACTCCAGCCTTGTGTGAATGTTCTGAAAAGCTAATCATTTGCATACCACAGCATCTTCTTCCTGTCGATTAAATTTCACGTCTGTAGCACGTCATCTTCGTGGTGTAGAAATTTTAATGGCCAGTAGTGTAGTTGCCGCATTACAGGCCAAATACTGTTGAGTCTAAAGTATACGATAGGAATACACACACGAATCGAATGATCGAATGTTTCAGTCTTTCGGAAATTGCGAATTATGATTGTAACATATAAATTTATAAATGAAATATTGCAATTAAATGAAATGTGCAGTTACTATCTTAACGACTTTATATTATGAGTACGATACTTGAAGTACTTTTGAGAATGCGGTATACTTCTGCAAAACACTTATTGGTGTCGATGGTTCAGCAATTAAGTAAAATAAAAGTTGAATAACGGGGAGACAATAGATTCCTACTGCACGTAATTAGTGATGAACAGCAACATGGCTCGCGAGATAATCACATCTAAACGCACACTACGTCTTCACTCTAGAAGCCACGGAAATCTCACAAGTGCGCAAATCGGCATTCCGAAGTATTTATATCTGCCGCAAACACGCGCAAACCGTTCCACACTTGCGCAGTCTCTTTCCCGCCGACTGCGAGTCCGTCGCGCTGTACTGTACTTCCAGCCCCCACTCCCGTTCTTTGCTCTACTTCCCCAGTCCTCTCTCCCGAACCCGCTTCCATCCAGTCTCTCCATTCACGAGCGCTGTGATTGGCTAGAGCGCTCGCGCCATGTCTTCAGTCCAATGCACTCACACAAACGTAATGAAACACATTCGAAATACTGGATTTACATTTAAATAGCTTGAAATTATATAAATATTCCTACGGGTGGACCATAAACACGCTCTAACACACATTATTAGATACATAAACAAATTAAATAAACATATATCAAAGGAATGGAACAAAAAGTAGGCCAGTAGCCTAATGTCTCTGTGCTTTCTATAACACAGTAAATATTTAACCAATTTCTTCATGAATAGTATATATCGGATATAAACAAAGACATAGATGAATAAATATATTTTTAAGCATGCTGCTACCATTTTTTCGTGTACCTGTCGAGTACTTATGACCTGACACAATTAATAGTAATCGGCCACTTTCACCTCCAATAACTCATGTACTATCCAGTTACATGCCTGTAAGTCATACCAATTTAGGTTTACACTAATAGGTCTCTAAAGACACGTAGATCGACGAAATCGGATGAACAATTTAGATTTTGGAAATTCGTTGCTGAGCGTTACTTGTATAATTTATCGTCAGGTACTAAACTTTAAACTAATAAATGTATTGAAAATCTGATTACACCACCAGAATCGTCGTGCAGATGATAGTAATGTAAATGTTTCTTTTTGAAGTATCATGATTTATCTGGCTACTATTAATTTCTATACGAACTATGAAGTGTCTACATTAAGGCTTCACAAAGTACGCCATCTTTGGCCCTCCCGGCGCACAGTATCACCAAGGAATTCCTAGCCACGTGCCCGATGGACCACGCGCTGCTTCCTTCTTTTCAGGGCGCGACGACTCGCCCGTTACCTCACAATTTTCTTGCTATTTTGAAGGAAAATGTTTCCAGTGAAGGAAACAAAAGCTACACTGTCCTTAAATGTGCAAGCTCTATAGGTAAACTGTCTGCATCTGACACAGTATGGGCCCTGTGTACAAGGGTTTTAAGCACACTCATAGATTGCACAGAGCGAGGTGGCACAGTGGTTAGACACTGGACTCGCATTCGGGAGGACGACGGTTCAATTCCTTGTCCGGCCATCCTGATTTAGGTTTTCCGTGATTCCCCTAATTCGCTCCAGGCAAAATCTGGGATGATTCCTTTCAAAGGGCACGGCCGACTTCCTTCCCCGTCCTTCCCTAATCCGATGAGACCGATGACATCGCTGTCTGGCCTCCTTCCCCAAAAACAACCAACCAACACTCATAGTTTGGGATGGATGATGACAACTTGAAAAGAACTACAAATCAGTGCGGGTGGGCTTACGGTAAACAGAATGTCCCAGAGATCCGTCATTCTTCTGTCTAACCAAAAATCCAGGAATGGGAGGCAACCATCTTCCTCCAATTCCATAGTAAATCGAATATTCTCATGAACGGAGTCAAGACTATGTAAAAACCCTTATCTTTTCCGTGGGGCCACACTACGAAAGTATCATCCACATACCCTCAAAAAATAGTTGACTCAAGAACCACTGATTCAAGTGCTCTTTCCTCAAAATCCTCCATAAAACTATTTTTATGCCCATTTTTGAGGAAGGACCACTTGAATCAGTATGTACAGGGTGACAATTATTGAACTATTTGAAAAGAAAAACGCAAATTTGTTACAAAGTACTGCGTGCATACATTTTATTCAACATGTAAACGTCACTACTGATATTCAGATTTAGTTTACGGCGTGTTCGATATGTCTGCCATCATTGGCGATGACGTGGCACAGACGAAGAGCGAAATTCTGCGTTACCTGCAGAAGTGTCGAAACATCTATGCTGTCGATGACCTGAATGGCTGCATTCAGCTCAGCAATGGTTTTGGGGTTGCTGCTGTACACCTTGTCTTTAAATATAGCCCCACAAAAAGGAGTCGCATGTGTTCACATTCGAAGAATGTGGCGGCTAATCGAGGCTCATGGCAGACAGAATATGGTCCTAAAAGTGCTCCTCCTAAAAACTGAACACTCTCCTTCTTCGATAGGGGCGACCTCCGTCATCCTTGAACCACATACTGTCGAAATCAGGGTCACTTTGGGTAATGGGGATGAAACTTCCATCCAAAACCTTCACGTACCGTTCTGTAGTCACCGTACCATCATGGGATATCGCACCGATTATTCCGTGACTGGACATTGCACAGCATGCAGTCACCCGTTGTGGGTGAAGAGACTTCTTGATCGCGAAATGCGGATTCTCAGTCCCCTAAATGCGCCAATTTGCTTGCTGACGAACCATTCAAATGAAAGTGGACTTCGTAACCAAACCAAAATATACTACTTCCCGTCATGCCCGTACAGTTTGAACGTCCTAACGCAAAACGTTCAGAAGGTATGACGATTATATTTCATGTAGTTCAATAATTCTCACCCTCTATGTACATGTATTATAACTGTGCCATTTATAGCTGAATAGCTTTTTGTAAGTACTACTTTGCAGTGATAAGTGACACTCTGCGTATAATGGAGGTACAAGTGAAGGGTAATGTTTTAGAAGGTACCTTGTACAATAGCTGCATTTTACTGTTATGTTGTTATTTCCCTTTGGTACAGGTGACCCGAGCAAAATTGATCCCGTTCAACGGAAATGAAGAAATACAGTTGTGTATTATACGGTGCAGTTACTAACTGTTACGCGTATTTCTTATTCCTTACATCCCAATCGTATTCCACCCACTCCTTTCATTTCTCGTCACCAGTCCTAGTTACATTTTCAAGAAGCAAAGGTAAAGTGTAAGGGGCAGTGTGTGAGCAATGTCTGACTTGTTTTGATTCTCAGCTTGACCTTGGTCTTGGATGTCGTAGAGGTTATTGTCTGTTTAAATAGTTCACTGATTTTTCATATCAGATTCACATCCCTTATGATTTGGGACAATGCTGGTCCATCTACTTTAACATAGGCTTTCTTTAAGTTTCTGAAGAGGCGGACGAAATTAATCCTTCAATGTTTATGATATGAAATTAACAGATTCAAATTCAAGATTTGTTCCGTGTGTGATCTGCATATTCTGAAAGTCGTCTTGGTGCTCAACATTGCATGGATTTTGTTGCATTTCCAGTATTCAGCAATACTTTAGAGAATACCTTTGAGGTTACTGATATTAATAACATTCATAGGTAGTCCCTAGGCTTCGATTTACCTCCTTCTTCGTATATAGGAAGTATTAGTACCGACTTCCACCAACAGCTAGTCACACACGAGCGGATTTGCGAGACGGGCCAGAACTGCGAGTCAGTTCTTCGGGTATCTCTGCTGGTATCTGATGGATCTGGCCCGCCTACATGAGGCCCGCCGTTTCCCACTAACGTCCAGGCCTCGCCCGTCGGATCTAGTCTCTCTGATCTGCCCACAGACCGGGTCTGTTCGTGTATGGCGGAAAATCGGCAGGTTTCCGCGAATCGTCCGCGGATCCAGGACTGAGGTGCATCCTCGACGACCACAGGCCACGGGCGACAGAGTCGATGAGTTGCGACCGTATCTCATCACAAGTACTTCGTCAAGTACGGCGTTTTGTAGACATTTTGTGTATTGCAACTCATTTTCAGACTGTGATAATAGTTTATATTTTCGGAAGAAGTATGCTCGACACGAGTAAGGAAACTGTGGCAGTCGTTGGTGGTTTGTACGCTAAGTGCTCATATATTTCTCAAAATGAAAATCGCACAAAATGGGTCAAAAGTTAGTTGCCGACGGGCAACATTCCGAATACAAAGATCTGGTTCGGAATCGCGGGAATTCCTCTGAGAATCACGAAGTTTCAATATACTGGCTAGAAAGCGTTCTTCAGCCTTTGTAAAGTACAGTAATTCGACATAACATGGTTACGGTTAGTAGCCAACAATAATGAACATAATACAAGCAACATTTTATTGACGCTCATTATCGAGTTAGTTTATACAACTTACCCCCATACACCCTCCTTTCCGCTGATTTTAAATGTCGACACTTTTCTGAGATTAGTTTTGAAATTACTTAAGGCTTTTTAAATCCGTCTTCGTAACTACAAAAGCTTATTTTTGTCACCAAATCCGTTTCATTTTGTTCCAATGAAACGTAGTCAGTGATCTGTTATGAAACATACTTACAATCTAATATCAGTTCTTTGCGAAAGATATAGATGTTAAATACGATATATTATGTGCGACTTTCGCTCAAATCAGAAACGTCCATGTGCATGTTTTTTAAGTATTTCCTCGTTTGACACTGTCGTTCCTTGCACCTTAGATGCAAACATGGATTTCAAATACCTTCGATTACTATAAAGCAGCTGCGGACAATATGGTCACACAAATGAAGAATTATTTTTCTGAAACCGTATTTCAAATTTCGTAGCTTAATTTCTTCAACGCTTTGCTCCAGACTTGGAATACCGGCTAAAAATGTTTCAACCATCTATTTGTACGCCATCTTCTACACATTTTTGTATGTCCATTATCACAAACAAGATATTTCAGAGTACAACTGTACAAGCTTTTCGATGTGGTCATTGGTCCATCGCCGTCACTATACACGTAGCGCCTAAAACTTGCTGTCATATGAAAACCACCATCCATTTGTGGTGTTTTTTGAGTAACACACTCTTTTTCTTTGTTACCATTTCAAAAGTGGCTTCTTTTGGCAATGCAAAACGGAGATCACAGCATGTCACGTCGATAACTTCCTAATGCAGTTGCAGTTACGACAGAATCGTGAATGATTTATTAAACGAGGAACTGAGGACAATTCAGTTCGAAAGCTTATGAGGAAGCACATTCTCAGTATAAAAATAAACGTGTAATTTTTACATTTATTCTGCCGCAAAGCCTCACTTATATCTCATTTCACCATCTATCGATGACTTAAAATATACACCATTTATTCATTGTGAAAGTGCCCAGTTAGTCGTATGTAGCGGTAGATGAGACAGTTTCTCATGTTTACCATACAGAAAAAACTCTAATCTTTGTGTGCTTTTATTCGCCAAAATCTCGTTTCGGTAACTCGAACCATTCATAAGCTGTGAGAAACGTTGTGAGTACTTCGTTCTCGCTCGCGCGCTGCGTGCAGTGTATCTTCCTGATATTCGTATTAGATATTAATCTCCTCACAAGTCTAAAGAAAAATTTAATATGTTAGCTAAATTTCGTGCAGCAATATACGGTCTAACGCAACGAAAGCAAATTCATAGCGACCACTATTCCTCATTGGAATGGATTTGGATTTCACGCTGTGTGTTACGTATTCGTGAAATATTACATAACTACGCGGCTATTAACGAAATGAAGCTGACGTATAAGGCTATAACTAAAGTAAAAACAATTTATTTACCAAACGGTATCTTTAAAATCATGTGAGGAAGATTACAGGGTACCCGAAAACTCACGAACTTCCTGAACGATGCACGTTACGCGAATTCCCTCACGTGTGTTCAGCAAATTTGGAAGCTGCTCTTCTTCACAGATTTTGCTTATTATGTGTTAACTGGATGGCTTTCTCGTTACCATACTTCAACAGTTCTGCAATGGCCCCATCTTCACCTGGAGTTTTATTGTTCTAGAAGATATTTACTATTCTCCTAACCTCTCCTGTAGTTCGTGGTGTGTATCTCGCAAAATGACCATGTCGAGAAAAGCAGAGAGATCAGAGTCAATACGAAGGTTTGCTCACACCTACAGTTCGCGAAAAGGACACGATGGAAAAGATAGTGATACCAGAAATATGCTCCACCACTGAACGATGCACGTCGCGGGAATTCCCTCGTGTGTGTTCAGCAAATTTGGAAGCTGCTCTTCTTCACAGATTTTGCTTATCATGTGTTAGCTGGATGGCTTTCTCGTTACCATACTTCAACAGTTCTGCAATGGCCCTATCTTCAACAGGAGTTTTATTGTTCTAGTAGATATCTACGATTCTCCTAACCTCTCTTGTAGTTCGTGGTGTGCATCTCGCAAAATGACCATGTCGAGAAAAGCAGAGAGATCAGAACTAATATGGAGTTTTGCTCACACGTACCGTTCACAAAAAGGACACGATGGAAAACATACCAGTTGGTTGGTTGGTTGTTTCGGGGAAGGAGACCAGACAGCGAGGTCATCGGTCTCATCGGATTAGGGAAGGCCGGGGAAGGAAGTCGGCCGTGCCCTTCGAAAGGAACCATCCCGGCATTTGCCTGGAGCGATTTAGGGAAATCACGGAAAACCCAAATCAGGATGGCCGGACGCGGGAAAACATACCAGAAATATGCTCCACCACATAGCGTAAGGGGACTTGCGGAGTATACTTAGTTAGCTACTCGCTCCATTGATCAAATTCACCAAAGACTTTATGATGTGCACCGTGGAAACAGAACAAACATTGAACATTTGTACACTACTAAGCAAAAATAATATTTACACGACTACATGTAGGCCATTCACATTTTTAATGATTATTTATATCTGGTCAATCATTGTATTTGGTATAGATGCCACTGTTAAGGAGAAAGCTCCCTAATCTAGATTTGAAAATATTTCTGCTGTACGTCAGATATTTCACTTCTGTGGGTAGATTCTCAAACACATTCATATCTGCATATTTCTGTACCAAAGTTAGATTAATTTAAGGGCAATGCAAATCATTTTTCACTGTAGTGCTATACTAGATAATGTAACTGTTGCTCTCAAACTTAAATTTCATAACCGCATAAATGTACTGTGAGGGTGTCGTTAATATTCGCAGGTGCTTCAACAGAAACCTGCAAGATGTACGTATGTGAACTCCACACATGACAATAATTACTTTTTCGTGTACTACTTTTTTTACCTAAGTGAGGAGTAACCCCACAATATTATAAGAAATCACTGAAAGAAAAATTTAAAATACATTTACTTACAGGCCTCTGTATCCCCAAAGTTATCAGTTATTCTTAAGGCAAATGTAGCTGAAGTCAAAAGTTTTGGCACATCTAGTATCTGATTCTCCCAGTTCAATCAATTAGCAAATCTAAGATCTTAGAATTTTCTAGTCTGTTCTTTACTTCTAGCCTTACACTTGGTTAATATGAGGTGTAATATCTCTCACAACAGAAAACAGAGTGAACTGCATTTTTTCAGTGTCTGAAGCTAGTCCATTTGCGGAAAAACCATTCACTAACTCACAAAAGTTTACTATTTCCTCTGTTGATGTTTCTTTCCACGGCTTCACTACAATGCTTTTATCACCCACAAAACTCAATTATTTCTGTCTCCTGATACAAATGGAATGAAAAATTATTAACATAAAGCAGGGACAGTAGTGGGGCAATGTCGATCCCTGTGCGATCCTTCCCATGCAGATGAGATGGCTTTCAGCATTCTGGTTCTTAAATGAGATCTAATACAGGCATTTGCTGAAATGAGTATTCCATAAAGCTTAAATTCTCTAACAGAAACTACTGAGGTGACTAAAGTAGTAGTATACGTCCCAATACCGCATCATACCTCCTTTTTCCCAGCGTAGCACAGAAACTCAACATGGCATGGATTCAAAAAGATGTGGGAAGTTCCCTGCTGAAATTCTGAGCTATGCTGCCTCTGTAGCCATCCATAATTGCGAAAGTAATGCCAGTGCAGAATTTTGCGCAGGAACTGACCTCTCGATTATATCCCATAATTGTCATGATGGGCGATAGGGGTGACCATATCATTCGTTCGAATTGTTCAGAAGGATATTCAAACCAGTCGCAAACCATTGTGGCACCATGACGAGACATCGTTGTTTGGGAACATGAAGTCCACGAATGGCTGCAGATGGTCTTCACGTAGCCAAACACAGACATTTCCGGTCATTGACCCAGTACATTCCATGTAAATAAAGCTCACAGCTTTATGGAGCCACCACCAGCTTGCACATAGCCTTGTTGAAAACCTGGGTGATGGCTTCATGAAGGCTGTGCCATACTCTAAACCTGCCGTCAGATTCAGCTAACTAAAATCGGAGCTTACCTGACCAGGTCACATTTTTTGGGTCGTCCAGGGTCCAACCGGTATAGTCACGAGCCCAGGAGAGGCGTTGCAGACCATGTCCAACTGTTAGCAAAGGCACTCACGTTGGTCGTCTACTGCCATAGCCCTTTGATGCCAAATTTCACCACACTGCCCTAAAAAATACTTTCGGCGTACGCCCCACTTGATTTCTGCGGTTATTAAACGCAGTGTTGCCTGTCTGTTAGCACCGACAACTCTACGGAAAGGCCGATGCTCTACGTCGTTAAGTGAAGGCGGTCGGTGGATCTCAGAATATCGAATTCCCTAACGATATACGACAGAATACCCCACGTTTCCACATCCAACTACCGTTCTGCTTTCATGGTCTGTTAATCCACATGTGGCCATAATAATGTAGGAAACTTTTTCAAATGAATCACCTGAATGGATATGTCAGCTACGCCAGAGCACAGCCCATTTATACCTTATGTACACGATGCTACCGCCATCTGTATATGTGTGTATCGATGTCACAGGACTTCTGTCACAGTATACAGGAATTTGCTGAACTGAGTATTTCATAAAACTTCCGAAACAGACAGTAGAGGTATATATCAATATTCCGGTATTTTACTGGTTCTATGTGGTTAAGTTTCAATGTCTCAGATCATGCTTGACAGATGAGGAGCCTTTCTATATTCTGCACCCACCAAGGGGCGACTGAGGGGCTGGTGTCTGTCCTCGCAAGCCGCCCTGGAAAGTGCCTCTGGGCGGGTACTAGCGGCCATCGATCAGCGGCAGCGCTAACAAAGTGGACCCCTCCCCCCACCCCACCCCCTACTGCCCACTGCCACTCCCTCCAACCCCTGGCTTCCATAGGACTGAGCGCGGCCGCTCCTTAGCGCTGGCTAATACGGCCGTTAAAATTCAGCCTCACGTCTTGGCCGGCCCCGCTAATTTGTGACTGGAGGATGCGCGCCAGCTCTCCTGGAATACTGCTGACGTTGTACTCGAGTAACAGCCGGCAGCCTGCAGCCTGCGAAACGACCCAGTCACGTCCAGCGATTAGCACTCAGTATTAATTCGCTGCTTATCTCGTACTGTGATATCAACACCCTTACCTGCCTTGTAAACTGCATCCAGCAAGTTTTTATTCTCGCACGTGGTATCCCCTATACTGATGTTACTATAACTACCCTCAGTATCATCTGTGTTGAGCGAAAAACTGTGTCCATATCTCCGCACTTTTTTGCTGAAAAAGATATGAAATTTATGTATGTGGTGTCTGTTCTTTCAGACATGTCCGAAAGAACAGACACAACATACACTACTGGCCATTAAAATTGCTACACAACGAAGATGACGTGCTACAGACGCGAAATTTCACCGACAGGGAGAAGATGCAGTGATATGCAAATGATTAGCTTTTCAGAGCATTCACACAAGGTTGGCGCCGGTGGCGAAACCTACAACGTGCTGACATGACGAAAGTATCCAACCAATTTCTCATGCTGTTAGCAGTTGACCGGCGTTGCCTGGTGAAACGTTGTTGTGGTGCCTCGTGTAGGGACAAATGCGTACCATCACGTTTCCGACTTTCATAAAGGTCGGATTGTAGCCTATCGCCATTGAGGTTCATCGTATCACGACATTGCTGCTCGCGTTAGTCGAGATCCAATGACTGTTAGCAAAATATGGAATCGGTGGGTTCAGGAGGGTAATACGGAACGCCGTGCTGGATCCCAACGGCCTCGTATAACTAGCAGTCGAGATGACAGGCACCTTATCGCATGGCTGTAACGGATCGTGCAGCCACGTCTCGATCCCTGAGTCAACAGATGGGGACATTTGTAAGACAACAACCATCTGCACGAACAGTTCGACGACGTTTGCAGCAGCATGGACTACCAGCTCGGAGACCATGGCTGCAGTTACCCTTGACCCTTCATCACAGACAGGAGCGCCTGCAATGGTGTACTCAACGACGAACCTGGGTGCACGAACGGCAAAACGTCATTTTTCCGGATGAATCCAGGTTCTGTTTACAGCATCATGATGGACGCATTCGTGTCTGGCGACATCGCGGTGAACATACATTGGAAGCGTGTATTCGTTATCGCCATATTGGCGAATCACACAGCGTGATGGTATGGATTGCCATTGGTTACACGTCTCGGTTACCTCTTGTTCGCATTGACGGCACTTTGAACAGTGGACGTTACATTTCATATGTGTTGCAACCCGTGGCTTTACACTTCATTCGATCCTTGCGAAACCCTACATTTCAGCATTATAATTCACGACCGCATGTTGCAGGTCCTGTACAGGCCTTTATGGATACAGAAAATGTTCGACTGCTGCCCTGGCCAGCACATTCTCCAGATATCTCACCAACTGAAAACGTCTGGTCAATGGTGGCCAAGCAACTGGCTCGTCACAATATGCGAGTCACTACTCTTGATGAACTGTGGTATCGTATTGAAGCTGCATGGGCAGCTGTGCCTGTTTGACTCAATGCCCAGGCGTATCAAGGCCGTTATTCCGGCCAGAGGTGGTTGTTCTGGGTACTGATTTATCAGGATCTATGCACCCAAATTGCGTGAAAATGTAATCGTACGTCAGTTCTAGTATAATATATTTGTCTGATGAATACCCGTTTATCATCTGCATTTCTTCTTGGTGTAGCAATTTTAATGCCAGTAGAGTATATAATAAAGGCGAGGATGGCCAGTGAGTTCGTCAGTGCAGAGAGACGTCACTATCGAACCTTTACTGGAGTCAGTGAAACACCGGGAGTAATGAGGATAATTGGCGAGGGGCGCTACATTGGTAGCGTGTGGATAAATTGAGAATTTGGGCTTGGCGGAAGGCATGCTAGGGTAGTCAGTATAGACACGATTACTATTCTGTCCAGCTGACACAGTGTTAAGCGTGTCTGTCTAATAAGCAGGAAACGTAGGTTTGAATCCCAGTCCGGAACAAAATTTTCCCTTGGCCCCATTACTTGCAACCAACGCACACTTCCATTCAATGTCTGTAATTCTTCTATGTCTTAATTTAAAAATTAGTTTCATTTAGAAACATGTTAACCTTATTTCTGCTCCGCATCTATCATGACCTATACTTAATCAATCATACTACATAAGAACTTGTTTTTGCTATTCCTAACATGACTGCAGAAATACGTGCTAACTTCTGCTATCAGGAAATACGAAAATGATGTTCCAATTATGTATGCTATACCTTGACACCACGTTATTGCAGCGACCATGCAGTGTAAAAGGTTCAGCGCAACAATTTGGAAGAGTATCCAAGAGCAGCTTTTCCATGTAGGAAACACTGGATAACGAAACATAACGGACTTGTTAGAACTTTCTTGGATCCGTTAAGCATCACGGCTATATCCTAATGTTTATTGCAGACGGTAGTTTTAATTATTGATAAGCTCAATGGATAAAATGTTAGTCACCCCCTCTTAATAGGGAGCACATAGAGATTCATAATGAAGCATACAATAGAAGGAGCGGAATGAGAGAGAGGAGGAGAGAGGACGAAGCGGTTCTGGGAGGAAAAGCAAAAGAACACAATCCCTAAAGGATCTACCAGAGGCCTTACATCTAAAAAGAAAAAGAAGGATAAGATGAAAAGTAATGCAACAGTTTTTTCCTGTTCACTGTTGACTTTAATGGACTATTTTGTTCTATTATTTTGCAACGTCTTGATGTACTTACGACTTGCAGTAACTTACGCCATTCAACAGTGTCCACTTTTTTTACTGCTGTTACATACACAAAGATAGGGGAACATTTAAAACTTTAATGATTTAGCATTACATGCCATGAAAACGACCGCTGGTCCATCAGAACACAATATTTTTAATTAGTAAATTTTCAGTGTAAATTTTCTTCACATAATAATAGTGGCTCAAAGCTTCACTGTTTGTTAACTACAGCAACATACCTTAAAAACACGATGACGTTCAAAATTAATGTCTTATCTTAATACAAAAATAGCAGTAATGAACAGAAATTAATCATACGAAATTTAAATAAGATGGCAGTGTAAATGTTACGTCACTTTGACGTAAGCCTTGCTGCAAACTTGAATTACAGTTACTCAAAACAATATGAACCTTTATTATTAACATTATCTACCATGACTCCCATCATGTGCAAAAGAAAACATGGTAACACTGTTGCAACAGCACATTAAAGGGAGCTAAGACTTCAACATATACAAGTAATGATAATTTTGAGTAACTACGTTCTGCAGGTGGGTTGTTTTGTAATCATTCTGTTGATCTTCTTATGTTAGTTCTAAATATGATTGATCAGTTTGTAATTAATCTTCCTCATAGAATTACAATGAATGTAAGGATTCCTACAATAGAAGTTGTAGGCTCAATTCTTGATACTACATTTCATGATGTATATGCATCTGGGTAATCTGAATATCGTCGTGATATTCCTGCTAACCCTAGGAAGTGTTGATGGAAAAATGTCAAGTTTACCCCAATTAATATAATTGTGAACTGGATTTTTAATCATGTATTGTTTATGGTTAACCCTGTAAATATTGGGTATCATTGAATAAACCTCCAATAATTGCAAATACTGCTCCTATAGATAAGATGTAATGGAAGTGGGCTACTACATAATATGTATCATGTAGTACAATGTCAAGTGATGAATTTGCTAGTACTAATCCCGTTAATCCATCAATTGTAAATAGGAAAATGAATCCTACAGCTCATAATAATGGTGGATTAAACTTGAATTGAGTTCCATATAATCTGGCTAATCATCTGATTACCTTAATTCCTGTAGGTATAGCAATAATTATTGTTGCTGATGTAAAGCATGCTCCTGTAGGAATCCGTTCCTACTGTAAATATATGGTAAGCTCACACATTAAATCCTATTAATCCAATTGAGAGATTATACCTAGTGTTTCAAATGATTCAGTCCTCCCTCTTTCTTGACATACAATGTGTGCAATAATACCAAATCCTTGTAAAATTAAAATGTTATCTTCTAGGTGTCCAAAGAATCAGAATAGGTGTTGATATAGAATTGGGTCCCCTCCTCTCGCAGGGTCGAAGAATAATGTGTTTAGGTATCATTGTGTTAATAATATAGTAATAGCTCCTGCTAAAATGGGATGTGAAAGAAGAAGGAGAAGAGCTGTAATAGCTACAGACCAAACAAATAAAGGTATATTAATTGCTGTTGTAATGAAGTTTACTGCACCAAGAATTGATGATACACCAGCTAAGTGTAGTGAAAAAATGGCTAAATCTGCATATGCACTCCCATGTGCATATGCAGATGGAGGGTAAACTGTCCATCCTGTACGAGCACCATTATCTACTATAGAAGAAGTAAGAAGAGGGGTTAATGAGGGTGATAGTAGTCAAAAAGTTATACTATGTATTCGTGGGAATGCTATATCTTGTGCACAAATTATTAATCGTACAAATCAATTACCAAATCCACCAAATATAATAGGCATTACTATGAAGAAAACTATTACAAATGCATGGGCTGTAATAATAATGTTATAAATTTTTTCATCTCTAATTAGAGATCCTGGTTGACCTAATTCAGCATGAATAAGTATTCTTATTGATGTTCCTACTATTCCGCTCTTGTCCCAATTAGAAAGTATAAAGTACCAATTTCCTTATGGTTTGTTGAGAATAATCATATTTGTGGTAAGATGGCTGAATTTTAGGTGGTAGACTGTAAATCTACTTATGAGATATTTTCACTCTTACCATATTTTGTTTGTATATCCAATTATGATTCTCGACTGCAATTCTAGAGGTGTAATGTTTGACTAATGCCTAAAAGCTTATTCTTTTAATTATAACTTAGAAGGTTATTAGTTAAATTAACTTAAGTGGTTAGTATAATGAGATTAAGGTTGATGTTGAAATCAATCCTGTTGTTGAAATTGTTACAGTTATAAGAAGGATAATTCTTGATTTTTGAAACTTTATCTTTATAGATCATGAATTTTCGGTATATGATATAATTAGAGCCGAGAATTTAATTTGTATGTAATAATAAAGTGTAATTGTAGTTAGTACAACTATAATTGTTATAATGGTTGTTATGCTGTTTTCTATTAGTGATTATACAACAATTCATTTTGGTAGGAATCCATGAAATGGTGGTAAACCACCTAGAGATAGTAGGACTAAGAATATTACGAATTTAATTTCAGTCTTTATGTTTCTACCTGAATAAATTTGGTTTATAAAGAACAGATTTATTTGCTTAAATAATAAAACTATGATTATTCTTAGTAATGAATAAATAATAATGTGTAGTTCTCAGATGTTTTCTCTGATGGTTAAAGATCTGATTATTCACCCTAAGTATCTAATTGGGGAGTATGCCGGAAGTTGTTGTAGTGATGTTTGATTTAAATTTCCTATTGCCAGTTAATAATTCTTAAAATGATAATGGTTCAAATAAATGTTCTTAGCTGAATACAATATGATAGCACAATTTTTGGGGCAATTTTTTGTCATGCTTGAAGCATATATTACTTCTGGAAATCAGAAATGTAAAGGTGCAGCTCCGATCCTTAGTAGTAATCTGGATCTGATTATTATTGAGTGAATAAATTCTGTTTCTCATCCTTTTGAATATTTTATTTGAATCAGCAGAAATGAAAGTAATAGTATTATTGATGCTATTTCTTGGACAATAAAATATTTAATCAATGATTCATTTATCTTTATGCTTTTATTTCTTCTTAGAAGTGGAATAAATGAAAGTAAGTTGATCTCAAGTCCTATTCAAACCCCATATCAGGAATTCTATGAAATGGACAGGATCATTCTTATCATTAATGTTGATAGGAAGCGAAGTTTTGTGGAGTTCTTGGTCATTAAAAAGGAGAGGATTGATACCTCTGTAAATGGGGTATGGACCCATTAGCTTGGTTACCTCACCATTTTACATTAAGGTGTATGATGCACATAAATTTTTTATACTAAAAGAGGTAGTTTAATTCTATCTTATGTCATTTCTTTAATGAAGGTAATTTATATGTATATATATATATATATATATATATATATATATATATATATAATGTATTACACTTAATTGAATATATATACCTACAAGTTTATTTAATTATTATTAAATCATTATGCTAGTACATTTATTTACCAAGGATTTTAGCTACTTATGTTTCCAGCTTAAAGGAAATTTAATCTTTCTTTTGACTAATAATAAAGATAGATTAAATAGAAACAATGTAATATAATACATTTATGAAGACTGACAGATCATAATAGTACAGCAAATTTTCAGCAATATCAAATTAATTTATCTGTACAGAGGAAACACAATGAAATTATACTTCCCAAATCTTAATAATGATGGATTTTGAAATTCGAAATGAAATGAATTTAAGTTTATTTAGTAAAATTGCTACAGCACTATACAGACATGATGCTGAAATCAAATAAACGTTTAATGTTTTTTGGTAAATGAAATGCACAGTATTCACTTAAGATTATACACTGAACTATGAATAAATCAGAATTACACTGAGGAGACAGAAGTCATGGTATAGCGATATGCACATGTACAGATAACAGAGGTATCACATACACAAAAGGGGTAGTACACTGGTGGAGCTGTCATTTGTCCTAAGGTGATTCGTGTGAAAAGGTTTCCCACATGATTATGGCCACATGATGCGAATTAACAGACCTTGAATGCGGAATGATAGCAAGAGCTAGATGCATGGGACATTACATTTCGCAAATCGATAGGGAATTCAATATGCCAAGACCAACAACGTCACTAGTGTGCTGAGAACACCAAATTTCAGGCATTACCTCTTACCATAAATAATGCAGTTGCTGATGACCTTCACTCAACATCTGAGAGCAGTGGAGCTTGCTAGGAGTTATCAGTGCTAACATACAAGATCATTATGTGGAATAACCACATAAACCAATGTGGGATGGTCAACGAACATATCTGCTAGAAAAGTGCACACGATATTTGGCTTTAATGGACAATTAGTAAGAGCTGACAGTAGGGCTCGAGTGTGGTGCAGATCCCAGGAAGCCATGGACCCAAGTTTTCAACAAGATACTTTGTGAGCTGGTAATGGTTGCATAATAGTGTGGGCTCTGTTAAAATGAAACTGAATGTGTTCTCTGGACCAAGTGAACCGATAATGGACTGTCATACGCCAATTCTAGTGAAGTGAGCACTTCGAAGATCAATTTATACAATGTCCACCAAATATATAATTTCCCAGTTTCCAGCAACCAAACAACTCATTTGCCTTTTTTCGAAAATTAAATTTTACCCAAATGCAAAGGAAAAGGGAATCACTGAGCTCTTTAAAAAAATTTACCAAAGGAAATCTTAATTTCATTAAAAGAAAAAGATAAAAATTTGTCAAAATCTGATTTGCCTATCCTTAAAAACCAATATTTCGATTTTCACTTTTAAATAATTTCAAATGTAATAAATCTTGTTCTTTAGAAATAAGAACGAAAAAACCTCATTTGCCTATATTGAAAAACCAAATTACCATTGTCTCATTTAAAACATTTCAAATCTAGTAACTTTTGTTCTTTGTAAATAGGAACCAAAAAAACCTATTTGCCCATATTACAAAAAAAGTCTCATTTACCATTTTAAAAAATTCAAATAAAATAAAGTTTATTCTTTATAAATAATAATCAAAAAATCTGAAAAGTACATTATAACCAAAAACGTTCCAATAAAACAAAATCAAATTTCTCTGTTTATAAATACAACAGAAGAAGAAATGACATTGAAAGCAATGGTGTTTAAGAGCTTAGAATATTATTGCAAATCACAATATGGGGGTTGTGTTTAAAAGATTTAGAAAATTACTCTAAGGAAGATGGTTACTCCAAACGAAATAGGGAACATGGGGTTCTAGCTATTGATTATTTTAATATGAAAGAAAGGAATAAAGAAAAAAAATGACACAACTAAAATCTAAAACTGTAAAAGGAATTCGATCAATTGCTAAAACAGAAATATTGAAGAATATTTATAAACTTTGGAAAAGTCGATTAATTTATCTTGTTATATATCTTGCTGACAATATTAATAACAATGATAACGATAATAAATTCAGTAAAAAATCATTAAAATAACTTTGTTGAATGTGTAAGGCAAAAAAGGGGAAAAATATACTCAATTTAGAAAAAATTATTAATTGATGTTTTCAATGTTGAAAGTGTAGATTTTTCAGTTAAAAGTAATAAAGATAACGATTTTAGTAAAAGATCTGTAGAAGAACTTCGTAAAATTTCTAAACTGAAAAAATGTAAAAAAACCTTATCTTGCAAAACTACAATTAATTAATGTTATCAATAGATCAAAGGTTAATTTATTAATAATAATTCTTTTCTAAGGCTTCTAGTCGAATAATATCAAGAAATTATACAAAAAATCATGAGAAATATTTACCTAGTTTCAATTTTCTATGGGAGCAGATATATCTGGCGACTTTATTGAGGTAAGAATATTTCCTTCTTTTACTCAGAATGATCTTTCAGGGCCATGACACAGCACTGTTGTCGTCCAAAATTTGCCAGGTTAAATTCACAGCGAATTATTGAAAAGTCATAAGTGAGCGACATTTTAATTGAGAGGATAGTTACATTGTTTTATTACTAGATTACTGAAATTTTTTTTATTGGGATGTTACACTGAATGTAAACGACATAATTATAATTTTTTACTGTTGAGAGGTTTAGGAATTTTTCTATTGTGAGGTTACGCTAAGTGTGAATGAATTTTGAGCTTAGATTAAATCAGAAAGAATTTTGTGTGGGAGGTCAAATGAGAAAGAATTTTGTGGGGAGGTTACACTAAATTAGAATCATACTCATATCATTATTTATTTACATTTTTGTGGGGAGGTGACAATGAGATGCATGATTATTAAATTTTTGAATTAGTCCTTTTAATTTCTTTTCTCCTCTTCTTCTATTTTCTGTTTCCCAGTTATGTCTTTTATGTTCTTCTAATTCTGTATCGTCTATATTTCTTATTTACAACTGCATTTGCTATTGCTACACTTCCACCAGCTAGTGAACCAATTGTTGCTAAATAAGGTAACAGCTCACAATACTGGTGCAAATCCAACTTCATGGTTATTTTCTTTTTTGTGTATTAAATATTGAATAATGTTTTCACAACACAAATAGTTAATGAAGCAATTAAATTTCTGCCAGCTTTTATCCTTTCTATCTTTTTTAACATTGGTTCAAAATGGTCCACTCCCTATTTAATGGTTCATTATTTAATATTATTTTAATTAATTTTGCTTTAGCTTTACTACTACATAACAAAGTATAATCAACCAAAACGTTTTTCATTTATATAGATTAAAAATTAATATAACGATTTTATAAACTTCATCTATTTCTGATGAGTTTTAAGCTCATTCCTAGTTTGCGTTTTCTACTCATAATTCCTCTAACTGCAGTTGTGGCAAGTTTTTCTCCTAAAGAAGCATCACTTCCATGCCTTCTTTCTTTTGCTAATAACTGATGTTCTTTATCAATTTCATGTATTTTTTATAATCTTTATTATCTCCATAAGTAATAACATGGTCTTAACATTATTCATATAATGAATTAATTGCTTTATCCCTTCAAGGTAATCTTAACTTTTCCAAAATGAGTATGCTACATTATTCAAACATCTGATTAAATAAAGTACTCTTTTAGGATCATTTATAGTAAAATCACTGAATATAGTGGTGTTATTCAACCTTTCCATTATGATAATTCTTCGCCACGAATTACTGTCAATCTGTCAAGAATATAACAACATTCATCCAAATATATTTGACTGGTTTGTCTGAAAATTTATTTGCTATACTTTCACCAACTTTTCCAATCAATCATAAAGATTTATTTTGAAATGCTGGAAAAACATTCATCAACAATTGGTTTACTTCCTGTAGCTGATTAAACTTTATTTGGATTACTTTCACTACACTGGCATTTGAACGATATAAATTGTTGCATAAATTTGTAAATCAAGAGAATAAAATTCTTTTCCTATCTCATCCATAGTTATTTATGTTAGTTAAAAGTTTCAGTACCCAATTTCCTCTTACATTTTTTGTTTTATTGCCTCTGAATTCTAGTGTTAATTTACCAATATATTTATAAGGACCAACAGGTCTTCATCCAAATTTTGGATCTTCACTGTGATTGATAAATTCTGAAATTCTTTCAGTTATATTTATGTTTATAACATCTTTTTCTTTTAATTTTCTTGCTTTTCAATATTTCCCTGATAAAATATTTATTTCTGTTTCACTTAATGTTTCATCATATTTAGCAGGATTATCATCAATCCATTCATATAGTGGAATCTCATTGCATTCATCTAAATAATGTCAGTTGTAAGGAACTATTTGTTTCCACTTTCTCTATTTTTCTTCAATTGCTTTGAAAAGTTTTTCTCCTAATCCTGCAGTTCCTTGGTTAACTTTTTCTATTCTATCAATAACTGGTTAATCATCTTCCTAAAATTTTTGAACTTCTGTTCTTGGTTTTTTTCCTTTTCTTATACTCTTCTTTTAATTGTTCTTTTACTTTTTTTATTTTGTTTGGCTTCTTCAACGATCTCTGGTTCGTAATTTGCAGTAATCGTTACTTAGTTTATGTTTATCGTTAATGTTTGATGGTTTATATTCAGTGATAATTTTCAATGTTTATGTTTAACATTTATGTTCAACATCTAAAAAATTCATAATCCCTTATTCATATTTAACTTCCCAAATTTTTTATCATATCAATTTTTATAAGATCAAACTTAACTCTATTCAAATATTTACCTCATAATTCTTTAAATTAATCAAAGCTGCAGCAACTCATCAATTCGATGGTTAACTTAGTGTTTGGTTACACTGAAACTGTGGATCAAAGAGATGACGGAACCACATGGCGAATCCTGGCATTGTGGTATGTGAGGGAAGGAAACGAACTTTTGAGTGCATTCACAGACAGTTGCCAGTGCTTTGACCATACTATCCTACTCCTTTTTTTCCCTTCCTTGAATATGGTACTAATAGATGCCAATTTATAATGAAACATAAACTACGTTCTT
This sequence comes from Schistocerca americana, assembly GCF_021461395.2. NCBI lineage: Eukaryota > Metazoa > Arthropoda > Insecta > Orthoptera > Acrididae > Schistocerca > Schistocerca americana. The sequence goes on along the minus strand of NC_060120.1, from coordinate 85,054,229 downwards.
AAATTTTGCCATCCATTACTATTAGAAATGTAAATAACTTTTACTACCTGATGTACACTTCCAACTTACTGACTCATATTGTTTGTATATTTTGATGTACACTCTTTTGAATATTCTCTTTGGTAGACTGATGAAATCAAATTCTTATGGCAGTATATGTATGTGGTTATTTGAAAGAAATATTCTATCATTAACTTACTTATTACTACACATATTTCTATGATCAAATTTTCTCCTTACATCAAGTCCAAATGACTTAACGATGTACGAAAATTTTAAGGAAACCCAGTGGAGGTTTATGTAATACCTGTATATTTCTATTGTCTACTGTCAAACCACAATTTATGAAAGATGTTTATATTTTATTAATAGGATTAAGTAGGAATAATTAATATTTGTCATATTGGAAATAATTGTGGTAGCAGGGAATGTCTGCACCAAAGTTCTGTTGACAAGAGAGACCGCAAATTGATATAATTTTAAAAAGGGCAGGAGAGACCGTGTATGGATACATTTTAAGAAAAGAGCAGGAAAGACTGCGCATTGATACATTTTGTGATGGTTGGAGGTATTGTCTGCACCAGAAAGCATTGTTGGCAGGAGAGTCCGCACCTTAGCATTCGTAGGAAGTCAGTAGTAAGCGAGAAGGGAAGCGAGTCGGTAGCAGGTCTGAAGCAAAGGGTTGAGAGGAGTGGTGTGCCTGCCAGCCACTAGCTATGATTTACAAGAGATTATAAATGGATGTACAGAGACATCAGCTAACTATTATAATAAGAGGAACCAATATTATTGAATTAATTTTTTGAGAAACTCAAGACTACTGAAGGTATGTTTGCACATTGCTAGTTGTAAGATTATTGTAAAAAGTAAGTCCCATTTGAACGTTTGTAAAACCATTTCATTCAGAACATAATTAACTTTTGCCAGCAATATTGCATTTATAATTATAATCCATCCCAAAAACCATCAACATAAAACTTTGCAAAATTTTATTGTTGTCACGAAAAAGTTTAACTATGAATTACGTAATTTCAGTCAAATTCATTATAGAATTACGTCAGCTTTGCTATTAAGGAATAACATCAGCTTCGGTAATAAATACAGCCACTTATTATGAAAGCCCACCTGCAGCTGATATAGTAAAACAGAGTAAGTATATTCATGTCGTAGTTCGATGTAGCCGTCAGATGGCGATCCAGTAACAGTAAAAAAAGGTAAGGAGTAGTTTTAGGTTATTGCAGATAACGACTGAGCGCCGCGACGACGACACTTTCTATGTTTCGTCGAAATAATCAGAAAATCACTTTTAATAAGCAACAATTAAATTTGTATGCAAAGATTGAGAAAGAGAATAAATTTCAAATGGAAGATTTCTTTTGTTATTATTAAGCAGGAGATAGAAATCCTAAGAAAAGCTTACATAGTTTCTTGTAAAAGGGAAGGTTATCAATAACATAAGAGGTATAGAAGAGACAGAAAGGTTTCAACTGTTGCTATAATAGAAACTTATATATACATTTCTCTTGTTGGTTTCTGTTCAAATTTCTTAAATTCAATTATTACTTCCCAAGAATGGTAAATTTTATTGCGATGGAGAAACCATAGAAATTCCTGTTCATCAGTGCACTGTGAAAACTTAATTCACTCGAAAAATTCAAATATACATATTAAAGTGTGTTGGTAGAGATGTAGCATTTAATAATCAAGTTATTGAACCTAATAACAAAGCTAAGGCTAAACATGTTTCTAAAATTATTCCTCTTGAATTAATTAACATAAATTCTAATATGGCTGATGGAATGTTGGTTAAACATAATGATAATTTTCATCAGGAAACTAATATTATTTGTTCTTTTAAATGTAATTCTGTATCTGGTGGGCCAATAACTTATGGGCCAAATCATCCTATAAAAATTTCAGTTTTCAATAGTATCCCAAAATTAGAATTTGCTGTAACTGATGAAACCGAAAATTTAATTGGCTTCAGTGGTGCTACTGTAACAGCAATTTTATAAATGTATTGATGAGTGTTTCCTTATTAAATCCTGAACGAAATCGAAATTAAACAAGTTTAGTCTTTTCCTGGAAATGGAAAAAACAAAAAATTACATAATCCTTCGTAACAATGAATCATGAACATTAATATTGCTGGTGGGTGAATTCATCCTAATATTTCTCAACTTTAAATGACTTTTGTTGTTGCTCATACAGGTGGAAGAAATTTTTCTGCATATGCTGCTAAATCAAATATTAAATTAATTGATAATTATGTTTTAAAGTTACTAAAAAGGAATTACTATTTTATCCCTAACAGCCTTTTATTTCCTCTTCAATTCTCATTCGTTTAACATCTTCCATTAAAAAATGTATTAAATATGGAAGGACAATTTCTAATAATGGAAAAGTTAAAACTAAACAAAATCAAGTTCTTCAGCCATTAGAGTTATTCGATGGATTTCTTACAGATTACCATGTAATCATGTGCGAATGTGATTTAACTGTTATTTTCACTTGGAGTTCTAGAACAGATCAAGAATATTGTGCTCTTGGACTACAGATAATAATAATTCTATCCTTGCAAAAGATGGTAAAATTCTTATTAAATGTTTGGAAATTCGTGTTTCTGTTCTTAAATATGATCTAAAATATTAACTTCAATTCGAGCAAGAAACACTTAAAAATCCAAAAATTGTCATTTCTTTCTTCAATGTTCAAACTACTGAATTCAGTGGTTTACAGGGAAAAAGAAATTTTGAATTATATATTACTAATTATTATAACTCTTCATAATTTCACATCGCTTCCTTTATTTTGAGTGTTACCCAAACTAATCGAAAGAATGATAAACTACTTCATTGTTCTTTATTTGATCATGTTAAATTACGAACTATCTATGTTAGAAATGGAAGAAATGAAGTTTATCCTCAAGAATTATGGAATCTTGATCCACCAAATAACTTCTTAAAAGCTTATGATTCTGTTAGAGATTTTAAAAGAATAACTCACTTAAATTACAATGATAATGTAAGCCCTTTCAATTTTATTCGAAATTATCCAATGAATGTAAGTAATGTGACTAGAACAATGAATGTTTTAACTGCTCAAAAACAACAATGAAATTAACTGCATTATTTAATAAGAATATTCTAAATGATACTATTGCATATGTTATTATGTGTGGGAAGTTACGATTGCCAACATAGAACACTTACTGAAAGTTTCTGATTAATTAAATGAATGAATAATTAGAAAAAATTAAAAACCTTTTAACTTCTTGTTTTCATTTCCATTTTGCAATATTTTAATAAAACTAGAAAAGATAAAAAATTAAAATTTCAAGTCTTCAAAATTAAAAAGGTCACCAAACGCTGGGAGAAAATTTCAATTTTGTTTGGAGAACGTTTTAATTTTCTTCATTCTTCGAATTATTTTCTTTAATAATAAAAATTCGCATGAACTTTAGCAGTGAAAATCTATTACAAACCTCACAATTATAGTAATGGTTGTTTAGAGGTGTTCATTAATTTATCAGAACTTGGAGTACATAAATCTTATGTAATTTTAAAAACTGAACATTTTCCTTGTAAATTTGGAGATAACATTTTGTTACTTTTGGATGAAACATATATAGTTACTGTTCCAGATCATTATACTAAAATCCTTAAAAATGATGTTGATAAATTAGTAAAACCTTTCAATTTACATGTTGTTTGTCGAGGTGAAAAAGGTAAATAGAAATCGACCTATTCATGTTATGGAATTTGAGTAAATTTTACATATTTTGTATTTTTCTTTTAATTAAATTAAGATTTCCTTTCCTATAATGTTCTAAGAATTTTAAATAGCTCAGCTTTCTTCATCGTTTCTTTTTCCGTTGTATTTAAGTAAAATTTAATTTTTCAAAATAGGGGAAATGAAATTTTTTAGTTGTGTCAGAATGGGACATTATATCTTTGGTCGACGTTCTGGAAATTTGACTTTGAAATGCTCACTATACTGGAAATGGAGTAGACCTACTACTGACTGTCCCCTCTGGTCCTTACAGTGTGTGGAGGAGGGCACCTTATACTATAACTAGTCTTTCCCTTTCCTGTTCCTCTCGCAAACAGAGTGAGGGAAAAACACCTGTCTCATGTCAGTGTTTTATTTTGTTTTTTATTCATCAGTCTTATGACTGGTTTGATGCGACCCTCCATGAAATCCTCTCCTGTGCCAAACTTTCCATCTCAGAGTAGCACTTGCAAACTATGTCCTCAATTATTTGATGGATATATTCCAATCTCTGTCTTCCTCTACAGTTTCTTTTTCCCTCAGAGGCTTCCTCTAGTACCATGGAAGTCATTCCCTGGTGCATTAACAGATGTCCTATGATCCTCACCCTTCTTCTTATCAGTGTTTTCCATATATTGCATCAATGTCCAATTCTGTGCAGAACCTCCTTGTTCCTTACCTTATCAATCCACCTAATTTCCAACTTTGGTCTGCAGCACCACATCTCAAATGCTTCGATTCTCTTCGGTTCCAGTTTCCCCACAGTCCATACTACTATACAGTGCTGTGCTCTGAATGTGCACTCCCAGAAATTTCTTTCTCAAATTAAGGCCTATGTTACATACTAGTAGAGTTCTCTTAGCCAGAAATGCCCTTTTTACAGTGCTAGGCTCCTTTTGATGTCCTCCTTTCTCCATCTGTTATTGGTTATTTTGCTGCCCAGGTATCAGGATTCCGTAACTTCATTAACTTCGTGACCATCAATCGTGATACTAAGTACCCTGCTCTTGTCATTTCTGCTGCTTCACATTACTTTCGTATTTCCTCGATTTCCTATCAGTCCATATTCTGTTCTTATTAGACCATTTCATTCAGCTGATCATCTAAATCTTCTTCACGTTCACTCAGGATAGCAATGTCATCAACGAATCTTATCATTGATCCCCATTCTCCTTGAATTTTAATTCCACTGCTGAACCTTTCCTTTTTTACATGTACAGATTGAACATAGGGGAGGAAGATTACATCCATGTCCTACACCCTTTTTAATCCCAGCGCTTCGGTTTTGGTCATCCTCTGTTATTATTCCCTCTTGGCTCTTGTATATCTTGTATATTACCTGTCTATCCCTATAGCTTCTCCCTATTTTTCTCACAATTCCCGCCTTTTTTACACATTTTACATTATTGAACGCTTTCTCCTGGGTCGACAAATCCTATGAACGTTTCAGGACTTTTCTTTCGCCTTGCTTCCATTATCAACTGCAAGGTCAGAATTGCCTATTTGGTGCCTTTAGCTTTCCTGAAGCCAAACATATTGTCATCCAACACATTCTCAATTTTGTTTGCTATCCTTCTGTATATTATTCTTGACAGCAACTTGGATGCATGAGCTCTTAAGCTGATGGTGCGATAATTCTCGGACTTGTCACTTCTTGCAGTCTTGGGAACTGTGTGGACGATATTTTTCCGAAAGTCATATGGTATGTCGACCTCTACATTCTACACACCAACGTCCATGGTCGTTTTGTTACCAATTCCCTCCCCCCTCCCCCCCCCAGTGATATTAGAAACTTTGATGGAATGTTTTCATCCCCTTCTGTCATACTTGCGCTTAAATCTTCCAGAGCTCTGATTCTAATTCTGGGTCCCTATCTCTTCTAAACTGACTCTTGTTTCTTCTTCTATTACATCTGACAAATCTTCCCCCACATAGAGGTCCTCAATGTACTCTTTCCATCTAACCACTATCTCCTCTGTATTTAACAGTGGGACATTTTTGTACTTCCTTCTTTCATCGATCAACTGAATCATTTCTTATGTTACCCATGGTTTCTTTGCAGTTGCCTTCTTTGTAGCTATGTTTTTCTTTCCAGCTTGCATCACTGCTCTTTTTAGAGATTCCGTTCCTCTTCAACTATATTGTCTACTGAGGTATTCCAAACTGCTGTATCTACAGCCTTAGAGAACTTCAAGCGTATCTCGCCATTCCTTAGTACTTCCGTTTCCCACTTCTTTGTGCACTGACTCTTCCTGACTAATCTCCTAAACTTCACCGTACTCTTCATCGCTACTAAACTGTACTCTGAGTCTATAAATGCTCCTGCGTAAGCTTTATACTCCTGTATCTGATATCCGAATCTCTGGCTGACTAAGATATAACCTAACTGAAATCTTCCAGTATCACCTGGCCTTTTCCAAGTATACCTCCGCCTCATGTGATTCTTGAACAGAGTGTTCGCTAATACGTGGTGCAATTTATTGCACAACTCAATGTTTTTCTTCTCTTAGTATTAGTTGCAAGCCCATTCTTGAGTAGCCCTTTCTTCAATTCTTCCCGTACAAGTGCATTCGAATCCCCCATAACTATTGGATTTTTACCTCCATGTATGTACTGTGTTACCTATTCAATAGCCTCATATACTTTCTTTATCTGTTCATCTTCAGTTTGCGTCAGCATGTACACTTGAAGTATCGTTGTCGATTCTGATCAGAATAATCCTATCACTGAACTCATCACAGTAACACACTCTCTGCTCTGCCTTCCTATTCATAACGAATCCTGCTCCTGTTTTAGCATTTTCTGCTGCTGTTGATATTCCCCTATATTCATCCGATCACAGCCGGCCGAAGTGTCCGTGCGGTTAAAGGCGCTGCAGTCTGGAACCGCAAGACCGCTACGGTCGCAGGTTCGAATCCTGTCTCGGGCATGGATGTTTGTGATGTCCTTAGGTTAGTTAGGTTTAACTAGTTCTAAGTTCTAGGGGACTAATAACCTCAGCAGTTGAGTCCCATAGTGCTCAGAGCCATTTGAACCATTTGAACCATCCGATCACAAATCTTTGTCTTCTTTCCATTGCACTTCATTGACCCTGGCTATATCTAGATTGAGCCTTTGCATTTCCCATTTCAGATTTCTAGCTTCCCGACCACTTTCAGGTTTCTGATATTCCACGCCCAAACTCGTAGAAAGTTATCCTTTCGTTGGTTATTCAATCTTATTCTCATGGTCACCTCCCTCTTGTCAGTCCCCTCCCAGATATCCGAATTTGCACTATTCTGGAACCTTTCGCTAATGGAGAGACCATAATGACACTTTTTTAATTACTGGTCACGTTTCCTGTGGGTACATGTTATGTGTCTTTAATGCAGAGGTTACCTTTGCCTTCCGCATCCTCAAGCCGTTCATCATTGCTGATTCTTCCTCCTTTAGGGTCAGTTTCCCACCCCAAGGACAAGGTAGTGGTTCAAATGGCTCTGAGCACTATGGTACTTAACATCTGAGGGCATCAGTCCCCTAGAACTCAGAACTACTTAAACCTAACTAACCTAAGGACATCACACACACCCATGCCCGAGGCAGGATCCGAACCTGCGACCGTTGCGGTCGCGCGGTTCCAGACTGAAGCGTCTAGAACCGCTCGGCCACGGCGGCCGGCGGACAAGGTAGTGTCCCGAACCTTCATCTGCTCCTCCGGCCTCTTTGACAGGGCTGTTGACAGAATGAGGGTAACTTCTTATGTCGGAAGTCTTCGGCTGCCAGTGCTGATTATTAATCAAAATGTAAGGGATGGCGGGTTCCGGATGCGGGACTGATGATTACTAATCAAAGACGGTAACCTTTTCTTTAAGAAAGAACAATCCTGACGCCCAAATGAGGGGTGGCGGCAAAGTGGGCAGGGGTCGCAACCCGAGGCCTGGCCACTACGTCCCGTTCCCTCCCTCCAGGAACCAAGGAAGCAGTAGCGAATGTGGAGTAGATGTACAATTAACTTAAATTATTTATTTATTTTCCTTTCCTTTTTTTTATTTTTATTTTTTTTACTTTTGTCATTAATACCGCCGAAAATATCAGGAAACTGGAGGCACTCTAGGAGGAGGCGTCAGACTAATTGAGACTATCAACGTATAGTTTTTCCGAGAAGAATATTTCGATGACCAATGAATTTATCTTTTCTAAGTGTGGAAGAGCCGGGGATGAAGTCTTCATGACAGGAAGACCCCCAGCCCTGCGGTGCTTTAAGGAATACACGTAAAAGAAAATTGGAGAATAATTGTCTGTATTCTGGATCACGGACAACTCCATAATGGCGTTCATTAAGGAGCTGCCAAAAGTCAAGGATACTTTTCTCGCCTTGAGCAAAGAAATAGCGTTCTGTGTGTCCAAAAATTCACTCCACAGTGATAGTCTTCGCTTCCGGGAAGTATCTCGCGTCCGGAAAAGAGAGTAGTTGAGTAGGTATTAGATGAGGAGCCGTACGGGTAATTAGGGACAACATTTGTCCCACCAAAAACCAGACACCTCTCGCCGTTCTGCACACCAGACGGGGTGTCTGCGAAGTGAATCCTGTGAAGGCGTGACCGGAATACTTGCTTCCCATTGACAGGTAGGTACCATGCAGACTGGACGTCAACGTCCAGATAAGGATTGCACATAGATCGCCAAACGACACACCAGTCGACGTGGGGAAGCTTCCCCTCAATCACATTCTGTGACCTGTGCTGCTGAAGGAAGCCATAGACTGCTTTCGTGGATGTCAATTGCGCCGGACGTATCACAGTACGGACGTAGCTCAGTTCAAGGAAAAAGTGGCAGAAGTATAAGAAGGGCGGCGGGACGTCCGAAAGATGGATAGGTGCGGAGAGAGAGTGTGGTGCAAGGGCCTCCAGAAATAGGCTGGTAAGGCACATGGGGCTACGGCGCCACAATGTCATGTGAGAGACAATGAAATGAGCATCCACTATGTCAGGCACATGTTGCAGACCTAAACCGACCTTGCACCGCGCGAAGGTGAGGGTCTCTTACCTTATCTTGAAAAGAAAGCCGCGGCAAATTAACGAACACAATGCCGCTGCCACGCGGCGGGCCATTGATGGTGGAATAAGAAGTGCCTGTGCCACGTGGGGGATACGTGACTCCAAATATACATTTAAGTATTGTATGCGGTGGAGAAGATCGAGTGCTCGTAAACAGTGATCTAACAGTCCAGCTCGTTCTTGGGAAAGTAGACGTCGGCAGTTGGGGGCCATTGTCCGCCTCAGATAACTTGCGAAATCGAGTCCTAATCATCGGAGAGTATCAGCTGTACACAAGGAGCAGCTCTGTCCGCAGAAAGTCTCGCACCTACAGCCATGGCGCACGATTTGCGAACGTTAAGGCAGCTACCAGAAGCTTCGCCATAGGTGGTAAGCCATGCCAGTGACTCCTGGATCTCAGCACCGCTACGAAGAACGATGACGAGATCGTTTGCGTAAGTAGTGCAGCTGAATACATGGTCACTGGGGGACGTCCCAGAGAGATGTTGACAGAGGCCGCGGAGCAACGGTTTCCATGGCGAAAGCATACAACAGCGCAGAGAGCGGAAAGCCTTGACGCACTGATCGAAGGATCGAGATGCGAGGAGTAAGACGGTCATTGTAGAGCACACGAGACCTACCTCTTTGAGGGAGACGCATTACGACGTCGACGGTAGTGTCAGGGTAGCCCATATTACGGAGAACGCCTTTCAGGAAGTTGTGATCGACTCGATCGAATGCTTGCCTGAAGTCAAGAGCTACCAAAAATAGAGGCTTACGACGAACGTGAGCAAGAGTCATTATGTCCTGATAGCGGCAGAGGGCACTGCGGATGTTATTGGCACCTCTCAAAGATATTTGATCGGGGGAAACCTAGTACCGAACAATCCGTTTAAGCCGCGCAGCCGGCCGCGGTGGCCGAGCGGTTCTACGCGCTCAGTCTGGAACCGCGCGACTGCTACAGTCGCAGGTTCGAATCCTGCCTCGGGCAGGATGTCCTTAGGTTAGGTAGGTTTAAGTAGTTCTAAGTTCTGGGGGACTGATGACCACAGATGTTAAGTCCCATAGTGCTCAGAGCCATTTGAACCATTTTTTAAGCCGCGCAGCCGACAGCCGGGTAAAGGTCTTTGTACCGCTGTTGAGTAACGTCATGGGGCGATAATCGCATATCCGCGAAGTACTCCCAGGCTTGTGGATTGGAGTGAGGAGACCATCGAGGAAACCGTCTAGAATCGGCACGAAAGGTGGCATAAGGACATGACAAATTCCCGTCCACACTAGCGCCAGAAGGTGAAGAAATCTCCTATTAAACTCCAGTGGAAGGCCATCAGAGCCAGGCGACCTGTTCGTAGAATCCTCGTGGATAGCGTCATGAACTTCGTTAACAGTCAGCTTCATCTTCGCATCCACGGGAACCGAGCCAAAGGAGAGTCTGGCGACCGCTATAATGTTGGCAGGGTGGTGATGTTGCTCAGAGTACAATGTAACATAATGTGTGTGGAGAGCAGACCCGATATTCCGTTAGGTATCAAAACGCTGCCCATCATAAATCACAAGAATATTAATCAAATTCCTCCGTCGGTGGCGTCGTTCCGCTATGGCATGATACATAGACGGACGCCCTCGCGCCAGCCCATCGTGTGTGCTCACCCGACCACAGCTCCTGCAAGGTGACGGCGAAAGAGGCATGTGAGTTGTGCCTTGGCACGATTCTCCATCATCTGACGCTGTCGAATACGGCATCATAGTACATTCCCGGAGAATGGCGAAATGGAATTCCTGAGTCCGTCGCCGCCACGCCGCAACCGCCCTTCCGTAACCAATCAAAGCCTTGCGGAGGGCAGGATTTGCACAGAGCACCCATCATGACAGGGCATTCACCACTGCGTCGTCAACAAGCTCCACACGTGGTCTCGATGAGCTGCTGGCAGTTGGCGAAATTAAAGTGGATTGCGTTCAGTCTCTATGGTCCACGGCGCGCCACACCCTTTGGCGGCAAAGATTGGCGGCCCAGATACCTGCATTAAGGCCAGAGAACGCAACGGGCCTGCACCCCACTGACAACATAGCGGGAGATGTATACCCGATCGAGTCGGCTGGAAGAATGGCTAGTGAAATGCGTAAACCACGGACGTTCGCCATCAATATGCTCCCAAGAATCCACTAGGCTGATGTGCTGGAGAATTGTCGCTAGCGCCGCGCACGGAAGTGTCGTGGTAGTGGGACTTTGGGTGCCTGGGTGCAGTTGAAATTGTCTTCCATGGTAAATGCATCCTGCTGACCCAGGAAGACAGGCGTAACTATCTCTGAGAAGAGGATGAAACGTTCACGGCGGTGACCAGAACCAGATGGCTAATAGACATTGACGATCCTAAACGTGAGAGCCATACTTCTGGCGAATGGTGTTGACACTGACCGTGGCTAAGCGATAGGCCTGGAAACTTGCCATCGCCAGGAGGACAGGCAATTCAAACAGGGGGAAACACAGGGAACTCCCTGTTACGCCCCCATGTAAGGGCACATCACTGTGATGGGAAGGGAGCCGACCGCAACAGTGGGGGAAAATCGTTCTGTACAACTCCAAAATGTCCATCCTCAGGATCGACGTCGTCCGCCCAGGAGACAGACTTGTCACCAGGCCGGTTGAGTGGAACAATATCAGAGGTGCGCCCACATGTAACGTCTGACACGGAAAGGGAAGCAACTGCATCAGACGCAGGCGGGACAAGGTTGGTGTCCGGAGGTGCACGCTGACTGGAGATGGAGGACAGCACGCCATCAGTAGCAGGGTCGTCATCCTGTGCAGACTTCCGATGGACGCAGTCATCAGAAGGGATACGGCGTTGTCTCTTCCGTTTCCTCGCTGACAGCTACTTCCTAACACGGTGTTTCGTGTCGGATGGCGGGCGGCTGTCGTCCGACACGTGGAGAGATGGCAGAAACACGGAGGTAGGTACAACTCCATGATCAACAGCCATGGTGTCGGGACAGACGGGTTGTGCCTGCTGACGGTCGCCGTTCTTTTGTATTGCCTCCGCAAGGCGTGCAGGAGAGACAGGCGGAATGTCCATCGCGTCGTCGAGAGGAGCCGACATCGGTACCGACTGATTCAGAGGGGGCGTAGCAGGCGGCACCGTCGCAGACGCATAAGACAGAGGTAACACAATGGATGCCGCAGGAAGAGCGACGTCTGCGATCGGTGCCTGAATCTGTCTACGTCGGAGGCATTCAGGACGGATGTGGCCTTCCTGAGCACAGCCTGAACAGGTGCGTGTCTGGCCATCGTACATGACAACAGCCGTGCAGCAGGCAATAACCAAGCAGGAAGGCACGTGTTTTCGTAGTTCAGTTTTTATTTGGCGGACGCCGTTGAGGACACGGTATTTTAGAACGTCTTCCACGTTTCAGCCTCATGACTGACGACGGTGCCGTAAGGTTTGAAAGAGGCCACCACAACGTCCGACGTTACTTGAAACGTGAGTTCGAAAACCTACAACGTTCGTAGGCCAAAACTAGTGTGATAAACCACGACAGTTGCTATATGTCCGTCAGAGTATGGTAAGCAACGTGGGCGCACAGTTAGCCATTCGCCAGCTTTATGTACACAGTAGTACTGAGGATCGAAAAATGTATTCCGGGAACACCTTGTGGCGGGAAAAGCATTTCGTAACATACAAATCGTTCAACTTCACACGCCTTCTGTAGTTCGTGATCTAACGTAAAAGTTAATGTAACCGACGGTAATGAAACACCGTGATGGTCAGTGAAGTCGGACTCTCAGACAAGCTGCTACGCGGTAGTAAACTAACGCACGCTCGCCCGCAAGCAGCACAACAGGCGAGAAGCAAACAAGGCTTGTGCGCCCGCGCCTCACCGCAGCCAAGAGGCCGACTGACCCCTAGACCACGGGCGTGCTACTATCTGAGTCTCCATTTCTCGCTTCTTATCGTCGTGGTCCCTACGCAAAATATACGTTGGCAACAGTAAGATCTTTCGCAGTGAGTTTCAAATGGCGCGCAGCATCAAACCAATCAGAAGATAGATGACCAATGACCAGCCCCTGTGTTTTCATTAGGCTATCTGAAGGCTATAGTGGTGCACTGTTTTGTATGCAATGATTTTATATTTCTTTCTGCTATGCTTTATGGTCGAGTGAACTTCTCTGGCATAATTTCACCGCTAGTCAGTAAAACATGTAGAAGAGCCCTGTAGGACGAGTGTGAATGACTGGTGCCGACGAAAACTGGTCCTCAAATGGCGTTGAAATGTCTTATTTCATGGCAAAATTTGGTGCTAGTTTAATGCAAGGGGTTCGGTCGAGGAATGTGAAGCACCACGTATTTGTTTGCAGTGACCTTACGTGGGCGTTAGTTTCATTAAACGTGATCGTTACAAAAACAATCTGTTTCTCTTTCGGCACTCCAATCTTTTCGTGTGATACTACAGTGGAAGAAAAGAAGGTTTCACTGAGTATATGAATGACCCGCGTCGTCGTCGTGGTTGATGGAATCTGATGTGAGATAAGAGGGGTGATTTTCTGGGTCATACGTCTGAATGGTTCGCGAACCTCTTGTCGACCCCTGTTCACTAGTTTTGGTACCCTGACGTAGACCTCTCAATATATATACACGGTGGTCCATTCATAGTGACTGGGCTAAATATCTCACGAAATAAGCTTCAAACGAAAAAACTATAAAGAACGAAACTCGTCTAGCTTGAAGGGGGAAACCAGATGGCTCAATGGCTGGCCCACTAGCTGGCGCTGCCATAGGTCAAACGGATATTAACTGCATTTTTTTAAAAATAGGGACCCCTATTTTTTTATTACATGTTCGTGTAGTACGTAGAGAAACATGGATGTTTTAGTTGGACCATTTTTTTCTCTTTGTGATAGATGACGCTGTAATAGTCACAAACGTATAGGTGCGGACGGTATTTGCTTTGTGATACATTACCCGTGTTAAAATGGACCGTTTACCAATTGCGGAAAAGGTCGATTTCGTGTTGATGTATGGCTATTGTGATCAAAATGCCCGACGGGCGTGTGCTACGTATGCTGGTCGGTATCCTGGATGACAGCTTCCAAGTGTCCGGACCGTTCACCGGATATTTAACGTTATTTAAGGGAACAGTAAGTGTTAAGCCACATGTAAATCGTCATCCACGACCTGCAACAAAAGATGATGCCGAAGTAGGTGTTTTAGCTGCTGTCGCGGCTAATCCGCACATCAGTAGCAAACAAATTGCGCGAGAATCGGGAATCTCAAAAACATCGGTGTTGAGAATGCTGCATCAACATCTGTTGCACCCGTACCATATTTCTATGCACCAGAAATGGGATGGCGACGACTTTGAACGTCAGGTACAGTTCTGCCACTGGGCACAAGAGAAATTACGGGACGATGACAGATTTTTTTGCACGCGTTCTATTTAGCGACGAAACGTCATTCACCAACAGCGGTAACGTAAACCGGCATAATACGCACTATTGGGCAACGGAAAATCCACGCTGGCAGCGACAAGTGGAACATCAGCGACCTTGGCGGGTTAATGTATGGTGCGGCATTATAGGAGGAAGGATAATTGGCCCCCATTTTATCGATGGCAGTTTTAAATGGTGCAATGTATGTTGATTTCCTACGTAATGTTCTACCGATGTTACTACAATATGTTTCACTGCATGACAGAATGGCGATGTACTTCCAACATGATGGATGTCCGGCACATATCTCGCGTGTGGTTGAAGCGGTATTGAATAGCATATTTAAAGACAGGTGGATTGGCCGTCAAAGCAACATACCGTGGCCCGCACGTTCAGCGCATCTGACGTCTCCGGATTTCTTTCTGTGGAGAAAGTTGAAGGATATTTGCTATCGTGATCCACCGACAATGCCTGATAACATACGTCAGCACATTGTCAACGCATGTGCGAACATTACGGGAGGCGAACTACTCGCTGCTGAGAGAAATTTTGTTACACGTGTTGCCAAATGCATTGAGATTGACGGACATCATATTGAGCATTTATTGCATTAATGTGGTATTTACAGGTAATCACTCTGTAAAAGCATGCGTTCTCAGAAATGATAATTTCACATAGTTACATGTATTACATTGAAACAACCGAAATAAAATGTTCAAATGTACCTACGTTCTGTGTTTTAATTTAAGAAACCTACCTGTTACCAACTGTTCGTCTAAAATTGTGAGCCATATGTTTGTGACTATTACAGCGCCATCTAACACAAAGCGACAAAAGTGGTCCAACGAAAACATTCATATTTCTTTACATACTACACGAATATGTAATAAAAATGGGGGTTCCTATTTTAAAAAACGCAGTTGATATCCGTTTGACCTATGGCAGCGCCATCTAGCGGGTCAAACATAGTGCCATCTGGTTTCCCCCTTGAAACTAGACAAGTTTCGTTCTTTGTAGTTTTTTCGTTTGACGCTTATTTCGTGAGATATTTGGCCCGGTCACGATCAATGGACCACCCTGTATTTTCTTCAGTGTCGTTTCTTGATAACAGCGTCAGCTTATTCCCAAGAATTAGCAGCTTTCACTCAGTTAATATTAGACATAAATCCAATCGGCATTTGGATTGCACTTCCTTAACTCTTGTGCAAAAACGTGTCCACCGTACTGCTGCATCCATTTTCAGTAAACTACCAGAAGAATTCAAAAATCTTAGAAGTAATCTACGCCCTTTCAAATCGGAACTGAAGGTACCTCATGGGTCACTCCTTGAAAAATTAAGCTGATTCCTATTTATATTACTAGAGGTTGAAAATCCACTCAGTTGTAAATTTGTTTTATTATCACCACCAGTTTCGGGCTCTCGTAAGCCCATCCTCAGGTGTCGCAACTGTGCTGCGGCCCCCGACCGCCACAGTGGACGTGTACTAGGCGCCGTGTGCTATGAGCGCAGAACGCCTGTTTGTATTGTTGATTGCGTTTATGGTTTTACTTTTTTCGGTTCATAAACATTTTACTTTATTTGTTATTACTTTTATGTTGTAATTTAATGCACTGACACGTTCGATGACCTTGAAGATTTTTCCCTCAAAGTGGTCCTACGGAACTAGACGTGTAAATAAAAAATAAAAAAATAGCTAACGACAGAGGTACACGTGGCACTGGCGTCGTTGTGACTTAGCGGGCTTTGAAGTAAAGCGTATGAAGGTGAACTGAATGTCCACGTCTTAGTTTGAAATGAGCAAGGCAAACTGAGATCTTGTCGTACTACTGTAAGATATCTACCAACAAAATGTTTGGCATCTTCGTAGAAAAGGAGTATACCTCTCTAACAATTAAGATGATCACTGCCAATAAAATGAAACAACTACAGACAATTCACAGGTCTCGTTCAGAAATGATTTTATTAATGATCAGTTTCGCCTGCCGCATATTTTTTGACGATGCTTTTCTTGCTTGGAAATTATTTTCATTCCGTTTTGGTGGTAAGGTTGTCGCAGAACGAGCCCACGAGTAGCTGAGCAGAGGGAGTTCTCGTTGTACAAAACATTTGTTACGGCAACATAGTGTGGCTCACTTGTGGATGCACAAGTTGCCAAATCAGTCTGACGGTCCTTAAGCATTTCAATGCAGTTCATGTGGCGTGGCTGAATTGTAGAGTACCTTGTTATTACAGTTAGGTTTTTCTGGGGATAACCTCATTGTATCTCATAGCTCGTTTTTACAGTTTGCAGCAAAACTAAACTTTGATGCATTTTAATTCTCTTATACTTCAGTGTTCCAGTTCAGTTATTACGAGAATGTAGCTTACATTCAAGAATTATTGAGATTATCACTATTTATGCCAGATTATAGCGACACGAACGTCAACTGAAAATTATGCAAATTTTCTTTACACCTTCCACCTAACGTTACCCACTAATAGAAACAGATAACTACAATTCTTTCTCCGACCCTCCGCCAACTATAAATCAAAGTTCGCGATATGCCTTCCATATCAGAGCTGAAGGTATAATTGGAGAGATGGACCCGACCTTCCTTTTTTCCGCTGCTTACAATTCAGGCCAAATCTCCAACCTGCCGCTATTATCTCGACGTCTTCTTCACGAGTGAGCGACTACTTCACAGCGTGAACATCGCTGATGTTAAACATTCTTCGACAGGTGACGCTGCATCACATGTTCCCTCAGTGACGTTATGTTGGTTATCGCTAAATAAGAAGAAACAATTCGCTCAGTGTTACTTGCTCCAGGAAAATGATTTGGAGAAAATGATTAAAATCTGGTACTTTTACAAAAGTAAAAGAGGAATATATCTTCCAAATACGACATTGTTCGTGTAGGACCATCCCGAAATTTATGAAAGTGGAGCAGGTATAAAGTCTGTTAATATTAGCTGTATGAATGCAAAATGCTCTTAAATAGTTTATGATTCGAAATAAAAGATTTCCGTTAAGAAATTGAGGACTGACCGATGTATTCCAGCTAGAGAATTCAAGATGTTCGAAAAAAGAGAGAAAGTTATTTTTATTTTATACGATATCTTGTATCCTAAGCAAAATTAAGTAACCAAAACCACATTTAAATTAAGAATATTTCAAAAGTGCATATTACAGTTATTACGTGTAATCTACAAGAATTCGGATAAACGCTACGCAATGAATGGCAGTAAATGCCGTCGTCTTTGCAGTCTACAGCCGGGATAATTGTATCTTGGGCTGCCGACAGAACAAAAGCGTCCCGTTATCGGCTGATCACGCAGCGTCTGTGTGTGTCTGCCAAATCGCGGCTTCATGTGGTGAACGTCGCATCCACTCAATTTGCATAAAATTTACATGGAGCTGTTTCACGCAGGCGGAATTTCAAAAATAAGTACACCGATCGTCGGATCTCGGCGTTAGGCTGCAAAAAAATCCGACTGTTAGCAGCAACAAAAATATTCATGCGGGGAAACGGTGGAAATTGTGAAACCGAGGGATACACCCTCAGTCTGAGCGATTACGCGACGCATGTCGACTGCCAACGATCAGCGATTTACACACTGGCAGACTTGATGGGCATCAGCGCTGGGCAACGAAATTTCTCGGAAAGCAATGTGAGGCGTTGTGCATACAATTTCGTCGGCGCATTCAGAATACATCGAACATAGAGCGAAATCCTAGATTCACGATACACCGGAAATTTTTCGTAATTCGTCTGGGGACATGAGCTGTATTGCACTGGAAAGAGATACGATATTTCCATATGGGACGCTCATTACGCCTCCCTTTTGAGCCTCTCTGCACTCGACTGATGAAAACAAATCTGCGAATCGATTGTTTCTCCGACAAGACAGTGACTTGCCACATCGTTTAGAAATTTTGTGGACATTTTTGCTGAATTTCACGCCCGTTACTTCCTCGGTCACAAGTTTTATTTTCTTTCTAGTTACTAGCTAGCGATTAAGAAACATCATGAGGTTTTAAAGGAAATTCAGCGTGTCCTCTGCTCATACTATTCTTTAAGATATAAGTCAAAAAAACGTGTGACAATATTACTCGAACGTACCGCTAGCGATCAATCAACCTTTTATATATTGTAAACGGCTATAGGCAATAACCTTGATAACATTCGGTTAGTTACTTACACAGTAAGTAAGCAGTGCGGTGTTCGAGAGGCTAGACGTTGTACCTAAAGGATGCCTCCATAGAGGATGTCCCATAATCTTAACCCTAAAAGCCTACACTGTTTACTCATGATACACCATTGACCATTAAAATTGCTACACCACGAAGATGACGTGCTACAGACGCGAAATTTACCGACGGGAAGAAGACGCTGTGATATACAAATGATTAGCTTTTCAGAGCATTCACACAAGATTGGCGCCGGTGGTGACACCCACAACGTGCTGACATGACGAAAGTTTCCAACCGATTTCTCATGCACAAACAGCAGTTGACCGGCGTTGCCTGGTGAAACGTTGTTGTGGTTCCTCATGTAAGAAGGAGAAATGCATACAATCACGTTTCCGACTTTGATAAAGGTCTGTTTGTAGCCTATCGCGGTGGCGGTTTATCGTATCGCGACATTGCTGCTCGCGTTAGTCGAGATCCAATGACTGTTAGCAGAATATGAATCGGTAGGTTCAGGAGGGTAATAAGGAGTACCGTGCTGGGTCCCAACGGCCTCGTATCGCTAGCAGTCGAGATGACAGGTATCTTATCCGCATGGCTGTAACGGATCGTGCAGCCACGTCTCGATCCCTGAGTCAACAGATGGGGACATTTGCAAGACAACAACCATCTACACGAACAGTTCGACGACGTTTGCAGCAGCATGGACTATCAGCTTGGAGACCATGGCTGTGGTTACCCTTGACGCTGCATAACAGAGAGGAGCGCCTGCGATGGTGTACTCAACGACGAATCTGGGTGCACGAATGGCAAAAAGTCATTTTTTCGGATGAATCCAGGTTCTGTTTACAGCATCATGATGGTCGCATCCGTGTTTGGCAACACCGCGGTGAACGCACATTGGAAGCGTGTATTCGCTATCGCCATACTGGCGTATCAGCCGGCGTGATGGTATGGGGTGCCATTGGTTACACGTCTCGGTCACCTCTTGTTCTCACTGACGGCACTTTGAACAGTGAACGTTACATTTCAATGTGTTACGATCCGTGGCTCTACCTTTCATTCGATCACTGCGAAACCCTACATCTCAGCAGGACAATGCACGACCGCATGTTGCACGTCCTGTACGGGCCTTTCTGGATACACAAAATGTTCGACTGCTGCCCTGGCCAGCACATTCTTCAGATTTACCACCAATTGAAAACGTCTGGTCAATGGTGGCCGAGGAACTGGCTCGTCACAATACGCCAGTCACCACTCTTGATAAACTGTGGTAACGTGTTGAAGGTACATGGGCAGCTGTACCTGTACACGCCATCCAAGCTCGGTTTGACACAATGCCCAGGCGAATCAAGGCCGTTATTACGACTAGAGGTACTTGTTCTGGGTACTGATTTCTTAGGATCTATGCACCCAAATTGCGTGAAAATGTAATCACATGTCAGTTCTAGTATAATATATTTGTCCAATGAATACCCGTTTATCATCTGCATTTCTTCTTGGTGTAGCAATTTTAATGGCCAGTAGTGTATATGTCTATATACATGTTTTGCGCCGCTCCCAGGGATAGATTTAGGAACTGGAATCTTAAAGCGTACAACGGCAGTATCAGTGATGGAAAATAACACAATGTTTTTCGTAGATGACCCAGACGAAATCTGCAATCATGATGCAATGAAAGTCCAGAAACACATGCGTGAAATCACCATTGCGGTTAAGACTTAAATGCAAAAATTTTTAGATGTATTTACAATTGAAAAAAAGGAAATAGCTTGGTGACGTTCAGTTATTTCAGAGACTGTTGAAATCGTGCTGCACAGTGTTATACAAACGTTTCGAAGTCCACTTATAAAATTCAGATATTACACGAACTGAAACTACGTGATTACGAACAACTTGTCATTCCATATTGAAGAGTATAGATGCTTCTTGTAACAAATTCCGTCATTAAGTGACGTTGTAAGTGGGTATAGCGTGGGAATTCGTGCTAACAAAGAGGGAGGGGGGGGGGGGGGGGGAGCACAAACGGATAGCCCGAAGGGAAATGCGTGGCAACCCTAAGCACGACAATGTAAACGGCATGTTGAAAACATCTGTCACTTGTACTGTGTACTTGGATATGCTTCAGAACTGTGCTGTACTGCGATTTCCGGAGATGCAACCCATTAATCCCCGTACCGGTGTGTTGGAAGGGTCATCAATATCGCCATACTTTATCCCCTTGAGATTTTTCCCTTGCGGATATGCTAAGATCAAGGTGTGTGCGGCGCCTGTACAGAATATGCACACACTGCGCGAACGCTTCAAACTACTGGAAATGTCACCCCATAAATGCTGCAAAATATGTGGCCTGTGACGGAGTACCGTTCGGATGTTTTGCGTGTCATTAGTACTGTTCATACTGAGCGCTTTAAATAAAATGGCATACGACCGAAAACTTCATGAATTTATGCGTATAAGATATACTGAACAACCAAAGCAACTGGTACTCCTGCCTGATATCGTGGAGGGCCCCCGTGAGCACGCAGAAGTGCCGACCGACGAGATAGCATGGACACGAATAATGTCGAAAGTAGTGCTGGAGGTAACTGACACCATGAATCCTGCAATGCTGCCCATAAATCCATAAGAGTACGAGGTGGTGGAGATCTCTTCTGAACATTACGTTGCAAGGCATCCCAGATATGCTCAATAAAGTTCACGACTGGGTAGTATGGTGGCAAGAAGAGTGTCCCTGGAACCACTCTGTAGCAATTCTGGACGTGTGGGGTATCGCATTGTCCTGCTGGAATTGCCCAAGTCAGTCGGGATGCACAATGGACATAAAAGGATGTTTATGTACGTGTCGCCTGTCAGTGTGGTATCTAGACGTAACAGGGGTCCTATATCACTTCAACTGCATACCCATACACTATTACAGACCCTCCATCAGCTTGAACAGTCCCCTGCTGACATGCAGGGTCCCCGGATTCATGAGGTTTTCTCCATACCCGTAACACGTCCATCCGCTCGATACAATTTGAAACAGGACTTGTCCGACCAGGCAACATGTTTCCAATCATCAATGTTGATGTTGACTGGCCAGGCGAAACGTAAAGCGATGGTTCGTGCACTCATCAAAGGCACACGAGTGGTCCTTCGGCTCCGAAAGCCCATATCAATGACGTTTCTTTGACGTTTTGCTAATGGTCCAGATTTGAAATCTGCAGAAATTTGAGAACGGGTTGCATTTACATGACGTTGAACGATTGTTTTCAATCGTCGTTGGTCCTGTTCTTGCAGGACCTTTTTCCGGCCGCAGCGATGTCGGAGATTTGATGTTTTAACAGATTCCTGATATTCACGGTACACTCGTGAAATTTTCGTACGAGAAAATCTCCACTTCATCGCTACCTCGGAGATGCTGTCTTCCATCGCTCGTGCGACGACAATAACACCAGGTTCAAACTCGCTTAAATCTTGATAACCTGCAATCGCAGCAGCAGTAACGATGATAACAACTGCAGCAGACACTTGTTGTCTAGTATAGGAGTGGCCGACCGCAGCGCCGTATTCTGACAAATTGCATATCTCTGTATTTGAATAAGCATGCTATACCAGTTTCTTTGACGCTTCAGCGTGTGTTATGCCTATGTCGGTGTTATTTGTAGTGTTTTGATCATTTTGAATCGGGTAAACATAGTAATATTATATTTACCTTGTTGTTTATTTAGGCCAGAAAGTTCAACGTACTAATCACTGAATTCAGATGCGTTGCGTGGAATACAGGCTCAAAATGAATTTATTGAGTTAAAGGAAATACGGATGCCAGTCAAAGGAGTAGGAAAATAAATAGTTTAAAACACTCAAATCATCGCAAACGGAGAGAAACATTGCCATATATTTAACACACTCAAGTTCACTTACGAAGGGAAAAGAGGGAAATTTGTTCTAACAAGTAGGACTATTAAGACATCAGGGATTAGCTTCCATGTTATTAAAGGGAGCTGTAGCGGGAAGAAACAATCGGAGTGGATACATATCGGAACACGCCGTACAAATAACTGAGGACGTCGGGTGCAAATGCTACATTAGGATAAAGTAATTAGTAGCGGATCGAATCAAAGCACTCAGGAGATGATTTCAAAATAGGGTCCACTACAGGTTTGTTTAACACATTGTTTTGCAAGTTTCCCTTTCTGGTGGTCAATGACTTTAAAACAGAGGACAATAATAATTTTGGTAAATTCAAATATTTTTATTAAAATGAGGACGAAATCTCGAAATTTTATTACATGTATTTAAATAACCAAACAAATATAACAATACAAGGTGAAGTATCTTCGCTATCAGAATAGAAATGAGAAAAAAACAAGTACGAAAACAATTTATTGGATTCACCAAAACGAAACAATAACACAATATCAAAAAGAACAACCTACTCGATGCAGACTGCCGATCGACACAAACACAAAACAATAAATAACAATAATAACAAAAAAGACTCAACTCTTCACAAACAGTTCTACAACGTCAATAGGGTCGTTAACTATACCAAGAGATAGGCCAGCTAGAAGAGGCGTCGGGCCGTGGCTGCCGGGTCGGCAGCTCTGTATCCTTCCGAGTGGGGCGTCGAACTGCCTTTTTCCGGCAGTGCGCCGCCTTATAAAGTTCGTTGGCGGATATATCTGCCGGAACTATTTGCGATCACGTGCCTGACGCAGCAAAGTAATTCCTTGGCGAGCTGCGACCTCTGGTGAAGCTGTTCTGCAGGCTCCGTAAATGGGTAGCGATCCCTGGCGGCCGTTGCTGGAGACCTGGTGGTGTGTTGTGTTGTGGCCGCCGGTAAATCTTTGATTTGACAATACAGACGACGTAAGTTTTCCTGGTGAATATACATCCAGTGATTCAGGCATTCCGTGATGGTTGGACGTAAAGTGGGATGCCGATGCAGTAGGCGCTAAGATGTCCAAAGTGTGCGGCCACAGCACAAGGTATTAATGGAGGAAGTGAGTTACATACGTCAGTTGGGAACTGTTGTACGAGGGAGTGCTGAAAAGTAATGCCTCCGAACTTTGTATGTGAAAACTCTTAAAGCTTTTTAAATAAAACAGACTTTATTAAACATTCTAAATCTTCATTCTAACATCTTTGTATTTGTTTGTCAATGTAGTCACTCTGGCGACGAACGCATACGAACAGACTGGTTTTTGTACACCATCACTGCAGAATGTTACACTTTGTTGACGGAGCCACAATCTCACCTCTGTTTGCACCGCTGCATCACTATCAAAGTGAAATACTCGAAGAAGTTCTTTAAGTTTTGGGAACAGATGAAAATCATACGGAGTCAAGTCGAGACTGTACGGCGGATAATCGACGACTGTAAACCCATGGCGTCGGATTGTAGCAGATGTTGCAGCGCTCTCGTACACAGTTTTATAATTAGGGTATTTTGTAATTAGGGTATTTTGCGAGACCAACACAAAACGCTGTCAGAAATGTAACCATTACACAGCTCGTGCCAAACATACATAGATTATTAACATGTCGTCTTACAGTTATATTATTTTTTAGCTAATGTTGTGATATATTTGTTTCCAAGTAGATTTATTAAAAAATGAGGCCTGCTATAAATGAATCCTTGTAACGAGGATCGTGTTAGTAGACATGTTTCGTTTTTTTCGTTAGTCTTCAGTGCAATTTGATGCGGCCTGACACGGTTTCATTTCTTGTGGCAAACTATTAAACCTACAGGAACTACAACAACTAAACAACCAACGTCTCAGTTATTCGTTTCATGTATTCTAGTTCTTTTCTTTCCGTACAGTTTTCGCTTTATTTGGTTCCCTAGTGCCCGTGGTCTAGAGAGTGGCGTGCCTGATTAGTAATCGAAACGTCCTCGATCCACTGCTTCAATTCTGATTAACAATGAGCATCGGCGGAAGACTTCCGGCATAAGAAGTCAGCTTCATTCTACCAACGGCCTTGCCAACGAGTACGGAGAAGTGGACGAAGGTACGGGGAACCCTCTTCTCCTTGGAGTGGAAATCTGTCGCTGAATGCAAAAAGCAATGGAAACCACTGCGTTATAGACATATAATGTGTACCCACAGGAAATGTGGCCTATAGCTCAAAAAGTGTCATGCTGATCTGTCTATTGGCAAAAGATTCCGGAATAGCCCCAATTCGGATCTTCGGGAGTGGACAGCCGAGGGGGTGGTGACCAACGAAAGAATAACCTTCTATGAGTCGGGGCGTGGAATGACGCAAACTTGAATGTGGCAGCGTAGCTAGAAAATCTGGAAAGAGAAATGCAAAGGCTCAAACTAGATATAGTAGGAGTCAGTGAAGCCAAATGGAAAGAAGACGACGATTTATGGTCAGGAGAAAACGGTAAAACGGGAGCCGGGTTCATTACGAAAAGAAGGTGGAGCTGAGAGTGTGTTACTAGGAAAAGTTCAGTGATAGGGTTGTTCTTATCAGAATCAACAGCAAACCATCACCGACAACAATGGTTCAGGAATACATGCCGCGAAGAAAGCTGGAATAGAGGGAGAAAGCGTGTGAGGATTCTGAACAGATAATACTATTCGTAAAGGGAGGTGAAAATCTAAGTCATGTGGAACTAGAATATAGTTGTAGGGGAAGGAGTATAAGAAAAGGTTACATGAAAATATGGAATTAGGGAAATGAATTAGAGAGGAGAAAGACTAATTGAGTTCTGTAATAAATTTCAGCTCGTAAGAGCAAATACTCTGTTCAAGAATCACAAGAGGAGGAAATATACCTAGAACAGGTCGGGTGATACGGGAAGATTTCAGTTAAATTACATCATGCTCAGACAGAGATTTCGAAATCAGATACTGGATTGAAAGGCGTACCCAGGAACAAATACAGACTCAGATGACAATGTGGTATTGATGAAGAGTAGGTTGAAGTTTAAGAGATTAGTCAGGAAGAACAAATGCCGAAAGAAGTGGGATATGGAAGTACTAAGGAAAAGCGAGATACACTTGAAGTTCCCAAAGGTCCTAGATACAGAAAGAAGAAATAGCTCAGTAGGTAGTACATTGAAGACGATTGGACATCTCTAAAAAAAGGCACTCACAGTAGTCGGAAAGCAAAACGTAGGTACAAAGAAGGTAACTGCGAAGAAACCATGGCTGACAGTTGATCGATGAAAGAAGGAAGTACGAAAATGTTCAGGGATATTCAGGAACACAGAAATACAACTCGCTGAGCAACGAAATAAATAGGAAGTGCAAGGAAGCTAAGACGAAATTTGCTGCATGAAAAATGTGAAGAAATCTAAAAAGAAATGACTGTCAGAAGGACAGATTTAGCACATAGGAAAGTCCAAACCACCTTCGGTGGCATTGAAAGCAAGAGTGGTAACATTAAGACCGCAATGGGAATGCCTCGTTTATATGCAGACGAGAAAGCGGATAGGTAGAAAGAGTACACTGAAGGCCTGCAATTGGTGAAGATCTGTCTGATGTGGTACAAGAAGAAACAGGTGTAGATTTAGAAGAGATAAGGGATCCAGCACTAGAATAAGAGTTTAAGAGATATTTGGTTTACTTAAGGTCAGATAAGGCAGAGGAATAATTAACATTCCATCAGAATTTCTGAAGTTATTGGGGGAAGTGGCAACAAAACGACTATTCACGTTGGTGTTTAGAATGTTTGAGTCTGGCGACATACCATCTGACTTTCTGAAAAATAACATCCATTCACTTTCGAAGACTGCAAGAGCTGACAAATGCGAAAATTGTCGCACAATCTTACTGCTCATGTATCCAAGGAGATGACAAGAATAATGTACAGAAGTATGGAAAAGAAAATTGAGGATGTGTTAGATGAGCATAAATTTGGCTTTAGGAAAGGTAAAGACGCCAGATGCAATTCTGACGTTGCGTTTGATAATGTAAGCAAGACTAAAGAAAAATTAAG
This sequence comes from Schistocerca americana, assembly GCF_021461395.2. Lineage (NCBI taxonomy): Eukaryota > Metazoa > Arthropoda > Insecta > Orthoptera > Acrididae > Schistocerca > Schistocerca americana. Next base: position 85,027,915 of record NC_060120.1, on the reverse strand, counting down.
ACATGTTCACAGGATTTGTCGTCATGTAAAAATCGTTCGCCAATGTAAAATGGTGCAAGATGTTCGAAATTCTGAGAGAAACAGGGGTAGTCTATAGGAAGAGACGGATAATATGCAAGAGCCTAGCGGAAACAGTAGGAGTGGACGACCACGAGCGAAACTCTCAGATTGAAAAGGGTGTAAGACATGGAAGTAATCTTTTTCCCCTACTGTTCAAGCTGTACATTGAACATGCACAGATGGAAACAAAAGGAAGATTCAGAAGTGCAATCAAAATTCAAGGTGGAAGTATATCAATGATAAAATTAGCTGATGACATTGCTATCCTGAGTGAAAGTGAAGAAAACTTACGGAGTACAGAATATGGATTGAGAGCAAATTGAAGAAAGACGAAAGTAATCAGAAGAAGCAGAAATGAGAGCAGCGAGAAACTTAACATCGGGATTGATGTTTACGAAGTAGATGAAGTTAAGGAATTCTGTTACCTAGGCAGCAAAATAATGACGGACGGAGCAAGGAGGACATCAAAAGCAAAACAGAGCATTCCTGGACATGAGAAGTCTACTAGTTAAAAACATACGTATTAATTTTTAGGAGGAAGTTTCTGAGAATGTACGTTTGGAGTATTGCATTGTATGGTAACGAAACGTGAACTGTGGGAAAACCGGAACAGATGATAATTGAAGTCTGCTTTAAAAAGTGGAATTCCCATTGCACTCTTAATGTTACCACTCTTGCTTTCAATGCCACCGAAGGTTGTTTTGACTTTCCTATGTGCTAAATCAGTCCTTCTGACAATCATTTCGTTTCAGATTTCTCCACATTTTCCACTCAGCAATTTCATCTTAGATTCCCTACACTTCCTATTTATTTCGTTCCTCAGCGAGTTGTAGTTCTGTGTTCCTGAATTTCCCTGAACGTTTTTGTACTTCTTTCTTTTATCGATCAACCGATGTACTTCTTCTGTTACTCATGGTTTCTTCGTAGTTACCTTCTTTGTGCCTATGTTTTGCTTTTCAACTTTTGTGATTGCCGTTTTTAGAGATGTCCATTCCTCTTCAGCTGTACTGCCTAATGAGCTATTTCATATTTCTGCGTCTAGGGACTTAGAGAACTTCATGCTTTCTCTATCCATTCATTTTCAGCTTGCGACGTCGGCATGTATACCCAAACCATCGCTGTCGAGGTAGGTTTTCTGTCGATTCGAGTAAGAAAAACTCTATGACGGAACTATTCACAGTAACATACTGCCTGCCCTACCATCCTATTCATAACTAATCCTACTCCCGTTTTACCATTTTTTCCTACTGTTGATATTACCGTATACTCATCTGACCAGAAATCCTTGTCTTCTTTCCATTTCACTTCACGGACTCCTACTGTATCTGGATTGAGCCTTTGAATTTCCCTTTTCAGATTTTCTAGCTGCCCTACCACGTTAAAGGTTCAGACATTCCACGCCCCGAGACGTAGAACGTTATATTTTCGTTGGTTATTCAATATCTATCTCTCAGTCACCTAGCCCTTGGCAGTCCCCTCTCGGAGAGCCGAATGGGGGACTGTTCCGGAATCTTTTGCCAATGACACATTTTCAATTAAAGGCCATTTTACCTGCGGTATGTGCCTGTACTGTATAGGTATCCATTGCCTTCTGCATCCTCATGTCGTTGATCTTTGCTGATTCTTCCGTTCTTAGGGGCTGTTTCCCATCTCGAGGACAAGAACGTGCCCTGAACCTCTGTCCATTCCTTGGCCCTCTTTGACAAGGCCGTTCGGAGAATGAGGATGACTTCTTATACCGGAAGTCTTCGGACGCCAATACTGATTATTAATCAAAATTGAAGCGGCCGCGTGTTTTGAACCCAGAACCGTAGACATTTTGCTTACCAATCAAAACGGTACCTCTGTATCGCAGGTGGTGCCACTGAGTGTGTTTCGAATGTGTGAAGTCAGCGATCTGTGGTGATCAAGTAAATGTGTACTGCCCGTACGGAAAGCTTCGGACAATTTCGCAAGTGAGTTCCCACGTGCGAGAACCGAAACGGGCGTATGCATTTGACAGTTGTCAGACGCATGGTGTAATTTAGATCACTTTCAATATGCTGTATAAACGGTTGCTTAGCAGATACTGGAGCCACTAGTTAGCTGGAGGTTTTGTTTAGCGAACGATGTAGATGTGGAGAAGTCTAAATAAAACACAATAAACTCTCTTCGTCCCTGTGGTAACTTGAAATATGGTGTTTTTTTGTGAGTAACCTTCTCCGTTTTTAGGCCGTTATGCTATTTTGTATATGGAACAGAAACATTATCAAGGCTATGTACATACAACTTGTATTTGTGACGCTCGATTTCCCATCTCGCGATACGATCTGAGTGTTCTGATCGCAGGTAGATAGCTGCATTGTAGGGGTGTTGAAATTTTTAATCCCGTCTCATGGGTCAAAAATTCGATGGACAGGCTGCATAGTAGCAGAGGAAGATTGCATCCTCGCCTTATGTCCTTTTTAGCCCGATTGTTGTCCCATGGTCTTGTATTGTTATTTTTCTTCTGTAATACCCGTATTTCTCTGTACGTTATGCATATTCTTCCGAGAATATCAAATACTGTGCACCGTTTTGCCTAGTTCAAAGCTTTTTGCAGGTCGACAAATCGTATGAAAGTCTCTTGATTTTTCATGAGTTATGGCTTCATTACCATTCCTAACGTATAGTAAAAAATGGAATAATGCTATCCATGATACTGTTTACATCGCTTATAATCAAATGGTTCAAATGGCTCTGAGCACTATGGGACTCAACTGCTGTGGTCATTAGTCCCCTAGAACTTAAAACTACTTAAACCTAACTAACCTAAGGACATCACACACACCCATGCCCGAGGCAGGATTCGAACCTGCGACCGTAGCAGCAGCGCGGCTCCGGACTGGAGCGCCTAGAACCGCACGGCCACCGCGGCCGGCGCTTATAATCAGTATATCCATTGCTAACCTTGTGACCTGTTCAGTGCAGTGGGCAGCTGTTAATATGAGTTCTTTGGCGTTTCAATCAGTCCTGAGGCTGCGTAGGCTCGCAGGGCTCAGAACCAGTAGGCAGTGTCCACTGGAGCTGGCTGCGGGCCTTTGGAGCCTCAGGACTTATGGGAAAAACCAAAGAAGTCATATTAACAGCTGCCCACTGCACTGGACAGGTGCAGCACAGTTGTAAACATGATACCAAGAGCGGGCTCACGTAGGAGCCGCATCTGGAAACCTTGCACCCAGAACGTTGAGACGACAGACAGCTGCTACAAAACAGCTGCTCAGCGCCTGTGAGTGAACCTTCGGTAGTTTCTGATTTTAATAGTGCTAACTGCCCTCCCTCTTCCAGCAATTATCCCATTTCTTCACATTTCTCTTCAAATATTCAGTAGTGGTTTCCACCACAATAACTGAATAATTATTTCAAGATCTCTGGTGACACAAATTGATCTAAAACACATTGTAATTCCCTGATCAACAGCATAATTTGTGTTTTCTTAAAACTGGAAGGCACTTTCTGGGTACTTTGTGACATGAATGTCACATATCACTAAACGATATTGTTTTATTTTCTGCAACTATTTGGTTGTTGTGTTAGTAAGAATACTAGACATGAGGGCTTTGGAGGGACGCCTTGCATTTTTTGTGTTAGGAAGGTTCACTCCCGCTGTGGTCTCAGTTTTCTGCTATCGGCAGAAGTCAGGAAGACCGGCAGTTTCTGTGGAAGTGAGACTACGGCCTGCTCCAGTTTTCTGTGAGAGGAGCCAGCGTCTGACCTAGCTCAGGGCAGTTGGTGCCGTCCCACTCGTGGTGTTCAAAACACACATTAACAAACACGAGTTCGGTACTGGTCTGTGGCAATGCCGTGTATTGTTATCCTCGACTGATCAGCTTCTTAGTGCCAGACTCAGTTCGAATGGATGACAAAAATTTTAAAGCGAAAGTAACCGTTTCTCTCACAATGTCTGTGTGGCACTGCTGCGTCTTCACCTTTGATGTTCGTTCAGAAAATGCAGTAATATCAAACTCAGCTGCTGTTCAGAAGACCCCTCGTACTCTTACGGATATACGGACGCTCACGGGGTCTCTATACGATATTAGGCAGGTGTACCAGTTTCACAGAGTCTTCAGTCAGTGTAATTTAACTCCTCTAGTTGTACTCGTAACTTGGACTTCGTTTACTTCCCAGATGAGCAGATCTTGTTGTGTTTTCAACAAATATTCAACCTCAATTTTCCGTGCCTCTCCACAATGTTAGTGTCATTTTGGAAATTGAACTGAACGTCACAGAACTTCGTTCTCTGTTAATTTTATTGTGATGTTTGTCAGTCGTTAGAACACAAACTATTTATTAAATTTCGTCTTCATTTAGATTTAAAAATCATTTAAACTGTCCTATAATTTTTCCATGGTAAGACAACCGGATAAAAATAAATATTACTTGGTGCAAATTTAAGTTTGTTGTTCTCACTGTGACGGCGTTATCATTGCGCGTTGTGGACAAACTCAACTATCATTCTCGTATTATTCAGTGCAGGTAACGATCATTCCTCTCACTTGTCTTGTTTGATTATTAATCTGTTTATTGACTAGGGGGAGCTATGTTGATTTCCTCTAGGATTTTAAGTTTTCTGTGTTTTGTTTCATAACAATTTGGCTAGCAATCCTGAGTATTAAGACTTTATAAGGAACAACAGTATATACCGGTATTCATTCATGAACTTTCGATATTGTTTTACCACATGAAATCTTCGCACAGGTCCACCTGCGTAATGGAGGTCAAAGCAAAGGTGATATCTCCGCGTAATTCATTAGAGCCTACTGTGTCTCCGATCGTGAAGAAGACAAAGCAGATGGTGTACAATATTCTTTTTGTCATTTTACTCCCAGAAGGGAAAACAGACTACAGAATTGGTGTACTTGACATGCAACTGCTCCCGTAAGACACAAAACATTGAAGATGTGAACTGTGGCGACCACCAGCAGTCAATACCGCCGGTTAATGTCCAATATCTACCTATTACGACCAGCAGGAACCCCCATGAAAATGCAACGGAATTGCACGCTGCCTTTTGGGAGGCGACTGGGTAGATATTACCGTACCGGATGGTTTGTCGGTGATTTCCCATGATACATTTCGCCTGTAAATATCTATCACGAGCAAAAGCGTGAATTCTCAAGTACAGAGTGCACTATGCTGGTTTGCAAGGAAACATCTAGAATGGAACATGGATCATTGGAGCCGCGTCCTCTTCACGGACAAATGCAAGACGTGACACGTCTGATAACCGTTGTGGATGGGTATAGAGGCGGCCGAGTACCAATGAGCGTCCAAGCCAGACAGCCAACCTGCTTCAGCAGGAAGGTGGTTCAGTCACATTTCGGATTGGTGTCGTGTACTGATGTCGTTAGGCTGTCATTGCCACCGTGCATAATTTTAAGGCTCTGAAATGTCGAAAACCCTAAGATCACCGTTTTGTCGACTGTTTCTACTTTCAGAATGGACGAACACAGTACTGAACGTTGCGCAGCCATAGATTTTAATGTCACAGATGTGCACTTTTGAAAAGGTTGCCTATATTCTGCGTAGTGTTTTACTTTTGTTCCATTAACTTTCGGGTGTGCAGCCGCAAGAATTCTCCTTCTTCTTCTAATATTTCGGCTGTATAACGCTCAGCCATATTCAGAGTGAGCCACAAGACTGCCGCTCCAGTGCTCGCTTCGCCCCTTTATACTCGCGTACCGCGCAACAGCGCTTGCGGCCACAGATGCAAATGGGCCAGAGATGTTGGTCAGCGGCACAGACGTGCACAGTGTGCGCATTACATCTATGACTCCGCAGTCGATCTGGATTGGCATGTCGATATATCATTGTGAGCTGCACTGTGACGACGTCTTTGCGAGTTTAGTACAGCAAGTGCCGGATTCCGTGATTTATCACTATCTCTATTAATCAAAATCGTCTTTAATCGAATTTCAATGGCCTCCTTCACTATCGAGTCCCAAAAAGATGATGTAGTTGCCAAATTTTCGACGTTGTCATACAACATACTGTGACCAGTATCAACACAGTGCTCTGCCACTGCCGACTTGTTAGGTTGTAAAATTCGTGTGTACCTCTGATGTTCTGTACGTCTTTCTTGGACAGTACTAATTGTTTGTCCAATGCAAGAAAGGCCACATTCACATGGAATTTTGTAAAGGAGCAGAAAATCATCTTTGATGGACTCCACGAGTGCAGATGTCTTGGGTGGAGTAAGAAAAACCACATTTACTTTGTGTCTGCTGAGAATCCGTCCTATTTTTGATGAGAGACTACCCACATATGGCAGGAAGGCCATCGATTTAAAGGTTTCTTTGTCTTCTTCCGCTTTCTTTGTGGCCTCTTTCGGTTTGATTTTCAGTGCCTTCTATATTTGCTGTGGGGAGTAGCCATTGTCTTTAAACACTCTTTGTAAGTGGGAAAGTTCATCTTGCAGACTGCTTTCGTGAGAAATAATATGCGCTCTGTGTGTCAAAGTTCGGAGTACACTGACCGTCTGGCAGCTATTTGCACGTAAATACAAATCCGTGTACGTCGGCTTCCGATACACTTCATGTCCCAAAGTGCCATCCTCTCTGCGCCGAATCAGAACATCCAAGAATGGAAGGCATCCCTCCTTTTCAATTTCCATTGTGAACTTTATTTGATCGTGGAGGGAGGTCAGATGTCTTAGGAAGTCTTGCAAGTCATCTTCACCATGGGGCCAAACTACAAAGGTATCATCAACATACCTCCAGAATATCGTGCGTTTCAAGTCAGCAGATTCAAGCGTCTTCACCTCGAAATCTTCCATAAATAAATTGGCCACCAGAGTGGATAAGGGACTACCCATGGCGACTCCTGAAGGTTCATACTTTACTTTTATTTTACTTTACTTTTATTTCATTGTTGGGGAGAGTACTGTAACCCGTTGAAACTTTTCAGAGTTTCGCCTCTAGCCTCTCTGTAATAGAAATTAAACGTATTGTATTCCAGTTGTAAATTATAGCTATATCCTTTTATGTGCTTCAGTCTTTTCTCGAATTACGAAAGTTACTCTGGAAATTTAAGGATTTTTTCCAAATCTAAAAACATGTTGCAAAGTACAACTGAACGTGCATCTGCGAAAGAATATTCTACTGTTATTTAAAAGGGTTCCAGAGGAGAAAATCGTGTCTGTACTGTATTTAATCGTCTGTCTGTTATATAGTTACTCTACTACACAGCAGTAATCAGGAAATGAAGTCAAACTATGATCAAGTACTCTCAAAAACCAGACGCAAGTTATATACATTTTGAAACTGAAGGTATTAGAAAGCAACACAAGTTTCCATATGCGAGACAGATCAAACGGCTCTGAGCACTATGGGACTTAACAGCTGAGGTCATCAGTCCCCTAGAACTACTTTAACCCAGCTAACCTAAGGACATCACACACATCCATGCCCGAGGCAGGATGCGAACCTGCGACCGTAACATATCAAATGGTTAAGACATTAACGCAACTCAGTTAATTTGCAAATGTTCCATACTCCATGGTACAAAAAATTCGTCTATTTCGAGGTACAAAATGGTGCACAATCGACGCAGTACAGCTTCACCGTCGACATGTAAAATAACTAATTTTAAAAACGTACAGAATTCTACTTGCCATAAAATTTTGTAACTGAACAACTAATAAGATGTTCTAAATAGCTTTAACAGAGGTTGTAACGGGTATAAGTGCAGATACTTTTGTATGTGCTACCTTAATGTGTACACGCAGCATTGTACTGGTTGCTTTATCTCTGCGTCGAACAGTATTCCCAAAAACATGTCGCAGGGGGACAAGGAGGAGGAGGAGGAGGAGGAGGAGGAGGAGGAGATTAGTGTTTAACGTCCCGTCGACAGCGAGGTCATTAGAGACGGAACACAAGCTACGATTGGGGACGACGGAGAAGGCAAGCGGCCTCGGCCTTTGGAAGAAACTATCACGGCATTCGCCTTAGGCGATTTGGGGAAATCACGGGAAACCTAAATCAGGATAGCCAGACGCGGGTTTGGATCGTCGTCCTCCCGAATGCGAGTCCAGCGTGCTAACCGCTGCGCTACTCCACTCGGTAAACAACATGTTACAGAGTTTATGATTTGGTGTTTTGTGAAAGGCCGCAACTGCACCACTAAGTGGGCTATGACTGTCAGTGTAGATTAACCGTTTTGCGACCATGAGTCGACACTTCAACACCTGACAAGCAGCCCAGTGGAAAATAAGCATAAACGGCTTGCTCTTGTCACATGTACTTGGAGATGCTAACCAGCGTAAGAAAACATACCACTTTTAATAGCTTTATTATTAGTCTGAAAACGACATAAATACTGTGATTCTTGAGTTTCTCCCGGCGCATTTGATAATCAAATCGGAAGACAACGCACACTGATCTGTATTGACACGCAGACAGCTGCCACCACCCTTCCCAGAGGAATGGGGTACGTAAAACTCTAGTACATAGGGCGCGCACTGTCTCTGACGCAGTGAGTCTACCCCAGGAATTGGAACATCTGAGAACTCTATTCGAAAAAATTGGGTACTCAGAGTGACAGATTCAACGTGCTCTCCGCCCAACCACTACAGCACAACCTGTGGAGATGGATGAAATCACGAGGGAGGAGGAAGGCACTGCGTTTATTCCATATACAGGCGCACTCTCGGGGAAAATCGCCCGCATTTTGAAGAAACACCTGGTCGGAACTGTGTTTTGTCCTCCGAATAAAACTCGTGCACTGGTGGGGAGCGCCAAAGATGAGCTCGGTTGGAGGAAGGCCGGCGTGTACCAGATTCCGTGTCAATGTGGCAAGTCGTATATTGGTCAGACGATGCGTACCGTCGAGGATCGATGCCGTGAACACCAGAGGCACACTCGACTGATGTATCCGAGCAAGTCGGCGGTCGCTGGACATTGTTTGTCGGAAAATCACGCTATGGAGTATGAACGCACGAGGATTTTGGTACAGACGTCGAGATACTGGGACAGCGTTGTTAGAGAGGCCATCGAAATTCGCACCAATGACGACCTCATAAACCGTGATTGTGGCTATAATCTTAGCAAGGCTTGGAAACCAGCGATTGGGTTAATCAAGAGTAAATCGAGCAAACGTATAGTAGTGACGACCACGGCGGACAGAGCCATCACACCGACGTCATCTCAGACGCAGTCGCAATCTGTTCCACCGCGCGACCGTGGCGCGGGGCGCGGACAGCGGAGGGAGCGCGCCGCGGGCGGAGGGTATTTAAATCGGCCGCCGCCGCGACCGAACCCAGTTCCCTCTGAGCAGCAATAGCGTACGGATCTCCGTGCCGGCACGTTCACAGGAGCTCAGTCCGTCAGTTCACCTGATGATGGCGACATGTATGATCGCCGAAATATTGTGCCCGTTGGACACTGTAGACCGGCAGTACACCCGTGGATATTTTGATGACATAAATACTGATGTAATGTTGTTCAGTATACTGTCCTCCTCAGTCACCAATAGAAATACTTGGTCTTTTAACAGTGACATCCTGTATATTACACAACACTTAAATGCGTAGAACTCAAAATATTTACAAACGTTGCACAAATAGAAACACTTGGTCTTTTAACAGTGACATCCTGTATATTACACAACACTTAGATGCGTAGAACTCAAAATATTTACAAACGTTGCACAAAACACAACTTCATGTCTAGCAACAACAAAAATGACGGCACTGTTTATTGCGGTCTCCAGCTCGTACTTCTTCATGTGATTCTAAAATCTGCGCCGGAAAAAATGTCTGGTTACAAGGTTCTCCTCTATAATTATATTACGCTTGATGAGGTTTATCGTTTCATTCCCCTCTCCTCTTCAGTATAAGACCAGACACGTTAATATATATGCAAATGGTAAAAAACTTCTTTGTATTGTTTTTAGTAACATCATAAATTGTCACCTGTGGTAGGTTTGGTTGTGTCGCTTCCCAGGATTCGGATCCGACGAGCTACAAAAGTAATCCCACCGACCGCTACCATACAGGCGTTAACCTTCACCGAGCGAAGTGGCGCAGTGGTTAGACACTGGACTCGCATTCGGAAGGACGACGGTTCAATCCCGCGTCCGCCCATCCTGATTTAGGTTTTCCGTGATTTCCCTAAATCACTCCAGGCAAATGCCGGGATGGTTCCTCTGAAAGGGCACGGCCGACTTCCTTCCCAATCCTTCCCTAATCCGATGAGACCGATGACCGCGCTGTCTGGTCTCCTTCCCCAAACCAACCAACCAACCGTTAACCTTCAATGGTTACGAAGTATATAGAAAGAGGGGCTACAGTCGTCACAGGATTCGAACCTGCGACCGTAGCAGCAGCGCGGTTCCGGACTGAAGCGCCTAGAACCGCTCGGCCACAGTGGCCGGCCGCAAGGAAGGAAACACACTCTATAGCGGAGTGTGTGCTGCTGTGGAACTCCGTAACAGGTTAAAACTGTGCTGAATCTCTTCTACGTAGATTGCCGTGCTAGCAGTCATGGAAGAAAGGATACGGTACAGAAATGTCTTAGCCACTGATTAGGGGCGGGGGCATGATTAACAGGCCAGATCACTTAAAACATTTATTTATTACGCCTTTTGAGCTACTGCTGTCATCAGATCAAAAACTTAGAACTTACAAAATGATGCTCAGATTCAGAATCAAAAACTTAGGCCTCATCGGAGACCCGATTACGTGTACGTTTTTAATACTGACACTGAAACTTGATTTTCAGGTTCAAAGTTTTTGACCGAACGATTGCAGTAGCTGAAAGGGCGTAATAAAGAACGATATTAAGCGATGTAGACTTTCAGACGCTTTATTCACAGTGATTGCGGACTCATACAGAAACTTTATTTTCTTTATTAATGAGTTCACACTTGACTACAGAGTGAAATACACTGATGAGACAAAACACTGTGGCTACCTGCTTGACAACGTGTTGGTCAACCTTTGTAACGTAATACGCCAGCCGATTCTACTTGGAATGAATATGCCAAGTCATTGATAGGTTTATGGAGGTGTGTGGTACCGGATGTCAAGTGAATCCCGTAAATTATACGCGGGTGATTTGTGGGCATGGAGCTGGCGCCCGATAACTTCCCAGATGCTCCCGATAGCGGTAGACCTCAAGCGTGATTGGATTCAGGTGGCCAGTGGTAATATTCACGTATTCCACAGTTGTCACAGTAGCTTCGCTATCACAGGTACCACAGATGTCTAGGTGAATGTTCCCCAGTCGCTTACCACTGACTGCTCTCAGTGGTCTTCGCCCGTGACGCTGTGCATGTTTCGAGCATCCGTTCGCACTGATGATTGATCTGTAGTACCAGAAAACGTGATTTACTCGACCAGAAGATGTTTACATTGATCCAAGGCCCAGTCGCGATGAATCTGTGCGAACTACAATCGTAACTGAGGATTTTGTTGCTTCAACATGGGAACACACACACATCGTTTGCTACGGAGTCCCATGTTAAACACTGTGCACTGGTGCTCTCGTAACGCTATTGCCTGCACCAGCATTGACACACCACCACCTTTCCTGGTGAACAGAGTGGTTCGGTCACCGACATTCACGTTCTGCGTTGGGGCGTGGAAGTTCAATACCATGTTGGAAGCATTTTCATGTGAATCAGCTGAATACAAATGAGAGCTCCGGTAATGGACTGCCACTTTACACCACATGTACGCGATACTACCGCCATCTTTATATGCGCATATCGCTATTCCATGACTTTCGTCACCTCAATGTCTTTTGACAGAAATATTGTAGCATTTTTGCACACTTATCATGGAGACGTGAAAACTCTACCTGAGAAAAACAATGTCGATGCCCTGGACGGTTTTAACGTAAAAGGATTTTTCTTTAAAACGGGAGTAACACTGCAGATCAATAAGTTTCATCTGTACATTCACAGGGCTGCTTGCGACTGAAATGGAAAACGGTTTCAGATACATCCCGAAGACAAACGTATTGGCTGTGTCCTCAGTACATTTAGATCATTATCCTTGTAATTCTTTCAAGGCCACAGTAACCTCGCTTTTCATTTAACGCCAGGTGTGTTAGTAACTTGATTGCGTCTGTCAGAATATGTTCCTTCAACAATGCGACATTCTTTTTTAATGCATCCCCATCAAATCACAAATAAATTGTATCTCACCTTACAGTGTCTTATCTGCGCAGTGTGCAGTTGTGTCCACTTTAACTGTGAGGTTGGCAAACCTTTTCAGATTTTCGTTTCTGCAGCCCATTTTCCTTCATAAATTCAACCAACAACAGGTTTAACATCGAAAAATCATTCCCGGTATTCTCATTGACTTAACGAACGTACTTGGCAAAATATGATCATGGTGCTCAGCTATTTACAGTATCTGACATAGCTCCATTCAGTAATTGAAAACTACCCTCCAAAGTTGTGCGTTCAATTAATGACTCAACAAGTACAAATTTCACGGAAAATCTTCAGCATTTAGACTGGGATGAGGCGTACAAGGAACCCGATGCTTATTTAAAATATAACTTATTTCATGATACACTTGTAAGAGAATTTGAAATATGTTTCCTCAAGAAAATAGTTAAATCTAATTATAAGAAACCACGCAAAAAACTTTGGCTTACTAAAGGAATAAAAACATCTCGTAACCACAAAAGGGAACTTTATCTAGCAACAAGAAAGAGTAATGACCCAGAAACAGCCAAATACTATAAAAACTACTGTGCTACATTAAGAAAGGCCATTAAAAAGTCCAGAAGCGTCTGCATCATGTCTGAGATTAATACCTCTGATAACAAAATCAAAACAATTTGGAATATAATTACAAGGCTTACCACGCCTATTTTCATTCTCTGCTTTCGTATGCCACATCATATTCTGGGGTAACTAATCATTGAGTAAAAGGGTGTTCATTGCACAAAAGCGTGTAATCAGAATAATTGGTGGAGCTCATCCAAGATCATCCTGCAGACACTTATTTAAACAGCTGCGGATCTTCACTGTAGCCTCAATATATATATATATATATATATATATATATATATATATATATGTATATTCACGTATGAAAGTTGTTATTAACGATCCGAACGAATTCAAAATAATAGCAGTGTACATGGCTACAGCACTAGGAGAAAGGATGATAATATTAAGTCATATGGAATATTTTGTTTAACGTAATATCTTGTATAGACACCTTTTATTAACCTGACGCGTTCCACATCATTACGAAGTGTCGTATTCAGGATCAATGGAAAGTACTAATCTAATCTAATCTATATAGTATCCATACTCTTTGTTTAGTTACACCGTAAACTTTTGCAACCGACAGCTAAATAATTAATACGAAATGAGAAATTTTACTAGTCGTTCCACTAATTTCTTCACCCACTCCATGCATGAAAACTCAGCATAAAATGCTTCTTGCTGTACGGAACAATGATCCCGTCTGTCTATCGCTGTAATTTTTTGCTCTTTCATTCTCACCTAAGTGTTTAAATCCTTTCTACTTGGTATTATACCTTCGTTTTATAGCAAATTTGCAGTACCCGTCGCTTATGCAACTGTGTAATAGATCCCGAAAATTTTCGCTCCTCTCATCTGTGGTTCCCATTCGATTTTAAAGGCTTGTGATAATGGATTGGTGGACTGCTTCTTTTCGTGCAAAACAGCTACTGATATTGAGGACATCCGTCATACTACAGACAAATAACGAAGTTTAAACAACGCTCACACCACGATTCTGCCTAACTGGAGACCGAAATATGCCTTACCGCAGTACCAAACGAAATGTCGCTCTGTACAGAATATTCCCGAGAAGGACCGAGCGTAGCTTGGAGGACAGGCCGAGCCCCACTCCCACTTGGTCCACAAAATGGCTCGCGAGATGTCTGGCACACCGTTCCCAGCCCTGCCCTACACACTTACGGATAATTTCGGTGAATGTACAGTAAAATTTTATGATGATGCTAAATGTCGAAGAGTCTAAGTTCAAAGGCAAGCTCGTATGGGTAGTGTGTGGTAGGTTAATTTGTGTAGTAAGGATCCATTCGTCTGGTACACGAAACACAACACACCGATTAAATCAATAATATAACAGATAGAAAAATATTTATACGTCAATAGCTCACTTGGTAGAACCACTATCCGACCAAAAAATCATAATAGTGCTTATTTAGGGTGACTAGCTATTTACGACAATCAAACTTCGAGAAAGTGTGAACAATGAGGGGGAAAGAAAGGGTCCTCTTTCTAGGTGATATTTTGAACTGAAATGTTATTCGCAATCCAAGTGAACAGTTCCAAGATTGAAACATGGCAACTAGATTCTCGTGAGTGTTTCGTTTTACTTGAAGATGGAAACTGTTTCACTTTCAACAGCGCAGTGCTGTATCAATGCGTTACGAAAGTATTTCGTTCTTACGTGTGACACTGGTTTCTCTCTTCGATTCTGAGCTGTGAGACCACTTGGCCTTTCCTCTGCCATTTCTCATTTGCTAAAAGGTTCCTGCAGTCGAACGATGCACCGATGTACTACGAGAAATGTCTTTCTGCAAGACAGCAAATACGAGATACATAGCTCGAAAGGTTCAGATCGCAAGGCTACAAAGAATACTTCACTTCCATTTCGCTACCGGGGAAACCTTGCACGCATTTCGAGTAGGAAGTTTGTAACGACATCGAGGTTCATCCAGAGTAAAAATGGCTGTCCATAATTTAATAGCAACGAAATATTTGCGTATTTCGATTGTGCTGAGTATAGTGGCTACTAACGCAAACTGTCTGGTTGTTGTGTCTGGCCTGTGATCTGTCGGGAGAAACTTCTTACCATCCACTGCAGTCGCTTTTGAAAAATCTGACAGATTTCCTTGGTGGTGTAGGAAAAATTCCCAACCGTCTTATTACTTACCTGCAGAACTTACTTTGTTCGAAGTGAACATACCTAGCAGTGGAATTGCCTTACGGATCTGTCATAGGATTTGTGTAATTTACTTTTGTAACTCCCTTTGTTATTGTCGTTTATTAAACAGCCCTTTATTAAATTGATAGCTTTCACTCTATCGCATAATCTGCGTGTATGTTGTCTTTAGATCTCCTAAATATAATAGAGTTACCTACAAGTTGCATACACTTCGTATGCAATTGTTCCCACATACTACGTCCGCTGAAAACTACTTAAAAATGTGAGAAAAATTTAGATGAATGAACTTTGTTAGCGTTTATTAGATGTGTCTAGCAAAGGAACTTCATAATCTTTCACTTTCAGGGTTCGTTCCTCAAGACATGGAATAAACATGCTACCCGGTTCCTATGAAACGTTCAAAGACACACAAATCCCCACAAAATTACTAAAGCAATAACATGCATGCAAAAATTATAGAATGTAATAGACACAACGTGCGTCTTATTATATCGTCGTTACTAGGACATAAAATCTTAAAACTCTGTAATTAAGTGGTGTGGTGGCTTTATTGAGTGAGATTTCAATAGAAAACTCTCAGATCCACATATGATTGCATTAAAAAAAGGTTCAAATGGCTCTGAGCACTATGGGACTTAACTTCTGAGGTCATCGGTCGCCTAGAACTTAGAACTACTTAAACCTAACTAACGTAAGGACATCACACACATCCCTGCCCGAGGCAGGATTCGAACCTGCGACCATAGCGGTCGCCCGATTCAAGACTGAATCGCTCGGCCACTCCAAGTCATTAATCATAAGACACAGATCAGGAAACATTCTTAGAGATTTCGTACCTCACCTCAAAATTTCCCTTGAAATCAGATATCTGATGTATGAACAGTAAATCGTTTCAAATGGCAAAGAATTCCTAAGAGTGTTAATTTCTAAAACTGGTAATCTCCGATCTGACACACAACTTGAAAAATATTTAAAGTAACAAAGAACATAATAATATTTAACTACCGTAAATCACGGGGATTCCAATTTTAATGCCTTGGAAATCGACAAATACTCGGGACGTCAGTTAGAGAAATGTAAATGCAATACATCATTTGAATGTAGATAAACAACGTGCGGACCATTCCTCCATTACACACTAACTTCTTTACAATGTGCTTAGTCGCTGTAATGATGCCCTTGAAATGACCACAATTTCGATGTTAGAACTAGGACAATTTTTAGGGTCTACACACATGCATCTCCAACGAGTGCATGAGAACAGTTGTGAGTTCAGTAAGATAACTTCATTTTTAGTTACCTAGAGGATGTCTGCACTAACCACTGTCACTTTAACATTCTTCCAGGTAAAGAAAAGCTCAATATTGTGATTCCGCGACGCAGGAACTTCGAAGATAGTACTACGAGTATTTCTTTCAATGACGGATTGTTTCAAAAGAGGATGCATCGCTTCTAATGAAATTCAATCATATTATGATGTGAGGGGACTACAACTTTAGCGAATGCTGACATCGCGTTTTTTAAATTGATTGAAACTGTGTGCTGGAGCCAGACTCCAAACCTGTACCTTTACCATTCATAACGACAGAATAAGCCAGGCACAGTTCACGACCCACTGTCACAGCTCCAATTCCCTGAGGACCACCTTTGCAAAATTCACTCAAGCTGTTCTTGAATATTTTTTGTTTCACGCCTTCTAATCTTGCAAGATATTCGGTAGATCTTGTGTGACGTTCGGAAAGCAGGTAGACATACAGGCAAAGCTGAAGCTGTTAGAAAAAGTCAACCCCGAGTATCCCAGCGTCTGAGAGTATTGTCCATTAGTGACATGTGTTCGTATTCGTGTCCTTCTACTGACCATCGCCTCTAGTACTTCTTCCAACGTGAAGTTTATGTAATAATGTCATTCGGTACTCATGTGAGCACTGGATTACCTTTTGCCTCCCCTTCCCTCGTACACTTAATTGTAAAACTATTTTTTTCTTCTCTACTCCACCACTTCAACATCCCACCAACCAGCTATTTCCTTCCTTATCTCTTGTGGATTTCCATTTACCCTGTCTTCTATCTTCGCCCACCTCCCCCACATCATCTCCTTTAAATTACTGTGCACAGCTATAATTTCTTATGGACAATATTTAGCAACCATAGAAATACTCTGTGGTGTTCCCTTGTATAGCTTGTGTCACACATTACCACCCAAAAGATAATGAGAATAATTTTTTATTATTTAACCATTGAGTTGTATCTTCAGAAACCTATTATGTGGCCTCAAACATGGTTATATAAAACGTTTTCCGGATGTTGTGTCATCTATAATCAAGTCTGGAATATTGTTCCCAGACTTATAGGCTATTTTTTAAGATAATAGAGCAATTATTTCTGGATGATACTTTATTAAAAGTGACGATTATAATATATATTCTATTATTTTTTAATTAGGGAATAACTGGTGGTTCGTACTTCAATACTGTATTTATAAATGAATAATTGTCCACAATATTCTATATTTTCAATTTTTATTACGTTTACTATTTTGTTAACCTTGACTGTAAAAGACTTACCTTTTGTTTTAAACACGTGATTTAATAATACGCAGTTCAGATCGTACGTAAGAATAATAATGCGCCGGCCACTGTGGCCGAGTGGTTCTAGGTGCTTCAGTCCGGAAGTGCGCTGATGCCACGGTCGTAGGTTGGAGTCCTGTCTCGGGCATGGATGTGTGTCATGTCCTTAAGTTAGTTAGTTGTAAGTAGTTCTAAGTCTAGGGGACTGATGACCTCAGATGTTAAGTCCCATAGTGCTTAGAGCCCTGTCTCGGGCATGGATGTGTGTCATGTCCTTAAGTTAGTTAGTTGTAAGTAGTTCTAAGTCTAGGGGACTGATGACCTCAGATGTTAAGTCCCATAGTGCTTAGAGCCATTTTTGATAATAATGTGAACATTGTGTGCATTAGTTTCCTCCTCCCCTTTCCCTTTTCGCCACTTATCTAGATTACTGCACCATACCAGCCCTCCCACTCCTTCTCTATTTTTTTGCTTGTGATGTATTTCTGTTAATTCCATTCTGCAGTTTACCCTCGCCCTCTATGTTCCCCTTCCCTCCCTCCCCCCACCCCCTTGTTTCCCTATTGTCTTCTTGACTGCCTTGTTCTTTCGTTAGAGTCTCTACACATTAGCCCTAAAGGGGGTTGTAACCTTCAACGATGTTTATAACCATTTATATTATGGGTCTTGTAACAAACATGTTCTAGTCTAAGGTGGCTTAATCCTTAACGATGTTTATAATTATTTTTATATCAGAACATACCCAAAAGTCTTAACAACACGAGAAGGTTGAACTCCCATGTCTCTTAAATTACGCCGGCCGAAGTGGCCGTGCGGTTAAAGGCGCTGCAGTCTGGAACCGCAAGACCGCTACGGTCGCAGGTTCGAATCCTGCCTCGGGCATGGATGTTTGTGATGTCCTTAGGTTAGTTAGGTTTAACTAGTTCTAAGTTCTAGGGGACTAACGACCTCAGCAGTTGAGTCCCATAGTGCTCAGAGCCATTTGAACCATTTTTTCTCTTAAATTACGAAGTTGTATGTCGCGATCTTTACACGTCGTCTTCGAAGTTGGCTCTCCGTGCCACATAATGTAAACACCGGAATGTTGTACTGATTGCAAAGGTAATGTAACGAGCTTTGTTAAATGAACAATTCCACGACGTGGTTCCCCGACGTACCATAGATTATCAACTGAAGACATAGTCTGAAAATGAGTCCGCGATCACGTCATAGATTACATGGTGCAGACTGTGTTGTCTAGGTGATGATCATTGTACTTACGTTGGTGTCTCCTTAGACACAATGAAACGAAGTGCAAACCTGTGATTTGATTATACATTTTATTTCACAGCCTTATCATGTTAAGAAGTCATGCAAATAGCCAGCCAATTAACATATCACAAAAATCTTCTCACATTTACTTATGGCATCAGAGGTTTATGTAACCACAGATATATATTTCTACGATGGTTTTGACATGTAAAAAACAAAACAAATTTAGTTATCTATACTTTGATTACATTTTTGCCCTACTTTTCTATCATTTGTATTTCTATTGTGTGTTTATTTATTCCAGTTGTACAGTTAGTCAGGAGATCGTGCTGACCAGGGAATTTGCTGCACGTGTTGCAGAGCATATTGAGTTTCACAGGCATTGTATGCTGGTATCCTGTTGGAACAACATAACATTTCTTTTGCAAGAACGACAAAAGAACGGGCCTGAGAACACTCTGGCAATATTCTAGTTAGCGTCCCCACCAGAAACACCAAAGGTGAACGAAAGTTGCAGCGTATCACAACCCAGACTGTAAGGCCTGGTGTGGGGCTATTGCGTCTTGAGCGAATGCACTCTACGAAACAGTGCTCACTAGGTCTACGTCATACGTGCAAACGACCATCGCTTTCATGCAGACAGAATTTACTTTCATAGGTGAAGACCATGGCATGCTATTCCATCTTCCAAGTGATCCTGTGACAGCACCAGTCGATCCGTGCACGTCGAAGCTGTGGCGGGAGTGGAAGACGTACTGGAGGCGTGCATGCCCATAGTGCCACTGCAAATTACTGGTTCACAACAGTTCGTGTTGACACGTCTGGTCTCACGAGCCCTCTTACCTGTACTGCGGTAGCTGTACGATCTGCCACTACTGCTCTTGCAGTACCAAGATACCGTCTGGGGTCTATGCTGAGCGGACTTCCAGAACCTCGACTACATTTGTGAGAATATTCACGTGACTACCGGTACGAGTACCGTTGCAGAGCTGACGCAGCTTGTCCAACTTTTGCAGCAGTTATCAGAGAGGACTATCCCACCATTGTAAAGGCCACAATTAGGCGCTTTAAAACTCGCACAATTGGCTGTATGAGGCATGAATGTGTCTCTGTGGCATGATAACCTGCTTGATTCACACGTTTGCACCATACTGAGCCTTCTGGCTATGAGTGTTCCCTATTTTTGGTAGACACAGATGGCGTTCTGGTGGCTACGTGTCTACTGTATCCGTTGGCGGGCGACATTTAAACCATTACCAATACCTCCAATATCCCCCAGACGGCATATGTCGTCATCAGATCAAAATCGGCGCCGTCTTTTCATCAGATCAAAATCGATCCCGTCTTCCCACGTGCACTAACTTTTCCCCGGAAGTGTATTTGCAGGCTATGTTAAGCCACATCTTCCAGAAGCACCATTTGTGTTCATATTCAGCAAGTGCAACATAAAGTGCTATATACAGAGTGCACCCTCCTAGCGTGATCTCTACATCTTCGGACCGAATGCAGCAGGGAAGGCGGTTAGACGATAAATATACAACCAACAAGTTGCTCGTGTGTCCTCGTAGGACAGTCATATTTCTAGTGTTTATTCTTCGTGAATATAACCAGCTGCCATCAGATGATCTGCACGTCTTAATTGGCTACTTTCCTTAATCATTACCACATAACATCATCATCATCATCATCACATTACAAAGTAACTTTAGAACAAATAGTACTAAATGAAACGAATGCCAAACATATATTTGTGACTTCATTTCACTTCAATAAATGTATCGATGGGCTTTATTAATAACATGTTTCGGCATACCCATCCTCAGATGCTAATAAACTACAGACAACGTATTAGAAGTTCTGAGTGAAATACATTACTTATGTTCAGATACTTTAGTCAGGGCTTATAATCTTAATTGTATGTACTAGCAGTAACTAAAGATGGCTGTGATACGGTCCCAGGTTCGAATCCTGCCTCGGGCATGGATGTGTGTGATGTTCTTAGGTTAGTTAGGTTTAACTAGTTCTAAGTTCTAGGGGACTAATGACCACAGAAGTTGAGTCCCACAGTGCTCAAAGCCATTTTTAAAGATGGCTGTGACGAACAATATGTAGTGTCCTAAGTTGTTATTAAGCAATTTTCGTAAAGGTGCTCACGTTCACCTTCCACCATTACAGTTATTTGAAGTTAAAGGATTTCCGGCATCTCTATGAAGTACTCAACTGGTGGTACAAGTCCGCTTCCCTAAGCTAAAACCGTCAGCCACCTCGGATTGGTTATTTCTTGACAGCACATACGTTCGCAGGACCTGCGAATAACAGGGATATCAACACTGGAAGACTGACTAAAATAAATACAAATGAAGAGACACAGTTAATATGCAACAGTGAATGGTAAGCTTGGGTTCTGCAGCCCACATACACATAGATGTTTGGTGAACATACAGACTACAACTCACATTGGGTCACATCAAATGCGCAATATTTTCAGAAAAGGGAATTAAAAAACAAAAAATAAAATGATAACTACTCACAAATAAGAAACAAAAAAACTTAAATGAGAAGATCTTTTATTGATGTATAGTAGATTAAACAAGTTTAATATTAAGCAATTCCTGGTTCCGTACTGTCATTCACTTTCACACATAAACCATACCTAAGTCTCACAAACATTATTAGGAGCTCCGAGCCCCTCCTTGCAGCTAGTTGCTGCACGAGGTAAATAAGTTTCTTCCGTCTTCTACTGATAAAATTCATTCATCCCATTGACAATAGCTGGTTCTATTTTAACGTTTTATCTTTCGCTGCGAATATTACCTCTCTCAGCTACTCCGCCACTCGGACTCTTTCTTCTTGCAACTCATTTATTGGCCCTTCGGGCATCTTCCGCACTCAGCAGTAGCCACACATACTCCTGCTAGTCGGTCTTATCTACAACTGACTAACAAGAAGCTCAAGTACTCCAGTACACTCCCTACTTTTTAATTTTTTTATTAGTTCTCTCCTAAATAACATAAACAACAAGCTCTCACTAAGAATTCCGCACTATTCTATTTTCTTAGGGACGCTAGGTCCTCTCCGATGAATTTACCGACGTAGTTCTCGTCCATAAAAACAACAAAATATAACTTTTCAGGAGAAAAGTATCGCTTGAAGCTAACGGCTTATAGAAGAACTCTAATAGAATTTCTTATTTCGTGTTTCGAAGACGTCTTAGTCAGACGACAACGATTCGCACGTTTTGATCGGCTTTTCCATTGTGATAAAAAAAAGGGGAACGAACCAGGAAAAGCAATGTGGACAGGCAAGACTGGTGAATGAAATGAAAACCTTTATTAACGAACTCCTTCAGGCGAAGTAATAACAACACACTTAGTATGATTATTTCAAGATGGAACGAAATCGAGAGATATGCTGGAACATACGATCACTGGTAATATCATTCATTAACAAGCAGCATACAATCACGAGAGAAGTTGTAACACTGTACGAAAGACTGACAGCAACACTGAAACGAACCGATTGGTCTCTGAAACCGCAAGACGCATCCATACACATCTGAAATTCGCGAGTGTTGAATCGTATACCTCATCACTACCAGCACTATATTAATGAATAACTTCCATTCTTTTCCCTCCTATAGTTGTTTATGGAGCACTTTATATTTTAATAGGACGTCTCCGTCTGACGGAACCAGTTGATTTGCATTTTGCCTAACCGTGACGGTCTTCATATATAATTTTGCTGAAACAAGGCTGGTTTTCTTCAAAAATATTGATTTTTCCAGCAATTCTGAATCTGCTCTACATCACTCGACATAATGCCTCTACGAGGATTGGCTCATAACTGACGTTTGCTTGTGCACGTTGATGGTACAGACGTTCAAATATGTGTACTTTATTGTATCAGCACACGTTTGCTTATATTTGCACAAGCTTGCCTAACCGAAAATCGATCAAGCGTCATGCATCTTCGACCATCCGAGTGCTAGGACAGAACAGACGATGAGGCAAGCTTGCACAAGCTGTTTCTTTATGTAAGCTTGTCCAGCTAGCAATTGCATTTGTGACCATTGCAATGACTCACGGGTTGTGTTATTTACTATCAGCCTATTAGCTTCCGCAGCGCTATGGTTTTGTAAGTACTAGCGGTATTACGGAGGCTTCTTACTAAGCATATCTGTGTACGTAGTTAATTCGCCTTGTCCGGATATCTCTAGGCTGTTGTACCTGAGCGCCCATGTAAGACTTCTTTTTGCGCTTCTATAAACCGAGACTCCATGGACACCGTCCACTCTCTACAACCGAAGACCACTAAATAGGAACAAATTATCTGTTGCGGAAATTACCGATAGCAAGATATACACTGCGGTGACAAAAGTCATACCATAGCGATACGCACATATACAGATGGCACTAAGGTTGCTTTCACAAGGTGTGAAAGGCCAGTGCATTTTCGAGGCTGTCATTTGTATTCAGGTGATTCATGCGAAAAAAATTCCGACGTGATTACGGCTGCACGACGGGAATTAAGAGGCTTTGAACGAGGAACGGTATTAGGAGCTAGATGCCTGGGACATTCCATATTACGAATTCAATATTCCGAGATCCTCAGTGTCAAGAGAGTGCCGAGAATACCATGTTTCAAGCATTACCTGTTATTGCAAACGACACAGTGGCCTTCACTCAACGACCGTGAGCAGCGACGTTTGCATGGGGTTGTCATTGCTGGCAGTTAAGTAACATTGTGAAACAATGCAGAACTCAATGTGGGAAAAATGACGAACGGTCCGTTAGGACAGCACAGCAAAATTTGGCGTTAATGGGCTACGGCAGCAGACGACCGGTGCGAGTCCCTTTACCAACAGCACGACATCGCCTGCAGTGCCTCTACTGGGCTCGTGACCAAGTCGGTTGGATGCTAGGCGGTTGGAAAACCGTCACCTCAGACGAGTCCCGGTTTAATTTAGTAAGAGCTGATGGTAGGATTCGTGTGTGTCGCAGACCCCACGAAGGCATGGATCCAAGTTATCAACAACGCACTGCACAAGCTGTGGTGGCTCCATAGCGGAGTGGGCTGTTTTTACACGGAATGGACTGGGTCCTCTGGAATTAAATGGAGACCACGTAATATATTGTCCGCGGCTCGTGGTCCTGCGGTAGCGTTCTCGCTTTCTGCGCAGGGGGTCCCTGGTTCGATTCCCGGCAGGGTCAGGGATTTTCTCTGCCTCTAGATGACTGGGTGTTGTGTGTCTTTCATCATAAATTCACCCTCATTCACTCGCAAGTCACCGTAGTGACTTTAAAGGACTTGTGGAGCAGCGGCCGAACCGCCCCGAGAGGGGTCTCCTGGCCACCAATGCCATACGTTCATTATTATTATTATGCAATACATTGATTATTCCTCGCTACTGTAGCGTTATTTTGAACCTGTGAAAAAGGAGGACAGGCGTTCCAAGTGGCAGATGCAGAGACGATTCTGAGGGCAGACGAAACTGGGAGAGATATTATTACATGAAGTAAACCGTAAAATGCAGACGCTCGAGAAGCGGCCCCAGGGCGCTAGTTACTCTTCAAGGAATTAACATGTAACTTCATATGTCGTCTAGACCTGTAGTAGGTTGCCACCGTAGAACATTGTAACCAACAGGCACGTACTAGCGTATAAAGCCAACTTGATATCAGCCCTGAGAACAGCAACGTCAGCAGGCTCACAAGGGTTAGAAAGAGAGCAAAAACGCCAAAAACTGTTAACCAAGCAGTCCCTACTCCGGGGAGCCCGAGAGGCGGGAGGACGACGGTTCAATCCCGTCTCCGGCCATCCTGATTTAGGTTTTCCGTGATTTCCCTAAATCGCTTCAGGCAAATGCCGGGATGGTTCCTTTGAAAGGGCACGGCCGATTTCCTTCCCCATCCTTCCCTCACCCGGGCTTGCGCTCCGTCTCTAATGACCTCGTTGTCGACGGGACGTTAAACACTAATATCCTCCTCCTCCTCCGAGAGGCGGGGCTAAATGACGTATAATAATAATGCTGCAAGCCTTATTTGGCAGAGCAATTATGTTTAGCTTTTAGCTGAAGAATGTTGATTACAAATACGGACTTAGTGCAACTGCATTAACATCCCCGCCTTAGGAGCAGAGGAGGGGACCTAACTAAACTGTGATTGGAAGGCACCCACAAGAGACCAACGGGACTGGCTGGGTGGCTTTAAGTGGGAAAAACAGTGCCCCACGCGACTCTTTAAAACCCGTAGATTTCGCATTTAGGCAGAGATCTCAGTCAGACAATCTGGGCGCCGAATCTGTGTCCGTCGACTCCAGCCTTGGTCCAGCTTCGCGTAAGTCTGCTCTCTCTCTCTTGGAGTGCCTCAGTGAACAGTGTCACATTCAGTATGTTTTGTTTTGCAACTAAGTTGTCCTTAAGATGCTGCTAGTGTTTGCTACTGTGGTTAGCATCCACTCCTGGGACTTCTGCACTGGTTTCTGTTGTAACAGTGTTATTCATGCTTTTTCTAGCCCTAGAACTAGCCTCCAGTGTACTAGTTAGTCCTGTCTCGAATAAACAACTATTTGAAAACCCTGTTTATCCAAGAGCCTCCATAACGAGTTCCCTACCGAGTCTCATCACCTGCATTTCTAGTAAATGCCTGTACCAGTGTTGGCACAGATAGAAGAAAACAATCAAATGCATTCTCTGTGAATTGTCCTTCTGCCTTCTGCTCTGTACCGCTCGGGAGCGCAGACTGACCAGTAACCCCTTTTTTCCCTCTCTCACCTATGTCAGGACTCGACAACCATTTTCAGCCATTAATGGGGTTAATGCTTGCAAACAATGGTGGAATTTTTATGGATGGCAATGTGCCATGTCACCGGGCCACAGCTGTTAATGAAAGGGTTGAAGAACATTTTGGACAGTTCAAGCGAATGATTTGGCCATCCGTCGAACATTTATGAGACATAATCATAGGTCTGTACGTGCACAAAATCCTCCAATGGCAACATTTTCGCGGCTATCGACTGCTAGAGAGGCAGAATGGCTCAATATTTCATCAGGGGCTTGAAACGACTTGTTGATGCAAAGTCAAATGGCTCTGAACAGTATGGGATTTAACATCTGAGGTTGTCAGTGCCCCTAGACTTAGAACTACAAACCTAACTAACCTAAGGACAACACACACATCCAAGCCCGAGGCTGGATTCGAACCTGATTCAAAGTCAACTCGAGTTGCTGCAGTTGTACTTCAGGGGCAATTTCACACAGATGAGTATTTGCATGTACCCAGCTCTAAAGTCGACTGTTCATGGCAACGAGACAAGTGGCACTAAAACATCAAATAAAAACTGAAGAAAATACATCACACAACATTATAAGAGAGGCGACCAAGGACAACCGATAAAAATAAGAGGGCTAGTTCGCTTACCGTACGTGGAGTGCCTCAGTGAACGTCTGGGCTGCGTTCTCCGCCGACGGGGTTTCAGATCTATATTCCGCACCAGCCACAGGGTCAACAACATGGTAGGTTCTACCGAGGATGCAGCCAACAAAATAGATACTGCAGGATTATATGAACTACGTTGTGAGTGGGTAATTGTCCACATAGGGGAGACAGGGATACCAGTTAGCATTGGAGTAGAAGAACATGAGCGCTATGTGCGATTAGCAGAGCATAATCGGCGATAGCGAAACACTTTCGTGCCTGTGGAAAACCTATCTTGTTCCACTAAGCCCATATGCTGGCGAAACAGTGGTGGACGCCCAAACGCAGAATATGAGAGGCGATAGAGATTATTAAGAAGCTCGACAGCATCATCATAGAGAACTGCGACAAATATCCCCGGTTCTGACTGCCTGCTATTCCTGTCTAATGGGCTGCAAGCGACCGCGGGACAGAAGCCTCGGCGGGCACGGGCACGAGAGCCTAAACAAACTAGTATAGAGGGACTGTCGGTGCATTTCCGCGCACACCATGAAGAAGACATGCCCACCAGAAACCAAGCGGTGATTTGCAGACAAATTGGCTAGCCCGCGAACAGCTTCTTTCCCAACATCTATCTTTCATCATATTGTAGGGTCAATAAAGTTTCACAAATCTGACGTATTGACACCTGTCGCCTGCAATAAATGAAGGCAGCTTTCCTCCACCAAGCCAATCTTGCCCTGAGCAAGACAGTTGCAGTACTTTTTTTTGTTTGTGTTTTGTTTTGGTTTTAGGGCGTAAAACTGCTATGGTCATTAGCACCCGGTCTGTGACTTAGGAAAAGGTAAAAAACGAAAATGGAAACCAGCAGCAATGGGAACGAAACTCAAAAAATTGGAGAAACTGAAAGCAGAAGGAAAGCTTAAAAAGCCACTACAGAAAGGGGTTGGTTGTCCCCAAAAAGAGCTTCAAATGACTGACGTCATCTCACTGGCACTAATAAACTCGAGAACGCGATCGGCTGAGCGCGTGTCATCTGCTAAAATGGACGATATTTCAGGCGACAGCTGTAGACGGACGCGTAACGAAGTAAAATAGGGGCACTCAAGTAAAAGGTGCCGCTTAATAGATGTCGATGGCTAAAAAGACAGTACCCTATCCGGAGTCTAGTTAAAATTACCTCGTCCCGACGACGCATTCGGGAGGAAGAGGTCCAAGCACAGTGAAGAGCTTTCACGTCCAGCAATTTATTATGGGGAATTGTCGACCAATGTGCATGCCATAGAAGAACACCACGACGACATAAAACACTCCGTAGAACGGCGAAGGGAATCGTGCGAATAGCTGGCCGAAGAAGAGAGACTGCAGCCTTGGCCGCTATATCGGCCGCCTCATTTCCACAGATACCAACGTGTCCTGGGATCCAGAGGAACGCCACCGAGACGCCCCCCCCCCCCCCCCCCCAAGTGGAGCAAGCGTAGGCAGTCCTGAATCCTGTGGACCAGAGGGTGGACAGGGTAGAGAGCTTGGAGACTGAGGAGAGAGCTGAGAGAATCTGAACACATAACATACTGTATCCGCTGATGACGACGGATGAATTGGACAGCCTGGAGAATAGCGTAAAGCTCCGCAGTATAAACCGAACACTGGTCGGGAAGCCGAAATCGATTTGAGGTGTCGCCAACAATATAGGCACTCCCTACACCAAACGATGTTTTTGAGCCATCAATGTAAATAAATGTGGCACCCTTCATTTGTGCACATAGAGCAGAAAATGCCCGACGATAAACAAGTGAAGGGGTACCATGTTTGGGAAACTGACAAAGATCACTGAGCAGGCAGGTCCGGGGACGGAGCCAAGGCGGTGCTGTACTCCAGGTTGTCAAGAAAGTTTTAGGAAAGCGGAAGGCAAGAGAATGGAGCAGTTGACGGAAGCGAACTCCCGGTGGTAGTAGGGAGGTAGGGCGGCCTGCATACCCTAAATCCAAGGAGGCGTCGAAAAAAATGTCATGGGCTGGATTAGCGGGCATGGAAGACAAATGGCTAGCATAAGGAGTTAGAAGGACAGCTCGCCGTTTGGACAGCGGACGTTCAGCAGTCTCAGCATAAAGGCTTTCCACAGGGCTGGTGTAAAAAGCTCCAGACACTAAACGTAATCCTCGGTGGTGGATAGAGTCGAGACGCCGAACAATAGACGGCCGAGCAGAGGAGTAAACTATGCTTCCATAGTCCAATTTCGAGCGCACTAAGGCGTGATAGAGGCGGAGAAGGACCACTCGGTCCGCTCCCCAGGAGGTACCATTCAGGACACGGAGGGTGTTGAGAGATCGCAGACAGCGAGCCGAAAGATAGGAAACGTGGGGGGACCAGCACAGTTTTCTGTCAAACATAAGACCCAAGAATTTAACGACGTCTGAAAACGGAAGGTTGACAGGTCCTTGATGTAAGGAAGGTGGAAGAAACTCCGTACGATGCCAAAAATTAACACAAACGGTCTTACTGGGAGACAAGCGGAAGCCTGTTTCGATGCTCCAAGAGTGGAGGCGATCGAGACAGCCTTGAAGACGTCGTTCAAGAAGGCTGGTCCGTTGAGAGCTGTAGTAGATCGCAAAATCGTCCACAAAGAGGGAGCCCAAGACATCAGGAAGGAGACAATCCATAATTGGATTTATGGCAATGGCAAACAGTACAACACTTAACACGGAGCCCCGGGGTACCCCGTTTTCTTGGAAGAAAGTACGGGAGAGAGCAGTGTTCACCTGCACGTTAAATGTGCGCTCTGCCGTAAATTCGCGAAGAAAAAGGGGCAACCGACCGCGAAAGCCCCAGGAAAACAGTGTGCGGAGGATGCCTGTCTTCCAACAGGTATGGTATGCTCTCTCCAGATCAAAAAATATTGCTACTGTTTGGCGTTTCCTGAGAAAATGGTTCATGACATAAGTGGAGAGAGCAAGATGGTCAACTGCACAACGATGCTTTCGGAAACCGCAGTGGTCAGGTGTTAAAATACTGCGGGACTCCAGCCACCAAGCTAAACGGCAATTCACCATACGCTCCAAAACCTTACATACACTAGTCGTGAGAGAAATGGGGTGATAGCTAGAGGGGAGATGTTTGTCCTTTCCAGGTTTCGGAAAAGGAACGACGATAGCTTCCCGCCATCGTCTGGGAAATGTACTGTCGGTCCAAATTCGATTATAAAGGCGAAGGAGGTAACGCAGACTATGGTATGATAAATGCAGTAACATTTGGATGTGGATACCATCCGGTCCTGGGGCGGAGTAGCGAGAAGAAGAGAGTGCATGTTGGAGTTCCCGCATGGAAAAAACAGTATTGTAGCTTTCGCGATTTTGAGAGGAGAAAGCAAGAGGTCGCACTTCGGTTGCACGTTTCTTCGGGAGGAACGCTGGCGGGTAATTTGGAGAGCTCGAAATCTCAGCAAAGTGCTGACCCAATGAGTTAGAAATTGCGACGGGGTCCACTAATTTATCATGCGCGACAGTGAGCCCGAGGCCGGGGAGAAACTAGGCGCGCCTGATAACCGTCGAATCCGACTCCTAACTTCCGAGGAGGGAGTGAAGGTGTTAAATGAGCTAGTAAAGAAGTCCCAGTTTGCCTTCTTGCTATCGCGGATGACGCGACGGCACCGCGCACGGAACTGCGTATATCGCATACAGTTGGCCAAAGTAGGATGGTGTCTGAAAACGCGAAGAGCACGTATTGCGTCACGGCATGCCTCGTTCCACCAATGAACTGGGGGGCGCCGGGGCAATTCGAAGGTGCGAGGTATTGAACGTTCCGCAGCTGTAAGAATAACGTCTGTAATATGAGTGACCTCATCTTCGACGCTAGGAAAGTGACGGTCATCGAATATCGCTGGAGACGGAAAAAGTGTCCAATCGGCTTGCGCAAACTTCCAGTGTCTCGGGCGCATATGTGGCAGTTGTGGTTGCAATCGAAGGACACATGGAAAGTGGTCACTCGAGTGTGTATCAGCAAGGGCGAACCATTCGAAGCGCCGAGCTAGCGGAACAGTACCGAGCGAGTCCCCAGTGTTGAGGCAAACATGATCCGCTTGGTGGAAGACGTCTAGCAATAGTGAGCCATGCGGACAAGGATGTGGAGATCCCCAAAGCGGGTGGTGGGCATTGAAGTCCCCAACCAGCAAATAGGGGGGTAGAAGCTGACCAAAAAGATGAAGGAGATCAGCTCGCGCCATTGATGTGGACGACGTACACAGTACAAAGAGAGAAGGTGTCTCCAGAAAGGGAAAGACGGACAGCGACTGCTTGAAAGGAAGTGTTTACGGGAATTGGGTGATAATGGAGAGTATTCTGGAGAAAAATCATGAGTCCTCCATGTGCTGGAGTGCCTTCAACAGAGGGGAGATCAAATCGGACTGACTGAAAATGGGGGAAAACAAAGCGGTCGTGGGGACGCAGCTTTGTTTCCTGAAGACAGAAGATGACCGGCGAGTAGGATCGTAAGAGGATCGTCAATTCATCCCGATTGGCTCGAATGCCGCGTATATTCCAATGTATAATGGACATAGGGTGGACAGAAAATGGAAGAATGTGACCAAGATTGCCGTCAACTCAACGACTGCTCAGAGCTTGCGACCGACAGCGTGGAACGGCACTCAGCCGAAGGCAAAGATCCTGATCCATAGGTTGTTCAGGAGCAGCTCCTGCCACCAGCGATCGGCCGGTTGATCGGCCGCCAGCAGTGCGCCTCGGCGACACAAAAGATGGCCGAGGTGGTGCTTTAGATGAGACACGCCGTGGCGGAGAAGGAGAGGAACTGGGTTTCTTATTAGCCTTCTTGGAAACATGATGTTTAGATGAAGGAGGAATCGATGGTTGTGAAGTTGGGGTACGTAAAAAATCTTCACGAGTATGCTGTTTTTTGGAAGTCCAGTTGTCTGACTTTTGGGATCGAGATTTAGCAGAACCCGATGAAGGGTGAGCCATAGAGTGAGCAGGCGAAAGTGGGGAGGTTGAACGGGCGAGGTGAGATCACAAGTCTGCGTGGCCACCTCCTTTGTTGGCCGAAGAGAGGCAAGGACAGTGCTGTATTTTCCTGTCTGAGACACAGTGGGCTTTCGACTGGCGAATAATTTTCGAGCAACAAAGGTCGACAGCTTTTCCTTCCCTCTGATTTCCTGAATGAGCTTTTCGTCTTTAAAAGTGGGGTGATATCGAGAGGAAGCAGCGTGGTCACCCATACAGTTGATGCAATGAGTGGATGGAGGTGGACAAGCACCCTCATGGGCATCCTTGCCACACGTAACACATTTGGCCTGATTGGAACAGGACTGGCTGGTATGACTGAACCGCTGGCACCGATAGCAACGCGTAGGGTTTGGGATGTATGGGCGAACGGAAATGATCTCATAGCCTGCTTTGATTTTCGATGGGAGTTGAACTTTGTCAAATGTCAAGAAGACAGTACGGGTAGGAATGATGTTCGTGTCAACCCTTTTCATAACTCTATGAACAGCCGTTACGCCCTGGTCAGACAGGTAGTGTTGAATTTCCTTGTCAGACAATCCGTCGAGGGAGCGTGTATAAACGACTCCACGTGAGGAATTTAAAGTGCAATGCACTTCCACCCAGACAGGAAAGGTGTGGAGCAGTGAAGTACGCAGCAATTTTGGTGCCTGGAGGGCACTGACTGTTTCTAACAACAAGGTGCCATTCTGTAATCTGGAATAAGACTTTACAGGACCTACAATTGCGTCGACACCTGTATGAATAATGAAAGGGTTGACCATGAAGAAATCGTGACCTTCGTCAGACCGAGAAACCACAAGGAACTGTGGCAACAATGGAAGAACTGTCTGTGGCTGAGACTCAGTGAACTTATGCTTGTGAGCAGACATAGTGGGAGATGAGGAAACCATTGCGGAAAAATCCCCCATGATTACGGGCGTCTCCGATGGCGCGCTCCTCCCTTGTGGGGGCCCTCTCTGAGGGCACTCCCGCCTTAGGTGTTTGTTCACACCTCAGGTCACACCTCCCGAGAAACGGACGGAGGGACCAATCGGCACTTTCGGAAGGTATCAGCTCGGGTAGTCACCCCTCCCTGGGCCTGGCCGTTACCAGGGAGTACCCGGGGTGGGGAATTACGTGTTACCCCGTCACCGAAAATGCGTGGGTCGGCCTTCAGACACGCACAGGGTGGAAGAAAGAGAAAGGGAAAAACAAAGAAAGGGAAAGGAAAGAAGAGAGGTCTCAAACGCCGCAGCGGAGAAAAGGATAAAGAGAAGAGGCAAGGAAAAGAGAAGGACATAGGAAGGATGAAGACATGCAAGCAGAGTATGCGAAGGATGTGTTACATTTTCGAGCGTCCGTCTCCGGACATAGGTTCAAACCATACTTCCAGAGGGGGAGAAAGGGAAGGAAAGAGCCAGAGGTGAGGGGAGAGGGGGGGGGGGCAAGATGGGGGATAGGGAAGGATGCGGAAAAGGAAGGTATGCAACCCAGAAAGGAAGGAGGGCCACATTAGCTCGGGGTTCCATGCTCGCTACGCACGTATCCACAAAAGAGTTGTGGACCCCCAGGGGGGGCCGTTGTAGTACGTCCGATACGTTGGTTTTACAATTTATAACAATGACGAAATACCATGGTACCGGCGATAGAAGCCCACGTAGTTATGTAAGCGATATTATTTTGCTGAAATCTGGGTATGCGCTACTAAAAAACAGAATTTATGTGATGTAGACAGGAAATATTTATCAAATAATATTATTTCGTTTAAATCAAGGCCAAAAAAATCGGAAGTATACCTGTTGAAATAAAAGCAGTCTAGACTTTGTAACCTCTCTCTTATTAATCGGCTTATCCTGCTTGCGATATAAAACATGACCGTGGACTGCGTGTATGCCTAATGGATTTTTCTAATTGTATAGGGCTATCTCTCCTGAAAAAGTGATACCGATAAGTAGGAGGAAAGTGTGCAGTCGACACTTCTGATAGAAAGTCTACTAAAATTAAAAGTAATTAAAACGAACAGGGCTATAATTAAATGAAAGTTATTTTGTGCATTCACTCACAGAAAACACTGGACAGGAAAGGGATACCACTGATCATGAATCCAAAACTTGCACCAATGAACGAAAAGGAAATGATTAACGGTCGTAAGCCCACTAGGGGAATTTACATCCAAAATCCTGACAAGATGATGGGAAAGAAACACATGCATTATTAAACTGACGTGGCAACTGAAGGCTGTCACGTTTTTTGACACTAATTTTAAGTGAGTATGTAATGATAAAACTGAGAAGTCACTCTTAGGTTGTGTTTGGCTTTAAATTTTGAAATAGGCAATCGAATAATGATTTGAAAATATGCCATTAAACTGTATGTTAGGAGTGAACTTCGTTACACGAACAATAACCTCAGGATAACGGCAGCAAAAAATTTAGAAATAAAGGATGCATTTTTTACTTTGCTGTACTGATTTTGCAAATTGGATTTCATTTTATTGTCCGAACAACTGAGCCTTTTTTACAGAGATGAACAGAATTAAATACTAGAATACGTACCAAACAAAACAGCTGTGTGCTCCAAGCTATATGTAAAATAAACTGAAACTTCCACAGTCTTAATTTGTGCGTTTCTTTAGATTTTGATTTTTTTCCAATGACTGATTCAAAAACTTGAAAAATGAAATTGCTTTACTTTAGTCATATTCTGAAGCCTCTGTCGTACAACAGTTAATTGAAAGTAGACTGAGGTTAAAATTCTTAAAAGATTATGTAGTCATTAATAAACTGGCTGTAACTATTCAATTTGTTTCTTATGACACTCAGTTAGCATATTAGGAGATAAAGGAACAAGGATCCTGCTTGGTAACAATGTCTGGGGGCAATGAGGACACCATCGACTTGAGTTTAACTGACTATTATTTAAATAAATCTTATCACTCTAATCACATTCAGTTGTGTTGCTGGGTTAGCAGTTAATACTTTCTACCAATGAACAGTCTTATTTCAGTGCTGTGCATACGACGAAACTCGGAGCCGATGACGAAACTGTGTTACTGGAACTGCTGCTGTTGTTGAAGACGGTAGCATCTTGTGGAGCCACGGCTAATTATAGGAACGGACAGTCGTAGTTAACACAGCCTCTTCCGCCTGTCCACTGTCCTTCCTCCTGCTACGAGTCATCTGGCCGGCGCGCGTACATGATGCCGCCGACAATGGTACTCACTCTGCGAGAGCGTTAACACCACGCTTCCGCACACTACAAGCGCTGGAACCCGTCTCCCGCTCTTTCCAATCGCTCTGCGCAGCAACCCCCTACCCAAAGATTTTACAAAGCACAAGCACTGCTATTATCTTTGCTAGTCGATAGAAATAACAATTCCTTTACCTCTTACCCAGAGCTTATAAGTTTCACAGTAAAACACAGATAAATACAATGAAACGTCAACGGGCTTCTACCTAAATGTACACGTACAGTGAAGAAATGCCCTTCCTTATTAAAAGAAAGCATTTGAAACGTCCCCTTTGAACAATTTCTACACGACTGTCCTTAAACTGACACACAATATTTTTAGCGCAACGCAATCTGACTTTCAAAAATCCCTGCAAAAAAATGGCCCTGAGTAATATTAAACTATACCTTTCAGAAATCACTTACCTCACAAAAATCTTCATTACTCGAACTACTGCAGTACAGCGAGCGCCACTACTGCCAGCTAAATAAAAGATTCAAACTACGGAAGGCACTAACTACTGATAGGGATAGTTAGCAAATGAAAGATATTAATAGAGAACAAACAATGTATTTACCTTGATAGTCATAATATATATAGCAGTTCATGACAAATTACAAAACTCCGCCATCTCTCTCCCCGCACCCACCACTGCTGGCGGCTCACCTCCAACTGCGCAACGCTACGCGCTGTTCACATCCAGCTGCCTAACACTACAATGGCGAGTATTACAACAATGCAAAGCAGCCACAGACTGCGACGTAACGTTGCCAATAAGAAAACATAAACAGCCTACTTACATAGCCCCCATGCTCCCCACAAAAAATTTTACAAATTGTTTTGGGCAGTGGCCAATAATGATTTGATAAAATTTTTCATAATTACAATAACAAAGATATCCAATGCTCACACTTATTAATACAATGTTGGTCAAAAACTAAAATTTTCTCACAGTCCATAAAGACAGTCCTGATCATTCATCACAGTGAACTTAGTGTTTTTTTTTTTTTTTCAAAGTCTGAGTAGTAAAAGAGAATGCACACGGAAACAGTAGATTTCCATGCAGTCTTGAAGAAGTAGTGTTGTCCTTCCAACGGATAGCGGATAGACAGTGCTGACTCTTGACATGCAGACAGGTAATGGGCCACAACAGAGCAAACCCACAGCAGATACTGCAGTAAAACAAACCCTGTCCTTTCCCTTTCTGTTATTCCGCTGTGTTTGTGTACTCTTGTATATTTATGTTCTTCCTGTCTTTATATGTTTACCTCATAAGACTTATGTTGTAGAATTTTTCTCATACTTAGCTACATGAACTATGATGAGGAATACTGTTATCCTCAAATATAATTTGCATTAATAATATGTTATTTACTTTGTAAAGATGTTTAGACATTATTTATCTGTTCTGTTTTGTTGCTCATATGTAAAGTTGATGTTTCAAAAGTTATTCTGATCTTTATGTATGTACTTATGGCATAATTCCTGTAACACTGACGTATATGTTATTTCGATTCTTTTGTAAAGCCCATATTACTACAAATGTTATCTGTATTATTATGTTCTTTAATGATGTATTTTGTACCTTTGTAATTGTATTCTCATGTTATAAAATTGTAATTGACACCAGTTTATCAAACTAAGCAACTTGTAAGTTACATTTCCCTGCACACGTTTCTGTTGGTCATAGTATATGGGCAATATGTGAGAAGTAGGGACTGTTAGTGTTTGCACATGTGTTAATAATTCAGCAAGGGACTGGATAACAGCATTGCTGGTTCTAAGGACAATTCCAAAAACTTTGTGAGTGCACAAGTGGTGGTTATGGACTTGCTATATTATCCGCAAGACTCTTCAATGGTGATTGTGCACCTGCACAGTCACAACAGATGGCTGCTGGCCGTCTCTACAAGGACTACAGTGGGTCTACACCTTTGCTGACTCACCAATACCATTATTTGTACAAGGACTGCACTGGGTCTGCACCTCTGGTGGCCCACGAATACCATAATCTCTACCAGAACTACAGTGGGTCTGCACTGTGATGACCTACCTACCAATATTCTTCAAAACTTCCACTGACTCAGCTGTGGGTTTGCTCTGTTGTGGCCCATTACCTGTCAGCATGTCAAGAGTCAGCACTGTCTTTCCGTTGGAAGGACAACACTACTTCTTCAAGACTGCATGGAAATCCACTACTTCCGTGTGCATTGTCTTTTACTGCTCAGACTTTGAGAAAAGAAACGGCAGTTTTACTGTGATGAATGATTAGGACTGTCTTTATGGACTGTGAGAAAATTTTAGCATTTGACCAACATTGTATCAATAATGTGTGCATTCGATTTCTCTGTTACTGTAATTGTGAAAAAATTTTTAACAAATATGTATTGGCCAGTGCCCAAAACAATTTGTAAAATTTTTTGTGGGGAGCATGGGGGCTATGTAAGTAAGCTGTTTAGGTTTTTTTATTGGTCACGCCACCTCTGTATGAAAATCACTGGCTGTGCTGTGTGCAGTCTGTGTCTAGTTTGCATTGTTGTCTGCCATTGTAGTGTTGGGCAGCGGCAACTGGATGTGAACAGCGCGTAGCGTTGCGCAGTTGGACGTGAGCCGCCAGCAGTGGTGGATGTGGGGAGAGAGATGGCGGAGTTTAGTAATTTGTCATGAACTGCTATATATATTATGACTATTATGGTAAATACATTGTTTGTTCTCTATCAAAATCTTTCATTTGCTAACTACGCCTATCAGTAGTTAGTGCCTTCAGTAGTTTGAATCTTTTATTTAGCTGGCAGTAGTGGCACTCGCTGTATTGCTGTAGCTAGAGTAACGAAGATTTTTGTGAGGTAAGTGATTTGTGAAAGGTATTGGTTAACGTTAGTCAGGGCCATTCTTTTGTAGGGATTTTTGAAAGTCAGATTGCGTTGCGCTAAAAAAATATTGTGTGTCAGGTTAAGGACAGTCGTGTAGAAATTGTTCAAAGGGGACGTTTCACATTTAAATTACAGATATTTACATACAACTAAAAAAAAGGTATATATCGGTAGCAGGTGTCATGCATCCTGCATTTTCGGTGTTACAATTTCTGTGACTCCTAGTATAACAATGTACAGGTAATATATCCGCCGTCCGCGGATAGGAAAATCTCAGAGTGTGAGTTATAGCGTTTTTATTTAAACTATAGTCTTTCTTCAAAATTTACAAAACAATATTCGTGAGGTAGGCCTGATCCTCCAAGCCTACCAATAACTAAATTAGAGATTCTTCCAAACATAAACTGTCTGTAGTAACCACACAACTTCACCAAACCAGGCCCCAGGCGTCTCGTGAAGAGCGGAGCGGACGGAGTCCACGTTGCCGTCACCTGAGTCCGAGGACGAGTAGAGGCCCTGCGAGGATGGCTCCGGTACGCTAGCGGCGGTGGACGATGACGCGGCGGCTACGATGACACCAGCGGGCTCGCTCGGCGTGAACTGCCTCTCCAGGTTTTTTTTTATTGTTACTTTTAAACTTGTTTACAGGCAGCCCAGCAGCAGCATACTACGCCGCTCTTTGGCCATAGAGAAACACAAAAGAGACAAATGAAGACAATTAGAGAAAAAACATGGTGGACATATAAATGGACACAAACACTTTTTAAAATACATGGAGCCGTTCACGGGGATAGAGTCCAAGATAAAATTTGTTCAGACACTTGGACACATACATAGACGAAATTCGTCACACGCGAAAGTAGGTGCACAAAATGAATAACACTGAACCACTTAAGCACAAAACGACGGCACACACAGAAACACGAGGCGTTGATCTCCGGCGCGCGAACGTTCACTAAGCGTGTACGAGTCCGGGGACCTGCCAAGAGTGGAGGAGGAGGTGGGAGAGGGAGAGGGGAGAGCAGAGATGCCATTGGCAGGGGAGATACAGGGAAGGGAGGAAGGGGGAGGGGAAGCCGGGGGGAAGAGGGGTGGAGTAAGGGGGAGGGGGGGTAAAAGGTGAGAGATGGGAAGGAGGGTGCCTAAAGGAAAAGACACAGGAAGTGGGGGGGGGGGGAAGATCAAAGTTGATAGGAGGGGTAGATGGAGGGGAAGAGGACATCATCAGGGAGGGGGAGCTGGCGGAAGCCACCTTGGGAGAGGGTAAGGAGGGTGGAGAGATGGAGACTGGGTGGGACATGGGAATACAGGCGCGGCGCCGCTCCAGGCTCCTGCGCCACCCTAAATACCTCTTGGCGCATGGATATGGCTGGCAGTCACGTGTGGAGCGGAAGGAAAGAGGTCTGCGGCTATAGCGACCTCTTGCGGCGCCGTGGACGCCTCCTGGTGGCCTCTGGGAAGCGTCTGTGTTTCCGGGACGACCGGCCAGGCTGACCCCTATTCGGTCCGAGGCCCTCTGTACCGGTCTGCTTCGCGGGAAGCGAGAGTTGCAGGCGCTTAGTCTGGACACATTAACAGGAAACTAGAGGCCGCCGATGGTGACTACTGGCAGTCGAAATTAGATTTGGAATCCAATCAGCGCTGCAGTAAATGGCGATTAAGGCAGGTGGAACAACAATAGCAAGTAAAGTGTACTTTCTTTCAGAACAACAATAGCAAGTAAAGTGTACTTCCTTTCAGCTGTTCGATGAGGAGTCACGGTTCCCAAAAATCAAGGTTAATCCGCAGAGTGTAAAACAGGGAGTCTCGAATTACAAGGCGGCGTGTTTAGCATCTGCTGCTTGCCCCCTCCCCCCTCCCTCCCACAGGTAGCTGGGCCGCGAGGCCAGGCGGCAGAGTTGCGAGTGGTGGCGATGTGCCGGCGCCTAATGAAGTCGCGGCCTCGTTAATGAGCTTTATCCGGCGGCGGCGGCGGCGGCGGCGGCGGCGGCTGCTGCGGCGGTTTTACGGCGAAGCGCTGCGGGCGCCGAACGGAACAGGCCGGCAGGAGGCAGTCGGGCGGAGTGGAGCGGCAGTCGGAATGAGCCGAGGGCGCGCGCGCCGGCGCGCTGAATTATTCACGGCTTGCCTGGGGGGCCGCGCTGCTGAAATATGCACGCGCCGGGGCGCGGCGGCGGCGGCGGCGGCGGCGGCGGCACTGCCGGCATTAATCTGCCTGTCTTGCACTCGCGACACATCCGCAGCACGCAGCTGGTCTGCGCCCGCTCCCGTTACCGGCGCCTAGTGAAGCACGGCGGCCGGGAGCGCGAGAGGTGCGCCCAGGATGAAAGGAGGTTACGTACGTTGCGGAAGCCAGCGCTGGGTGGCTTGAACCAGCGCTGGAAATGTTTCTCATTTTATTTATCGAGACAACAAAATCAAATGGCACTGAGCACTATGGAACTTAACACCTAAGATCAGTCCCCTAGAACTTACAACTATTTAAAGCTAGCTAATCTAAGAACATCACACACATCCATGCCCGAGGCAGGATTCGAACCTGCGAGCGTAGCGGTCGCGCGGTTCCTGACTGAAGCGCCTAGAACCGCTCGGCCAGAGCGGCCGGCTATCGAGACAACAGACAGTGGCTAGAGGGTGGCGACGCACCTACAAAGCACGGAAGTAAATAGATGTGCCTTCGAACCGTGCGACATGCGTGAAGCTTCCCCTTCCCTCTACCCTCAGCAATGGAAGATGCTGGTCGCTCCAAGCAACACGTATCGCACGATACACGGGGAGCGAAATTTCAAGTCGTCCGATTACCCTAAACAAATTATTTCACATGGACGGAGCAAAGCTATATCCATCTCTGTAGCTAGTTTCTCAGTAAAGCGTTTAGTTTTTGCGAATAAAATAAAATCCACAGTTTTGGGATTCGCACGTGTTCAGCGCCATGCAGTTTTTCTCATTCAATTTTCAAGGAAATGTTCTGTAATAAAATATTATTTTTTCCCATCTCCACGATAAGTGATAACAGCCAACAATTGCAGGATAAAAATTTATTGAAATCCTTCGCCACGGTTTCAGTATATGTAAATGTACCTTCATTACAAGCAAAAATACTCCTGAACAGGAAGACACCTTCAGTAACAAAAAACTTAGCACTTTAACTGAGATACTGTAAGCAGGGATGGCTAGAGGACAAATGTAAGGATGTAGGGGCTTTTCTAACTAGGGGTAAGAGAGATACTGCCTACAGGAAAATTAAAGAGACCTTTGGAGGAAAGAGAACAACCTGTATGAATATCAAGAGCTCATATCGAAACCCAGTTCTAAGCAAAGAAGGGAAAGCACAGAGGTGTAAGGACTATATAGAGGGTCTATATAAGGGCGATGTACTTGAGGACAATATTATGGAAATGGAAGAGGATTTAGATGAAGATGAAATTGGAGATACGATACTGCGTGAAGAGTTTGACAGAGAACTGAAAGACATGAGTCGAAACAAGACCTCGGGAGTAGACAACATTCCATTGGAACTACTGACGGTCTTGGGAGAGCCAGCCCTGACAAAACTCTACCATCGGGTGAGCAAGATGTATGAGAGAAGCGAAATACCCTCAGAATTCAACAAGAATATAATAATTCCCATCCCAAAGAACGCAGGTGTTGACAGATGTGAAAATTACAGAACTATCAATTTAATAAGCCACTGCTGCAAAATACCAACACGAATTCTTTACAGACGAATGGAAAAACTGGTAGAAGCCGACCTCGTGGAAGATCAGTTTGGATTCCGTAGAAATGTTGGAACACGTGAGGCAATACTGACCCTACGACTTATCTTATAAAATAGATTAAGGAAGGGCAAACCTGCGTTTCTAGCATTTGTAGACTTAGAGAAAGCTTTTGACAATGTTGACAGGAATACTCTCTTTCAAATTCTAAAGGTGGCAGGGGTAAAATACAGGAAGCGAAAGGCTATTTACAATTTGTACAGAAACCAGATGGCAGTTATAAGAGTCGAGCGGCATGAAGGGGAAGCAGAGGTTGGGAAGGGAGTGAGAAAGAGTTGTAGCCTCTCCCCGATGTTATGCAATCTGTATATTGAGCAAGCAGTAAAGGAAACAAAAGAAAAATTCGGAGTAGGTATTAAAATCCATGGAGAAGAAATAAAAACTTTGAGGTTCGCGGATGACATTGTAATTCTGTCAGAGGCAGCAAAGGACTTGGAAGAGCAGTTGAACGGAATGGACAGTGTCTTGAAAGGAGGATATAAGATGAACATCAACAAAAGCAAAACGAGGATAATGGAATCTAGTCGAATTAAATCGGGTGATGCTGAGGGAATTAGATTAGGAAATGAGACACTTAAAGTAGTAGAGTTTTGCTATTTGGGGAGCAAAATAACTGATGATGGTCGAAGTAGAGAGGATATATAATGTAGATTGGCAATGGCAAGGAAAGCGTTTCTGAAGAAGAGAAATTTGTTAACATCGAGTTTAGATTTAAGTGTCAGGAAGTCGTTTCTGAAAGTATTTGTATGGAGTGGAGCCATGTATGGAAGTGAAACATGGACGATAAATAGTTTAGACAAGAAGAGAATGGAAGCTTTCGAAATGTGGTGCTACAGAAGAATGCTGAAGATTAGATGGTTGATCACATAACTAATGAGGAGGTATTGAATAGAATTGGGGAGAAGAGGAGTTTGTGGCACAATTTGACCAGAAGAGGGGATCAGTTGGTAGGACATGTTCTGAGGCATCAAGGGATCACCAATT
Organism: Schistocerca americana; assembly: GCF_021461395.2. Taxonomy (NCBI): domain Eukaryota; kingdom Metazoa; phylum Arthropoda; class Insecta; order Orthoptera; family Acrididae; genus Schistocerca; species Schistocerca americana. Next base: position 84,985,849 of record NC_060120.1, on the reverse strand, counting down.
TGGTACTGGAGGGCAGCGTGGAGGGTAAAAATCGTAGAGGGAGATGAAGAGATGAATACACTAGGCAGATTCAGAAGGATGTAGTCTGCAGTAGGTACTGGGAGATGATGAAACTTGCACAGGATAGAGTAGCACGGAGAGGTGCAGCAAACCAGTCTCAGGACTGAAGACCACGACAACAACAACAACTGTAGAATCTAAAGAACATACGCTTATAGCTTTAAGTAACCATGAATATTATCAAAGTATTACAAGCACAAAAACCTTTAGTCACTTACTAAAATCACATCCTGGAGTGGAGAAACATAAAACAATCGTGCCAAAGGCGTCGTCAGTAGTTAAAAATAAAATATCACCTCCGTCTCCAAAGCATAATTATGAAGAGGTGGTCGATGCGAACACGGCATATTATCAGTACTTAGCCTGTGAACTAGCGTGAAGAGGGTGTGGAAGCACTAGGGCAGACAGTTTCACCGAGAGAGGGCACTTACGGTATGCGCGAGACACTCGTGCACATTATACCCAGGGATACATATTCATGCGCCTCAAAATTTTAAAGGCTGTGCTGATTCATTCCCACCTCATAGCCAAACATAGCAGATTCATAATAAACTTGTTTTCTCTCTGTCATGGCAAATAGTTATTGTGGTACTTCGAATTACATAACAACATCGATTATATTTTGGAAAGTTTGTAGTAAAAAGTGTAATCGTTGGCCAGTTACGTATGGTGGGTTATACGATTTAGGTCTCGCATATGAAACGTAGCTAACAAAACGATGAGAGGAGGGTGATACTTTTTCCATTCTCGATAAAAGGACGAGATATATTGGAGCTGGTCCGCGACGAGGCTGGCAGCTACTCGCCACGCGTGCTGCCACTGCCGCCAGCTATTCGATGTGCGCAGCTGCATCTAGTTCCTCTTTCTCGTGCGCTGCTGGGGCAAAACGAAGCTGGAAATGAAAGAAAAACTTAATGAAAAGAAAAGACACCGGAAGTCATCACCCCATTGGGCTGACCGTATGTTTTTACAGCGTATGCTGCCTCGTTTCGGGAAACAATATTACCCATATTATGTTGTTCACAACGTTACTTGTATTATTTTCTCTAAACTGTTACCTATGTTATTGAGTTTATTCGCTCATTTATGCATGACCTGTTAACTTTAAAATTACCTTTTCAGCTAATTGCGATGAAAACTGTTGATGTACTGTGCTATTTGATGTTTCGAATGATGTCGAGCGATGTAACCGAGCTCTATCAAAATGTAGCACGGTTCCCGTCTGGTTGGTTTGGGGTATAAAGCGACCAAACAACACGATCAGCTGTCCCTTTTCCCTCAAGCAAACTGTAATTGGTATAAGTGCAGCAAATGCAACCAACTTAGATTCTGTTAAGACACGTCTACAGAACAAAATATAAATGAATAATACGAAAATAAAGCTTGTTTTTTGATCAAACAATGCAGCAGTGAATGTAGGAGACATCGGCACTTTTCCTTTTAATATATTCTACAGGAAGAAAGACTAGTGGTACTGTCCAATAACGTGTAAAACAATTAATATTAATACATCCTCTAGAGATAAGCATACAACTTTAAAATAAAATTGATGTTATATGATATAATAACTGGAGTTGGACATCAGTTCACAGTTTTAGCTCTACTCGCACCTTTATCGTTTTTTCTCATTGTTCTAAGGAAATGTGAACGCCATGCTACGATGTCCTCCCTCTGAGCCACAAATATTACAGATTTACATTTTTCAAATGTAGCAGGCCTTTCGGTTTTTCTTCTCTACAGAACTGAGTTACAGTATTTATCAACACTTTTCCACCTGAGCATAATCTGCGATAACGTTTAGTTGTGTGATGACTATCCATTCCAGCAAAGAAGGGCAGCACGTTTTGTATTATCGCGAAATATGGGAGAGGGTGTCACAGAAATGATACAGTGTTTCGGTTGTACATCATTAAAAGAAAGGCGTTTTGCGTTGCGACGGAATATTCTGAAGATATTCCAATCACCAACCTTCTCCTCCGAAAGCGAAAACATTTTGTTGACACCGACCTACGGGGGGAGAAACAATCACCACGATAAAATACGGGAAATCTGTGCTCGTACGGATGGATACAGGTGTTCGTTGTTTCTGCGCGCTTTCCGAGGTGGAATAATAGAGAATTGTGAAGGTGGTTCGATGAACCCTCCGCCAGGTACGTAAATGTGATTTGAAGAGTATCCATGTAGATGAAGCTAAGAATACACAGCAGCAATAACGCACTATGACAATAACGCCGAGGTAATTGCATCAATTACGTGCGGTCGACTACCGTCAGATGCATTTTGTCCCGCCTGTACATAAATAAAGTTTCATTCCACGTTCTGCCGTCGCCAACTGTCAAATGAACGAGGCAAAGCGAACTTGAAAACTAACAAACCTTAAGCAGACCCTATAGAAAGGAGAGACAAGCTAATGAGTAAACAAGGAAACACAGAGAAAACTGCAGCCAGAGGAAGTTAGTAAACAAGCCAATGACAGAGAAAATAGCCGCGCGACTGTTGCTGTGCTAGGCGCTGTAGGTACCTAAGGGAAGGGGGAACCGGACACTCATCCTCCGGCCCTTCGCCATGGGAAAGGCGCCTCTACATACTTCTGTGCTCCGTGCTCACATATGTCGATCAGCCGGAGAGTACGAGACAGTGTTTGGCTGCTTTTGGCGCTACGCTGACAGAATCGAAGCACGTGCCCTGCAATCTTTAGGCGTCTACGCACTGACCCAAGGAAGGCAAATTAAAGACAGCTAAGGGATTTGCCTGAAAGCTGGTCGCCAATGCTTTGCGTTTGGCCTGTCAAACTCACTAAACCAAGGCGTTCGGACCATGGGATCCGGCCATCTGGAATTGCTACTGGCTCTTGTAACTTGTCAAGGTTGCTTCCATTTTATCGCTGTTGTGAAGTAGCGTTTTAATACAGTTTTACCAGCCGATATTATGAGGGGAGAAGAGGATTTAGCAGTCGTCGCAGGTGCAGATATATTTTACTGCAAGAAGCTGATCATCATAAAAAGACGATGAAGAAGACAAAGAAGGAACAACATTGTCTGGCAATCTCTCTTTTAAAAAGTAGTGAGCAATGTGGTGCGATAAAATTTGTGTCTGACGTTAAAGCTGGATTGGAATATGGGCCATTTTATGTTTTTGTAGAAATTGTTATTGAACTAGGTAGACTCTAAAGTTTTCTGGAATGACACGTTGTTTGAGAACTGTATCTGCAGTGGGAAGATGTCTATACACATTACTGTTTGTTCTTCACTTTGTGCACTTTATTCTCTCGCAGCTCACTTATTTTCCCTTCATGCATCTAATCTTTTCATTTTTTAAATTTTTGTTTCTTATAATCGCATTTCGTACGCTCCTATAAACATTCTCGTTCATGCTAAAACTACCACATTTAATGCTGCCACCGTATTCCACTCAGTACTCTAATATTTTTAGACACAATAAATACATACTCATTCAACAGTACAGTAGCTGACACGTAAATAAGCTTTTGTTCTTGAAAATGGTCAAACGCCGCAATCTGGGTCGTATGACAATAAATAAAAGTTATCTAAGTCAAATGGCAGCAGCATCATTCAAAAATTTGCCATGACTGTCGCTCTAGCCAACATAAAAGTTATCAACGACCATTCGACCTGACGTCCACACTACGAGGTCTGTCTAAGTCCAACTCACCTCCAACGCTTCGATGTTACCGCCGGCACTCCGAAGCCGAAAACAAGGCCAGCCACTTCGTAGTCTCCACTTTGCCGAAAACGTAAGCTTCGTGGTGATTGCAGATATTTCGCATTTCAGTACTACACTGCACGAAATTCTAAATTTCGCAATGAAAATTAGAGGTGGCTAAGATTTTACCTTTGGTGCATACTACATCATATGTTGCTACGTATGAAATTTGGTAAACTTACTGAATTTCTTGTAGACTTGGGAGGACGTCTTTACCTCCAATCTCAAAAAAAATAAATAAATGAAATGTGGATTTTATGTAACGCACTCATATCCGATCGTTCGCATTTATTCATCCAATGGAATTACATTTTCCTGGCAACATACTGAGTAACAACTTTATCTTCCATAAGGACGGAAGCTGAAGTAATGAATTAAAATTTGTACCAACGCAGGGACTTGAACCTGGGTCTTCTGCTCACTATTTAGATGTATTATACTTTTACTCAGAATGGATTTTTCCTCACAAATTATCAAACTGTCTTGCCGTAAGTGGTCAGTTTAATACTACAACGTTTCAGGATTTTGTTCCAACTACATTTCAAATATAGGAATAACTGTCATCCTCGAGGAACTCATGGTAACTTCACTGTAGAGCTATAAATAACGCAAAAATCAGTTGTTTTTACCAATTATTTTCTGTAAAATCGTGTGAGAAAGACTGCACAGCTAACGGAGAGTGCGTGACCTTGAACTGGTTATGGCTTTGCTGCACCTTGACCAGTACGCTAAAGAGCGTTCTCAGTGTGCACCCATAGGTGTGTGCAGCTGCGTTGGGCAACGCTGCGAAGCGGCACGCAGATTACCGGCTTTCTTTGTGTTCTTAGACTTCGACTTTCTCTCAGCTGTCAGCAGTTTGTAGACAGAGGCAACCGATCTGACCGTGATCCTGGCGGAAGTCTTATCGGTGAAGTCACAATCATTTTAGTGCCAATAAAGGATACCTGTGCAATGAATATAATGTTTGTAACACCTGACATCGTCGAGTGAGGGAGACACAGATATCTGTAACATTAGATATAAAGTTTCTTGGTCTTGATAGCAATAAAATTCTATTACGACTTCCTGATTACCGGTTTAGGTCGACTAGCACTCATTTACAGGTCATCCTTACACTGGAACAGGTAACCAAGTGCAGTTTTAAGCACAACGCCGTCGTTACGTTGACAAGTTATTTGCTGGGGTGAACGACGTCCCCATTTCAAAATATCTTCCAGTTTGAGGAAATTACTAATTTGAATTAAATATTGTAAAAATACCTGAGTTCATTTTAAACGCTCATGTTGATCTTTTAAATTGTTGTACGATACAGAAATTAGTAGGGGTGTATGGCTTTCCAGTGGTGTAAGTTTAATATTCGAGCTGAAACGAATTTCTTAAGAGTTGCTTCACAGTCCTGTGTCCTTGCTTTGGCGACTGTGGTGATACTTTTCGCTGGGGTTCAATCGGTAGAAGATGGCCGGATGATAAAAAATTATCAGGCCATAGCAGGAAGGTGGACATTCTGTCTTCTCACACATCAGTGAAGTTCGAGTGAGAGGCATTACCCTCCGAACTTCTGGGTTGCGATAGCGCTGCAAGGTAAGCCTTGCTGTGTTCTTGAGAGTTTTTAAATCTTGGATGAGTGGAGGGAGGTACCCTCGATAAGGCATAAATTAGGTGGTGGTAAATGATGCTTGTTTGAATGCTCTTTGAATTTGCACAGTTAGTTTGTGGTTGGAGAGACGACGTCATAGTTACAGATAGACTGCGTAAACTAGTTATGTTTGCCACTGATGCGTCATAGGTATGGGACGTGACAACACCTTCAGCATCAACTAAGGTCTGAAGATGGCGCATTCGAAGCGCCGAAACTGGTAGTTACACAATGAAGATCATAAGGACGGCCGCACGCGTTCCATTTTCTTACAATAGTCAACGGCCGTGGTCCTTCAGAGCTTCAGTCAAAAGGATAGACATACAGAATTTTATTATTTATAATGTCGTCATCATCATGTCTGTAATTAAGATTAAAGGAAAATAAGAATGAGAGGCGTTTGTTATACACTGTTACGTTAGAGAAGATCAAAAATAAAGAAGTTTAATTATTTTAATAGGTCACTCATTAAAACTATAATTAGCAAAACAATCTCCAGCGTCACTGTCAATAAGTGTAAGTATGGCACGGGAGGAGAAAAAATGAAGGCATCGTCTCTCACAGAAGTGCCACCGCTCGGCTAGCACACATCGCTTGTCGTGAGAACTAAAGTCTTCACTAAAGACAGTTCGAGTTCTTATTACCTGTGTGAAGTTCACACATTAGTTGTGAATTCTTCTACGGAAACAAGGCGCAAATATTGGTTCTTTGCTTACACATGTACGTTAGGATGCCTTCTGTAGTTTTTTCTTCAGGGCCTGATCATTAACCAGGAGTCGAAACCGCTTGATAACTAAAAATCTATAAATATAACGGCTGCAGGAATACTAATTTTGCAATTCTATACCAGTCAATGAGATTCCAGGTCCAAAACGTGTCTAGAGACGTCGCAGACAGCGGGGAAATACGCGACGATACGGGTTGTACGGGAATGTGCATGTGGTTTGGATGACAAAATATACTACAATCTCTCACAAGTTCTATATCAGCTCGAAGACCCCACGTACTGCTGCGAGAAAAGATTTACCCACACATTACAGAGCACAAACTCTTCAGTGGCCCCCGTAAATGTGGTAGGACTTACAAGTTTGGCTACGTTTCGTCCAATGAGCGGCAACACACATTCGTCGCAATGCACCCAATGTTCCACAAAAGGCAAGCAGCATTTGCTATGCAAAAATACGTAAGCACTCAAGTACAAATTCGAGTTTATTTGAAATTTAAGAACTTAGAGAAAATGGCTACACACTGAAATCTAAGTGCCGCTTGTTTCACATGCAACCCGAAAAACAACAAGTCCATCATGCGCCGAAAAATTTCTATGTCCGAATGCAGGAACTGAATAATTCACACACGCGAACTAGCGGATATTTCTCTGTTCATCAGGTAAAACTTTCTCGAAACACAGACTAACACAGCCTGACCGCCTCCGACGGCATCCGAACCTAGACTGCCGTCCAAAATGCTGCTGTTGAACCAGAAAACCTCGACCATACACCGCTGAAGTCAGTTAAACAACTGAACATAAAAACTGCTGATATTATTAATTTTAACCTTTTATGCACAAATAATAGAACAAATCACATGGAAATTTTCCGAGAATTGTTAGGTTGTTATTAGTTTTCTTTATCTGCCAGAGTTTATTTATAAACGTTCCTATGGTTTTCCTCCTTTTCGGATTTATAAGTGTGAATATTAACAAAAAATTTAAATTATATCTTATATATCTAAAGTTCACGCTACCGCAACTATTTTTAATGTTCCCCTATTTATGTGGTAAGAAAAGCTGTTCTTAATTGTGAGAGGTGGTAGGAGCCCCCTCTCATATTTCTATCTTACTCTGAGTAATTCAATCTTCCTCTCTAATTGCATGCGGTGAAAAGTTGCTATTCCTTCACACGCGGACTTCCCACGCAGCATCTGTCGTCACCCGGGTGGTCCGGTGACAGGCTAGTTCTGCTGAGCTTGAAAGGATTAAGGGAGGTGTGAGGGAGTCGAGTGGATGCTTTTCAGACGCCGACATTGTCTTAAGAGCTGTGGCGACACGCCCGCAGGGGCCTAAAGGAGCGGCTGGGCTAGAGATTACGTTACTTCGCAGAAACTTAGTGAAAACACTTTCTGGTGGGCTACCAGCGAGGCGTGGAAATGACTTGTGTTCCCAGGCACTCTTGGCTGGAAAATTCCCGCGTTTTCTGCAAAATCGTAACTGTGATTGGCTTGCTCAGGGCATAACACTGTGACGTAGCAAAATGGGCGCAGAAATTGGCGCCAAGAATCTCCATTGGTGGAATGGTAGTGCTTTGGCAATAGAGTGGAAATTTCCGCCGGTTTTCGAGTTGCTGATTGGAACGTTTAACCACGGCCACTGTCGTGGGGGCGGGAATATTCTAAGTTCGGTTTGTACGGGTGCTCTTCAGGAGTCGGCTCTCGCCTTTCGGTCGGAGTTGGCTACAAGACCAAGCTCTTGCTGCTATGGACAGCCTGCCTTCCGTTGGCTGTCTAATATACTTTCATTTAATTGTAACTGTTTTATGAAGTTGCTGAAGTTTCGAATTCAACGTAACTTCCCGAGTACAGTTGGCAACTGAGTGTTCTGCGCACAAGTGGCCTATGTTGTCCGTCTTGAGCAGTTTTGGCTAAGGTTGACTGTATCGGAGTTACTGTGTGACTTCGCTTGTTAAAATCAATCACTGAAATGTCAGTGATTGTGAGATGAGCCTTCTTTGTCTCCCTCAGAGGCGCATTTGTATTGATAGGAAGTCTTTAGTCTGGAACAACCAGACCAGGATAATTTGTCTCGGACTATACTCGTGACATTATCATCACCACGACTGGACGACGAAGCAACCAGCCATCGCTTCCGGTACGCCAGATCGCGTCCTTGCAGTTAAGAAGACAGCTTGGTAATGTATGTCCGCAGCGCCGGCAGAGTAGGGAATTTTGCTGTGTGATAATCAGAACTCAGCAGAGCGCGCCTGTTCCCGTCTTTTCTTACGTGGTTCTGTCTTGGGTGTTTATTGTCTGAGTTCGCACTACTGTAACAGCAATTAATGTTGGGTTGGCTGGGTGTTTCTCTTAAGATTTGAGTTGCAAGGAATTGGCTCCACATACCACTTGGTCATAAACGTCACAAGCTGGTTTACGGACAACATCACCTTCACAGCATTTACTTGAGTATCCAATTTGACGTATTGTAAATGTTTCATGTGTTGTGTTTATTATTTTTAGTTTAGTCATAATAAATCAAATTGTTAATTAGGACAGAACTTTCATTCTGTAGATCGGTAGAGCAACCCTTTCATTTGCCACCACGTTAATGTAACTTATTAAACAAATTAAATTATTGCAGCTGCCAAACTCTTATCTACTCCACTTGCAGGGTCGATTAGTCAGTTCGCGTTTCTTCTTAATCCGTGTGCAACAGCAAAAGTCGGAGTTAGAAAAGGGGGGACTTAGAGCATCATTTCCTTTTGAAGATTCTAGAAGAATTTAGTGTTAGATACACTGCTAACCCCGGCACCTCGCAACTGCGCGAAATCCACTTTTTGGAATCTCATTTAAATATTAGAATAATTCCAGTAAATCTACTATGACGCCGACCGCGGTGGTCTCGCGGTTCTAGGCGCGCAATCCGGAACTGCGCTGCTGCTACGGTCACAGGTTCGAATCCTGCCTCGGGCATGGATGTGTGTGATGTCCTTAGGTTAGTTAGGTTTAAGCAGTTCTAAGTTCTAGGGGACTGATGACCACAGCTGTAAAGTCCCATAGTTCTCAGAGCCATTTGAACCATTCTACTATCACAGATCCAATACACTTCTACGAGCTATATCCGTAGACACGTCGTTTGTTGCAATCGCATGATTCCAATATATTCACTTTTACATTTCCGGAATTAGTTATAACATTACACTTAACAATAACTTATAAACTAATGCGGATATCGAGAGTGCGCCATCACATGCGTAATTGTCCATCTTTTCTGCTTCAGATGAGAATATTGGCTCTTTAGTGACACACACGATTCAATGTTTAGTAATTCTGGGGAAACCTTTAATTTTGCACTCGACACAAAAAGCGGCCATGAGAATATAATAGCCATTGCGCTGCTCAATGGACAGGGTTTCCTGGTCACACGGTCACCTCAGTGACAACACCATCTGTGGTGCATAGTGTGTAACTGGCCGTCGATGTGCTCCTCTCAAGCTGATTTGACCTGTCAACACGAATATGGCCCGATCTTAGCCGCCGCCTGTACGTCCGCTTTTGCTTGTTTGTGACTGAAGAAAGTGTCTCTTCTCTTTATAACAGGTTGTCGAGTTGCAAATATCAGCATGACTGTTGGCCCCCATACGGGTCAAAAGCCAGAAGTGATGGTCTAGGCTGCCACTCATATTCTTAGTAAAACCGCTTTGGATGTCACCGGCGGCATTGTTACGGTACAGCGGTACGTCGCCGATATTCTACGACCTGTTCTATTTGCCCGTCATGGCAGGTCATCCGGGGTTTACATTTCAGCAGAAGAATGCTCGCCCGCATACCGCGACAGTTACTAGTGATAATCTTCGTCCTTGCCAAACCATACCTTGGCCAGTAAGATCGCCGAATCTCTCCCCAATTGAGAACGTTGCGAGCGTTATAGGCGCGGCTGTCCAACAACCTCGGGATTTTTCTATCTAACGCACCAATCGGCCAAACGAAAAGAGTTTTTCTCGATATTCATCTACATCTACATCATACTCCGCAAGTCACCTAATGGTGTGCGGCGGAGGGTACTTTCAGTACCACTATCTGATCCCTCCAACCCTGTTCCACTCGCGTATAGTGAGTGGGAAGAATGATTGTCGGTAAGCCTCTGTATTGGCTATAATTTTTCGAATATTCTCCTCGTGGTCAATGCGCGAGATGTATGTGGGGGGAAATAATATGTTGTCTAACTCCTCCAGAAAAGTGCTGTCCTAAAATTTTTGGTAGTAAACCTCTCCGTGGTGCACAACGTCTCTCTTGTAACGGTTCAAATGGTTCAAATGGCTCTCAGCCCTATGCGACTTAACGTCTGAGGTCATCAGTCGCCTAGAACTTAGAACTAATTAAACCTAACTAACCTAAGGACATCACACACATCCATGCCCGAGGCCGGATTCGAAGGTGCGACCGTAGCGGTCGCTCGGCTCCAGACTGGAGCACCTAGAACCGCACGGCCACTCCGGCCGGCTCTCTTGTAACATCTGCCAGTGGAGTTTGTTCAGCATCTCCGTTACGTTCTCTAGCGAGCTAAACGATCCAGCGACGAGACAAACCGCTCTTCGTTGGATATTCTCTATCTCCTGTATCAGTCTTACCTGAAAGGCATCCCAGATAGATGAACAATACTCAAGAATCGGGGGAACAAACTCCTTATAAGCCACTTCCTTAAGATTCTTCCGATGATATTGTGTCTTGTGTCAGCTTTTCCCACTATCTGTTTTATATGGTCATTCCACTTAAGGTCGCTCTGCATATTTACGCCTAGATATTTTACGGCAGACGCTGTCTGCAGCTGTTTGTCCTCAATAGTGTAGTTGTACAGTAGTGGATTTCATTTCCCATGTGTGCGCGATATTTTACATTTGCTTACGTTCAGGGTCAAATGCCATAGTCTGCATCAATTACCTGCAAGTCGTTCTGCAAATTCTTAATATCTTCCGGTGTTGCTACTTTGGTGTAAACAGCTGCATCATCTGCGAATAACCTTAAACGGCACCCGACGCTCTCTACTAGATCATTTATGCACAGGGTGGTCCATCGATAGTGACCGGGCCAAATATCTCACGAAATAAGCGTCAAACGAAAAAACTACAAAGAACGAAACTCGTGTAGGTTGAAGGGGGAAACCAGATGGCGCTATGGTTGGCCCGCTAGATGGCGCTGCTAGATCAAACGGATATCAACTGCGTTTTTTTTTAAAAAAATAGGAACCCCCATTTTTGTTACATATTCGTGTAATACGTAAAGAAGTATGAATGTTGTAGTTGGACCACTTTTTTCGCTTTGTGATAGATGGCGCTGTAATAATCACAAACGTAACATTCCGCCAGTGTGAACGGTATTTTCTTTGTGATAGATTACCCGTGTTAAAATGGACCGTTTACCAATTGCGGAAAAGGTCGATATCGTGTTGATATATGGCTACTGTGATGAAAATGCCCAACAGGCGTCTGCTATGTATGCTGCTCGGTATCCTGGACGACGTCATCCAAGTGTCCGGACCGTTCGCCGGGTAGTTACGTTATTTAAGAAAACGCGAAATGTTCAGCCACATGTGAAACGTCAGCCACGACCTGCAACAAATGATGATGCTCGAGTAGGTGTTTTAGGCGCTGTCGCGGCTAATCCGCACATCAGTAACAAATAGCGCGAGAATTGGGAATCTCAAAAACGACGGTGTTGAGAATGGTACATCAAAACCGATAGCACCCGTACCGTGTATCTATGCACCAGTAATTGTATGGCGACGACTTTCAACGTCTTGTACAGTTCTGCCACTGGGCTCAAGAGAAATTACGAAACGATGACAGAGTTTTTGCACGCGTTCTATTTAGCGACGAAGCGTCATTCACCAACAGCGGTAACTTAAACCGGCATAATATGCACTATTGGGCAACGGAAAATCTACCATGGCTGCGACAAGTGGATCATCAGCGACCTTGGCGGGTTAACGTATGGTGCGGCATTATGGGAGGAAGATTAATTGGCCCCCATTTTATTGATGGCGATCTAAATGGTGCAATGTATGCTGATTTCCTACGTAATGTTCTACCGGTGTTACTACAAGATGTTTCACTGCATGAAAGAATGGCGATGTACTTCCAACATGATGGATGTCCGGCACATAACTCGCGTGCGGTTGAAGCGGTATTGAATAGCATATTTCATGACAGGTGGATTGGCCGTCGAAGCAACATACCGTGGCAAATGTTCAAACACACCTACGCGCTGTATTTTAATTTAAAAAAATCTACCTGTTACCAACTGTTCGTCTAAAATTGTGAGCCACATGTTCGTGACTATTACAGCGCCATCTATCACAAAGCGAGAAAAGTGGTCCAACTACAACATTCATATTTATTTACGTACTACACGAATATGTAATAAAAATGGGGGTTCCTATCTAAAAAACACAGCTGATATCCGTTTGACCTATGGCAGCGCCATCTAGCGGGCCAACCATAGCGCCATCTGGTTTCCCCCATTCAATCTAGACAAGTCTCGTTCATTGTATTTTTTTCGTTTGACTCTTATTTCCTGAGAAATTGGGACCGGTCACGATCAATGGACCACCCTGTATTTGTGAACAGCAAAGGTCCTATCGCACTTCCCTGTGGTACTCCGGATATTACCTTTACAGCTGTCGATTTAGTTCCGATAAGAGCGAAGTGTTTAGTTCTATCTGCAAGAAAGTCTTGAATCCAGTCGCAGGTCTGCTCCGATATTCCGTAAGCTCGTATTTTTTACAGTAAACGGCAACCTGAGCGTCCTTGTCCACTGGTCTGTGGGTCTCATGGAGGAACAGAGCAAGCTGAGTTTCGCAGGATCTCTGTTTGCGGAATCCATGTTGATTTTTATAGAGGAACTGTTCATTTTCTAAGAACGTCCTAATTCTTGAGCATAAAACATTTTCGATAATTCTACAATAGATTGACATCAGCGATATAGGCCTATGATTGTGTGGATCTGTCTTACGGCCTTTCTTAAATACGAGAATGACCTGCGCTTTTTTCCGGTCGTTAGGTACCTTTCGTTGCTCAAGCGATCTACGATAAATTACTGCTACAAGGGGAGCAAGTTCTTTCAGTTAACATTATTCAGGTGGACGTCCAACAACTATGTCAACGAATGCCAGGACAAATGACTGCTTGCGTAAGGGCCAGAGGTTGACCAACGCATTATTCACTTGCTCAGTTTGTGAAGTTCTTCCTCTTGAACAAATCATCCAGTTTTTCTGAAATCAATTTTTCTGTACATGTGCTTGACAACTACTACAGATTTCCCATCCCATTCAGGTAATTTCTACGTGGTGCGTCGTTTATTTCTTCTTTTCCCTTCTTAGAGTGTACATAAAGTTGGGCAGATCGAAAGAAGCAATGAAGTCTTTTTTTTTTTTTTTTTTTTTTTTTGCAAGCGATCTCGTAATAATAGATGGAACGTCAGAGTGGGCAAACAAAAGACTAAAACTTCCGAAGGAAACATATGAGAAGGCAGGTTCAGAAAAATCGTTTGAAAAGACAGAATACCTGACCGGCAAAAGTAACTCACCAGAATATTAAAAGCCAAGTACGGAAAAATTAAGCAAACAGACAATTCGAAATACCTGAGTCAAAATGCAGCCATAATGAGTGAAAAAGAAGCAAGCAGCAATGCAAAAATGAAAGGAGTATATTCTGAAAATGAGAAATCTATTCAATGCTGAGAAAAAGTATTGGGTCCAATCTAGAAAAATGACGGCAATTTGGTTTTGATGATCAGTAAGGAAATTACTCCTTCTGCCCTAAAATAACGGATGAGATTAGGAAAAGACGTTTTAAACTCTATGGACATCTCGAGAGAATGAAGGAAGATAGATTAGCAAAGAAGATCTGCACATTCTTTTGGAATATGAAAACAGTTAACGAAAATGGGTGGGGAGGCAAGACAGAAAAGGAATTACGAGAAATTCGGATTAAATAAGACACCTTACTCAACAGAGACCCATTCAGCCACAAAGTCTAGAAATTCAAAGGTTTTGAGAAAGCTAAACCAAACACCAAAACCACTGGTGTCAGATGATCAGGTGAGAGAAAACAGAGCTCACTCTGAGAAAATGTAAAAGTTTTGGAGGAAGATGAAGAAAAGGAGAAATGAAGATGTATCTGGAGGTTGTCTTTAGTTTGTCTGTAACGACATAAAAAACAAATATTTATGGTATTCATTACAATAAACACTGAACCATGGCAGTAAATTATAATAATAATAGATACAGAAAAGATTATATGGAGTTCCAGAAATGTCAAATATATATGTATATGTGGCAATATAGAACGAAATAAGTGTGGACAACAAGAAGAACGAGAACTAATAGGGAAGTCTTGCAGATGAGATCGAAAGATGAAAACAGAAATAGATACTGATTAGAAAACCGCGAGTAGTTTTGATGGGTAGTGTTGATAAAGTGACAGGGATGCCGGTTCATTGTTGACTAGCAGGAAAACAGCTCTGAGATACCGACAGGCAGGTTACAGTAGGGCATGTCATTGATAACGCTTATTACATTGAAACTGAAACAAAAAAAAGGAGAAGCAGTTAGTGCCGTAAAGTGGCTTAATTGTTCTTGTCGCTCACCTGCCATTTTTATTCATATTTTTATGCTGTAATAGTATTCCCCACGTCTATTAATATAATGAAAGGCAACTCAGATGTTATTTTTATAAGTCGTATTATTACCTGCAGAATGTATACTTAATTCCACATGTTACCTATTGTCAATCTAGGAACTGAATTAGCTCTTCACTTCGGTTTGTAAGGAGCTGTATTTTTCCATTTATTCGGCACAGCAGCCTAGCAGAGGCAGACGGCGGAAGGATGCGAGCAGTCAAACTTCGCGAAGGCCGTAAATGTGTAGCTCTCTGTTTCCCCAGCGCTCGTGCAAAGCTGCGATGCGTACGTGGAGGAATGTCTCCTTTACTTAAGGAAAACAGCGGTTTGAAGTTTTCTGTGAGAGCTCTCTGACACAACGTCTCAATGACTGCTCTGGAATATAGCTAGAAACACGGTTAGCTTCTGGCAATGCTGCCAGCCACAAAAAAAAAAAAAAAAAATCCCACTCTTGGTGGCTATCTGTTGAAATCCTGAATTTTCATTGGGGCTGTGGTCGCAATCTCGGCAGAACTTGGCTAGAGACTGGAGAGCGCTCGGGGTAATTACCGTCATTGGTGAGTGACTTGAAGCTTTTCCGAAACTTGAGAGAGAAGTTGGAATTATCTTTTCAGACACTCTGCCTCCTACCTCCATGAAAAGCGGTCTCGCAGCACCTCGTGGGCCGCACATGCGAAGATGAGTCTGGTACTCTATTAACTACTGCACACAGTCGGCACAAGTGCAGCCCAGTACTGAAGATCATTTGGTGAGTTTCCGCCAGCAATGCTTTTCCATGGAATTGCTCAGGGGGCACGGTATTTGATAACATTGCGGACTTAGTCGTTTAGTTTCATTATCACTTTCTGGCAGTACTCATTACATCCTAAAATTGGTATCAAGATTGGAATTAGACATAATAATCTCTTTGACTTTTTATTCATCATTATCTAGTCGTGGTTTCTGTCAATGGCATGTACGCAAAGGAAAATAACAGCTTCTTTTGTAAGAGTGCATTTTGTTTCAATACTTAGAAGCCTCCCTTAACTAAAATGGGGTGTCATGTGGTGGTTACCATGCGTATTTCACAGATGTCTACTAACTTTTAAAGGTAGGCCTACACTTGTTAAATTCAGTTTTATAAGACGTTATCCGTTGCGCAGCTTCTTTCGTTACTTTTCAAAAGTAAATTTACGTGCTTGTTAGGGAGCTTCACTCCGTTTTCCTGTCACGGTGACTTTAATTTTGTATGTCATTGCTTTAATTTTGTATCTCACTGCTACAACTACAGCCACCCCAACTCACTGTGTCTTCATAGTAGGGAAGGCAGAGATATGGCGTGGGAAAAGAATAGATCGAGAGGTGTGTGCTAGAACGAAACATCGTGAAAAATTTACGTACTGTATGGGAAGCCGCAATGAGCACTTTGCTTTTCGTGGACAACACACAGACATTATCCAGACAATGCAAGTCCCTGTGAAGTACACGTTCCGCCTCCAAAATATAAATATTCTGAGACACTAACATGCCTACATCTCACCGCGAAGAGCATCTACAAAATTCAGTACGATTCTGAGTGGCTAAAGATCGTAGGAAGTCACTGGATAAGATATAGTCCGTCAGGTGTTGAAGCTTAGGAGGTGCATTGATTTTGTCAACGACGAACACGACGTCGTGGTTGTTAAACTCATTATTAAAATGTAGGTTCAGAAACCTTTCACAACTCAAGAGCACTAGACTGGACGCATCGAAATTACTCTTTAGGAATCGATTAAAAATGGTACCTTTGTCTCCGTACAGACTTAGTCAAAATCCAAGGTGGGGTCGATCTGAATCTCAGACAGTACTCCGCCGATCGGCCCTTATGGCTCCGCAGAGTCGAGGGGACTTCCATTTATTAGACACTATAGTGACTTTTCGCAACATGTATCGTATTCATACTTTCAGGTTCTGCACCATTCTTACACACCTATATAACTTTAAAAGGATTCTTGTGGATGGAAATCAACGACAGTTAACGAAATTTGTATTTTTAAAATTTTTGTGGTAGTCATGATGCCATGACTAAAAACGACATATAATTTCTTCCCCTTCTTTTACTACCCTGTACTTCACAGATATACAGGGTGATTCAAAAAGAATACCACAACTTTAAAAATGTGTATTTAATGAAAGAAACATAATATAACCTTCTGTAATACATCATTACAAAGAGTATTTAAAAAGGTTTTTTTTCACTCAAAAACAAGTTCAGAGATGTTCAATATGGCCCCCTCCAGACACATGAGCAATATCAACCCGATACTCCAACTCGTTCCACACTCTCTGTAGCATATCAGGCGTAACAGTTTGGATAGCTGCTGTTATTTCTCGTTTCAAATCATCAATGGTGGCTGGGAGAGGTGGCCGAAACACCATATCCTTAACATACCCCCATAAGAAAAAATCGCAGGGGGTAAGATCAGGGCTTCTTGGAGGCCAGTGATGAAGTGCTCTGTCACGGGCTGTGAACAAATGCTTGCTGGATGCGTGCATTTCGAACGAAGTATGGTGTTAAACCTCCTCATAGGTGGTGTATTAAACGTTGGTATAAACACGCTGAACAACTGTCGTCGATTCACTTCTGCCGTACTCAATAACACAAAAAGCTTTCTGTTGAGCGGTCGCCATCTTAGCGTCAACTGACGCTGACGCCTAGTCAATAGCGCCTCAAGCGATCAAATGTACAACTAAATGAAACTTTATAGCTCCTTTAATTCGCCGACAGATAGTGGCGTTGCAGAGTTTTAAATTCCTAAAGTTGTGGTATTCTTTTTGAATCACCCTGTATTTGTGATGATGCAGAATATTTTTCATTTGGTTATATGTAGTGGAACATGAAGTGTGACTATGGTTACTTTGCTGCTTTCTATACGATTTCTTTATCTATTTTTTTCTGATGATCTTTCAAATAGTTTTACTAAATGTATTGCGTGAAAAGGTTATGCAATAGGCAGAAGCGTTGTAAGAACTGTGGAGCGAGAGATGTATCGATAGTTGTTTAACATGTATAGTAATGGTGTGCGTTTAACACGATATTCATACCGGACTTTCGTGTTTTAGACACGGTTTGAAATTTGACTTTATGATGGACATTCTAAACGGACTTTGTGTTACTGGAACGGTGTTGGTCTTTGCAGAATGATGCTTGTGGCAGCGACAATGCACTCGTGGACAGACATATTGTCGTCGGTTTAGAAGTGAACTGCATTACATAAACTGTTAATTTAATATTGCACAATTTTTTTGACAACGAAATGAGGTGTATGCTAAAGCACTAACCGCCAATTTGGAAACCTTGAACTGCGTTGCTTCGCAAGCGACTGTTTTCGCGAGAACAGTGTTGTCGTGAACTATGAATATTAACAGCAGACGGACTGCCTAACTTCGCAATTGGCGGATTATAGCAAATGGAATGTTAATCTAAACACGATGTATGGACTGTGCCAGACAATCGTGTGTGAAAGTTGCAGTTGAACTAATACGACCTTCAAGTGCTGCATAAACAGATACTCTGTTAAGGCCTACGACAAATGGACGCTACGGAACTGAACATATTAGAGGGAAATGTCAAATTATGCGACCT
This sequence comes from Schistocerca americana, assembly GCF_021461395.2. Lineage (NCBI taxonomy): Eukaryota > Metazoa > Arthropoda > Insecta > Orthoptera > Acrididae > Schistocerca > Schistocerca americana. The sequence continues at coordinate 84,967,439 of NC_060120.1, read as the reverse complement.
TTGTTTACGTGCCACATGACTTACAAATTTATCTGGGTTTAACTGTTACTGGTAAGCAAAATTACAGTATACTGGGTCCTTATTTATCAAATTAGCTTGAGAGTGTTTTAGGGAGTTTTCACTATCAAAGGATTTTAGTATTGGAATTTTAACAGGACTGGGAAACTTCTCATATAGAGGTTTGCTTTCGAAGTTTCCGGAAGTAGAACGGATTCTTCGGGTTTATAAAATATTAAATTACTTCATGCAGTTTTTCTCATTGCAAATTCACGGTCATAGTAAATCTCCAGGAACGCTTATCTTACACACTCCACTTGTAAATATTATGATACAAGCGTCGGTGTTGCTAAGATTTGCTAAAAAAGTGGTTCAAATGGCTCTGAGCACTATGGGACTTAACATCTGAGGTCATCAGTAATCTAGAACTTAGAACTACTTAAACGTAACTAACCTAAGGACATCACACACATCCATGTCCGAGGCAGGATTCGAACCAGCGACCGTAGCAGACGCGCGGTTCCAGACTGAAGCGATTGTCTAAAATATATTTTCAGTTTATGTACCCTACTTACACATCAGTACACACCTAAAAAATTTATTGTTAATAAAAGTTAACACATTTTAGGAAATTTGTTTTTTTAAGTATTTATGGTAGTGGGCACAAGTACTCTGGCCTCCTCTCTTGATATGATGTGTTGTGTTACAAATTGCACAAGTCTGTCCTCAAATACCATGTCAGAGGTGCATAAACGAACACAACCTGTGTAAGTTGAAACAAAAATGTACTCGAAACTATTCACATCAGTATTCCATATTATTAACGCAGTCAATAAATAAAACTACGCACAAAAATGAGATTTTCACCACGTTTTGACGGTGCAATCAATTGTATCAGTTATTGCACTAACATTGATGGCTTTGCAGTTGTGTAATTAAACACGTTTACACACAGTTAGTTAAAAGCAATGAGTTAGTTACTGCTGGGAATTAAAAACCTTTGGTTTTACTGACAACATTTCAGCTAAGTGCTGTTATCTATTTTCATGTCGATGAGCAATGGGAATGGAATAATGAGTTGGAGTAAATTATGTGTGTTCCAGCAAATGAATTTGTAACTCGAAATTTACTTTGACTGACAGTAGTGGAGGCAACTGCGGCTCTGACAGAACTCTATCACTACAGCGGTTTCAACGTGGCTAGACCCGTCGCGGATTTTTACTAGTATTACTTGCTCTTAATTTATTGTCAATCACATTACACCACTGATTTTGTACAGTGATTGAATGTAAATGAAGAACCAAATGACGACGAAAGCTAACGATGATTTCGCAAGCTTTTAACGATGCTACATCTTTCCACTGCTTCCAAAGTCACCCAGTATTATGGTGCCCTATGCGTGATTCTTTTGCATATATCTTGCAAATTATTTCTCTGTATACACGTAGTTTGTTCAACCGTCCGTCGGGCGCACCTGTGCCAGAAAACTTCCAGCTTCCCTTTTTCGGATGGCCCCGGTGGTTAATGGTGACGGTTGGCGCCGCTCCCTTCCTGGCTCGTGGAGGTGTCCCCGACCTTCCATCGCAGCTGTCGCTACGTCGTCACAGAGATCGAAGCTGAGAAAGTGGCCAAGAAAAGGCACATTGCGACCAAAGACGTCATACTTTCTTAATTTTTTCCTACATTCATGTTTATTTTCTAACGGCCTTGTCGCTGTGGAAACATCGGCTCCCATCAGATCACCGAAGTTGAGCACTGTCTGGCTTGATGGGTCACCGTCCATGTCTTCCGAAACTTTTGGCAAGCGAGTGGCACTCAGCTCTTGTGAAGGCAAATGAGGAGCTACTTAACTGGTAAATGCCGGCTCCATTCGTGAAAATTGACAACAGCCGCGAGAGAGATGTGCTGATCACATGCCACTCCATATCCAGTGATGCCCATCGGCTCAGGAAGACACGGTGGTCGGTCAGTACCATTGGCCATTCCAAGGCCTGTTCGAACGGGAGATTCATCTTTATTGGCTATATTTCACTAGTTTTTAAGGCTATTTCGTCGGAGTTATAAAAAACAAGGGCGATTTCGTGAGGTGGGCGTAATTTGCACATTGCGACTGAACTCGGTATAGCGAATCTAATTTACTTCCTTTGACTTTTGCTCCAGGTTTTTTGATATATGACGAACAGGTAATTCGGCTTGAGTGGAAAATTGGAAATTTGTGGTGAGTTCTATGGTACCAAACGGCTGAGGTCATCGGTCCCTAGGCTTACACACTACATATTCTAACTTAAACTAACTTACGGTAAGGACAACACACACACCTATGGCCAAGGGAGGAGTCGAACCTCCGACGGGGGAAGACGCGCAAACCATGGCAATGTGCCGTAGACCGCACGGATACCCCGCGCAGCTCGGTTTGGGTAACGAGAAGAATGTCATAAGATTTTTGACAGCTGTTAATTATGGTTTAGTCATAACAGAAGGTGTAGACGAAAAAAGCGATACTGCGTTAGAAAGTGTGATTGAAGAGAAAAGAGATGGTACAGCTACTGAAAAAGAGTGTACTGACGATTCTCACGATGAAGAAGCTTGTGATACGGAAGAAGATGGTGAACCATTCGCATTAGGGAAGGATAAGAAAACCAAAAGGACCTGCAAGCCACCGAATAGGGGTAAGTGCAGAGGATCTGAAAATGTTATCAGTCACCTCCCAGGGGTGTAGGAGCAACTAGACTAGCCAAAAACCCGGTTAAGTGTTGCTATCACTTCTTCACTGATACCGTGCTTGAAATGATAGTGAAATACATCAGTCAATATTTGGAGAGCTTCAAGGGAAATTTTGCTCGAGTTAGAGGCTTTAGGCCAACAAATATGACTGAAGTTGGAGCGTTTATTGGTTTACTGTACCCTGCAGAGACAATTCTGTTCGTGAAATCTTCGATCTATTTTTGGAGAACTATCAAAAGAACTATTCTGTTGGAGAGATGGTCACCATCAGCTAAATGCTTCCAGGTTTCAGAGCAAAACAGCTTTTCCGCCACTATGTTTACTCAAAACCGAATGAGAACGGCATCAAGCTGTTCGCCTTCGTGGATCCAAAGATGACCTACATTTAGGACTTGGAAATGTATGCTGGCACGCATCCTGGAAGCCCTTACAAAGTGAACAACAAACAACCTGACGGCGTCAACTGCTTGGTTCGTTTCTTACTGGGAAGTGGGTGAAATATCGTCAGGCACCTGTTTATCGACTTTGCGCTTGCAAACGAGGTCCAAAAGCGTAACCCCACCTGCGTTGGAACAGCAAGAAAAAACATGAGACAGTTTTCCGAAGCATTTGCTATAGTGAAAGGAAAGAAGCAGTATGACGGTATGTTCGGGTTCAACGATGGGAAAGCTCTGATCTCGTACGTTCCTAGAGAGCAAAAAATGTTATTCTCGTTTCTTCCCTTCTTAATGAAGATGCTACTGCTCCTTCATCTGAACAAGCCAAGAGGCCAGAAATCGTAACATTCTACAATTCCAAAAATTGTAGAGGGTATACTGCAAACCAAATGTGTTCGACTTGTACGCAGAAACAACAAGCGTTGGCCAATGGTAATCTTTCATTCGATGATGAAAGGGACCGATATGAACTCCCTCCTCGTCTACCTTGAACCATTGCGAAGGAGGCTGGGCCTCAAGAAGCTGGCCTATGAGCTTACTCTACCAGAGCCGCAAAGAAGGAGCTAGATGAGAAATGCAATCCCCGTCAGTCTGCAAATCCGCCTGTGGCAGTTTATCCCCACGATGAATTTTGGTAATGATCATACGGACGAATTACGCATGAAGAGGCGTAAGTGAATGTCCTGCACGACTGAAACTGTTTTGAGGAGGCTTACCGTGTCGAGATGTGTGTGTTGCGCCAAGCCAGCCGCTGTGGCCGAGCGGTTCTAGGCGGAACCGCGCTGCTGCTGCGGTCGCAGGTTCGAATCCTGTCTCGGGCATGGATGTGTGTAGTGTCCTTAGGTTGGTTAGGTTTAAGTAGTTCTAAGTCTAAGGGACTGATGACGTCAGATGTTAAGTCCCATAGTGCTTAGAGCCATGTGAGAGATTTTTTTTTTTTTTTTTTTTTTTTTTTTTGAGCCAATCCGATCTGCAATAAACCCGCGAGCGACATCTGCGATGTGTCCAAACCTGTCATGCTTCCAACTTCTTCTGAGGATCCCAAATCCCGTGCATCCGAGGAGAATTGAGGTCACGAGGCTCAGAGTGATATACGAAAGTGGTTTTTTGTGTCTTATTGTAAGCTTCAACATTCAGCTCAAATTTTGAAGCAAGTACAGTGGAGGGCTAAAGAAATTGTTGTTTTCAAAATCGTGTATTTTGGGTACTAGAAATGTTTTTTCCATCAAGTCTTTTTAAATCCCTTAATGTCAATTCTAATGAAGGTAAGCACGAAGTAACGTCCCCCTGATACAAAAGGACCGATGGAGGCTTAAAGACTTTTTATTACTTTCGTTTCCCAAATAATTACGGAGTGTACTTCATTACGTATCTGCGTGGTAGCTTAAGTGACGCTGTACTAAAGCTCTGTGTAGAGAAAGAATGGATAGATTAGAGGCGAGGACCATGTTGAACCTATAGGGCTGCAGATCTTGTAACGAAGCGAGCTCACTTACGTCATGTACTGGTAGCGTAAATCAATAGCTTCAAATTGAAATTCTCAAATCACCAGCAACAAAACATTCAAGCAGGAAGAGACGAAAAATTTAGATCTCGCTTCAGCGACCCCAAATAGCTAGTGTTGTCTTGAGTAGCTTTAAACTGGTCGTCTAGAGTCGTTAGTGGCGGGAAACGGTAACCAATATTCGGAAAATGTCCCTTTATACAAGAAAAAAGCGAAGCTACAAGACAAACACTTGACTTCTGGAACAGATTTCGTTAAAAAAATTAAAATAATATTGTACCGAAAGCAAACCATTTAAGAATACAGAAACTGCGCTTCTCCTGCTGCCATACTTAATTAAGAGATCAAATAACAAGTTTCTCTCCGGCAAGGTTTCTTATTGAACTGTTTTCCCGTTTATTATCGAGACACCATTTTCGTACATTATACACAGTGTGTATGCTCGACAAACAGTCTCTACTGAAGCAAAGTGCTGTGCAAATCACAAACGGTTTAGGGATAATGGGCATGCAGTGAATGTATCCTTCTTATTCCTTCTTATGCATCTGTCTCTGAAGCATGAAGCATTCACTGTATCCTTGCTTGATAGCCAGTAACCCAAATATGAATATCTCGACTACACAGTAATAGATATATTTGTCATATACCGAACACCATATTTAGCTTCTGAGCTTTCTAATACAAGTTACAACTTCCACGTCAGATACGAAGCTATGAACGAGACTAGTGACAATAATGTACGCTGTTAAAACAGACTGGCACAAATGTTCCTCACCTGTAGCGCGTAATGCGTAATTATGCTTTTCAGCAAATCCTGTTAGATCGTGAACTGACAAACAGAATTACTCAGCAAAAATCAGTACAGTTTACCAAAAATTACTTTTCAAATTTGTGTTGGTTGGGAAAACGTTGGTTCAGAGAAGATGGCAGTATACGAACATAATTTAATATTCTTCACGGTTGACGTACGTATTGTACCTACCATTTCCAGTTGAGATTGTTTATGGTAATGCACAAACAGCTGTAAATTAACAAAAAAAGTCGATTGTGCTGTTCCGATTACATTTGCATGTCTTCTGTGCTCTTCTTATCTTTTTTTTTTCATCCTTTGTTACTTGATCGCTGCATCAAGTAGCCTACCAGTCAACGAATGAGGAAAACATACGGCAGTCTTCAAAAGTTTCACATTAGTTAATAAAAATTTTAGTTTTGGTCGGTTATAGTCAAACGACTGCCCTTCTCTTCAGCAGGAGTCCTATGAGTTTCCATCATTCTGCTAGACTTTCAGAAATTACAGCGCGCTTTCTATGCCCAGCACGGAGGGAAATATCACGTTATGCGACTTCAGTCAATCACCCACCGCAGACAGCGACAAGCGGAGGGTCTCTCTATACAGAGCGCTGCTCTTAGTAGAAGCATCTGGCTGCAGGCAAGTTTTTACCAGAATGCGAGAGGAATGTAGATATGGGTTGTGTCGTACGAGATGCAGTTGAGTATCGACTATAAAGAAATGACGAATAATTCTAAACTGATACCAAACCAGCACTTTAATGTCTTATTTCACAAAATTTAAGCATCTAGTATTCCTGTATGCCTATATTTTAAATATGGCAGTGCGTGAAACAGTGTGTTTTTGATCAGTATGCGAGTTCGAGGAACAGTATGAATTAATAAAATATTAGTCATTTATCGTGATATCGTAGTGTTGTGAGAGTAGCGCCAACGGAACAGGAAGAATATGTTTCATTTGCTTCAACTCAGTTGCATTTGGAAAAGTAAATTTTTTCCTGCTTGAAAACTCTTGTTTGAAATTAACAGCTGCTTAGCTTTGAAATTCGTTTTCCATCTCGCCTGTTTCCAATATATTCTTGGTTATTCATTTGTTAATCTATATTTGAGTGGATCTTTGCAACGTTTAAACATGAACATTGTGAAATTGGTTTCAATGCGGTAAGAACAAAGGATACGCCATGTACTTCAACACACATCATGCTCTCAAAATATTATTTTTGTGTGACGGTCGTTTCACGTATGAATTCTTTTAAGAAAAGAAAAATCCACTACCCATTCAGTGATGGTGGTTTTACGTATATTTCACTTGTGGAATTCACCATTAAAAGGGCAGGAAGAAGTTGTCTTTCAAACTCTTCGAATGCAATTTTCAGTATGGATTTCTTGGTGTTCTGTTAAAGCGTTAGTTATTGTCATACGCACCTCTTAACGATATCTCTACTTGAGGCTTTTGTCTTTATTGAAAAATGTATTCAAATATTTCGCTAACATTTACTTTTCTAGCATCAGATACATGAAGTAATTCTCAGAAGTATATACGAGGTAAAGATGATCTGTAGAAACGGACTTGTAATATGGAAAAGATGCTAATAAATTCCAAACTGAAAATCGATACTGAGAGATCAAGGAACACTTGGATCACGTCGATGTGTCTCGAACCTTCAGTATTTGCTGGGGATATTTTGAGACAACAGCACTCTGGATAAGACCAGATCAAGTTTTTTTCATCAACTGCCATCTCTCTTGTCGAAGGACAATGTCGTAAAGTATCGTTCCGTGTCTACATCTAAATCTACATTTATACTCCACAAGCCACCCATCGGTGTGTAGCGGAGGGCACTTTGCGTGCCTCTGTCATTACCTCCATTTCCTGTTCCAGTCGCGTATGGTTCGCGGGAAGAACAACTACCGGAAAGCCTCCGTGCGCGCTCGAATCTCTCTGATTTTACATTCGTGATCTCCTCGGCAGGTATAAGTAGTGGGAAGCAATGTATTCGATACCTCATCCAGAAACGCATCCTCTCAAAACCTGGACAGCAAGCTACACGGCGATGCAGAGCGCCTCTCTTGCAGAGTCTGCCACTTGAGTTTGCTAAACATCTCCGTAACGCTATCACGCTTACCAGATAACCCTGTGACGAAACGCCCCGCTCTTCTTTGGATGCTCTGTCAACCCGACCTGGTACGGATCCCACATTGATAGGCAATACTCAATTATTGGTCGAACGAGTGTTCTGTAAGCCACCTCCTTTGTTGATGGACTACATTTTCCAAGGACTCTCCCAATGAATATCAACCTGGCACCCGCCTTACCAACAATTAATTTTATATGATCATTCCATTTAAAATCGTTCCACACGCATACTCCCAGATATTTTACAGAAGTAACTGCTACCAGTGCTTCTTCCGCTATGGTATAGTCATACAATAAATGATCCTTCTTTCTATGTATTCGCAATACATTACATTTGTCTATGTTAAGGGTCAGTTTCCACTCCCTGCACCAAGTGCCTATCCGCTGCAGATCTTCCAGCATTTCGCTGCAATTTTCTAATGCTGCAACTTCTCTGTATACTCCAGCATTATCCGGGAAAAGCCGCATGGAACTTTCGACACTATCTACTAGGTCATTTATACATACTGTGAAAAGCAATGGTCCCATAAGGGGTGTCCTGGGGGCTATACGCCACGCAGGTAAGTGACGAAATATTCCGTAATGAATGAATTACCATCACTATAAGATAACACAGTTTGTGATATTTGTATGTTCCTTACTATCGTGTGTATTGAAGCGTGATTCGTTTTCCATCGGTAACCAAAGCATCTTTGTACATTTAGGTGTTTTCTTATAAATTTGGAGTTAACTATAGCGATATTCTCGTGTTTCTTTACAAAAACTGAAGAATTATTTGTGGGCGTACATCAGAACTTACCACTAATGGGAGTGAAAGTTTTGACTGACAAAATAAAACTTCTCACCAAATTTCACTTCAGTGATGAGTTGCGTAAGGCATGAAATTGAAACTTTCGTTAGCGATTTACCCCTTGTTATTATCAGTTCATTAAGCACTTCAGATTAAATTTTTTTGATTTAAAAAATTATACATTTTTTACCATTTTTGTATTTCATTCATATGTCGTATTGATCCCCAAATACACGAAACTCTATTTTTTTGTGTGTCATGGAACCAAACTGGAGGGGGGAGCCAGCACTAAGAGAACATCAATTGGAAAGATAAGAGCCACCACAAGGCGTATATTTCCTTGAATCAATACTTAGTTCACAAGTCTGGAGTAAAAACCCGAATCTAAAACTGTAGCCATAGTACTAACTTACAACAGAATCATTTGTCGATGTTGAATTACACTGAGTGAGTCAATTGACAGCAAAAAGACTTATTGTAGATCCAGCAACAAATAAAGTGCCGTTGAATCTGTAGTCAGAATGTCAATAACTTGGAACACTCCTTCATATGGCACAAAAGCCGTCGAAGGAAGCAAAGTAAGTTGATTTGGCAGGCCAGTACAACATGCTTGTCGTTCAGCACGGTAAATATGATAGGAACAACGATTTCCCCATATCTCCGCTCCTATTGGGTCTAGTAACTTATAAACTCCATAGTGCTGGTACTCATGTGGCCTGCTGCTTCTGTGATTAAATTGGCTCAAATCTGTCCAGGTGTTTGGGAGGGAATCCCACCCATACAGACACAAACACTGGTTTATGTACATGTAACAGCAGATTATTTCGCCAAAGACAAACTGTTCAACGATTTCAATAACGGTGATTGTTAAGTAAATATAAGGACTAGGCAGAAAGATCAGCTAGAGGAGTGACAAGAAAATTGTGCAGCGTATTTATAAAGTGGTGTAACATGCAGCGTTTCGTTTTCTGCATTTGAAGGGGAAGAACACTGCACATATACAGGCTGAGTTGATGGAGAAGTATGGCAACTGTTTACCGTCAAAAGCATAGTGGGTTATGCTGTCGATTCCAGGGTGGTCAGATAAAACGAATCATGAAGAACAAAGAGCAGACCAACTCTCCTTTTTCGACACGACATTGGTCACAGTCTGCTGTGATCCATGACACCCATACTAAAAGACTGCCAATTCGAGACGTTAGCAGAAATGTTGCAGATGTGTTAGGCCATTCCAAATGAACTGTGTAGCTATTTAATGATACCTGTCCCACTATGCACTTGGGAAAAAGGAGCAGTGCAAGAACAGGAAAGCTGTGGATTTACCTCTTCTGTAAAGGATGACAGTCACGAGGCACGGTTGTTCTGAGCGTGTTCTCTTGGGACGGCGGAGGTTTGGTGTTGACACATCATGTGAGGGGCAAATTTTCTCGAGATAGCTCTGCTCAAACCTCTTGGCGAGGTGCAGGACGCTGCCAAGATGACGTACCTCGGGAAGCTGCCTAAGGAGTTTCTCCACGATGATGCCTATTCACTGTGCATAGGACTCAGTCACACATGCTGCTTCTTTGTCTCTCCGACAGTATACTCTAGAATTCCTCCCTTTTCTGCAAACGGAGAAACCATTGTTTGGGAGGCATAGTCAAAATGATGGCGAAGTGATTTTGTAGGTACAATATTTCTTGAAAGTCCAAAATAAGTCCTGCAGTTATTTCCATTAATAGATTCATCGTGCGGAAAAGCTGATGCATTGAACGGTTAATGAAATGATAGTCAAACTGGGCCATACCGGCCATAGTGGGCGTTCCAGTTTTCATCGTGGGTGGTAGGCGGTGGGGTTTTCAAAATAATTTAATTAGGTTTTCATAAAATTTTGACATAAAGTATTTAGTAAGTGACGGTTATACACTTTAACTTCTCTGTAACTCTATTTTATAGTGTTTATAGAGTAAAGTTCAATTCCTACTTTAAAGACCTCTATTACTTCGGAGCTGGTAGGCGGTAAGAAGGATTGACTACTAACAAAGGTAAAATAGTAACTGGTAGGTAAAAAAGGTTGACTATCTATGGGCTGATACACAGAAAACAGCTCTCGGATTAGAAAGGGCAAGGATGTAGTCTTCCGCCGCTGCTGCTGAATCTGTACATCGAAGGAGCAGCTACGAAATGAAAACAAAAATTTCAGGAGTGGGATTAAAATTCAGTGTGAAAGACATCTATGATATTCGCTGATAAGATTGCTGTCCTTAGTGAAAGTGCAGAAGGTCTCCAGGACATGGTAAATGGAATGAATAGCCTGGTGGGTAGAAAATGTGGTTTTGAGTAAACTGGAGGAAGACGAAAGTAATGAAACGTGGCAGAAATGGGGGTAGTTACGTAACATCGAAACTGGAGACCACGGTGTGACGAATTGAGGGGAATCTCGTACCTGGCAGACAGAAAAAAAAACGATGAACGAAACTAGGAGATCATAAAAAACAGACAAGGGGCTAGCACACACGAAGAGGGCACTCTTGACCAAAAGAAGTCAACTATTATGAAACATAAGACTTCAGAGGGGTAGGACGTCAAACGGGCCGACTTGGAGCAGGAGAGGCATCACAGGACATTTTAATTTCCACTGGCTATACTTTTACAAATAAATTCATAAAACTTTGTCAGCATCACCAGGAAGGATTCAGGATTCACACTCATTGTAGTGGAAGATCTAAAACATAACAAAATATTTTTTTTTACGTGTGAAATTTCATCATTCCTTCACTTACTAATGGCTGCATTTGTTGCTATAGGTACACTTTTCTTCATAAGTTAGAGAGATTCCTCGATGAATTTTACACAGCATACAAACCATACTTACAGGTGTTTGAAACTCTAGAATTTATTTAATTTATGAAAAAACGAATGAGCTGTTATATTTTAATCTTCATGTTTAGAAAAAACACAAATTTTCTAGTTAATTACCTCAATTTTTACCACAGTTTTTAATAGATTTCTAAAATTCTAGAGTTTCATACACCTTTGAGTATGGTTTGTATGCTGTGCAAAATTCATCGAAGAATCTCTCTTACTTATGAAGAAAAGTGTACCTATAGCAACAAATGCTGCTATTATCAAGTGAAAAAAATGATTAAATTTCACATGTGAACAAATTTATTTTGTTATGTTTTCGAGCTTCCACTGCTGTGAGTGTAAATTCTGAATCCTTCCTGGTCATGCTGACAAAGTTTTATGAATTTACTTGTAAAAGTATAGACAGTGGAAATTAAAATGTCCTGTGGTGCCTCTCCTGCTCCAAGTCGTCCCGTTTGACGTCCTATCCCCCTTAATTCGAGAGAGAAATTTCTGAGAATATACATCTGGAACAGTGTATTTTACGGACGTGAATTACGGTCAGTGGGAAAACAAGAAACGAAGAGAATCGAACCATTTCAGATGTGGCGTTTGGAAAGTGAAAATTAACTGGATCGATAAGGCGAGAAATGACGAGGCTTCGCGCAGAATCGTTGAAGAAAGGAACATCCGGAAAACATTCACAAGAAGAAGTGATCGGTTGGTAGGATCTGAGTTACAGCTTTATGGTAACTGAGGAGCTGCAGAGGGTAAAAATTGTAAAGGAAAAACATATTGAAATGTATTAAAGAAATGATTGAGGGCGTTGGGTGCTAGTGAAAGTGAAAATCTGGCACAGGACACAGGAGAGCTAATTCTTGGCGAGCCGCTTCTAATCAGACAGAAGACAACAAGGAAATTAGGAAACAACTAAAAATTAAGTTTAATAATCGCTGCACCATCGATTATAAGTAATTAAAGCTTTATGACTATCCCTAGTAAAAGAGAAAGCTTTCTCAGATTGGAGGGAAAAAAAAAGAAAGAAATGCATACCTACACTTCTCTCTGGTCTTTTGTGGACGATCAAGTGATAAGGTTGCGCAAGCTCATAGTCATTTTCTCCGTATCAGGGAGTTGTGCGGAAAATTTCATTTGCGGCGAGTCCGGCTGTTGCTCGATATGGGCGATACGGAGCGGCTGCCGGAAGGAGAGACTGCGGAATCTGGGCGCAGCGCCGGCCGCCCGCCGTGTTTCCACTCGGCGTATTTCGCGGCGCCTCAGTGATAGGACCATTCGTAAAGGGCCGGCGCGCTATCGGCGGCGGGAAAGGCCCACCATCCAGGCGCTGTCTCGCATCCTGAGGGCAATTTCCAGCCGCCGGATTTACGGGTCCCCCGCGGCGCGCCACAGCCGCCTCATAACGCGCCCGGAAGGCGGACAAAACACGATCGGCCGCCGCGTCGCAGCAACCCCGCAGCCTGCCAAGGATAACAGCCGCTGCGCCCCCTGTTGGCGCCTCTTTCCTCTCCCTTCTGTTTTCATACCTAGCACGCCGCCCAACTAAGGCACGCCTGCCTCTTGCCGAGATTCAGTGACTCCCCACTGTCTGTCCGCGCCGTAAATATTGTGTAATACCGCCGACGCAGAAGACACGTAGGGACTGGCGTCGTGGTTCTGACTACATCGTTAGAAGCTTTGAGGGTACTTGGCATTCCATTCGCCACTGCTACCGAAAGTCTGATGAAGTGGGCTGGTTGCAGTCAACAGGCATCTCACGCAGGTGTTAAAGGCAGTCGTGGTTTTGACTCCATCGTTAGATAGCTTTGAGGGTACTAGCCATTCCATTCGCCACTGCTGCCGAAAGCCTGACGAAGAGGGCTGGTTGTAATCAACAGGCATCTCATGCAGGTGTTAAAGGCAGTCGTGGTTTTGACTACATCGTTAGAAGCTTTGGGGGTATTTGTGATTCCATTCGCCACTGCTGCCGAAAGTCTGATGAAGTGGGCTCTTTGTAATCAACAGACATCTCACCCAGGTGTTAAAGGCCGTCGTGGTTTTGACTACATCGTTAGAAGCTTTGAGGGTACTTGCCATTCCATTCACCACTGTTACTGAAAGCCTGACGAAGAGGGCTGGTTGTAATCAGCAGGCATCTCATGCAGGTGTTAAAGGCAGTTGTGGATTTGATTACTTCATTAGAAGCTTTGAGGGTACTTGCCATTCCATTCGCCACTGCTTCGAAAAGCCTTGAAGTGGGCTGGTTGTAATCAACAGGCATCTCACGCAGGTGTTAAAGGCAGACGTGTAAGTTTCAGGCGTACTCTGCGAATGTTCTTTCCGCTCACCTTCCTACATTTCCTTTCTTTGTGATGCCTGTGTGCTTTTCCTGTGGCTGTTGTGCACGACAGCGTCAGTTTCTGGGAGTATGATGTTTTCTACAGCCTGAAGTTGATGAGCCGGTCTTCCCTAGTCCTTGTAACTGGGCAGCGCTCTGCAGTGCTTGATTTCTAAAATTTTAGTTATGGTAACGCACCTCTTCAATCATACAACCCCTCCCACTGCCCCTGGCCATAAAAATCACACATCTTGACTTTAGAAAACTTTTGTTTACTAAAAACTGTTCTCAGATACAGGTTTTCAAAACAGTTTCTTATAATCAAAACAATAAAATCGTGAGATTTAATATAACCAACAATTGCTACCGTCTGTCCACACAGGTGTTCCTTTGCTCGCTAGTTCTGATCAATACATATCAGCACAAGTCGGTAGGCTTCGTGATTATAACGTCATGTTTTCAGCTCCTGCCAGCCTCAACGTTGACACAGTTGCGTTGTAGGTGCTCGGTGAATGTGTGTCCCGTATTATGTAATAAAGCATATAGCGGTGAATATTGACAAAGGTATTCCTGACCTAGCGATTTCACGTACATTTTCGATTTCCGGAATACTAAGGAAAAAACAAAAGGCGATGTGACATGTCCCACGAACTTAGATGTTTAGCAAATGTTTTATCTGCCATTTACCTTCTACGCATTTAGTTATATTAGAGCTGAATTGGCTAAAATTCATATTCATAATTATAAGTAAGCAAAGTGTTTGAACATGAACGCCTCTACAGTACAACATTCTTGAATCAGATTTTCCCTTTCCTAACTTTGATATTGTTGTTATTGTGGTCTTCAGTCCTGAGACTGGTTTGATGCAGCTCTCCATGCTACTCTATCCTGTGCAAGCTTCTTCATCTCCCAGTACTTACTGCAACCTACATCATTCTGAATCTGCTTAGAGCATTCATCTCTTGGTCTCCCTCTACGATTTTTACCCTCCACGCTGCCCTGCAATACCAAATTTGCGATCCGTTGATGCCTCAGAACATGTCCTACCAACCGGGCCCTTCTTCTTGTCAAGATGTGCCACAAACTCCTGTTCTCCCCAATTCAATTTAATACCTTCTCATTAGTTATGTGATCTACCCATCTAATCTTCAGCATTCTTCTGTAGCACCACATTTCGAAAGCTTCTATTCTCTTCTTTTCCAAACTATTTATCGTCCATGTTTCACTTCCATACATGGCAACACTCCATTCAAATACTTTCAGAAACGACTTCCTGACAGTTAAATCTATACTCGATGTTAACAAATTTTTCTTCTTCAAAAACGCTTTCCTTGCCATTGCCAGTCTACATTTTATATCCTCTCTCCTTCGACCATCGTCAGTTATTTTGCTCTCCAAATAGCAAACCTGCTTTACTACTTTAAGTGTCTCATCTCCTAATCTGATTCCCTCAGCAGCACCCGACTTAATTCGACTACATTCCACTATCCTCGTTTTGCTTTTGTTGGTGTTCGTCTTATACCCACCTTTCAAGACACTGTCCGTTCCGTTCAGCTGCTCTTCCAAGTCCTTTGCTGTCTCTGACAGAATTACAATGTCATCAGTGAACCTCAAAGTTTTTATTTCTTCTTCATGGATTTTAATACCTACTCCGAATTTTTCTTTTGTTTCCTTTACTGCTTGCTCAATATACAGGTTGAATAACATGGGGGAGAGGCTACAACCCTGTTTCACTCCCTTCCCAACCACTGCTTCCCTCTCATGCCCCTCGACTCTTATGCCATCTGCTTTCCGTACAAATTGGAAATAGCCTTTCGCTCTCTGTATTTTACCCCCGCCACCTTGAGAATTTGAAAGAGAGTATTCCAGTCAACATTGTGAAAAGCTTTCTCGAAGTCTACAAATGTTAGAAACGTAGGTTTGCCTTTCCTTAAACTTTCTTCTAAGATAACTTTGATAATAGTGAGTGAATAAGAAGTCACAAGTTTATGTGAACAGGTAATGTGCTAATGATCTACGTAACAACAGTGATCACTCCCAGATCTGGTTTCTGCTGCTGAAAGGTACCGAAGAAAGGTAGCTGAAGGAGTTAGACGTATGGGAATTTGTTGGAAACAAGTTTTCCTGCTGTCCTACTCAGAGAAAAGCATCAAGATCGAGGAGTGATACGAGGAACTGCATATGTTGATAAGAGGGTAAAGGGGAGAGACTGTGAAGAAGTCTGAGCGCTTACCTACTTCCACAATTGGCATATGGCGTTGAAACATGATTAAAAACTCGAACATCAAGGACACAGCAAACTCAGGTGTTCATCGACAAGGTTACAAACGGAGCGAATATTCTTGAGAAACATCTTACAGGATAAGATCGCTCTAGTCAATAATGAGAAGTACCAGCGTACACTGCCCAATAAAATTAATGGGTAACTTTTTAGAAACCCAATAGTTCTCTCCCATTGCTATGCAGAAATTTGAAGTTTGTTTCAAAGGTGTCTTACTTACTTTCTTTCTGTGCAATGGTAAAAAAGTGTGGCACCCTGTGACGTCCTTCTCGCAGTCGTCTATGCTTCAAACAGCAAAGTGTCGGCACATGGGAAAAAACGAACAATGCCACCCTGGAAGCGACACACTACGGGAAGGTCACCACACCCTCTCTACACACATTTCAAACGTTGATTTGACACGTCTGCAATGGAGGACAGAAATACGACACTCAGCGCTGAAATTGTCTGTTTCGTTGTGTGTTGCACAGGAAAACATTTCAGACCTACTACCTCTCAGCATCGACACGGAAAAGTCTCAGGGGATGGCATAAAACACATTAATGAAACCACGTCTTTCCCTTGGGACGCTGATTCTCACGTCTTTTGCGGTGGAAATCGACAAGTCCAAGTGAGAAGAGCTACAGGACGACGTTCTCAAAGAGCTTTGACACTGCTGTTGCTCCCCGGACGACTCAGCTCTTCTCTAAGGACATCATAGTCTTACAACACCAATGAACATGATCGCACTCCTCTGGAGTGTACTGCGGCTGAAAGTTTTGTTCTTTTACACACGATGGAACTACAAGGGGCCGACCGTAGTGGCCGAGCGGTTCTAGGCGCTTCAGCTTGGAACCGCGCGACCTCTACGGTCGCAGGTTCGAATCCTGCCTCGGGCATGGATGTGTGTGATGTCCTTAGGTTAGTTAGGTTAAAGTAGTTCTAAGTTCTAGGGGCCTGATGACCTCCGATGTTAAGTCCCATAGTGCTCAGAGCCATTTCAACCATTTGAACTACAAGGGACCGTTCAAAATCATTCGACGAAACAGAACATGCCACAAAGTAGCAAGTGATGTTTATGCTATCCAGCCCTCCTGTTTTGCGCCCTCCCCTAGCGTTAACACGGGGGTACGACATTGACATATGTAATGAAACGGTAAAGAGAACTTCTAAGAACCCCCAGTTCGGCAAAACCCTCTGTGCCACCCGCGCACCGTTGCTCAGCACTTTAAAGTGTAGTACAGAGATATGCAGTCAGTGATTACTAGGTGCCTAATACCTGGTGGCTACCTGCGTAAATTAGCCGCATAGAAAACTTTGGAGACCCTGCTCCTCGTTACTCAACTAACGTCGAACGCCCGGCCATGTAGCCTTCACTAGCATACCGCAGCGCTAATTCTCTCGGCCTGCACAAAGGAAACAACCCGACTACCGCCGACAAATGTCAACCATCCATCAAGCGCAACCCGACTGCAGACATGAAGGACAAGACTACATTCCGATACTTTGCACAAATCCAGTGAATTAGTGACTTTTGGTATGTTTAATTACGGGCAATCCTGGTTCACAGCGAAAAGGAAATCGATTAATTCTTCCTTATATCCACGCTAAAATATCGATTCATCACTATTTAGAATCCAGCAGAGCTCTCGATATTAAGCGAGTTACCACAATATCATAATTCAAAAAAAGGGACGTACTGTATAAACTACATTTGGTAAATTCCAAAAACTGCCATATGATGATATAAAATTAGCAACAGCAGTGTTATATACACATTGTTCAGCCACAACATTATGACCACCTACCTAATAGCCAGTAAGTCCACGTTTGGCATGGAGAACAGGGATGACGAATCGTGGCAGGGAAGTAATGAGGCCTTGGTAGGTCGCTGGAGGGAGCTGGCACCGCATCTGAACACACAAGTCACCTAATTCAAGAAAATTCCAGGGAGGGGGGCGATGAGCTCTGACACCACTTTCAATCAGATCCTACATACGTTCGGTCTGGTTCAGATCTGGCTGGTTGAGGGGCCATCACAGCAACTGGAAATGACCACTGTGTCCCTCAAACCATTCCATCTCTCCTGCCTTGTGACATGGTGCGTTATCTTCCTTAAACGGCCGTCGGGTAACATGATCGTCGTGATGGGGTGTACAAGGTCAGCTACCAGCGTGTGACACATATTCACCGTCTTGGTGCCTTTCACGAGCTTCATTGGACCCATGGATGCCCATGTGAATGTTCCCCTGAATCGCCGCAAGCTTGGCTCCGTCGTGGCGTACAGGTGTCCAGGAGCTGGTCCCCCGTAAGACGACGGATTCGCGCCCTCCCATTGGCATGATGAAGAAGGTATCGGGATTCATCAAAGCATGAAACGCTCCGCCACTGCACCAGCGTCCAGTGCGGATGGTGACAAGCCCGTTTCAGTCGTAGTTGCCGATGTCGTGGTGTTAACATTGGCTCAAGCATGGGTCTTCAGCTGCAGTGGCCTGTAGTTAGGAATGTTCGGTGCAGTGTGTGTTCAGACATACTTGTACGCTGCCCAGAATTAAAGTGTGATATTAGTTCCGCCACAGTTCGCCGCCTGTCCCGTTTTACAAGACTGCCCAGCCTACGAAGTCCGTCATCTGTGGTGATGGCTGGCCGCCCAACTCAACGACGTCTGGACGTGGTTTCACCCTATTACGCCGTGTGTTGAACACACTCACCACGGCACTCCTCGAACACCCGACGAGTTGTGCAGTTTTCGAAATGCACGTTCCGAGACTTCGTGCTATCACAATCTGCCCTCGGTCGCACTCAGATACATCTCGCGCCTTCCCCATTCTGCCCATGGACAACACGCTCTCTGATACTACATGCATCGTGCGTGTGCCTGACTAGCAGCCATTCCTTGCCAGATAATCAGTGTAAAAAGAAAGTGAAGAAAGTGGTATCCGTTTTCTCATTAACATTATGGTAGAAATCAGGAAGGAGCAGAAAAGGATTTGGAAAAACTTTATATTTTCTCCATTATTTGTTTTGTACTGGAGTGTTAAGCAACGAAATAATTCATATCTATTTCATTCTTTTCTAACGCTATTAGGGTTCTTGAGGACTCTTCGCATTAGTCAAAAAAAAAAAAAATGGCTCTAAGCACGATTGGACTCAACTGCTGTGGTCATTAGTCCCCTAGAACTTAGAACTACTTAAACCTAACTAACCTAAGGACATCACACACACCCATGCCCGAGGCAGGATACGAACCTGCGACCGTAGCAGCAGCGCAGCTCCGGACTGGAGCGCCTAGAACCGCACGGCCACCGCGGCCGGCGCATTAGTCAAAAAATGGCTCTGAGCACTATGGGGCATAACTTCTAAGGTCATCAGTCCCCTAGAACTTAGAACTTCTCAAATCTAACGAACCTAAGGACACCACACATATCCATGCCCGAGGCAGGATTAGAACCTGCGACCGTAGCGGTCGCGCTATTCCAGACCGTAGCGCCTAGAACCACTCGGCCACCCGCGGCCGGCCTCCCTGGATCAGTCCGTCCCGTGTAAAATTAGAGCGATCTTCATCTACTTGAACCCTCTTGCTGTACTCAGGAATTGTACTCCATCTATAATTTTCACCCTTACACTTCCCCGCATTACCAAATAAACTATTGATTGCTGGCTCCGAATATAAGAAATCTATTCTTTCTTTAAGTCAGTCATGGACGCTCAAACAATTCTTCCTATAAACATTTTTCAGATCTGCTCCATTTTCGTTTTGTTTTGTGTCATCAGTCTTCAGACTGGCTTGATGCGGCTAGTCACGAATTCCTCTCCTGTGCCAAATTTTAAACTCAGAGCAACCTACGCCCTCTGTTAACTGATGGATATATTCCAATATCTGTCTTCTTCTACAGTTTTCACACCTACAGCTCCCTCTAGCACCACGAAAGTTAGTCCCTGATGCCTTGACAGATGTCACATCATCCCCATCCTTCATCTTGTGAGTGTTTTCCCCATACGCCTTTCTTCGCCTGTTCTGCTGAGAATCAAATCATTCGTTACTTTATCAGTCTACCTAATTTACAATATTCATCTGTAGCAATATTTCACAAATGATTCGATGGTCTTCTGATTTTGACACAGACCATATTTCACGATCACACAATGCTGAGCTCAAAACGTACGTTCTCATATATATCTTCCACAAGTTAAGACCCATATTTCATACTAGCTGGCTTCTCTTGGCGCGATGCCCGTTTTGCCATTACTGGTCTGTTTTTTATGGTCTTCTTGCTCCATCCGTTATGGGTTATTTTACTGCCTAGACAGCAGAATTCTCTATAGTAGGTTTCTCGCTGTTCTCATTTCTGCCGATTCTCATTACTTTTGTCTTTTTCCGGGTTATTCTCAATCCATAATCTGTACTCATTAGACTGTTCATTCCATTCAACATACCCTGCAGTTTTTCTTTCTTTTTACTGAGAATGGCAACATCATCAGTGAATCTTATATTGACATCCTTTCACCTCGAATTTTAATTCCACTGATGAACCTTTCGTTTCCACCATTGCTTCTTCAATTTACTGAGTTAACAATAGGGGTGAAAGATTAAATCCCTATCCCAACCCTTCTTATTTCGAGCACTTGCTTTTTGATCTTCCAGGCTGGTTGTTCCCTCCTGGTTCTTGTACATATTGTGTATTACCCACATCTTACCCTCATTTTTCTTAGAATTTCTAACATATAGAACCATTTTTACATTTTCAAGCCCTGTTGCCAGGTCAACAAATCCTATGAACGTGTCGCGGCTTAACTTCATTCTTGCTTCCATTGCTAACCCCAACGTCCGAACTGCTTCTCGAATCCCTTTCTCTTTCCTAAAGCCATGCTGATCGTCGTCTAACAGACCTCAATTATACACTCCTGGAAATTGAAATAAGAACACCGTGAATTCATTGTCCCAGGAAGGAGAAACTTTATTGACACATTCCTGGAGTCAGATACATCACATGATCACATTGACAGAACCACAGGCACATAGGCAACAGAGCATGCACAATGTCGGCACTAGTACAGTGTATATCCACCTTTCGCAGCAATGCAGGCTGCTATTCTCCCATGGAGACGATCGTAGAGATGCTGGATGTAGTCCTGTGGAACGGCTTGCCATGCCATTTCCACCTGGCACCTCAGTTGGACCAGCGTTCGTGCTGGACGTGCAGACCGCGTGAGACGACGCTTCATCCAGTCCCAAACATGCTCAATGGGGGACAGATCCGGAGATCTTGCTGGCCAGGGTAGTTGACTTACACCTTCTAGAGCACGTTGGGTGGCACAGGATACATGCGGACGTGCATTGTCCTGTTGGAACAGCAAGTTCCCTTGCCGGTCTAGGAATGGTAGAACGATGGGTTCGATGACGGTTTGGATGTACCGTGCACTATTCAGTGTCCCCTCGACGATCACCAGTGGTGTACGGCCAGTGTAGGAGATCGCTCCCCACACCATGATGCCGGGTGTTGGCCCTGTGTGCCTCGGTCGTATGCAGTCCTGATTGTGGCGCTCACCTGCACAGCGCCAAACACGCATACGACCATCATTGGCACCAAGGCAGAAGCGACTCTCATCGCTGAAGACGACACGTCTCCATTCGTCCCTCCATTCACGCCTGTCGCGACACCACTGGAGGCGGGCTGCACGATGTTGGGGCGTGAGCAGAAGACGGCCTAACGGTGTGCGGGACCGTAGCCCAGCTTCATGGAGACAGTTGCGAATGGTCCTCGCCGATACCCCAGGAGCAACAGTGTCCCTAATTTGCTGGGAAGTGGCGGTGCGGTCCCCTACGGCACTGCGTAGGATCCTACGGTCTTGGCGTGCATCCGTGCGTCGCTGCGGTCTGGTCCCAGGTCGACGGGCACGTGCACCTTCCGCCGACCATGGCGACAACATCGATGTACTGTGGAGACCTCACGCCCCACGAGTTGAGCAATTCGGCAGTACGTCCACCCGGCCTCCCGCATGCCCACTATACGCCCTCGCTCAAAGTCCGTCAACTGCACATTCGGTTCACGTCCACGCTGTCGCGGCATGCTACCAGTGTTAAAGACTGCGATGGAGCTCCGTATGCCACGGCAAACTGGCTGACACTGACGGCGGCGGTGCACAAATGCTGCGCAGCTAGCGCCATTCGACGGCCAACACCGCGGTTCCTGGTGTGTCCGCTGTGCCGTGCGTGTGATCATTGCTTGTACAGCCCTCTCACAGTGTCCGGAGCAAGTATGGTGGGTCTGACACACTGGTGTCAATGTGTTCTTTTTTCCATTTCCAGGAGTATATTTTCCGTCCTTGTGTGCATTATTCTTGGCAGCAACTTGAGTGCATAAACTGTTACGCTTACTGTGCGATAATTCGCACACTTGTCGGCTTTTGCAGTTTTGCGAATTGTGTGTGAGCCGTCTTCCGGCTCGTGTTTGTGCCGTTGACAGGTTGGCGTCGTGTATTCGGATTGTGACCTCTTGGTTTCTTAGTGCGTTCACTGGCGCCACTACGTTTACTCGCTTTGTCTGTCCGTCAGTGGCAGCAGCGGCGTTTATCGACAGCGAGTACTGTGGTAGTGTCTTTGGAGCTACCCCAAGTATTTCCGAGTCGTCGTGTGTCGGAGTTCAGTTGGGGGGGACGGAGCAGCAGTGAAGTTCCACAGCCCAACCGCTGGGGCCACACATGCACTGCCCGACGGAAGGATGTGGTCGTGAAAGTGCACGACCACGTCAAGGATCGTATTCAGCGAGTATAAGTTGAATGGATCATTATATTCCAGTAGTGCAAACCTTCACTGGTGTGTGTGTGTGTGTGTGTGTGTGTGTGTGTGTGTGTGTGTGTGTGTGTGTGCGTCCGTCAAGTGACTTCATGTCATCAAGCTGCCAGTTGGCGGTTTTATTCTCCGACGTTTCCCCTGCCAGACTTGATTGGCAACGAACGATGGTTGTTCGTTCGGTCGGTCGTCTCGATGGACGACGTGTATGTGGTCTTTCGAGCGTTTCTGTGTTCTTAGCGTTCATGCCTACGTGCACTTCGTCTTGCTGCTGCACAATGACTGTTTTAGGATTTTTTGAGTTGTTTGACGAATTGTCTTTTGCGGTTCCATGTGCATCTAGTGAGATTTTGAATAGGCAGTTTGGTCTTAACCCTGTCTGCGTACTAGAATTTGGTGGAGCCAACTTGTGTAATTAAACGCTTGTTATTTGACGATGCTAACTGTTATTCTGTCGTGGTATTTGTTATCGCATCTTAGGTGGATTTTGCGAGTGTGTTGGCTGGCGTTTAAGCTATCCCTAGTTTGAATTGACATCCCGTTAAGTGAGCATAACTCTTAGCTGCCTGTCTCACAGCTTAAGCAGCTTTAGGGACTTTTCTCAGGTCGATCCTTGGAGCACTGTCTGTGGATCACGCCGTTTTTTATTTTGGTCTGATTGTGTCAATTGTTTAAAAATAAAATTTGTTTAAATTATTCCTATTGCTTGTGGCATTCAGCCGACAAAAAATAATATGAATTTTTCTTAATAAGACCCTCATCCATCAGTGTAGCTTGTGTTACGGTCAAATTTTTTAAAAAGATTGTTTAAAAAATTTATTTTGGTATTTTTAAGATGTAATTGTCTTCCTCATTTGTGATCCAGTCCTTCAGCCGTTAATTGTTCTGAAGTATTGCTTGTGGCTCAACATGGCTCTGAGCACTATGGCACTTAACATCTGAGGTCATCAGTCACCTAGAACTTAGAACTACTTAAACCTAACTAACCTAAGGGCATCGCACACATCCATGCCCGAGGCAGGATTCGAACCTGCGACCGTAGCAGTCACGCGGTTCCGGACTGAAGCGCCTAGAACCGCTCGGCCACAGCGACCAGCTATTGCTTGTGGCCCTCAGCCGACAAATAATTTTGCATTCTCTCTTAATAAGGCGTTCAGACGTTTGTGTAGCTTGTGTCGGAGCAATTTTTTTAAATGATTCTTTTTAAAAAATTATTTCCTTAAATAAAGTGTATATGTTTACTGTGCAACCAACGGTAACTGATTAGGCCCCGTCCACACCTTTTCGTGCTTTCCCTAAGTGTGAATGTCGTTTTTTCGAATGATGATATATCGCCAGTCTTATACAGTCTACATATTTTACTTGAATAGTCATTTTGTTGTCACTTCCCCCAATTATTTTAGAAATTCCAATGGAATGTTCTCTATCCCATCAGCTTCATTTGATTTTAAGTCGTCCAAAAGCTTTTTAAATTCTGACTCAAGTACTGGTTCCCCTATCTCTTCCTTGTCGGCTCCTCTTTCTTCTATCAAGTCATCAGTTTACTCTCCAGTTTCATAGACGCCTTTAGAGCACCCTTTCCACCTATCCGCTCTCTTCTCTGCGTTTAAAAGTGAAATTCTTAGTGCTGTCTTGAAGTTACCGTCCTTCTGTTACCCGAGTTTCGATTTATTTCACCGAACAGTAATCTTTTACATGAGGGCAACGCACAGCGTTTCCATACAGATCGCTTGAGACACGAATTGTTACTTCAACTTCTTAGTCACCTCAGTTCCTTCCATCATAATATTCGTTCAGTATAGATATAATAAAAGATTATTTTACCTTTTCAGAAAATACTCGTCCACAAACAAAGCGTCTATCGAACTTGACGTTACACAAACCGAATCTTATTGTAATAGTTTCAGTGGAGCACACATAATCTTCACGCAGGCATCTCCCCGCTCTTGGAACCGGTGTCTCACGCTCTTCAAAGCAAGGCTCGCTTAGGTGGACACAAGTGCAGTGGCAACGCACCTCCTGGCTCTCAGATGCGTTGAAGCATCGTCTCACAGCGAAAACTAACAACCAACAACGCAATCCTCGGAGTATCGTTTACAAATTGGGCATGATATTTATTTCATCTAATTTCACTTGTTATTTTCATTTAACTTTTGACGAAAATATTTTAACCTTTTTCGGAATAAATTATTAACTACTCGCAACCCTAACAAATTTTGCTGCGTTTCAAAACAGATACGATTTGTTGAAGTAACAGCAGTTATAAACTACCTTTTGAAGCTGGATGTCACAAACACATTCAATACCACGTTTATAATTTCGCAAAGAGCGTTCAGCAAACATAAGTAACTAATTTACCTCCCAAATTTCGTTCAACAAACATAAACACACAACTTAGTTTCCAGTTGTTGGGAGTAACAAAAGTAATACCACAAATTCCTTTTACGAACCTCATTGACACTGAAACTGGTCAAATTCGTACAGATCAATTACGACGGCAGTCATACACAGAGTGGTTCAAAAAGGAAGAACAGATTTAGATTGTTTATTACACCCAAACTGCACTATGTGATCAAAAGTATCCGGACACCCCCAAAAACACATTTTTCATATTAGGTGCATTGTGCTGCCACCTACTGCCAGGTACTCCATATCAGCGACCGCAGTAGTGATCAGACATCGTGAGAGAGCAGAATGAGGCGCTCCACGAAACTGATGGACTTCGAAAGTGGTGTGGTGATTGGGTGTCACTTGTGCCCTACGTCTGTGCGCGAGATTTTCACGCTCCTAAACATTCCTAGGTCCACTACTTCCGACGTGATAGTGAAGTGGAAACGTGAAGGGACACGTACAGCACAAAAGCGTACAGGCCGACCTCGTCTGTTGAGTAACAGAGACTGCCGACAGTTGAAGAAGGTCGTAGTGTATAATAGCCAGACATCTATCCAGACCGTCACACAGGAATTCGAAACTGCATCAGGATCTACTGCAAGTACTATGATAGTTAGGCAGGGAGTGAGAAAACTTCGGCTGCTCATAAGCCACACATAACGGCAGTGAACGTCAAACGACGCCTCGCTTGGTGAAAGAAGCGTAAACATTGGACGATTGAACAGTGGAAAAATGTTGTGTGGAGTAATGAATCACGGTACCCAGTGATGCGATCCGATGACAGAGTCTAGGTATGGTGAATGCCCGGTGAGCGTCATCTGCCAACGTGTGTAGAGCCAACAATAAAATATCGGAGGCGGTGGTGTTATGGTGTGGTCGTGTTTTTCATGGAAGGGGTTTGCACCCCCTGTTGTTTGCGTGGCACTATTCCCAGCACAGGCATACATTGATGTTTTAAACGCCTTCCTACTTTCCACTGTTAAAGAGCAATTCGGGAATGGCGATTGCATCTTTCATCACGCTCGAGCACGTGTTCATAATGCACGGCCTGTGGCGTAGTGGTTACACGACAGTAACATCCATGTAATGGACTCGCCTGCACAGAGTCCTGACCTGAATACTATAGAACACCTTTGGGATGTTTGGTAACGTCGACTTCGTGCCAGGCCTCACAGACCGACATCGATACCTCTCCTCGGTGCAGCACTCCATGAAGAATGGGCTGTCATTCACCAAGAAACCTTCCAGCACCTGACTGAATGTATGCCTGCGAGAGTGGAATGTGCCATCAAGGCCAAGGGTGGGCCAACACCATACTGAATTCCAGCATTAACGATGGAGGGCGCCACGAACTTGCAAGTCGTTTTCACCCGGGTGTCCGGATACTTTTGATCACATAGTGTATAAAAGATAGCAGCAAATTGCCCTTGTCACTGGACAGAGGAAGATTCAAACTTTTGACACAGCTGCGTTGTCGTTTGTTTGCAGTACACCATAGGAGACATTGCTTTGTGTATTTAATCTCCGCTAAGTCAATCCGTTATTCAAGTGCAATGTGCTTTCTACCGTCCATTCAGCAAGAAGTCACCTCTGCACAAGTAGATTTATCAGTGGCGTACAAAATTCTTGGAAGCTAGTTGCATATGCAAAGGGAAGAGCACTGGTTGGCCACGCATGTCCGTTGAAAACGTCGAGCGTATCCCAGATGCGTTCACACAGAGCCCTCGGCTGTCCAGAAGGCAGGCAGGTCAGGAACTTCAACTTCCTCAAACAATGGTGTGGCCTGTTCTGAAATGATGCCTGCAAATGAAGCCTTACCAGTTACAGTTACTACAGCAATTGTTTTATGCCGACCATAACAGAACGTTTGAATTTCAGATTTCAGTTCTTCAGGATATGGGAGCGGACACTTTTTCCGAACGACTCATCTTTTCGGGCGAATCGACGTTTCACCTATCGGTTAAATAAACCGTTATATGTAATAATTGGGGATCACAAAATCCTGGTGTCGTCGAACATGAAAGAAACTCACCGAAACTGAATGTTTTTTGTGCCATGTCTGTTCTCAGACCTTTGGATCTTCCTTTTTTGCTGTGGAGAATGTGACAGGAATGTCATACCAGGACACGTTGCAAAATTGGTTGTTTCTTTAAGTTCACGAAGATTTCAATAATTTAATTTTTGTGCTTGACGGCACCTCGATTCACTTTCACCTTGGGGTGTGACGTTATCTTAACACCGTCCCGCAACGCTGGATTGGAAGAGGTGGGCAATAAGGCCATTCTCATAGTATTTGGTCTCCCTAGTCAACCAGACCTCACACCTTCCGCTATATTACTTTGGGGATACATAAAAGACACAATCTTTGTCTCATCTATGGAAGGTACTCTCCAAGATCTGATATATAGAATTGTTGAAGCTGTTGATTAAATAACAGGGACATGTTGATTAACGTGTTGAATGAAATGGACTACCATTTCGATGTTTCTCGAGGAACGCGTTGTGCTCGCGCTCAGTGTATGGTATAGCGTCTGTGTGAACATAAAACTCCAAACCTTCTTCTGTCCACTGACATGCTCACTGTATTTCTATCTTTCACAGTTTGTCTGTAATAAACAACTGAATTCTGTTCATTCTTTCTGACTCACCCTGTGATGTATACACGATCACGACTGTGTAAATATACGAAGGTATGAGCACGCACTTGAAAATTGCGCATAGCCGAAACCAGTTTATTGCGTGAAAAAAGTGACTGTAATCATAATACAGTCAAGAAAGGAAACAGAATTGTCTTGTAATAAATTTTGGGATATGGTACTCGTGGTCAAAAAATTTACGCTTTGTGTCTCCTATGTTCCCCGAATTCATATGCTGTGGCATTTCACTTTTCCACTTACCTGGAGTCTATCGTCATCTTTGGACATTAAATGTCGATAGACGTAGTTATTCTTCATTTCATTCACAAAAGTCCACACGATGTTATATAAGTTGTAGCAGTAGATCTCTACATGGGTTAAAATGCAGACGTCTCTGTAGTTAGTTAATTAGTTTGTTTGTTAGTTACACGTTCCATGGATCATTATGCAAGATAGATCGTAATGATGTGGAACGAGTAATTTAACATTCACATCGCAAATTAATTTGTGCATACGATTTCATTCCGAACTTTCCATTTTTTTTTTTTTTTTGCTTTTTTACAAAGAGAAAAAAGATGTACAGATGTGATTTAGTAATTACTACCCACCTCCTTTTACACATCACTGTAGTAAAAATCCTCCTGCGGAACAGAAGGAGTTGTCAAGGAAAAATTTTCTCAGTTAGTTACCAAAGTTTACTTTGCTATCTGTGAGACATTTTGTATCTCTGGGTAAGTGGTCAAAAATTTTTGTTGGAGCACTGTGTACCACTTTTGCTCTAAAGACAACCTTAATGTGGAGTATCGAATGCCATTTTTCCTTCTGGTATTGTAATTATATCCCTAATGGCTCATTTGAATTACAGCGAACTTTCTGCTTTAAACTCTCATCAGTGTGGACCCCCAGGAATTTTGAAGCTTTCACCTTGTTTATTATTTCCTCACAATATGCTACACTTATCGTAGGTGTAGTGATTCGAGATGTGCAGAACTGGATATGTTGTGTCTTTTTAAGTCTGAAAGTGAAATTATTCCATAAAAATCCGTCAAAAATACATTTAAGAACTTAGTTTACCTTTTCTTCTGTTTCTGCATGTACGATTGGATTGATTACAATACTAGTGTTATCTGCAAAAATAACTAATTCTGCTTGTTGTGTACTAGATGGTAGATCGTTTACATATATCAGTAACAGCATTGGACCTACGACTGAGCGTTGAGGAAATCTCATAGGTGATCTTTCCCCAGTCAGAATTATGTCCCTGGACTATATTGCTAGAATTACTGAATACAACTTTCTGCACTCTTTTGGTTATATATGACAATATCCATTGGCTGCCTATACCATCAATCCCATAAAACGTTAATTTATATAGAATACTGTGATTCACACAGTCGAATGCGTTTGAGAGGTAGCAGAAAATGCCAACCGAAGCTATTTTATTATTTAATGGTTGTGAAATCTGGTGAGTCAAAGCGTCAATGGAATTCTCAGTGGATCATCTCTTCTGAAACCCAAACTGTGATTTGCTAAAGATATTACTGTTGCTTAGCTGAGATACGATTTTACAACACATTATCTTCTATAAAATTTTGGAGTATGACGTCAGCAGTGAAACGGGTCGGTAGTTATTGACATCCCTCTTATCACATATTTCATTCTCTCTGGAAAAATGCCTTCAGTTAGTGATGCATTACATACTGCATTACAGATATGATATGAGCTTATTACATGGGAACAAATTTCTAGTACTCTACTGGAAATACCAGATGAGCTTTTATTTTTGAATGAATGTATAATTATCCTAATTTCAGAAGGAGAAATTGGTACTACATTCATATGACTGAGTTTCATGAAAGTTCATTTTTGACATACGACTGTGATTTTACTCTTGAACTGTTTGTACCTTTGCTTTCTACTATATTTCAGAAATGATTATTAAATGCATTTTCTACCTGTAACTCATCATTTATAGCCCTTCCATTCAGTTACACAGTGTGCTGCATTGTCCTGTGGTTGGTTGTCCTGTCTGTCGAGTTACCACATTCTATGTAGCTTTAAGCCTGTTGTCAGAAGTACTGATTTCTGACATTATTGGCGTGTTCTTTGATTTTTAATAACCTTTCTTAGTAATTCTGAATATTTTTTTATGTATAACTACTGCAGTATCCCTGCTTGCTCTTGCTGAGAGAGATATTTCCCTTTTCCTTTCACAAGACACTTTAATCCCTCCAGTGATTCATGGTTTTTTACATGGCTGTTTAGTGTCCTTTCTGATTACCTTATGCGGAAAGCTATTTTCAAATAATGATATGAATTTGTCATGGAATAGTTGAAATTTTATGTCAGCGTTTGGTTCATTGTAAATTACATCCCATGGCATCTCCTATAAACTATTCTCAAAAATTTTTGTTATGGAGTCAATGATTATTCTGATTTCCACTGAGGAGTATCTGTACTGTAAGGCGCTATGTTATTTATTCTGACTGTACGTCATGTTCAGAGAGAGACTTTGTTAGTGGGTAAACATTTTATTGCGTTGAGCTTCATCAAAGAAAACATTATAAATTAGGGTCTTACTGTCGTTATTCACCTGTGTTGGAAAGTTCATTACTGAGACCGACTGTGGGATCCGAATATAATTTCCAGATCTTTTTACTTGTCAAAATCTTTTAGACATTGTACATTGTAGTTACCACAGGCTGTTAACTGCTTGCTGCTGACAGTATAGACCACTTAGAACCTAAGACTCAGGTACAGGCTTTTTCTTTTTATCTTCCTAGAACTTCTTCATGCATTGGATGATGTCCTGCCTGTTCATTTGACATCACCCTTCTAGATTGGGAATTCCGTTGTTGGACAGGAAAATTTGCAGTACTGGTCAGCAGCCTGAAACTTCCCTGTTCTGCATGGTGTCTTCTCAAGTCCATCCTTGTCTCTTCTAGCAATCCTGTACCGTTTTTTAATTGGAAAATGAAATTAAAAACTTTCTTGCTTCGTTCCTTCCAAACTGCTCAATATCTTTTAATTCGTTCTGATCTATATGTTGTTTGCTAGTTTTGTTTTAAATATTAATTCCTTGTTTCTGAGTTTGCTGAGATTTTCTGTTTCGTTTCGTAAATTATCCATGGTAATTTTTACTTCTTCCAAATCTTCTGTAATATCCTTGAACCATCCTACTTTCTGTTTCAGATTCAGGAGTTACTATATAATCCTTGTTATTAAACTTATTTATGGTGTTCTCATGAAATGACCAAAGAAATAAATCCTCTTCTTACGTGTAGTGTCTGTAATAGACTCCAGTTCCCTGTACATCGCCTTCTCGGCACTATCTTCCATTGTCCTGTTCGACATTTCTTATTTATTTATACGTGTTATAACTAATCTTGTCTCCATATTTAGAGTTTTGTCGATTCTGTTATTGTGAGTGGATTTAAAAAAGTTTCAATTGCTCTGGCTGAACCACCATCTTCTAGAATCGTAATTTTGTTTTTACTGATACACTTTTTTATTGTGTGTATACCGTTTTAGTTTTTGAACTTTCGTCGTTTTATTGTTTCGTTCTTCATTCAAACTATATAGTTTAAATTCTCCAAGGTATTTACTTTGTTTCACTGTTATATTTTTCTGTTTTTTTTTTTTTTCTGTTACGTGGTTTATTACTAGCGGACCTGTTGCTATCATCTTTGTCTTATTGAGTAATGTCTCAAATATTATTTTATGTGTTGTACTTTTTGATCTTTTGGTATGTTTATTAGCTAGTAACGCTAACTCATCTGCGAATCCTAAGCAATTAAAATTCATCCGACCTTTCCCTATTCCGTATTTCTTAGAATTTTCCTTGTACCATTCTTTCTTCAAGTATTCCAGAGCATAGTTGAAGAGTAGTGGCGACAGACCTTCACACTGTCTTGCGTTGTTTTAATAGTAAATCCCCTTTGGATTTTGCCTTGGGATTTGATGTTTGCGAGAGTTGTTTTATAATTTTTATTAACTTGGGATAAAGTCCAAAATCCATTAATATGTCCAACAGTGAAGATCTCTGAATACAGTCATAAACGTTTTTTAAGCCTGAAAAAATTATGACTTCTTGTTTTTGTCTTGTTTTACACACATCCATTATTAATTTTAAAGTGATTATTTGTTTCTGGTCCAGGATGCAAATGCTCCTTGGTATTCTAGTTCATGTTGAAGTTGAACTTAAGATTGATTGTGCACTATTCTCGCCCAGACTTTCTATGTTCAAGCCAAAAGGAAATCTCTCTGTAGCTATCCGGATTTGTTTTTCCCCTTTTTTTGCAATGGCTGTACTATACCTATAGGCTAGTGTTCTGGCAGTTCTTGTTTGGTCCAGTTTTTCACCATGCAGTCATGTAATGATATCTTTGCAGGCTCTGCCGCATTTTTCCAGAGTTCCGCAAATGTTCCATCTTCTTCACATGCTTTTAGTTCTTGAACTTTCCCAAAGCTTTGCAGACTCCATGCGTTATTGGTGGGTTTATACGAGGGTTATTCGGTAAGTAGGGAACGATCGGTCGCGAAATGGAAAATACAGTGAAAATCTGATGAAGCTTTGCACAGATGCGTTGGGCACTGTGTCTAGTACGCCTGTCCATTGCATCATGTCGCTCTTTTCAGTTCTGAGGTCACAGTGAGGACGTAAAGATGGCTAGAAATTAGCATCTCCCACCAAGTATGAGGGCCTGACGGAATATATCGCCTGAAGCTACGCAATCTACATAACATAACTGACATGCAGTTCGCTCTACAGGTCAATTCTCGTCCACACCCTGGAGGGACAATAAAGATGCTCCTGTGGCGTTTTCGATGGGAAGTGTTTGATCACCCACAATACAGCCGGTAATTGGCTACCCCTGAGGTTCATCTCTGCTCAAATGAACCGCTGGCTATGAAGACATGACTGCATGGTGAAAAACTGGACCAAACAAGAACTGCCAGAACACTGGCCTATAGGTATAGTACAGCCATTGCAAAAAAAGGAGAAAAACAGACGACGAGCTGCAGTCCAGAGTAGAAAATTGTCGAAAAGCACTGGCGGCTGTCTTCTATAACGAGGGAATTGAAAAGTTGGTACAACGCTAAGACAGATGTCTAAGTCTGAGCGGCGACTGTGTAGAGAAGTAGCTGGAAGGTGTAGCTAACCGTTGCAAATAAAACAGTTTCGATTTTCACTGTGGTTTCCATTTCGCGACCTATCGTTCATTACTTTCCGAACAGCCCTTGTATTTGTGGTGGTCTTTTTTGGGGTGTGTATGTTTATTTGAATAAGTTTTGGGGATCGTCACAGTTTTGTAGTATGGTATTATGATTATATTAAAATATATTTTTTATTTATTTTATTGGTTTTACTAAAATCGTATATAATTTTAGCACTTTAAATGTGCGTATGACAACAAGTTATATTGTGGAGTGGGAAGATACAAACCAACTATGATCCCTACCCTCAGAACTGAACACTCGATCCGCGCCTATTCACAACTCATATTCTTTCATTTCCAGCGACCCTGGAATATAGCCCACACACGATCGCAGATATAGCGTTTATCAACTGTATAACATATTCCTCTACAGTGCCTCTACAAGTTTTACCATCTACTATCTGCTGTAAGGATAAAAGCTCTTTTTCATGCACCTGTTGATGTGAATTTAAATTTCAGCGTCACTTTAGTATTAGTATACCTACAGTGGATTGGGCCAGAAACTTTGTTCATTAAAACTTAGTGACTTAAATAATTTTAAACACGGTTGCTTCTTTTGTTACACAAGTTTATTCGTCTAGATCGCATAAAACTACACAATGATTACTAGTTTCAGCGGAATTAAGTCGCCGTCTTCAGATCACTTGCACAGAAAAATTTTCACATATTATGGCGATTTAAATCCTCCGAAACTAATTACAACTGGATATTTTTGCGCGAACTGGGCGATTAGAGTTCTATAATTATAAGAACAACTTCTTTTAGATTCTGAGATCACCTCCAATACAGTACACAATGTCAGGTAATTATCATTATATGATTTTGGTTTCAGTGACTTTGATAATTATTACGAAATTACAGATAATGTGGTTTCTTATGACACAGATGTGGTCGGTCACTGTTCATCTCGTGTGTTTCTTCATCTGATGTGACGTTGATGTCCAGTTAGCTCTGATGAAATTGTAGGGATACGGTATCTGACGTAGGTCACTAGAAGGAAATGACTAAAGTCCGTCCCACCTAGCATCAAATTTTTCCTAACCTGGCGCTCGATACGTTTTATATTTCTTGGCGTTAACTTTTCTTTCTTTTTTTGTGAGGTATGTATTAATTTTTTATACCAGGGAATCATTATTCCTAAAGATAGTAACTAATCAGTTTATTGCAACTTCTAAATGGTCCTATTTACTGTAGAGTAGTGGCAAGCATCCTCTCGTGTTCAATACCATAGTTTCGACTTGTTTTTAAAAGGATGAATCCCAATAATCCTTACACTACAAAGCACAAATGTTACCACTGCCTTCACAATACTAGGCTTCTTCATTCAAACTACAGTCCCCCAGTAGGTCACAGCTGGATGTTAAGGAATCGCAAAAGATAACTGAGTTCTGTGAGTTTTACTGTTCAGGCGTTTTCACTCGAAGTAGATGTCCCAAAGCACTGATAACTCTATGCAAACGCCGCTGTTCTCGGCCGTCGGCCATTGCGTTGCCCTTGGTGAGAGGTAATGCCTCAAATTTGTTATTCTCGGCAAACTCTTGACCCTGTGGATCTCGGAATACTGAATCCCCTGACAAATGGCTCAAATGGCTCTGACCACTATGGGAGGTCATCAGTCTCCTAGAACTTAGAACTACTTAAACCTAACTAACCTAAGGACATCACAAACATCCATACCCGAGGCAGGATTCGAACCTGCGACCGTAGCGCCTAGAACCGCTCGACCACCCCGGCTGGCGAATCCCCTAACAATTTCCGAAATGGAAAGTCCCAATGCTCCAACTATAAATCCCCGTTCAAACCCTGTTGAATCCCGTCGTGCGGCCATAATCACGTCGGAAACCTTTTAGCATGAATCATCTGCGTACAAGTGACAGCTCCGCCAAAACACTGCCCTTTTATACCTTGCGTACGCGATACTAATTGTAGTGTTGGCAGAAGAGCCAACACTGTGTTTCTAGAGGAGGCCGAAATGCACGCGTTTAATTACACGCTGATTGGCGTGAGGTCTGGAACAGGACAATATCTTGAGAATTGCAAATAAAGTACGTAGATGATGTAATACTTAACATTAGTCCACAATTGTACATCTCTCTTGACGGTACATGTTATAACCACAATATATATAGCAAAGGATTATGGCGCCTTGCTAGGTCGTAGCAATTGACGTAGCTGAAGGCTATGCTAACTATCGTCTCGGCAAATGAGAGCGTATCGGTCAGTGTAGCTTCGCTAGCAAAGTCGGCTGTACAACTGGGGCGAGTACTAGTACGTCTCTCTAGACCTGCCGTGTGGTGGCGCTCGGTCTGCTATCACTGACAGTGGCGACACGCGGGTCCGACGTATACTAATGGACCGCGGCCGGTTTAAAGGCTACCACCTAGCAAGTGTGGTGTCTGGCGGTGACACCACACTACTGCCATCTGTATATGTGCCTATCGCTACCGCATGACACCTTGTCACCACAGAGTTTGCCGCCGTGTGCAAAACCGTTCGTGTAGCGTTTCTTGTTGACATAATCCCAGAAATACTATCTCATAACCTCAGCTGGCTGGTACGAGACAAAGGATGCTTTGAATGATAATAAAAATAAGCTTAGATGGGAAGGAAGAAGTGTTATGACAAGACGATGAAAACAGTGACTACAGGAGATCTCAGCACACGCGTTGGGAGTTCGACTACGAGTTCAATGTAACCAAGGGCGTACTTCTTTTCTCAGTCTGTTCTCCCAATTGTGACGATTCCGCAACGCCGTCAGTGCAGCAGCCGTGCATACTGGGCTGGCGGACAATGCCGCTCTCTGGCTGCTGTGACGGCGTGACCAGCCAACAGCATGTCGCTGCCGGCAGTCCAGTGGCGGAGCGGCAGCGACCAGGCCGAAGCCTCCTGTCGTTGACTCTCCACGATGAATTATGGCACCAATAACTGTAGCGCCCGCTGTGGCATGCACCTTTATTGTTCGCGGAAACCGCGAGCAATTGCAGTTGTCAGGTCCGCTGTGCTGCTGCGCCAAATACAACGTGATCCCAGTCCCAGTTACTGGCTTTGGGCTGTTTGGGCAATAAACAGTGATGTCGTCGCCTCGAACGGATCCTTTTTTTTTTCATTCATCCGGCAAACTAGTTTTTGTTTCAAGCCTTCATAGCCATTTGTGAAGCGCAACTAGCTACACTTTAGCCGTGACTCAATATGAATAATTCGTGTGAAAATAAAAAGAAATATGATGTATATAAACTACATTACTGCGACTTGTTCAAGTAACCGATTAATATTACTGATTTGCAAATGTACAATAAAATGCTGTACCCTGTCTAGAAGCAAGGTGCTACATCAATTGCAGTGCTAGTGATACACGTGTAATTAATGAGAAACTACCTTAAAAAGTCTGGGTAGCATAATAAACCCACCACCAAATAGTTGGCTTCGCAAAGAGAACTTAATGAAGGACCAAAATTAAAATGCCTTTCCAACGCTGGGCTAAGAAATTTGACAACTTACTGACTACAATATTTTTATGATCTTATGTAACTCGCGTAAAGTAAAGTCATTACCGTTCTTGTACTCGAGTTCATTTTCAAGTACTGCATTCCAGGGAACCTGAATGTGTCAGACGTGTCACGTTTGATCATTGGTATTTACTGTATTTTCCACGCATTGGATGTCACGCTTACTGCTCTGCCCTGATAGAGTATCTTTAAAAAATGTGTAACGTATTCATTTGACTGCGTATGTATAAGAATGTAGCTGGATCGTGTGAATAGGGCTTTTTTGGCGTGCCTGTCATTTTCAGTTTGTGAAGCTCGACTTCAATTTGTGACAGAAGAGGACTTAATACCTGTCCTTAAATAATGTGTCCATTTGAGCTACAAACAATTTTTTATTTCAATAATTGGAACTGCTTCTAAAGAAGCGTTTTTTCTGAATTTACGAATTGTATTGTGTTGGCAATTACTATTAGGTGTAAATGTTCAGTGGGCAGTATTGATGACACTTAACAAACATTAAATATAGTTTAATGTGTGATATTGCTGTGATACTTGCATTTTAAAAGCATCAGTGTATGTAAATCGCCTACCTTTCACACTTCTTTTGCATTTGCACGAGTACGAACTGCCTTAACAGTTAAATTAGCACCTAACAGCTCTTTTCTAATCCTGGAGGATCTAGCTGATCACGATTTCTGTGCAGTACTTCCACTCTTCTATTACTGTGAGGAGCGTTCAGTAACGCAGCAACTTTTCTGAAATCGGACTGATTTTATTCTCGATTGCAACACATTGTATTATTGCCCACTCTTTCTACTACGACAATATATTTTTCATCATAATCTCCGTTCCATTTGACGTCCTTATGCCACCTTACTGAGAGAATCTGTATGCCCGCGTGGTACTACTCTACTGGTCGACGTCCAAGCCAACGTCTCGCTGCATCAATAACCTCTCCATCATCCGAAGTCCGCCCCCGGTAGCTGAGTGGTCAGCGCGACAAATGTCAATCCTAAGGGCCCGGGTTCGATTCTCGGCTGGGTCGGAGATTTTCTCCTCTCAGGGACTAGGTGTTGTGTTGTCCTCATCATAATCATTTCATCCCCATCGACGCGCAAGTCACCGAAGTGGCATCAGATCGAAAGACTGGCACCCGGCGAACGGTCTGCCCGACGGGAGGCCCTAGTCACACGACATCACCAAATTCCTGCTTCCCGCGGAGTGCATCCCTCATTGGGCCAAACAGACGGATTTCGGAATGTGCGAGATCCGGGTTGTAGGATGGAAGAGGAGGAACACTCGAATGAAGTTCTGTGAGCTCCACTCGCGTACGCAGAGTTGGGTGAGGCCTTGCGTTTTCTTGGAGAAGTTCATTTGCATCCATAGATAATTTCGAATGAGTGTGTGCGTACATTCCAATATTGCAGATGTATGCTGCCGGCCTGCACGCGGAAGGTCGCATAGGTTTGCGCGACCTAGTCGGCTACGATGACAGACGTCCAACGACTCACTGTGCTTTTGTTCTCTTCCAGGTCTCCGCATACATCCTATAGTATCTGCTATGATCTCGTTTTCCGCCAAGAGAAACTCTGTGGCAGCTGTCTGCGTGGAACGCACCACCATTACAGACGCAATTTTGAAAGCAAATATAGCGCTGCTACCTACCGGAGCTTCATGAAATTATAGGGGCTGAAACAATATTATTCCACGATGTCCCACAGTAAAATCCACATTTTTTCAACAGAAACGGGCCGAGTAAAAGAAAACGCTGTATTATCTACTGAAAGCCCCTCGTACAAGCTCACCTGATCGTGAGATTACTGCTACGGAAATCATGACAGAATCAAGTCTCCAGAATGAGATTTTCACTCTGCAGCGGAGTGCGCGCTGATATGAAACTTCCTGGCAGATTAAAACTGTGCGCCCGACCGAGACTCGAACTCGGGACCTCTGCCTTTCGCGGGCAAGTGCTCTACCAACTGAGCTACCGAAGCACGACTCACGTCCGGTACTCACAGCTTTACTTCGGCCAGTACCTCGTCTCCTACCTTCCAAACTTCACAGAGCTTCTGTAAAGTTTGGAAGGTAGAAGACGAGGTATTGGCAGAAGTAAAGCTGTGAGTAACGGGCGTGAGTCGTGCTTCGGTAGCTCAGTTGGTAGAGCACTTGCCCGCGAAAGACAAAGGTCCCGAGTTCGAGTCTCGGTCGGGCACACAGTTTTAATCTGCAAGGAAGTTTCAGAATCAAGTCTATTTTACTACATTATTTTTTGACTTATTTGTTTTTAGCGGACTTTAGTTACACTCAACGAATTTTCCTAAATGGGTCAAATAGCTCTGAGCACTATGCGACTTAACTTCTGAGGTCATCAGTCGCCTAGGACTTAGAACTAATTAAACCTAACTAACGTAAGGACATCACGCACATCCATGCCCGAGGCAGGATTCGAACCTGCGACCGTAGCGGTCGCTCGCCTCCACACTGTAGCGCCTAGAACCTCACGTCCACTCCGGCCGGCGATTTTTTCTAAACATGAGGTCTTTAGATATAGCAGCGTGACAGGACATTTCCTCTTTCGACTACTACTTTCTGAACAAATTCTTCACCTGCCCCTTTCTCGCCGACATTTTTTAGTCATAAAAGAAGATAGGATAAATGCTGCAAGATAGGATATTTGTTTTAATATTCGCCAGTTTCAGATGGACAAAGAGTGCCGCAAGGTGCTTCAACGATGAATGTTCCTTGAACGAAGTAACAAGAAAATCTGAAATACTCCAGATTAGTAAACATTTTGCCACTTTCTTCAACTCAAACACACTTCTTTAACTTGATCAAGAATATGGAATTAACAACGTACATCTCTAACTCATGTTTAAAGTCGGTAATGCGCTACGACAGAAATATGTACATCTTTATTTTACGGTAATTCACACGGGATCGGCATCATTTGCATTTCTCCGTTGAGGCGATGAAACGTAAACAAAGACTCGTGGACGCGAGGAAGTACAGGTCTTAATGATACATATTAGGGAGCCTCATTTGAAATAATGAAAAGACAACGGTGTATATCAAACGCAAATAAGAGTGTAGAAGAGGAGTACGTAATGAAATGGGACGAGATACTACTTGGAAGCCGAGACGGTAGGTATATACGAAATGAATGTCCTTTGTGTTACCTCTTTTAATTAATCTGTTAACTTAATACATGCTGCGCAAACACGCTAAGGAAAGAGTCAGCTCTGGAAGTTCATTTGCTGCTGTAATATTATGCGTTATCAACACAAGGTAGGAAATAAAAAACGCGCATCTCATTAAAGTTTTATGTATATTTATCACATCCGCCAACGGTGCGTTTTACACTGAGATTTCCTCAGTTTAAAAAGGCAGCTAAGTACAGCAGCCCACGGTTCTCTGCATTCGATGTAGAGAAATGAGATGAACTTCCGAGAAGTTGTTTAAAATATGGATGGTGGATGTGTCTGAAGAACAAGGGCTCTACTGCGCCGTATTTTCAGGTGTAGGCCTTCTTAGCCTTTTGGCCGGCAAGATTTACACCCGTTGCTCATTATCTCTGATCAAAGGTGTCACTACGGGTTGTTTTCCGATATGATACGATAGTCGTCAAGTTCCTCTGAAGTCCCTAAAAAGGCGATCGCAGTTGCTTTTAACTCTCTGATTTGTTTTCATATGCCATCATCAACAGCTTAGAATTACTTAAAATTTCCGTATCTCATACTGTACTTTTCTTTCTTCTCGCCTGGAACAGTGTTTACCTTTGAGCCGCTTCTGAGTTTTTGAAAATATTATGTTGTTTTTAATCCGTTTCTAGTCAAGTTCTTTTGTTCTCTAGTCTGTGTAGTGCTGGCGGTGTTACATGGATCAGCGAGTTGTACTATGAGTGTATGTGTGTTTGATTGAGTGAGTGGGTGTGTACGTGTGCTCCATTTCAGAATGTATGTGCCTGGCCTGTGAAGAGTTGAGGATACCTGTTACCGGTTTCGAGCAATGGCTCGTTCTCGACCAATACGACATTAGATCTGGAATGTCACTTTTCAAATTTTATCTACACAATCAGCATAAACCGTCCGTGTATTGACCGACTAATTGCAACAGGCGTGGAAATCCATCCCATAAATTGATATCCGACACTTGTACGACACAGTGGATGCAAGTTTGCATGCTTGCATTCAGCATTCTGGCGGCTATACCGGTTATTAATGTACCAGCAATTCACATTTGCAACGACCTTTCTCGTGATTACATTAACCTGCAATCTTGCAACGTCAATCACTTAAATATGTTTAGCTAGGCAAATGTATTTCGACATTAATTATTTTTAGTGTTGCGATTTTTTTCCGTCACTGTATTTATCATTTTATGATTCTCCGTTTATGTGGTTGCTTTTAGGAGTCAGTTATTTTCCTTCACTGTTAGCATATCTGAGTACCGATCATTTGTCCCAGTTATTGCGTTTGAGCATGCCCAAAAATTATTTCACGACTGTTTTTGCTGAATCTGTTCCAGCTCCTGCCTGAGAAATTAAGTGGTAGCCTGCTAACCCAGCTTACTGAACCACTGACATATCGTCTTTAGAGGATTTAACATCAAGTTTATTGTTGGGACAACCGTTCACTCACCCTGCCCCGGCTTCATGAGGGGTAGCACCAAGTATCTGAGGTGCAGTGGCAATAAATTATATACGTAATCTATGGACGTGAATTAATCTATTAGTGAAACCTGTGTAAAAATTCTTAGTATTTATCGAGATTAGCCCTCGTATACAGACAGCCCAGCCCAAACCACGAAGGATAGAAATTTGAAATTTGGAGAGGATGTTCATTCTGTACTGTATACATAGCTTCAGAAGAGATTTTTCGAAATCACACCTCGAAGGTGATGAAAGTGCAGATGAAAAGTTTTTCGAAAATACGTCCCTATCAAGGAAATATTAAAGCTAGACCTACGAAATTTGATATTTGGTTTCTTGGTCATAAATAATGAAATAGGTTTTTAAACATTTTTCAAAATTTAACCTCCGTTGGGGTGAAATAATGGGTGAATTTTTTTTAAAATTAATCATTATTAAAAAGTTCTAAATTATTTTTATAGCTAAATCTATGAAGGGTAGTATTGAACTTCTCGGTTACAAATAAGACAAATGCCTGTTTCTAAAAATTTTACCGTTAAGGTTGTGAAATAGGGGATGAATGTGTTTATGGCAATATTTCATTATAAAAGCATTCTTAAAACTATATCTATGAAAATTTGTATTTGGCTTTTCGGTTGGAAATATAAAAGTGTGTGATTCAATGTTTTTGGAAATTCAAGCCCTATGATGGTGAAACCCCTAGGGCCTCAGTGATTAAGTAGCTCATCATCGATAGGACCAAACTTCTAGGGATAGAAACTTGAAATTTAGTGGTGGTGTTGTTCTTATACAGTAGGTATTGTTTGGTAAGAGGCTGTTCAAAATCCCACCCCTAAAGAGGTTAAGTTGCGGGTGAATGACTTTTTGAAGTATGTCGCTATTAAGGCAATTTTGAAGCTAGAAGCACGAAAATTGGTAATTGGTTCCTCTGTCGGATAAAATATTACATGCCTCATCACTTTTGAAAATTCAACCATTAAAACGATAAAAATCATTATTAAAGTAGTAATAAAGCTACATCTATGAAAATTGGTATTTGAATTCTCGACCAGAAATAAAAAATACGTGTTTCAGTGGCTTAGGATATTCAGCCCTTAAGGGAAGAAGTAGTGGATGAAAAATTGTATGAAATATTTAATTATGAAAGAACTTTTGAAGTAAACCAAAGAAAATTCTTATTGGGCTTCTCGGTTAGAAATTTAAGAAATACGTATTTCAGTGTTTCTGAAAATTTAGCTCCTAAGGGGTGAAATAGAAGATGAGAGTTTTGGTGGAAATATTTCATTGCGAAAGCATTTTTAAACCAAATTTCAGAAAATTTGTATTTGGCTTTTCGGTTAGAAACAAAAATACGTATTTCAATCTTTTTCTTTTTTTTGGAAATTCAGCACATAAATGGGTGAAATAGAAAATGTAATTTTTTCGAAAACATTTCGGTGGATCAAAACCTTTTTATAGCTAAATCTATCAAAATCTGTATTTGATTTCTAAAGAAGTACGTTTTAGGGTATGAAAGTAGCTATGGAAATATCAGCACAGGGATCAAAGGAATTAAGAAAGACCTCTGAATCCAGCTAACACAATCACTTTTTGGTCAGAAGTACATCCAAAAAAGATGACTTTGACGGTTATCAGGATGGGAAGCTTACACTATGTTGCAATTTGTGAACAACGTAAAAATTTGCCTAAGGAAAGACATGTCGTGCAGACCATACAGTTAACGGGAGCAAAGAAGCGAGCTCTAATCCAGTTAATATGTACACTCCTGGAAATTGAAATAAGAACACCGTGAATTCATTGTCCCAGGAAGGGGAAACTTTATTGAAACATTCCTGGGGTCAGATACATCACATGATCACCCTGACAGAACCACAGGCACATAGACACAGGCAACAGAGCATGCACAATGTCGGCACTAGTACAGTGTATATCCACCTTTCGCAGCAATGCAGGCTGCTATTCTCCCATGGAGACGATCGTAGAGATGCTGGATGTAGTCCTGTGGAACGGCTTGCCATGCCATTTCCACCTGGCGCCTCAGTTGGACCAGTGTTCGTGCTGCACGTGCAGACCGCGTGAGACGACGCTTCATCCAGTCCCAAACATGCTCAATGGGGGACAGATCCGGAGATGTTGCTGGCCAGGGTAGTTGACTTACACCTTCTAGAGCACGTTGGGTGGCACGGGATACATGCGGACGTGCATTGTCCTGTTGGAACAGCAAGTTCCCTTGACGGTCTAGGAATGGTAGAACGATGGGTTCGATGACGGTTTGGATGTACCGTGCACTATTCAGTGTCCCCTCGACGATCACCAGTGGTGTACGGCCAGTGTAGGAGATCGCTCCCCACACCATGATGCCGGGTGTTGGCCCTGTGTGCCTCGGTCGTATGCAGTCCTGATTGTGGCGCTCACCTGCACGGCGCCAAACACGCATACGACCATCATTGGCACCAAGGCAGAAGCGACTCTCATCGCTGAAGACGACACGTCTCCATTCGTCCCTCCATTCACGCCTGTCGCGACACCACTGGAGGCGGGCTGCACGATGTTGGGGCGTGAGCGGAAGACGGCCTAACGGTGTGCGGGACCGTAGCCCAGCTTCATGGAGACGGTAGCGAATGGTCCTCGCCGATACCCCAGGAGCAACAGGGTCCCTAATTTGCTGGGAAGTGGCGGTGCGGTCCCCTACGGCACTGCGTAGGATCCTACGGTCTTGGCGTGCATCCGTGCGTCGCTGCGGTCCGGTCCCAGGTCGACGGGCACGTGCACCTTCCGCCGACCACTGGCGACAACATCGATGTACTGTGGAGACCTCACGCCCCACGTGTTGAGCAATTCGGCGGTACGTCCACCCGGCCTCCCGCATGCCCACTATACGCCCTCGCTCAAAGTCCGTCAACTGCACATACGGTTCACGTCCACGCTGTCGCGGCATGCTACCAGTGTTAAAGACTGCGATGGAGCTCCGTATGCCACGGCAAACTGGCTGACACTGACGGCGGCGGTGCACAAATGCTGCGCAGCTAGCGCCATTCGACGGCCAACACCGCGGTTCCTGGTGTGTCCGCTGTGCCGTGCGTGTGATCATTGCTTGTACAGCCCTCTCGCAGTGTCCGGAGCAAGTATGGTGGGTCTGACACACCGGTGTCAATGTGTTCTATTTTCCATTTCCAGGAGTGTATGTATAGACAATGAACTAGTTTGCTAAATATCTGCTCAGAAGTCCTACTCGGAGACTGAAAGGCAGAAACAATCCTTTCCAACTCCTAAATCATGACAGCAGAATGAGCAGTTTCCTCTTAATTACAGCTACTTCATCAAGGAAGTATGTCGACTAGCAGAGAGACAATTCCTGCAGATTTTGATCTGCCTTTTCTTGTAAACACAGCTTAAATGAATGAGAATACTGACTAACTGTGTTCCTTTGTGAATTTTGTACAGTTTTTCACAGCAAACCAAAAGTCACAGACTGCCTACTATGTTGGTAGACAAGTAACTACTTTTCACAATGATATCACAGCACTCCATTTCAGGTTTCAGTGCACTTTTAGTACTAAGAGCTACGTGAGCAGCGCCGGTCGCTGTGGCCGAGCAGTTTTA
The DNA here is from genome assembly GCF_021461395.2 of Schistocerca americana. Lineage (NCBI taxonomy): Eukaryota > Metazoa > Arthropoda > Insecta > Orthoptera > Acrididae > Schistocerca > Schistocerca americana. The sequence continues at coordinate 84,922,865 of NC_060120.1, read as the reverse complement.
GGCACTTCAGTCCGAAACCGCGCTGCTACTACGGTCGCAGGTTGGAATCCTGCCTCGGGCATGGATGTGTGTGATGACTTTAGGTTGGTTAGGTTTAAGTAGTTCTAAGTCTAGGGGATTGATGACCTCAGATGTTAAGTCCCATAGTGCTTAGAGCCATCTGAACCATATGTGAGCAGCGACCGCTGAGACTATGGAGACAGCACAGCTCGATGCACTGACTTCGGCAGGCTGTTTCAGAGCTAACCCAAATGGCAGAAACGCTAGGACGTCACCGGCCACCCGTCAGCTCGCAAGAGGGCACTGACATTGTAGACTGCTCGCCATGTGGCATTGTCGCACGCTTTCTGTGGCATTGGCTACCCCTACCAGCGTACTCTCAACAATGCAGTGCGCTGCAGCCCGGCTGCATAAGTACACGCGAAAGAGATGTTTGCCATCCCAACAACCCGCGCATGTGCAAGCTAGCTAGAACACCTTGATCTACGGTATACATCATATAGAAAGGCAGTTGATGCAGAGAGAAAGAGAGGAAAGACTGGGGCGCTGTGTGAAAGATAACATTAGCTCCCTCGCATGCTTGTTTAGTACCCGCTCTTACATAATGTCCCTGCAATCATCTCTGCAATCGGTAAAAGTAGATTCACAAGCGATATCTGGAAGTAATCTCTTTAGTTTCGCTTCTCTTGTTGCTCATGTCCAGGTATCACCTAAAGTATCCATGTATGTTGATGGCTTTTAGTTGTGCATTTACCTTATGTAAAGTATCTCGTGTGTCTGATTTTTGGAAACCGTTAATAAGGGGTCTTAATGAATTTTATTTTTCAACCGTTCTGTAGGAAAACAACGCCTGCCCTTGCGAATTTGTGATTTTGCAAGACGAATACCAGTTTCATCATTTAGAAAGACTTGTCTTTGGCTAGTAATTAAAACTCTCTCGGTTCCAAGTCCGAACCTCAACACCGCTTCAGTTTTGAATACAAATCATCAGCAATGTCGACCGAAGACTTCCGACATAAGAAGTTGTAAGCTCCCCTTCTTAATTGGCCTACTGGATTGCGATATAACTGACTGTGATAGCGCATGACTAATGAAATTTTACAGTGAATAAGGCCATTGTTACCGAAGGAAAATAACGCAGTTAGTTGGAGGAAAGTGTACAACAGACTCATCTGAAGGAAGAATCTATTCTGAACATAAGCTAAATACTGATGATAATTTTGAAATGGGTGGAATATAGTGCAATCGCTCACGAACTGCACACGGGGGGCAAAGGGTACCACCTAATCTTTATTACAATAATCACTGATAACACAAAGAAACATTGATTAGTTACAAAGGATATAATAAAACAGTCGCCATCCCGCTATGGCAACAAGTCTCCAGAATCTCGTGAAAGGGAAGGCAAAGAAGGAAATAATCCCTGGCGTGGCAACAGAAGGTCGTCACTCTTTCCACAGCACAACAGTTAACGAGAAAATAAATGAATCAGGAAGCAATGACTTTGCGGTCAGTTATTTTGAAACACTACATTTTGAAAGTAAAAATAAATGGAGTAACTGGTTAAATCAGTCACTGGCTTAACTTAAACACTGTTATGTAAAAGAAAGTAAAAAAAACAAAAACTTTCAGTAAACTCTGTGTAAAGTAATGCAAAAATTTTGAAAGAGGCAAGCAATTTACTATCGATTTTTTAAAGATTGAATTGAATTTACTTTAAGTAAATGAGCAACTGATTTTTAGCTTTAAAATAACAATGAAATACATACCAAGCCATCAGAAGTCACTGGCTAAGTTAAATACAGAATAAATGAAATTGCACTTAATTTGTGCTGTATATTTAGTTATTAGTTTTGCTGGTGAAATTTTACTATACCTTAAGTAGCCTCTGTTACGCAATACAAGAATTAACGGTTTCTGAGGCAGAAAATTTAGCCTGAAACTTGTCTTTAGCAAACACAAAAGACAGGCAGTGAGTAATTAATCAGTTTTCGTATTCTTACGACACTCGGTGATTGCATGGAAAGGAGAAATTATCTGCTTGGCAATAATGTCTGAGGACAATGACAACACAAGTGCCCTACAAGTGTTAACAAATGCAGGTTATTATTAAGCTTAACCTTACTTCGTGAAAGGAAATGTTGCTGCGTAACGCCCACGTAAGTTTTTAACTTTTCATATAACAGTCTCGCGATGTTGTAGCTATGCTGACGACGAAGAATGTAGCCGACAACAATAGTGAGCCGCCGTTGTTGCTGTTGCTGCTGTTCGAGAACCCCGAGTCGTCTCCAGAGCCACGGATAATCATGGGACAGGCAATAGCGGGAATCGCAGCTTCCTCCGCCTGACCACTCTTTCCGTGCTCTCAATACTAACAAATCAAGCGCGTCTACACTGGCACGAGCATAGCTACAAACCGCGTCTGTTGGAGTGCCCAACAAACACTTCCTCAGTCTTTCAACACTCAAGTTGCTCTGCCTCCTCTCTGCTAGCAACGCAACAAAGACTCTCCATACGCAAAGATAAACCACAGCACAGCTACTGCCATTCTGTCATTGCTATCGATACATCTGAATAAAGGTTTCTTTGCTATTACTCAACAGTTTGAATATTTTCATTATAATTACAACCAATTACATACGCTAAAAAATAAGTACACTGTTACATCGATTACGTATTAAATATACTTCCTGAAATTAAGCTTACAGATTTACAATCCGAAATACAGTACCACCTATCAACAGATATGAAACGGCGAAAATTTTGGATGGTGCAGAAGGTATTTTATCTGCGTTTTCGGTGTTACAAAGTCACCTCCTTTCCGACAACAGCTTTGTCAGTGAGGGTGGAGGAGCGGTCAAAGGATTAGGGCACTCAAAATGGTTCAAATGATTCTAAGAACTATGGGACTTAACATCTGACGTCATTAGTCCCCTAGGTTTAGAACTACTTAGAGCTAACTAACCTAAGGCCATCACACACATCCATTCCCGAGGCAGGATTCGAACCTGCGACCGCAGCAGCTGCGCGGTTCCGGACTGAAGCGGCCGGCTATTAGGGCACTCTCTTGCCCTTGGGGTGCAGATCTCCCCCTGGAAAGACTAAAGAAGCAGCAATAATCAAAGGCAAAAGGGTGCAGAAGACAACAAAAACCACTGCATTATAGACATTATATGCATCTACAGGATGTAACTAAAAAAGTTTCATGATAATCTCTCAATTGGGAAAATATTCCGTACCAGCCTCATTTGGATTAGGAGGGGACAGCCAAGAGGGACGTGACCATGAGAACAAGACTAATCAGACAGAGAGTACCTTTCCAAAAGACGGGGCGTGGAATGGCAGTAGTAGAACGTTTTAGAAAAGGTAGAAGACTTGAAAAGGGATATACAGAGCCTCGATATGCAAATAGAGGTTTTCAGTGAAGTGAAATGGAAAGAAGAGAAGGATTTCTGATCAGACGAGTATAGGGATATATTACCAGCAGCAGAAAATGGTATATTGGGCGTAGAGGGAGACGAATATTTAATAGTCATAGGGAACTCTATTTCAATAGTAGGAAAAGGAAGAGAAGGAAGAGCAGTAGGTGAACATGGAATGGGGGTAAGGAATGAAAGAGGAAGCTGCATGGTAGAATTTTGCACATATCATAAGTTAATCATGGCTAACACTTGATTCACGAAAGAAGGTTGTATACGTGGAAGGGGCCTGGAGACGCTGGAATGTTTCTGACATATTGTATAATGGTAAGTCAGAGATTTAGGAACCACGTTTTAAGTTGTAAGACATTTCCAGGGGCAGATGTGATGGTCTCTGACCACAACTATTGGTTATGAACCGTAGATTAAAACTGAAGGAATTGCAAAAAGGCGAGAATTTAAGAAGATGCGACCTGGATAAACTGAAAGAACCATAGACTGTAGAGAGTTTCAGAGAGAGCATTAGGGAACGATTGACAAGAACGGGGGAAAGAAATACAATATTAGTGTGTACAGCACATATTCCTGTATAAATCATTCACTCCGTACTCTCATGATGCATGAAGTGGTTAATACAGTCTAAATTGCTGGAAAATATGGCGAACGTTGGTGGCACGCAGATTTTATGAGCTCAAGCACTGCTGTCGTATTCCTAGTGCATGTGTGGAAAGATTTACGTGTTCGACTGGAAGCTAAATCTAATAATAATTACAGCGAGCCTTCTGTCGTCAGCTTGTATGTTCTTGTACCTGACTTCATCAGACAACACACTTGAATAATTCGTGGTTGTTAATCCAATCACGAAAGATGTGTGAGTCCATGTATGTGTGCATGGCCGCGCGCGGGCGCTCGCGTGCCAGTATGTGAGTGTGTGTGTTTGTGTGTGTGTGTGTGTGTGTGTGTGTGTGTGTGTGTGTGTGTGTAAAGGGAGGGGGAAGGACGATGTTTACTTCACACTAGTCATACAATCGGGGAGCTGAATGTGGATTTCATCTGCCAAAATGAAGTACGTGTAATCTTCTCCAGGACGGCCTCAGATCATACGAAATAACTCGCTATTTTTAGTGAACCGCCCGTATGAGCTAGCTTGCGAGACGGGTAGGGAAGAAAGACCTGTGCAGAATCTGCGGGGTGGATTAACGATCGTTGATCTGGTGCTCCAGCCAGACTGAGTGTTGTAGGAAAATACTGGGCTGCTCCCCCTCCCCCAACCCCCGGCCCCACTACAGAAAAGACCGTACACAAACAGCTGAAATACGATAACATACGGAATTAACTTCACAAACAGATCTTGCACACGTCTTCCCTTGCCCAGCTTAGCTGATCACTGTAGCGAAAAATTTTATTTGTAATAAAACAAGTTGGCCAAATAATGGAAACAGCGATCCCTGTGCGACGGGATAAACGCTAGGTAACAAATAACTCACTGTTTTTGACATATCAGATACATTTCACGACACAAAGTGGTTACGACTGTAACCACCCAGTGGAATCAAGTCACTTAAATGGGAGAACGTAAGTCCGTGTAAGCGAGTGGGGACGATTTTTAGCAGGAAAATTCCGGTAAAAGTAAGTCGCTCAATGGTTTCTGTTTGGCGTCGCCTGCAGCAAACCATCACACTACTCCACTCATGAGAATACAGGAAAAATGTAACTTGTAATTACCTACGGACATATGAAAAAGGTGTTATGAGCGAGTCAGTTCACGCACATCCAGTGGCAGTAAGACTGCTGATGCGTACTGTTTTTGTCACTCAATTTTACGGACGGAAAGCCTCGCCATCAGTGGTAGAATTACTCTGTCGAATGAAATAAATCAGGTTTGTATCACCAGGACGTAATTACATGCATTACTACTTGCTGCAGTGTTTGTGACATAATAATTTTGTTACTCAGTTGAATGAACGAAGATGTAATATTTCTCTTTTCATCAGCAGTTGCGTGGATTAAATAATTTCGCGGACTAATGATCTAGCCACACAATTTGGGGCGTGATGCTAGAACAGCGGTAAAATACAAATTCGCGACGTGCTTTCAGGACTTTTATTTTCAGAAATGGCAACTCGGTGAGATATGGACTGTAAGCTGCAATCAACAATGCTTTGTGTGCTCACGGACATGTAATTACCCTTGTCTCCACCAAGCTTCTCTAGCTTGGCAGCAGCTAACACAGCACGAAATGCCATCCAGAAAATAAAGCAGTCTAGATAGCCCCTACGAATTGCTGATGGTACCTCTAAGTAGCAAAAATTGTCGATTAACGCACTTCAAACAGAAAATAAAGGGTGCTTCCAAAAGACACATCCGATTTTTTTAAAAAATGTGCACACTTAAGATAATTTTTAAAAAATAAAAAAATGAAGATGAAACATCCCCTTAGAAAAATTTATAAATTACTGCTCTGGTAAACCTCTAACGTTATTTGATTTTCAAACAGGTGAGCAAAACTGAACGTACTCAGACATTTTTCTCTTTACTTATTCTGATCAACACTAAACTGTCACACAAAATTTTTAGCGCAAAGCAATCTGACTTTCAATAATCCCTACAAAAGAATGGCCCTGACTAACAATAACCTGTACCTTTCATGAATCACTTACCTCACAAAAATCTTCATTACTTGAATCACTGCAATACAGGGAGCGCGAATACTACCAGCTAAATAAAAGATTCTAACTACAGAACGTACTAACTACTGATAGGCATAATCAGCAAATGAAAGATTTTGATGGAGAACGAACAATGTATTTACCTTAACAATGTTCAAAAGTCATAATATGTATATATCAGTTCATGACATCCAGTCTTACAAATTTCCTTTTTCTGGTGGACACCCGTCCAGATCATCCGCTCTCAAAACTCCGCATCTCTCTCCCCACATCCACCACTGCTGGCGGCTCACCTCCAACTGCGCAACGCTACGTGCTGTTCACATACAACTGCCCAACACTGCAATAGCAAATTTTCCAACAATGCAAACCAGCCACAGACAGCACACAGCAAAGTCAGTGATTTTCATACAGAGCGCTACGCGGCGTTACCAACATAAAAACCTAAACAGCCTACTTACAAAGATAATTTGGTCACAAATTTATTTTCATACAGGTATCAACGGAAAATTCAAATGCAACGATTTAGCGGCCGATGGGTGAATTCGTGATGTTACAGTGCAGTTTCAACCCGCAGCTAGCAAGGACAAACATGGGACATTTCGGTACCAGGGATAAAGTCTTTGACAAAATGGTTCAAATGGCTCTGAGCACTATGGGACTTAACATCTATGGTCATCAGTCCCCTAGAACTTAGAACTACTTAAACCTAACTAACCTAAGGACAGCACACAACACCCAGTCATCACGAGGCAAAAAGTCTTTGACAGTTATATTCCGTGTACAATGTTGGACAGTAACTATGCCTCGCATGCAGGGGCGTGAGCAATGTACTCAGATATCAGTATTTGACTGAGGACGTGTAGAGGGGCCGTAGAAGCTGGTTGTAGTAATCGGCCCATTGCTCGACATTTGAACAGGAGCAATGCCACTATTCGATGATGTTGGCTGGGATTTGTGAGCCATGGCCGAACAGCATCGAGAAGGAAGCTGTGAAGCTAGAGAGACGACAGTACGAGACGATCGAGCAATCGTCAGAGAGGCACTCAGAGCCCTGAATCCACCAGTGTCACCGATCCGGCCAGGAACGGATGCTTCAGTGACCACAAGGACCTTTAATATGCGTTCTTATCTAGTCAATAAGACTTTGGCCGAAGACGTCTCTGGAGGCGTCCCAGCAGCGATTGACTATCAGCCTGACGCCGCCTTTCAAGGCAAGGCAACCTGGACTTACATTTCAGCAAGATAATGCCAGCACGAACAATGCCCGCACGCTTTCGGTGAGAGTTTCTACTGCTTATCTTGGTGCTTGCCAAACCCTGCCTTGGTCTCAATATAGCCGGATCTCTCCCCAGTTGACAGTGTTTAACGCGTCTATTGGGCAGCGTTTATTACGATATCCCTGTATAGGACACCCAACAACTTGTAATGATCCCGATGGGAGGGAAAAGAAGTATTGAAGTATACGATACTGAGGATAAATTACGATTTTTCAGTAAATTAAACTCAAATTAGTTAAATTTCGTATGGGTGCAATTATGATGCAATGTTTTTCAATGTAATTAATATATAATATTTCGATCCAAAAGAGATTGAAAAAACAAGATACATTTATTTAAACTGTTGTAATACGAATATTTCTTTAGGAACTGTTATGTTTTGCTCATATAGGCTTATTCAAAGTGTCAAAATATGTGACTACGAAATTGCTCGTTATAAAATTTGGCCAGGAAAACCTGATTATTCACTACACTTAGTATGAAAAACAAATAACTTTAATAATACTTTTGTACTGTATACTCACGTAATATACAGATTTGCACTTTTTAACCCCAATATTATGCAAATGTGAAAGGTAATATTCAACACTTTGTAATCCAGCTATTTCACTTGGTTGACACTTGTAATTATTTGTAAAATGCACCATTTATGTTTTTAATCTAAACACCTGAGCACCAGAATAATTCGTAACTATTTCATGTAAACAATTCATTTAATAACAATTTAATTGAGTCTAAAATAAGAGATAATTTGTTGACCTCTTTGGAAGGCTATAAATAGGGGTACTGTCAACGACCGGCAGGCAGTTGGCTCAGTGCAGTTGTGAAAGTCACGTCGGTCAGTGTTTTTAGTGCCGGCCAATTCCATTGTATGTAAACATGTGTGGATCGCAGAACCAAAGAGGTTGATGCACAAGATGTAACTGTTTTGTCAGAGACGTCATGTAAACTGTACATGTGTTTTTTAAAGAGGAATAAAAACGTGTGATGAGTTTTATAAAACTACTAGATGTCTCCAGCCTTACCTTTTTTAAAAATCCGGAACTCTTATAAATATATAATACCCTAGACAACCAAAGTGAAGAGCCATAAACTGTATCTTGTAAACGGTATTAATCAGCGTTGTGACGACCACCCTGCGAACATTTTTGAAATGTTTGATGAGAAGTTATATTCTCCTAAAGCATGTGACATCTTATTTAGTAACATAAAAATGAAGTTTCGTCATATTAAGACAGGGATCCGTTATAAACGCTAACAATCAATGGCAAGCAAAATAACTGTTTACATAAGGGTCATAGGTGGAACAACGTGTTGTTGACCTACTCAGTCTGTCAAACTCTTGCTCATCTGTATCTTCCCCAATTGCAATCATTTGTTTGTCTGTACATGGACACCGCATCTACTGAGTTCCGTCCGATTCGAATAATTCATTCGTGGTGCGTCGGTTTTATGTCTTAGAGCGTGGTAGCTACATGAACGAAGATAGAAACGTGTGATGAATTTTAAGTTACGCATTAGACTACATGTTATTTCCAAAAGAACTTTCCCATTCTAGGGTGGAATGTCTTATACACGCATGCAGATTTAATCATCCATTACTTTTTACAGTTGCGGTTAGGATCAAAGTTTTCATTTATCTTTAATTCAATATTCCCTCCATCAAATGCAGAGCAAACATCCACATGACAGTGAAACACATCCCTTACTTTCTGAGCCCGTCTGGATTTTCCGCCATCTTGACTCTGTCTACTTTCGGTAAAGAATGAACGAGAGAGTGAGAAAGCTTATTGCACCAGGGATACCTCTAACGCTAGCTACACAGGCCAGCTACTACAAGGGGAGCGAAGTTAATCTTTCAATTTCCAAGTGTAAGTTAAAATTCACCAGAAGCAGTCCTCTCATTCATGCAGAATTCAGAATTCAAATAATTCTTTTTGAGACATTCTTCACAGCTGTACACGCATTACCTGATAGACTCCCAGATGATAGCACTTCCTGTATGCCAGAAGGTCATTTAAGGATAGCATGTGGACTCTCATCATAACGTATGACTTTATATTAAAATTAAAGAAACTGGAGAAAGGTAGAAGATTAAAGAGTGGGGATATGCGTAAGTTGAAATAAGAAGAGATCACCGAAAGTTCCAAAAACGGAGGCTAGTAAACAAGTGATGGATACAGGAGGAATGAACGCAGCAGAAGACGGATAGGTAGCTTTCAGAGATGAGAAGTGAAGACAGCAGCAGATCAAAATGACAGAAAGACATACCCGAAAAGAAATCCTCAGATAACGAAAGACATATTGAATCTAAATGACTAAAGAAGGAAATATAAGAGTGTAGCAGACGAAGCCTGCAAATGAGAATATAAAAGACTGGAAACGAGACTGACAGGAACGGGAAAATGCCAAAGCCAAGAAGTAGCTGAACGAGAAATTCTAGGATGTGGAAGCATGGATAACTAGGGAAAAATGTATGCCACTTATAGGAAAATTAGACGTTTGGGGAAAAGCGAATCCTCTATATGAGTATCAACAGTTCAGATAGCAATCTAGTATTTAGCAAAAGATGGAATGTGAAAGGAATATGTAGAAGAGCATACAAGGGAAGTGAACTTGAATATTACAGAACATTATAGAAAGCGAAGAGAAAGTAGATGAAGATGAACGTCAAATATGATACAAACAGTCTAGAATGCAAAAATATTTATTTTGCGGTAATCACGCAATAGCTTTCGTGGAGTTACGACAGCACTTCAGTCTCCACCACAGCCTACTATCGTGGTATGAGGTCCTGACATAGTCAAAAACTAACCGAAAGAGGCTACCACAAAATAAATATTTTAGCTATCGAGACTGTTTGCGTCCATATTTAAAGTAAATACTGTTGTGCAAGATGTATGAGACAGGTGCTGTGCCCTCCGGCTTCAAGAAGAAGGCTGTAATTTCAATTCAAAATCGGGCAGATGCCAACAGATGCAATTATTACCTAACTGTCAGTTAGTACGTCATGCTTACGAAATATTGACGCGATTTATTTACAGGGGAATGGAGATACTGATAAAAGTCGACCTTGGGAAAGAAGTTCCACTTTTTGAGAAATATAGGAACATGCGAGACAATACCGACCGTACGACTTACCTAGGAAGATAAATGAAAGAAAGGCAAACCTACGTTTACAGTATTTGTAGATTTAGAGAAAGCTTCTTGCATTGTTGACTATAATCTACTAATTGACATTATGAAGGTAGCAGGGATGAAATAAAGGGAGAAAATGGATGTGGGCTTTCGAATAGAATGATGAAATAATGGTGGTGTGATAGTGTGGTGGCCCTCAACTCGCACCCCCAGAGTTGAAGTATTGAAAGTTTTGGCTGGTTTCGTTATTTAGGGACTGGGATACGTAGTTGCCGCATTAGAACCCAAATACTGCTGAGTCTACAGAATACAACATGATATACACATGAATCGAATGGTCGAAGGTTCCTATCACTCGCCAATTGCGAATTTTTAATGCAACATAGTAATTTATAAATGAAAGATTGGCAGTAAATAAATTCTTCAGGTGCTATTTTAACAACTTTAAATGGGTACGATAGTAGAAGTACTCGTACTTTTGAGAATGCAGTATATTTCTGCAAAACACTTACTGGTGTCGATGGTCCAGGAATTAAATAAAATATAAGTTGAATAACAGGGAAACAATAGATTCATAGTGCACGTAATTAATTATGAGCGACACCATAGCTCGCGAGATATTCACTTCTAAACGCACACTACGTCTTCACTGTAGAAGCCACGAAAATCTCACAAGTGCACAAGTCGGCACTCCGAAGTATTTCTACCTGTCGCGGCCACGCGCAAACCGCTCCGCACTCCATTTCTTTCCCGCGACTGTCGCGACCGTGCGCCGTTACGTCCAGCACTCCCCGTGTCCTGAGCGACCGTCCCTCGCGCCGTACTCTCCCGAACTACCACGTGTCCTCTCCGGAAACGATACTCCTCCACAACCTCCATACTTCTGTCTTAGTAACGAGCGCTGTGATTGGCTGGAGCGCTCCCTCCATGTCTCCAAACCAATGTACACTCACAAACATTGAAACACATACGAAATACTAGATTTACATTTAAATAACTTGAAATTAAATAAAGATTCCTACGGCTGGACCAGAAACACGCTCTAACACACATTATTGGATACATAAACAAATTAAATAAACATATATCAAAGGAATAACAACAAAAGGTAGGCCAGTAGGCTAATGTCTCTGTGCTTTCTAAATCACAGTAAATATATAACCAATTTCTTGATGAATAGTATATATCGGATGTAAACAAAGACAAAGATGAATAAATATATTTATAAACAGGCTGCTACCATTTTTTCGTGTAACTGTGGAGTACTTATGGCCTGACACGATTAGTAATAATCGGCCACTTTCACCTCCAATAACTCATGTACTATTCAAGTTACATGCCTGTAATTGATACCAATTTAGGTTTACACTAATAGGTTTCTAAAGACATGTAGATCGAAGAAATCAGATGAGCCATTTAGATTTTGGAAATTCGTTGCTACTTGTTACTTGTATAATTTACAGTCAGATACTCAACTTTAAACTAATTAAGATATTGAAAATCAGATTACATCATCAGAATCGTCGTGCAAATAAGGGTAATGTACATGTTTCTTTTTGAGGTATCATGATTCATCTGGCTACTATTAATTTCTGTACGAACTGTGAAATATCTGCCATTAAGGTTTCAAAAAGTCCACCATCAATGGCAATCCCGGCGTGTCTCCTTCATCAACACAGCGTCACCACGGCCGTTGTGCGGCATCACACGGTTGCTAAGCTAACGTTCAGCACCATTTGGTTGTTGCTGGGCCCGTGACTTGCCGAGAGGCCCCAGCTCGGCCACGCCAACTCCGAACTTAGAATATTTTTAGGGCGCCACAACTCGCCCCTTACCTCACATGGATGTTGTACAGAAGCCAGCCTGCAGTTATAAGAGTTGAAGGAGGGGAGAGGAAAGCAGTTATTAAGAGGAGAGTAAATTATTTTTTTACCCTCTACCCAAAAATATTTAACTGGTATACTGACCAAGAAGAATAGGAAATGGAAGGGAATTTGGGAGAGGAAATTGAAATCAAGGGAATAGGAATAGAAATTTTGACGTTTGCCGATGACACTGTAATTTTGTCAGAGACGGCAAAGGACTTCGAACAGAAGTTACATCGAATGAATAACATATTGAAAAATGGTTGCACAATGAATATCAACGCAAATAAAGCAACGCTAATGGAATTCAGTGGGATTAAATCAAGTGATGCTGAACCATTTAGATTAGGAAATGAGACACTAAAAGCAATAGATGAGCTTTTTGTTAGGGCAGCAAGGTAACTGTTGATGCACAAGTAAATAGGATATAAAAAGAGACAGCTATAGTACAAAAAGCATTCCTGATAATGAGAATTTGTCAATATCTAATTTAAATTTATCTGTTAAGAGTCTTCTTTGAAGGTATTTGGCTGGGATGTTGGCTTGTATGGAAGTGAAGCGTGGACGATAAGCAATCCAGAGAAAAGGAGCATATACGCTTTTGTAATGTGGCGCTACAGAAGAATACTAAAGATTAGGTAGATCGAGTAACTAATAAAGAAGTGTTGAATCGAATTCAGGAGACAGGAAAACTATGATACACAACTTGACCAAAAAATGGGATCAATTTGAATAAAATTAACAGAAAGTCAGTATTTTCGTGTATCTTAATGAAGTGACGTAATAATCAAAACGATTTTTTTTTGTTTCTGCACCGGTCGGCGAGTGCGTCCCGGAAGCCACGGAGATGGACACAGAAAGAGAAGAAACTTTGAGCGAGTCAGTCTACACCGCAGCAGAGAACCAGAACACCGTGCAGGGACTGATATGGAGGTATTTGCGAAACACGACTAGTATGAATAACTGGAACATCTGGGATGTAGAATCGAGTTTCGTGCGACATGAATCCCAGGTCCTTGTTAGTCGATCTCAGCACAAGAACTGATCGTCTCCTATTCGACGATTCGGATCTTGAAAATTTGCACGAACCTCTTCACCTCTGAGTTAGAAGTTGGGTGAAACGGAGGTCCTTAAACTCATCTGATAAAAAACTTTCCGACCGTTAGCGAATACAATGTTCTGGGGAGGCGCTCAATGGCAAAAATGACTGACAACGCACAAAGTGTCTGTTGACGCAGTGGACGACGGTTTGTTTACGTATGGGAAAGTCTATGATGTACCCATCACCAACCACCAAATGGTTCCTAAAAATATGTCCACAATGTTGACATGCACAATGTCACAAGGTTGCTCCGAGACTGCACATGGGGAATAATAGTGACATGGCGTCGCTGGCTGGTTGTGAGCACGGGTCATGCAAGCCAACACAAGATGTTCAGTGTTGCAGTCAATCGGTGGCCTGTAGATGCATCAAAGCCTCCATATGAGACATACCTCAACGCGACACATGAAGTAGCTGGAATAAGCGAGAACGCAGCGACAGAGGGAAGACAACATATCAGATGTGAACCTCCATGGCAAGCCTGAGGACACCCTGCACAGAGTCAATCGCTAGTACGAAGAATGATTGTCATGCAGAATGCACTACTGAAGAAGCATGCTCACGCCGTACTGTCCGGACCGCTGAGATGATTATCAGGGCCGGCCGCTGTGGCCGAGCGGTTGTAGGCGCTTCAGTCCGGAACCGCGCTAGTGCTACGATCGCAGGTTCGAATCCTGCCTCAGGCATGGATGTGTGTGATGTCCTTAGGCTAGTTAGGTTTAAGTAGTTCTAAGTGTAGGGGACTGATGACCTCAGATGTTAAGTCCCATAGTGCTTAGAGCCATTTGAATCATTTGAATTGATTATCTGGAGAAGTTCGGCGACCACGGCATCCGCACCTCCAACACGTTCAAAAGAAAATCTAGCAATGTCTGCTGCAAGGTATCGCACAATGCCATAATGAGAGCCTCCTGTCGATCGAACTCCGGGCTGGCTCGCACTGCCAGCTGATAGTGTATCTGAGTTGACGTGTACAGTGAGAAAGTGGGCTAACTGCTGCAACTGGTGAATAGTCCTACCTAGTAACATAGGATTGGACTGGACTGGATTGTTTGGGGGAAGATACCAAACAGCGAGGTCATCGGTCTCATCGGATTAGGGAAGGACGGGGAAGGAAGTCGGCCGTGCCCTTTCAAAGGATCCATCCCGGCATTTTTCTGGAGCAATTTAGGGAAATCACGGAAAACCTAAATCAGGATGGTCGGACGCGGGTCTGAACCGTCGTCCTCCCTAATGTGAGTCCAGTGTGCTAATCAGCAGATCGTGGTTTGTGATGAGCAGGCACTTTGCTTCATACAAAAATACGCAGACTTTTAATGCAAGAAACGATAGTCGCCTCCAACGCGATACACGCAAAACTTTAAGACCATTAACAAGCCAGAGAAATCTAACTTCGTGGAACCTTGTCTGTTACTTATGTAAAATCTGGGGGTTAAACCTATTTGGTGGCGGAAATGTTGCAATTTAACCAGCACAACAAGCGCAATGGGCAGTCGTAACTGGGATGGATCACCAACCTTCAAGATATCTAGCTATAGTGTCGTCCCAGGTGTTCTAGTGTGATACTTCGATGCATACTCGTGAACTGGGACGTAATCGTTCTATTATCACTCGACTCAGAAATCCGAACTACGCCACTGGCATTGTCCGACTGATTGTTGAATCACACGGAAAGCGGCAGTCAGTTCTACTTTCAAACAATGTTATACGTTTGTGGATTTATCAGGCTATGCAGAGTGTCTTCTCTGTCTATATGGCCTCATATATTTCATGCCAGGGAGAAAGATCACGCTGGGAAACATGATTGAGAGTTTTTTCGGCCATAATGGCAACGTTTGTGAACCGTGACTGTGTGAGATACTTATTTATTTGTAATTTCTCTTACGATTCACTTTTTTTTATTTCATCTTTAATCTAACATCATACAACTCATTTCGAATATGTTCTGCTCATGTTCAGGCGTTTATACATACATACATACAGTGAAATGTCACTTAAAAATAAACTGACTTAAACTAGATAAACCTAGAACTCTTTGCCACACCAGCCGCTACAATAAAAAACAATGGACAAAGAGTTCTAGGTCAATCTAGTTTAAGACGGTTTATTTTTAAGTAACATTTCTCTGTATGTATGTATGTACGTATGAACGCCTGAAGATGAACAGAACATGTTCGAAACACGTTGTATTATGTTGGATTAAACATAAAACAAAAAATAAAAAAGTGACTGGTAGCAGAAATTACAAATAAATAACATTCAGAGTGATTCACTCTCAGTTTTACTACATATGATATCAGCACACTAAGTATCTGTAACCACCTGTCTTCACAAGGACGATCACTGGACTCAGTGAATGTGCGTCTAACTACAGACGCAAGCAACTGGGTAAATTCAGGTGGAACTTCTTGGTTAATCTTTGAGGCAGAATTCTGGAAAAAGCAATTAAAATCTCAAAGCTGGGATGAGGCGCCCCGCAGGTGGGTCCTGGAGCGCAATCTGCACAGGACTTTTTCGTAATGATCTCCACTGGGATTGGCTCTTAGAGCCATGCCTAAGGGATGGTTTCGTTTAAACCAATGGAAAATGCTTGAAGACGAGTTAATTGGTGTCATCTCTCCGGTCTTCAGATTACAGAAGGTGCCTTATACCACGAGATAATTAGTCCTGTTCATTGGTCAATTTCTACCCCTCCAAGTTTTCCGGTCTCTGAAATTAAAAGCAAGGCATATTGGTTTTGGAACAGAAATTACTGGGTCGGTAACCAGTCGAGTCGCAGTAAGATCACTCTTCTAGCCGTGAGTATGCTGTGCTGGTTCTGTGCACATTCAGATGCCACTTTTGTAAGGGACCTTGCTGGGGCCTTTCAGGTTAGGAATTCTCTTTAACTGTAAAGTCGTTTGTTAGAAGCATTGTGAGTCTCTCCCTAGCGATAATTTTGCTATCGTTTCACTAAATTTAGAGGAGGCAGAACTTGTTAGTTACGATTTACTTCATGCACCGTGATCCTGACTGCATTCGTTTGCCCCTTTTGCTGCGAAACTCAACTCAGTTTTGATGACTCAGCTATGGCTAGAAGGTGCTGAATATTACTTTCGGTAATTCTGTGAATGTCCGAGACTTTGTGTCTTAGTTATGTGCAACCACTCCTGATCCAGCCTACTCCCTGCTGAATAGTTGTGACTGATACAGTTATTCCTTATGGAATCATAGTGTCAGAAATTTTGTTTACAGGGCTATTACAAATGATTGAAGCGATTTCATAAATTCACTGTAGCTCCATTCATTGACATATGGTCACGACACACTGCAGATACGTAGAAAAACTCATAAAGTTTTGTTCGGCTGAAGCCGCACTTCAGGTTTCTGCCGCCAGAGCGCTCGAGAGCGCAGTGAGACAAAATGGCGACAGGAGCCGAGAAAGCGTATGTCGTGCTTGAAATGCACTCACATCAGTCAGTCATAACAGTGCATCGACACTTCAGGACGAAGTTCAACAAAGATCCACCAACTGCTAACTCCATTCGGGATGGTATGCGCAGTTTAAAGCTTCTGGATGCCTCTGTAAGGGGAAATCAACGGGTCGGCCTGCAGTGACAGAAGAAACGGTTGAACGCGTGCGGGCAAGTTTCACTCGTAGCCCGCGGAAGTCGACGAATAAAGCAAGCAGGGAGCTAAACGTACCACAGCCGACGGTTTGGAAAATCTTACGGAAAAGGCTAAAGCAGAAGCCTTACCGTTTACAGTTGCTACAATCCCTGACACCCGATGACAAAGTCAAACGCTTTGAATTTTCGGCGCGGTTGCAACAGCTCATGGAAGAGGATGCGTTCAGTGCGCAACTTGTTTTCAGTGATGCAGCAACATTTTTTCTTAATGGTGAAGTGAACAGACACAATGTGCGAATCTAGGCGGTAGAGAATCCTCACGCATTCGTGCAGGAAATTCGCAATTCACCAAAAGTTAACGCGTTTTGTGCAGTCTCGCGGTTTACAGTTTACGGCCCCTTTTTCTTCTGCGAAAAAAACGTTACAGGACACGTGTATCTGGACATGCTGGAAAATTGGCTCATGCCACAACTGGAGACCGACAGTGCCGACTTCATCTTTTAACAGGATGGTGCTCCACCGTAATTCCATCATGATGTTTGGCATTTCTTAAACAGGAGATTGGAAAACCGATGGATCGGTCGTGGTGGAGATCATGATCAGCAATTCGTGCCATGGCCTCCACGCTCTCCCGACTTAACCCCATGCGATTTCTTTCTGTGGGGTTATGTGAAAGATTCAGTGTTTAAACCTCCTCTACCAAGAAACGTGCCAGAACTGCGATCTCGCATCAACGATGCTTTCGAACTCATTGATGGGGACATGCTGCGCCGAGTGTGGGAGAAACTCGATTATCGGCTTGATGTCTGCCGAATAACTAAAGGAGCACATATCGAACATTTGTGAATGCCTAAAAAAACTTTTTGAGTTTTTGTATGTGTGTGTAAAGCATTGTGAAAATATCTCAAATAATAAAGTTATTGTAGAGCTGTGAAATCGCTTCAATCATTTGTAATAACCCTGTATATATACGTTTGAGGTGAGATGTACGCTCCTTTCTGTAAGTAAATGAGTTCTATTAATCAATTTAGTTGATTAAAAGTTTCCTCAAAGTGCATCATTCTACTTCCGGTCATCATTAACTTCAAGTTACTAGGAAGCAGTTAATCAAGTAGAATCCCAGTTGGGTGATCTGAAGTCCAGTTGTTAGATTTCCGTTGAACGTTTTTCTTTGTGGTAGAAACTAGGGCAAAATTTACTTCACATTTCTGGGACTTTAGATGGTTTGGCACTGAGTGGAAGGCAAAGAATGTGAGTCACTGTGTTTCTTCTTTTTTTTTTAACGTGGATAACGTAGTTACTGGGTTGCGTGAGAACACAGGGTTGAAATTTCGGTGTCGCGCAGAAAAATAGCATTGTATTCTTGTGATTCTCGGTTGTTTTTGGAGGGGATACAAGCCTTTTGGTTTTTAATACGTATGTCTGGATAAAATTGAGTATCTATGGTCAGTATTAAGAAGAAATGGGTAATTATTCAAAATTCGTCTGAGATTTTCAGTTGTTACTCTGGGTAGAGTGATATGCGCCGATGTAGTAGATCGCAGAAACATAAATTATTTGAAATGGATGGTGAACATAGTATTAGCACACCTAATAATGGCCACAAAAGGAAGCGGTAAACGTGTTGGGGGACAAGAGTTTTCTCCTAATGGAGGACGAGCACTCGGGCAATAGGATCGCAGAAACCTGGTCTCCGAGCTTACCTCAGGTTCGCCAGCCAAGCAGTCAGCGTTATTGCGGTGCATGAGCGACCCTTGCCCACAACCCAGGTAACAATGAGTATCGCTGAACTCACAGGAACGAAAGCTTTGGTACTGGCAGATACGCCGCCTTTGTCGGGGTTTCATTTTTTGCTATTCGAAATTCTTATGTTACAGAAATTTCAGGTACTGATTACTGAGTTAGGACATAGGTCAAGGCGCAAATCACTATGACAAATAAGTTTGAGAACGGTATGGAGATTCACAAAGCAGACCACTAAGTTCAGTACAGAAATTCAAGCACAGCGGACTGTGGTGGCTATGAAGTTCAAAGTGCTGAGTTAAATAAGATACATTTTCAGTTACAACGTCAAAATAGAAGACGGTATTGAAGAAAGTAAAGAAAGGAGGGGAAAAGTCTGTGCAAAATTAGTGGTAAGAAACCAATGTCACCAAGGCGTGGACAACATAGAGGTCGGCTCCATTAACTCTGTAGGCCAGATGACTGGTAATACTGAACAGAACTCAGATGAGAGATTGCCAACCTGTACTTGTGATTTAGAGGAGGTAGCAGCTGTTCGGGAGGAGTCTGTAAATATAGGCCAATCTACTAATCACACAGAGCATACAGTTTATACTAAGCGAGAGCCGACAGGGGAATATGAGTTGGAATTATCTACAGTAAAATGTTTGATTTATGTGCTATCACTGTAGAGGAGCCGGATAAACAAAGTATAAGACTTGTTGGGTACATTCTACTTCTACATGGCTACTAGGAAATTCACATTTCAGTGCCTAGTAGAGTGTTCATCGAACCATCTTCAACCTGTCTGTTTACCATTTCACTCTCGTGCAGCGCGTGGGAAAAAGGACTCTTAAATCTTTCCGTGCGAGCACCGAATTTTCTTACTTTATTATAATGATAATATCCCCTTACTTACATTGCCGTTAGCAAAATATTTCAGCATTCAGAGAAGAAAGTTGATGATCGAAATGTCGTGGAAATATCTCGCCATGTCGAAAAACACACACTTGATACGATGATTGCCACCCAAACTCGCTTGTCATATGCGTGACATTCTTTCCCCCCCATCCCCCCCCCCCTATTGCGTGATAGTACAAAGAAAAATGCTACTCTTTGGACTTACTCTACATCCACCAGTAATTCTCCCTGGTAAGGATCCCAGAGGATGGGAAAACATAGTGTAGGCTGTCTTCTAGATGTTCTGCCAATAAAACACAGTATTTGATTTGCCTTCCCCACAATGTTACATATGTGATTGTTCAAATTTAAGCTATTCATAATTGCAATTCCTATGTATTTATTTGAATTGCCTGACTTTAACCTTGTGTGATTTATCTTGTAACCGAAATTTAATGGATTTATTCTAGTATTCATGTCGACGACCTCACACGTTTTCTTATTTGGAATCAACTGTCCCTTTTCTCAACATACGGATATCGTGTCTAATTCGTTTTGCAACTCGTTTTGATCTTCTGATGACGTCACTAGAAGGTAAATGACAGCATCATATGCTAACAATCTCAAATGGCTGCTCATCTTGAATCTGTTATAAAGATCACGAACAGCACACAACCTTGGGATACGCCAGATGTCACTCGTCTTTTAATCTTTGACTTTCCGCTGACTACTAAGAATGGTGACCTTTCTGACAGGATGTCTCGAATCCAGTCACACAACTGAGACGGTACTCTATTAGCATGCAGTTTGATCAGTAGTCTCTTGTGGTGAACGGTATCAGAAGCCATCTGGAAATCTAGAATTGTGGAGTCAATACGAGATCCTCTTTTCTTAGCACTCATTACTTTGTGCGAATAGAGAGATAATTGTTGTTTATGAGAACATCATTTTCTGAATTTGTGCTATGGAACTCTCTGCGACGAGGGAACTCACTACTGCTGTAGCTCCTTGTGCTAAAAATTAGTTTGATTCTGTAAATGCCTTACCGACGGGGAGTAGGGGTTCCAAACGTGTCATTGTATAGCTGAATATTAAGACGTACCCATTGCTGTTGCATGATGGGAGTGGGACAGTGCCGGATTTTATATCAAGGGAAGAGGTTTCTAGGAGTGATTGCTTTGCTGTGAGAGGTTTTCAACAGGTACTGACGCATGTTTCGATTCATATTATACCACGTGAAAAAATTTACGACTCAACTGGCGAAAACTGAGAGGCTGAGACTGAGTGCACTGCAGGAATCAGTGTTAGGAAGTGAGGAGGTGCCTTACTTCTTGATGTCACTTATTCGCTGTAAATTATTTAATCTTTCTGTAAACAAGTGCTAGTTAAACCTCTTAATATGTTTCGGTGGATGCAGTGTGGAGTTTCATGTACCTCTTTAGATTTTGAATTATTAAGGTTTCTTATAACAATGGGGCACAAGCATGTATTCACAACAGTTTCACTATATGACATGTAGTGATGATGGAGGCAATATTCATGAAAATAAATATTCAATACTGAACTGTACCATGATTTTCCAATGTTGAGGATTCTTCATGGATGAAATAAATATTTCTATACGTTGCACCCAATTTCTTCTTCAGTGAATCGTATAATAAATATTTACTGCTGACTCACTACTATTGCTTCCACAAGTGATTGTATCTGGATGCTCTGTGATACAGGGAGGCAATACATGCTGGTAACTTTCTTCCTTTAGCTGTGACATATGATAGTGTGTGGACGGTTTTGAAGCCATGTGTTTTGCTATGTGAAGTGTATGGAGATATGTAGCATTTACATGAATGAGACTTCCTGGCAGATTAAAACTGTGTGCCAGACCAAGACTCGAACTCAGGACGTTTGCCTTTCTCGGGAAAGGTCCCGAGTTCGAGTCTCGGTCTGGCACACCATTTTAATCTGCCAGGAAGTTCCATATCAGTGCACACTCCGCTGTAGAGTGAATATCTTACTCTGGATTTACATGAATATTTTCTTGATATTTTTGTTTGTTGCAAGATACAAGGAAGCACATTGTGAATATTTATGTTTTTGAATTTTCTATACTGGATATACAGTTGTAGTTTTCTGAAAGAGGTTATGATTCTGTCCTTGTTTGGTGAGACATGAATGTGGAATTTTGCTATTGCTTGTCCTTTGGTGTGTGTGAAACAGTGAGTGTTCAAAATGAGTAAGAGCTATTGGTTACTAATGTGTGATTAGAATCTTTATGCATGATGCATTTGTGTGGTGTTCAGCATATACCAATGTCTTAAAATATTTGAAGAGTAACTCGATATGAGATTCTGATAGGCTAATATTATATTTTTGTACAAGTAACTGCTTAACAGTTTGTATTTTGATAATTGCTTCGCTATTTGTAAGGTACTGTTGGTCAACAAGGTCTTGTTACGTTTTGTTTCGTTCTGTGAGCTTTTAATGGATCTATGATGGGAGGAAATGTGATAAAAACACTATGAAAGAGACTAATCTGGTGTTATGCATTGTCAATTGTGTGAGGAGGGACAGTATTACAGGTTAGTTGAGAATATAAACGTAAAAGAACTGTGATCAGAGTACAACAAGGTAATATACATCTACTTCAAACCAGATGCATTCCAGTATCATGTTATTGATAAATAATATTGATATTCAGTGTTTCTATGTGTTGAAACATTAAAAAAGAAGTTACGGGCATAAAATCAAAAATAGTACACATAAAATGAATATCTTGACAATTCTCCAAATTATAGATTATTGAATCAACACATATAAATAATAATGTCTAAAACAATATGTGAGCTAATAAATGTACACTTATGATAACATGTCACCAAAATTTTTATTACTAAACCAAAGTGAGTTAAGTAAAAAGAGGAACTATCATATGTAAGAGAAATGCAAAACTGGTATCAAGGCCAGATATAAATATAGCTATAACCAATAATAAAAGCCAACCATAATTCTAAGTATCAAGCATTCAGCTAAAACGATTAATAAATAAACAGCTCAATAACAAGAGCAGCTTAATGAACCAAGGCAGGAACAGATGCAAGAGCAGCTATTCCTGCAGCAAATCAAGAAGAAAAGAGAATTCGAGCTCTCTTATTTATAGCTTCAAAAACAATTAACAGGGTAGTAAATTTTATTTCTAAGGAATTTGGGTTAAAAATATAATATAAAACTATAATTTCAAACAACAAAATTAAATATTCAAGCCCTAGAAACTAAAACAGCATTGAAACAAATATGATCAAGTAAAGCAGTTAATATACATGCAAAATCAGACTTCATAATTTGATAAATAACCAAACAGTAAGAAAGTAATCCTTAATCATCTCAACATAACAAAATTCTGACTAAATTTAGACTAATACTGAAAAATACTCTTTAGCAAGTAAACATTAAAAGAGTGACAACAAATCAATTTTTACTCCTTTTGCAAGACATATTATCTCCTCAATAATAAACAACCAAAGAAAAATATGCATAACAAAAGATATAACAGTAACAGATATTTAAAAAAACAATATTTTACAGCCATAGAACTAATTATATTAAAAATTTTTCACTCAACAAAACCCCATTTGGATTTTTAATAATACATAACTAATATAAAAACTTATGTTTTTGAGAAAAATACGAGGAGAATGACTGAAGAAATAGAAATTAAATACATGAATAAGGCGAAAAATTTCATATCACTGATGCCATCTAGTAATAATTTTTATTACAATATGTTGTTGATGTTGTTGTTGTAGTGGTCTTCAGTCCTGATACTGGTTTGATGCAGCTCTCCATACTACTCTATCCTGTGCAAGTTTCTTCGTCTCCCAGTACCTACTGCAACCTACATCCTTCTGAATCTGCTTGGTGTATTCATCTCTTGGTCTCCCTCTACGATTTATCCCCTCACGCTACCCTCCAATACTAAATTGGTGATCCCTTGATGCCTCAGAACATGTCCTACCAACCGAACCCTTCTTCTAGTCAAGTTGTGCCACAAGCTTCTCTTCTCCCCAGTCCTGTTCAACACCTCCTCATTAGTTATGTGATCTACCCATCTAATCTTCAGCATTCTTCTGTAGCACCACATTTCGAAAGCTGCTATTCTCTTCTTGTATAAACTATATATCGTTCATGTTTTACTTCCATACATGGCTACACTCCATACAAATACTTTCAGAAACGACTTCCTGACACTTAAATCAATACTCGATGTTAACAAATTTCTCTTCATCAGAAACGCTTTTCTTGCCGTTGCCAGTCTACATTTTATATCCTCTCTATTTCTACCTTCATGAGCTTGCTCAATATACTGATTGAATAACATCGGGAAGAGGCTACAACCCTGTCTCACTCCCTTCCCAACCACTGCTTCCCTTTCATGCCCCTCAACTCTTATAACTGCCATTTGGTTTCTATAGAGATTGTAAATAGCCATTCGCTCCCTATATTTTACCCTGTCACCTTCAGGATTTGAAAGAGAGTATTCCAGTCAACTTTGAAAAAAGCTTTCTCTAAGTCTACAAATGCTAAAAACGTAGGTTTGCCTTTCCTTAATCTAGCTTCTAAGATAAGCCATAGGGTCAGTATTGCCTCACGTGTTCCAATATTTCTACGGAATCCAAACTGATCTTCCCCAAGGTCGGCTTCTACTAATTTCTCCATTCGTCTGTAAAGAATTTGTGTTAGTATTTTGCAGCCATGACTTATTAAACTGATAGTAACTTTCACATCTGTCAAAACCTGCTTTCTTTGGGATTGGAATTATTATATTCTTCTTGATGTCTGAGGGTATTTCGCCTGTCTCATACGTTTTGCTCACCAGATGGTAGAGTTTTGTCAGGACCGGCTCTCCCAAGGCTGTCAGTAGTTCTAACGGAATGTTGTCTACTTCTGGGACCTTGTTTCGACTTTGTTCTTTCAGTGCTCTGTCAAACTCTTCATGCAGCATCATATCTCCCATTTCATCTTAATCTACATCCTCTTCCATTTCCATAATATTGTCCTCAAGTACATCGCCCTTGTATAGACCCTCTATATACTCCTTCCACCTTTCTGCTTTCCCTTCTTTGCTTAGAGCTGGGTTTCCATCAGAGCTCTTGATATTCATACAAATGCTTCTCTTTACTACAAAGGTCTCTTTAATTTTCCTGTAGGCAGCATCTATCTTAACCCTAGTGAGATAGGCCTCTTCATCCTTACATTTATCCTCTAGCCATCCCTGCTTACCCATTTTGCACTTCATGTCGATCTCATTTTTGAGACGTTTGTATTCCTTTTTGCCTGCTTCATTTACTGCATTTTTATATTTTCTCCTTTCATTAATTAAATTCAATATTTCTTCTGTTACCCAAGGATTTCTACTAGCCCTCGTCTTTTTACCTACTTGATCCTCGGCTGCCTTTACTACTTCATTCCTCAAAGCTACCCATTCTTCTTCTACTGTATTTCTTTCCCCCATTCCTGCCATTTGTTCCCTTACACTCTCCCTGAACCTTTGTACAACCTCTGGTTTAGTCAGTTTATCTAGGTCCCATCTCCTTAAATTCCCACCTTTTTGCAGTTTCTTCAGTTTTAATCTACAGTTCATAAATAATAGATTCTGGTCACAGTCCACTTCTGCCCCTGGAGATGTCTTACAATTTAAAACCTGGTTCCTAAATCTATGTCTTACCATTATATAATCTATCTGAAATCTGTCAGTATCTTCAGGCTTCTTCCATGTATACAACCTTCTTTTATGATTCGTGAACCAAGTGTTAGCTATGATTAAGCTGTACTCTGTGCAAAATTCTACCAGGCGTCTTCCTCTTTCATTTCTTACCCCCAATCCATATTCACCTACTATGTTCCCTTCTCTCCCTTTTCCTACTACCAAATTCCAGTCACCAATGACTATTAAATTTTCGTCTCCCTTCATTATCTGAATAATTTCTTTGATTTCATCATACATTTCTTCAATTTCTTCGTCATCTGCAGAGCTAGTTGGCATATAAACTTGTACTACTGTAGTAGGCGTGGGCTTCATGTCTATCTTTGCCACAATAATGCGTTCACTATGCTGTTTGTAGTAGCTTACCAGCATTCCTATTTTTTTATTCATTATTAAACGTACTCCTGCATTACCCCAATTTGCTTAGGTGGAAGGAGTATATAGAGGGTCTATACAAGGGCGATGTACTTGAGGACAATATTATGGAAATGGAAGAGGATGTAGATTAAGATGAAGTGGGAGATATGATACTGCATGAAGAGTTTGACAGAGCACTGAAAGAACTAAGTCGAAACAAGGTCCCAGAAGTAGACAACATTCGCCTGACCAAAAGTCTTGTTCCTCCTGCCACCGAACTTCACTAATTCCCACTATATCTAACTTTAACCTATCCATTTCCCTTTTTAAATTTTCTAACCTACCTGCCCGATTAAGGGATCTAACATTCCATGCTCCGATCCGTAGAACGCCAGTTTACTTTCTCCTGATAACGTTGTCCTCTTGAGTAGCCCCCACCCGCAGTTCCGAATGGGGGACTATTTTACCTCTGGAATATTTTACCCAAGAGGATGCCATCATCATTAAGTATACAGTAAAGCTGCATGGTCTTGGGAAAAATTACGGCTGTAGTTTCCCCTTGCTTTCAACCGTTCGCAGTACCAGCACAGCATGGCCGTTTTGATTAGTGTTACAAGGCCAGATCAGTCAATCATCCGGACTGTTGCCCCTGCAACTACTGAAAAGGCTTTTGCCCTCTTCAGGAACCACGCGTTTGTCTTGCCTCTCAGCAGATACCCCTCTGTTGTGGTTGCACCTACAGTACGGCTATCTGTTTCGCTGAGGCACGCAAGCCTCCCCACAATGGCAAGGCCCATGGTTCATGTGTGTAAGCAAAATTAAACAGAAAGGTATTTACCATTTCAACACTGAATGTTTGAAGGTAATAACTGTAGTAGCAAAAGGTAACATCCACACAATTAAAAGCAACCATCAAAGCACTGTACATGTGTAAGTTTAATTATACCCTTGTTAACTAATAATCTCTCCATACTCAAATACTCATACATAATGTTTGACAAATTAAACTATAAGAATGAGGACCATACCAATTGCTGAAGATAGTGAAGCTCTATGACAACACCAGTTTGTAGTTATTAAGACACCAACAACTGTTCTTATAGAAGCAACAGATAAATAGACAAGCATAGACTTTAAATCAACTTGACAAAAATAATTATACATAAGAGTAACACGAAATGATAA
This sequence comes from Schistocerca americana, assembly GCF_021461395.2. Classification (NCBI taxonomy): domain Eukaryota; kingdom Metazoa; phylum Arthropoda; class Insecta; order Orthoptera; family Acrididae; genus Schistocerca; species Schistocerca americana. The sequence goes on along the minus strand of NC_060120.1, from coordinate 84,895,859 downwards.
CTTCATGACAATCAAAAGTAATTGCTCTTTAAACATATGTCACAAACAACCTCATTACATGAAAAATGCCATAACCACTGAACTTCAGTAAAACACCAGGAAGCAATCCTCTACCTGAGACTCCAACCTTCATGTGAGCTTAGGAAGTCAAAGATGAACTAAAGTATAAGCATCTGAACTACAAATACTAACACTATAGACATAGAAAAAAATATCACCATCTTCAGAAAGAAAGTAACATAAATGGCTTTAGCAACATCTTAATCCTTAAATAAAAGTACTAGCAAATGCGAAGTAGCAATTAAGGTATAAAAAATTAAATAAAGACCAGCTTGCAACTTTACAGGTTGAAAACTTGTACACAAAATTAATAATAAAGAAAGAACTAATCTAGACTTATTAACACATGAGAAGATAATAACCTGAATATAGCAAATGAGCGTTACAATACAATTAGGAAATCAGAGCCATGAAGACGATATTTAGGATAATTAGAAGATAAATAAAGTACTCCTCTTTCAGTTATTATTACAGAGTATATTATAAATGTCAGAATAAAAGAAAAATAATCAGTTCAAGAAAAATAACAAATGAGTTTCAGATCAGCATCAATTTATAAATAAAGGAGGAGAGATAAAAAGTAGCTATAAGTAAATACATTAACATAAATGCAACCCAAAAAATTAATCATATAATTTCCTTTGAGAGTAAAGTATATAATCTAAAACAGAAAGACATGAACCACTTCTACAAACATAAGAAACTAAAGAATAATAAGAAAGAGTAATCAAATCAAAATCAATATGAAAAATGGTAGTATAAACAAAAAAGAACAGTACACTCCAATCTCAATAAAATATTAACATGTGAATACATTTTGAAGAAAATATGTCACACCAGCAAAATAAATAAATAAGGAAGTAAAACTAAAATATACAAACAATCGTTTTAACAGCTTAAAAATACACCAGTCTTATAAGAAGGAAGTACAGTTAATACTCATTTTTAAGACTTCAGAGGTAGGAAAATATCCTATCCTCAGCCCCTAAATACTGTATTTTAATTTTTAAGTCCTGAAAGTATGAATATAACAAATATAACACAAATATATATAATGAACATTCATTTCATTAATTGAAGTTATCATATGTGAATAACACTTTTTATTGTTTTATATACCTTCAATATTAGATTGAATTATAGAAAAAATAATCTAAGGATTTTGACTCTAGAATGAAATTTTTAATCTGCAGCAGAGAGTGTGCTCATATGTAATTTCATGGATGATTAAAAAGTATGCTGACTTGAGACTCGAAATCAGGTCATCTGCTTTTCAATGGTAAATGTTCCATCGACTGAACTACCCCAGCTTCACGCACAAGCCAACCTCACCAATGTTTGCAGCAGTGGCTCTTCTCCTATCATTCAAACTGAGTAGAATCTCTCCTGCAGAACTTACAGTCTTCGAAACAAGAATACTGTGGAGACATGGATGGCTTTGCCAAAACTTATGGGATGTTTCCAAAATGAAACGTATCCTGATACAAAGCTTCATGGCAGATTAAATCTGTAAGTGGGACAAAACATCCTTACTTTGAGTATATTTCTGATTTACACTTTTAATCTGCCAGGAAGTTTCAAGTTTTTGGCGATCATATAGTTTGTTATTAACATGTTTTGGCAGTTTGTTTGTTCTATTAACTTACAGATAAAGAATTGCATCAAATCAAATAGTTCAGCCTATATCAATTACTGTGATCTTCACTTTAACAGCATGTGTTATTATTATATTTACTCCAGTTGTTATAGGTAAGACCATATTTATCCTCAGAAAAACAGAAACCATAAATATTATTAATTCAATTTAATGTCAAGAAATGACACTATCCCTGGAAAAATTACCTAAAATCCAATATTTATTCTAACACATTAATAATACTTTATTAATTTCTAGTACTATTAGTAGTGATTAAATTTACTACCATTAATCTAGCACCTATTTGTAAGATTTGATAATCACCAATAAACGAACCCTTCTGATTAAAACCACCTTTAATTAAAATTCTTAATAACTCTTTATCTGAGATACAGCTGCAACAAATATTTTTGTACAACATAATTTTATATCATTAATAGGATTAGGATTAGTAACTCGAATTGTAACTAGTCTTTTCCTAGCCATACATTACACGCCACATACTGGAAAAGCATTCAGAAGTGCAGTCCATGTTTGTCAAGATATTTCATTGAATTGTCGAAAACCTCGCATGTAAATACAGCTTTCATACTTGTATTTATATGTAGGATGAGGAGTTTATTACGTTTTGTATATATACATGCCTATGAGTCTGAGTGCAACAGTAATTTTATTCTTAGTTGTTATAGCAACTGCATTTCCAGAATATGTCCTACCTTTTGAGCTAAATATCGGTTTGAACGACAAAATTAACTCCAAATCTGTTATCAACGGTCCCGTACCTAACAAACGATTTAGTTCAAAGAGGTTGAAGGAGATTTTGTGTACGTCATGCAAGATTTAAAAGATTTTCATGTTCCATTGTGTATTACCATTTATAATTGTGGCTATAGCTGCAATTCACTTCTCTTTCTGACACCCAACTGGTTGTAATAATCCTGTGGAACTATATGAAGATACTGCAAAATTGAGTTCCATCCTTAGATCTAACGACTCAGTTACATTTTTATTAATAATATTATTATTAATAATTTATGTTTTATCAGTCCATACTGCCTGTAAGTTACATGCAGTTTAGTACCAGCACATCTGTTTGAAACACCAATTCATATTCAACCAGAATCAGTCCTCCTAATTACTTACACTATTTTACGATTAATCCTCATTTAGTTACAGGATGTTACTGCTTTATTCTTATTACTTAGAGTTTTAATAATTCTACCATTCTACAGGAAGTCCCACATAAAACCAATATGCCTCACATACCAGTTAATCATCTTTATTACAGTTGCCACTGGAGTGGCCTGGATGCCCATGGCCATCACTTGCAGCATCTGTTATGAACAAGTGACTCCATGTTTCTTAATGTTACCATTATCCATTTTTAGTTAGTTCATTGTAACTGAAATCTTGTCAAAGGATGTTATACAATGACAGGGCAATTTCTAAATATAATTGATTTCACTAATTTCCTAATTAATATCCATGTAGCAAATACTTGAGATAAACTAATAAAGGAATCAATTGCAAAATACTTTAACTGGTTTACGAAAAGCACACATTCCAAAAATGTAAAACTAGAAGATAAATTCTTCTATTAACTTCTTAAAAAATTCTACTAAATGAATGAACTAAATATAAGGGTAAAAAACTTTTTCAAGGCAAATACTGGGAATCAAGATAGAGTCCCTTTAAATCAAATGAAACCAAAAGGTTAACAAAATAATGTAAATGAATAAAAACCCTCACATAAAAAAGATAAATGCCAGTAATGCACTTTTAAGAGCAAATCTAGAATATTCTGCACTTATTGCTGAGAATGATATGATATGTGGTAACTAAGAATATTGGATGTTGTAATATTTTCTTTATTTTATCTCCTCAATGACCAGTCTTGACAGAGTCTACCATCTTTGGATCTCCAGGATTTCCAGGAGATCCAAAGATAACAGACAGGCTCTGTTCAAACTGGTTATTGAGGAAATGAAATTAAAGCAAAATTTCAACATGCGAACGTGGCTGCCAAATATTCTTAGTTACCTGGTGTACACCACAATAAAAAATGAAGTAAATCAACCTCTGTCATATTCAGTATCAAACTCGGAGATTAATGCCAATTTTGCTTCAGCAAAATTAAAATGAGTATGATTTGTATCTGCTAAATATGATGCTTAGCATACTGAAGCAAAAGAACAGGAATTAATAATAAGTCAACAACAAAACTGACAATTCATAAAATCATATACATTTCAACTACCTGCTGTAATAATTAAATTACAAAAATTAAAGCTAACCTAACTTTTTGATGTAGTTTCTGCAACAGTTAGCAAAGAATCCCATGTACAGCACCTTCCTCCCATCTCCATTGTATTAATGCCTGTGAGACAGACTGACTGTTTGCATCAACACAAGTGAGATGGGAGTAAGAAGATGTGTATCCTTTTATGAGGTTCCTCTTCTCTGTGTGGCAGCAGTTTTCGCATTTAATCCACATTCACTTCTTTTAAGATGTGTTATAGTGCTGACAACCAAAACGCTGAGTGCCCGTAAGTTCCACACACACACAAAATGCAACATGTTAAACAAATAATAATTAGAATTCAATGATCAGGCATCAATTATTGGAGTATAAATACCTACTCTACTACAATATAAAAGAATTAAAATTTATAAGAAAATGATATGGAAGATTAGTCATCATCTAAAAAATTCTTAAATCAAAAACAGGAGAAAAAAGTAACATAAATCATGTGGTGTAATCATAATAGGTTGTTCCTTACAAACTAACTCAATAATTGTATCACCGAGGAATACCACAAAACCTACATTACTAAGTCCCTTTCAAACCTAATTGTAACGTAAAGCATGTCACACTAATGATGTTAAAAAGGTTGAATAATAAATACAAAAATATTCAGAATTAACTAAAAGGTAATTTTAAAGATAGCACGTTACATTGTGCTATTATTATATATAAAATAAATTAAATTATGTGTTATTACCTTTAGAACCTATTGATTAAAGAGTAAGTAGTTACTATTTTTTACCTAAAAACCAAATAAAAGTAAATCAGCTATAAAAAATTAATATTTTTCTCAAGAAGATAGAAATCTTAGGAAGTGGTTAGTACTTCATTTCTAAAATTAACAAAAAATAATTGTAGTACATTAACTGTGAGTTAGTCATAAATCAGCCTAAACTGAGATAAGTAAATAAATATTATAACTTTCATGAACCATGATACAAAAGATACAAGAAAAAAAATTTTCTTTATCAAACTTAAACATTTCATAATCCACTTACATTATCAATATACTACAATGTAAGAAAGCAGTTCTACAAAACGTACAATGACAATAAATTCAATAAAATTATGTCCACTAAGGATTGAAATAAACAAATAATTAATATAATATGGTAAATAATTAACATATACTATATGCACAGAATAATTTTCATTTAAGTGAAATATTTTGCTAAGATGTTATGTCTGTATTCTCTTTCTAGATGAATAGCCCCGTTGCAAAAGCAGCTATGTGATAAAAAATCGGAAATAGGGTTAGAGCCACTTTCTTGTACAGGTTTTCATGGTTTATGTTGTAATGTATCGATCAGGCTTTGAAAATCTTTCTAAGTATTTTAAAGTGAGGTGCGGAATTGGCTGTGGGTGCATAGGCTGCTATGTTCTCTATGTGTTAGGTTACAAAAGCAGCCAAATGCTATTGGGTTGCAAAAGAGGCAGAGTCTTAAGGGGATAACGGCCGGCAACAAAGGTATGGTTGCAGAACCGGACATATCGTCTCATCATACAAAACACTTTTTAAAAGTTCCGATTTTTAGCTACAAGTGATTGAAATATTTGGGTTGGCAGTACTGGGTACATTCTCATATGTTTGTGCTTCCATTGCTACACTGTGGGAAGGAAAGTGTGAGAAGGCATTGTTATATGATAAAAAGACCTACCAGCACACTCGTTCAATTGTGTATTAGTAACGACCTTGCTGGCAGTTTTATTGTCGCACAGTTGGAAATGGACAAGGACAATGAAGAGGAAACGTCTTCTATTGAAGCTCATTTCGACGAACCCGACGACGACAAAGCTGAGATTAGCGTTAATGATGAGAGGGGAGATGCCACGAGAAACTCTACTTCTAGGAAGAGAAAACGGAATGTACAGCAGTGGGAACAGAACGTCGAGAAAAGTAAGAGGTGAAGAAGACCACTGCTTGTAGTAATATTCAAATATTCATTACAGGTTTAATGTTGTTGGATTTAATGACCTAGCAACATTACCTAACCTTTTCCGGAACACATTTCTTATAAATTAAACGTACTTGGAAATAGAAACGCTGAACATCTGATTCTATTGACATAAAACTAATATCAGTTGGTTTTCAATTTCATTTTTGATTTATCTTTAAGCACCAACCGAAAGGGTTTCTACAGATGCCAAACTGTAAACATCCTGCTGGAAAGCTGAAATGTACAGAACTCATTACGCAGGACGTAAAACGGATCCATGAAAAATGCTACGAACAAAATAACCCAGAATGGCAGAGAAACTACATTCGACAGCATGTCACTGTGTCACCTCCTCGAACATCTAAGCTTATAGGACACAAAGTATCAAGAAAGCTACTAATTACGGAGTTCGTGCTCCCAGAAAAAAACGCGAAGGAGTTTCTATAAAAATCAGGGTTGGCAGAGTGGCGTTCATGGGGATTTTGTAGATAAAAAAAATTAGACTCAACAAAATTTGTCAGAGTATAATGAACGATTCCTTACCTGCAACCGTTGAAAGAAGAGGAGGTGACAGAAGAACGAAGTTGTATGGAGATAGGAAAAATGCAGTTGTGAGACACATTAAACAATTCGATCCGATCAAAAAAGTCAGTATTCTAGAGGAAAAATGTTACATCGCAAATATTTGCCCAGTGAATGAAATGTAAAAATAATGTCGGAAATGTTCTCTGACAAACATCCCAATCTGGACGTAAAGTATGACTACTACCGGACAATATTCTGCAATAACTTTAATATTGGCTTCGGAGCACCTTATATTGACACATCCTCTACATGCTCGTCCGTACAAAGCATAATTTCCTTGAAAAATCGCCCAATGGCAAAGAAAAACTTGAAACATCAGCTTACAGCTCACAAAGTTTGGAGCCATGTTCTTTTTTTTTTCTTTTTTCATCGAAGGTCAACTAACTTTAAGTTTTGACAGCTAGAAAAATTTAGTCCTTCCAATAGTCCCGGATCAGGCGGCTTACTTATTATTCCGGACTCGGTTCGTCGAGGTTCCCCTACAAGCAGTCAGACGAAAGATAATGTGACCTCATATGTATGACCGGAGAACGAATTTGCAAAGAAGTCGAATCAGATTGCTTCACCTCTTCATCATCAACTGCTTAACACCATTTTGCATGGTGTCTCCACACTGCGCCTCTTTTAGGATGGATGCTGTGGGCAAAACAAGAATACAACAATGATTGGGATGTTGATGTACTGGTTCCTGCACGCTATTCCTGTACACGTAGAGTGCGTTGAAGTGTGGTTCCCGATCGTCGGTCATTCTTTTACACCCCCTGATAGAGATTTTGAAAACATGGAGAGAAAATTTTCAAAACTGAGCGAAATCGAAAACCCTGCAGTATGTTGTTGTTGTTGTGGTCTTCAGTCCTGAGCCTGGTTTTATGCAGCTCTCCATGCTATTCTATCCTGTGCAAGTTTCTTCATCTCCCAGTACCTACTGCAGCCTACATCCTTCTGAATCTGCTTAGTGTATTCATCTCTTGGTCTCCCTCTACCATTTTTACCCTCCACGCTGCCCTCCAGTACCAAATTGGTGATCCCTTCATGCCTCAGAACATGTCCTACCAACCGATCCCTTCTTCTAGTCAAGTTATGCCACAAACTCCTGTTCTCCCCAATTCTATTCAATACCTCCTCATTAGTTATGTGATCTACCCATCTAATCTTCAGCATTCTTCTGTAGCACCACATTTCGAAAGCTTCTAGTCTCTTCTTGTGCAAACTATTTATCGTCCATGTTTCACTTCCATACATGGCTACACTCTACATAAATACTTTCAGTAACGACTTCCTGACATTTAAATCAATACTCGATGTTAACAAATTTCTCTTCTTCAGAAACGCTTTCCTTGCCATTGCCAGTCTACATTTTATATCTTCGCTACTTCGACCCTGCAGTATACGTCGGCATAATGTAAAACTTCGCCACAGTGGTGCATTTGGGGTCGGACTACTGCAAAGTGAGAGACTGGACGAAGATCGCCACTGACGTCATCAAAGCTCTTGGGTCCTGGCGCCGCCAGTTTCAAAAGTCGAAGAGAACTATCATCACGAAGACAGCAAACAGAAACTTATGTCTTGTGCAAGGAGAAGTATTCTTCAATTTTGAAGGCGGAGAGCCTATATCTATTCTTAAAAGAGGTAAACGTATCACGAAAGAAACTCTTCCTGAGGAGATTACAAAAGGCCTTCCCCTAAAAAAAGGCACAATCACGGACGTCAAACGGCTCTTAGAACTACACTGGGAAGAGACATTGACAGAGGAGGAAAAGTTAAAATTCTACACTGATGTCTTTAAGCAGCAGCAGATCATGGAAACAGATGAATGTGAAAACGGCGAGGTTGAAGTATTTGATAGATGACGACGATTCCCCGAATATAGCTTAAACGCTGTATACTTCATTTTACCTTATGATTGTTTCTTTGCAATGTTTCATCGTCCCAAGATTTGTTTTCAAAGATTTCTCACTTCCATGACAGGTGTTAAGACTGAATTCAGTGATTAAATCTGAATAATATTAATATTGTATCTTGTAGTAGTTGATGTTTAATTTTTTTATGAAAAGGTTTAAACCATTTTAGAAATTTAAAGTAAGACAGTATTTCAGCACTTCGTTCCTTCAGTTTTCTTCCTTTCACATTATTTTAGTATACTACTGTAGTACACCATTCTTACCGACATAGCCACACCAGAATAAATTTTTCGGCCGGTTTTGCAACCGACAGCATTCCATCATGGTCGCCGATGCGGTTGCAGAAGCGGTTAACTCGTCCATTCGGCTACAAAACGGGCTAGGTACATATTTTTACATAATAATACTAATAAGGGGTTAACGTAGGATTATAGAGACATTTATGATTTGGTCGTTTTTTTTTTCTTTTTTTTGAGACATTAACCACCGTCGTAATATTGCTGTGAGAGCAAGGCTGCATTTTTCGAGTTTTCCCAAAAATCTTTTAAAACTGACTTAGCCGCTTTTGAGACTGGGCTACTCAGATGTACTTTTTCATTGTAAATGCAGGCCTTCTGAATTGGAAAAATCCCATTTTTTTTGTAAATAATGTTGTCACAGCCATATTATTACTTGAGAAAATCTACGTTTGATAGCTCTCCTAGGAGTGCTAGTTCTGCATGGTTCGCAGAAGAGCTTCTGTAAAGTTTGGAAGGTAGGAGACGAGATACTGGCAGAAGTAAAGCTGTGACGACCGGGCGTGAGTCGTGCTTCGGTAGCTCAGATGGTAGAGCACTTGCCCGCGAAAGGCAAAGGTCCCGAGTTCGAGTATCAGTCGGGCACACAGTTTTAATCTGCCAGGAAGTTTCATATCAACGCACACTCGAATCGAAATTTTTTCTGTTGAAACACAAATATACAAATTACTGTAATAATCTAACTGCAGATAGCGAGACTGGTTCTGACCATTGGTCGTAAATTGCTGGCAGTCAGTACACCACCAACAACTGGTTCATGGAAATGTCTGCAGATTTTTTTCTGTTGAAACACAAATATAAAAGTTACTGTAATAATCTAACTGCAGATAGCGAGACTGGTTCTGACCATTGGTCGTAAATTGCTGGCAGTCAGTACACCACCAACAACTGGTTCATGGCAATGTCTGCAGATTATCCCCCACAATGACAAATTAGGGAAACAGTTCAATGTAAGTAGGTCAAAAGCAACTTCACTTTACACTTCAATTTTGTAAGGAAATGAGTGATGTTTATTCCACTGAATGGGATATTAGTAAAGGTCACAGATGTGTAAATTATTTTTCATGTTTTTATTTATTTAAAACTATCGTTTTAAGTTTCGGAAATTTGTGCTAAGGTCTTATGGAACCAAACTGCTGAGGTCATCGGTCCCTAATCTTACGCACTATTTAATGTAACTGAAACTAACTTAATGCCAAGGACGACACACACACCCATGCCCGAGCGAGGACTCGAACCTCAGATGGGGGAGCCACGCGGACCGTGACAAGACGCCTAAGACAGCGCGGCTACCACATGCGGCTGCCTTTTCAGTGTCTTACAGAGCATTATATCGATTTGTTATGCTACTTGGCTGTGTTACTAGTATGAGTAGTCAGTGAGTGTCCATATATTTTCTTCTTCTTATTCTCGCTATTCTTTCTTTCAACAAACTTATTTCAAGTTTGCTCACAGCTCACAGCCCGCTCACAGCTGCAGGGGGCGCTGACTTCGGCCGCACAGCTTGAGGCTGTTACCAATGGGCACCACTGTGGGGAGCCGGACTTGGGGATCACGGGGATGTCAACCTAGTCTCGTCTGTCCCTAGACCGGTCTACTGCTGTGGTTACCCCGGTTGCTGCCCGCAGTGGGGCTCAGCCCTCGCCGGTGGTTGATTGGGAGGTCGTTCCAAGGCGTGGCAGGCAGCGAAAGACGTCCCCGGAGGCTGATCAGAAAGCCTCCCCGGTGCGTCTGACAAACAGGTTTCAGGCACTGACTGAGCCAGATGCAGCTGCCTGCCCTGTTTCAGAGGATGATTCTTAGCCTTCAAGATCCGGGCAATCACAGAGGGTGGGCTTATTGGTAGTTGGGAGCTCCAATGTCAGGCGCGTAATGGGGCCCCTTAGGGATATGGCGGCTAAGGAGGGGAAGAAATCCAGTGTGCACTCCGTGTGCATTCCGGGTGGAGTCATTCCTGATGTCGAAAGGGTACTTCCGGATGCCATGAAGAGCACAGGGTGCAGCCAGCTGCAGGTGGTGGCACATGTCGGCACTAATGACGTGTGTCGTTTTGGATCTGAGGAAATTCTCTCTGGATTCCAGCGGCTATCTGATTTGGTGAAGGCTGCCGGTCTTGCTTACGAGATGAAGGCAGAGCTCACCATCTGCAGCATCGTTGACAGAACCGACTGCAGACCTTTGGTGCAGAGCGGGGTGGAGGGTCTGAATCAGAGGCTGAGACGGTTTTGCGACCATGTTGGCTGCAGATTCCTTGACTTGCGCCATAGGGTGGTCGGGTTTCGGGTTCCGCTGAATAGGTCAGGAGTTCACTACACTCAGCTGGCGGCTACACGGGTAGCGGAGGCTGTGTGGCGTGGACTGGGCGGTTTTTTAGGTTAGAAGGCCTCGGGAAAGTACGGGGTGGGCTGCAGTCTCAAAGGGTGCATGGCAAATACAGGACGTGCTTGGATCAAGAAACAGTCGGAATTGTAGTTGTAAATTGTTGTAGTTGTGCTGGGAAAGTCCCTGAGCTTCAAGCGCTAATAGAAAGCACAGAAGCTGAAATCGTAATAGGTACAGAAAGCTGGCTAAAGACTGAAATAAGTTCTGCAGAAATTTTTACGAAGTCTCAGACGGTGTTCAGAAAAGATGGATTAGGCAGAATTGGTGGTGGAGTGTTTGTGTCTGTCAGTAGTGGTTTATCTTACAGTGAAGTCGAAGTAGATACTCTGTGCGAATTGGTATGGGTGGAGGTTATACTTAACAGCCGAACTGAGTTAATAATTGGCTCCTTCTACCGACCCTCAGACTCCGATGATATAGTTGCTGAACAGTTCAGAGAAAATTTGAGTTTCGTAACAAATAAATACCCCACTCATACTGTTATAGTTGGTGGGGACTTCAACCTTCCCTCGATATGTTGGCAAATATACTTGTTCAAAACCGGTGGTAGGCAGAAAACATCTTCCGAGATTGTCCTAAATGCTTTGTCGGAAAATTATTTCGAGCAGTTAGTCCACGAACGCACGCGAATTGTAAATGGTTGCGAAAACACACTTGACCTCTTAGCCACAAACAATCCAGAGCTAATAGAGAGCATCATGACTGATACAGGGATTAGTGATCACAAGGTCGTTGTAGCTAGGCTCAATACCGTTTCTTCCAAATCTACCAGAAACGAACGCAAATATTTTTTTTTTAAAAAGCGGATAAAGTGTCACTAGAAGCCTTTCTAAGAGACAATCTCCATTCCTTCCGAACTGACTATGCAAATGTAGGCGAGATGTGGCTCAAATTCAAAGTTATAGTAACAACAGGAATTGAGAGATTCATACCTCATAAACTCGTAGGAGATGGAACTGATCTCCCATGGTACACAAAACAGGTCCGAACCCTGTTGGAGAGGCAACGGAAAAAGCATGCAAAATTCAGAAGAACGCGAAATCCCGAAGATTGGCTAAAATATACAGACGCGTGAAATCTGGCACGAACTTCAATGCGAGATGTCTTTAATAGGTTCCACAACGAAACATTGTCTCGAAATTTGGTAGAAAATCCGAAGAAATTCTGGTCGTATGTAAAGTACACAAGCGGCAAGACGCAGTCAATACCTTCGCTGCGCAGTGCCGATGGTACTGTTACCGATGACTGTGGCGCTAAAGCGGAGTTATTGAACGCCGTCTTCCGAAATTCCTTCACCAGGGAAGACGAATGGAATATGCCAGAATTTGAAACACGAACAGCTGCTAGCATGAGTTTCTTAGAAGTAGATACCTTAGGGGTTGCGAAGCAACTCAAATCGCTTGATACGGGCAAGTCTTCAGGTCCAGATTGTATACCGATTAGGGTCCTTTCAGATTACGCTGATACAATAGCTCCCTACTTAGCAATCATATACAACCGCTCGCTCACCGATAGATCTGTACCTACAGATTGGAAAATTGCGCAGGTCGCACCAGTGTTTAAGAAGGGTAGTAGGAGCAATCCATCGAACTACAGACCTAAATCATTGACGCCGGTTTGCAGTAGGGTTTTGGAGCATATACTGTAATCAAACATTATGAATCACCTCGAAAGGAACGATCTATTGATACGTAATCAGCATGGTTTCAGAAAACATCATTCTTGTGAGACGCAGCTAGCTCTTTATTCGCACGAAGTAATGGCCGCTATCGACAGGGGATCTCATGTTGATTCCGTATTTCTAGATTTCCGGAAAGCTTTTGACACCGTTCCTCACAAGCGACTTCTAATCAAGCTGTGGGGCTACGTGGTATCGTCTCAGTTGTGCGACTGGATTCGTGATTTCCTGTCAGGAAGGTCGCAGTTCGTAGTAATAGACGGCAAATCATCGAGTAAAACTGAAGTGATATCAGGTGTTCCCCAGGGAAGCGTCCTGGGACCTCTGCTGTTCCTGATCTATGTAAATGACCTGGGTGACAATCTGAGCAGTTCTCTTACGTTGTTCGCAGTTGATGCTGTAATTTACCGTCTAATAAGGTCATCCGAAGACCAGTATCAGCTGCGAAGCGATTTAGAAAAAGATTGCTGTATGGTGTGGCAGGTGGCAGTTGACGCTAAATAACGAAAAGTGTGAGGTGATCCACATGAGTTCCAAAAGAAATCCGTTGGAATTCGATTACTCGCTAAATAGTACAGTTCTCAAGGCTGTCAATTCAACTAAGTACCTGGGTGTTAAAATTACGAACAACTTCAGTTGGAAAGACCACATACACTCCTAGAAATGGAAAAAAGAACACATTGACACCGGTGTGTCAGACCCACCATACTTGCTCCGGACACTGCGAGAGGGCTGTACAAGCAATGATCACACGCACGGCACAGCGGACACACCAGGAACCGCGGTGTTGGCCGTCGAATGGCGCTAGCTGCGCAGCATTTGTGCACCGCCGCCGTCAGTGTCAGCCAGTTTGCCGTGGCATACGGAGCTCCATCGCAGTCTTTAACACTGGTAGCATGCCGCGACAGCGTGGACGTGAACCGTATGTGCAGTTGACGGACTTTGAGCGAGGGCGTATAGTGGGCATGCGGGAGGCCGGGTGGACGTACCGCCGAATTGCTCAACACGTGGGGCGTGAGGTCTCCACAGTACATCGATGTTGTCGCCAGTGGTCGGCGGAAGGTGCACGTGCCCGTCGACCTGGGACCGGACCGCAGCGACGCACGGATGCACGCCAAGACCGTAGGATCCTACGCAGTGCCGTAGGGGACTGCACCGCCACTTCCCAGCAAATTAGGGACACTGTTGCTCCTGGGGTATCGGCGAGGACCATTCGCAACCGTCTCCATGAAGCTGGGCTACGGTCCCGCACACCGTTAGGCCGTCTTCCGCTCACGCCCCAACATCGTGCAGCCCGCCTCCAGTGGTGTCGCGACAGGCGTGCATGGAGGGACGAATGGAGACGTGTCGTCTTCAGCGATGAGAGTCGCTTCTGCCTTGGTGCCAATGATGGTCGTATGCGTGTTTGGCGCCGTGCAGGTGAGCGCCACAATCAGGACTGCATGCGACCGAGGCACACTGGGCCAACACCCGGCATCATGGTGTGGGGAGCGATCTCCTACACTGGCCGTACACCACTGGTGATCGTCGAGGGGACACTGAATAGTGCACGGTACATCCAAACCGTCATCGAACCCATCGTTCTACCATTCCTAGACCGGCAAGGGAACTTGCTGTTCCAACAGGACTATGCACGTCCGCATGTATCCCGTGCCACCCAACGTGCTCTAGAAGGTGTAAGTCAACTACCCTGGCCAGCAAGATCTCCGGATCTGTCCCCCATTGAGCATGTTTGGGACTGGATGAAGCGTCGTCTCACGCGGTCTGTACGTCCAACACGAACGCTGGTCCAACTGAGGCGCCAGGTGGAAATGGCATGGCAAGCCGTTCCACAGGACTACATCCAGCATCTCTACGATCGTCTCCATGGGAGAACAGCAGCCTGCATTGCTGCGAAAGGTGGATATACACTGTACTAGTGCCGACATTGTGCATGCTCTGTTGCCTGTGTCTATGTGCCTGTGGTTCTGTCAGTGTGATCATGTGATGTATCTGACCCCAGAAATGTGTCAATAAAGTTTCTCCTTCCTGGGACAATGAATTCACGGTGTTCTTATTTCAATTTCTAGGAGTGTAGATAATATTGTGGGGAAGGCGGGCCAAAGGTTGCGTTTCATTGGCAGGACACTTAGAAGATGCAACAAGTCCACTAAAGTGACAGCTTACACTACACTCGTTCGTCCTCAGTTAGAATATTGCTGCGCGGTGTGGGATCCTTACCAAGTGGGACTGACGGAGGACATCGAAAGGGTGCAAAAAAGGGCAGCTCGTTTTGTATTATCACGTAATAGGGGAGAGAGTGTGGCAGATATGATACGCGAGTTGGGATGGAAGTCATTAAAGCAAAGACGTTTTTCGACGCGGCGAGATCTATTCACGAAATTTCAGTCACCAACTTTCTCTTCCGAATGCGAAAATATTTTCTTGAGCCCAACCTACATAGGTAGGAATGATCATCAAAATAAAATAAGGGAAATCAGAGCTCGAACAGATAGGTTTAGGTTTTCGTTTTTCCCGCGCGCTGTTCGGGAGTGGAATGGTAGAGAGATAGTATGGCTCTGAGCACCATGGGACCTAACATCTTAGGTCATCAGTCCCCTCGAACTGAGAACTACTTAAACCTAACTAACCTAAGGACATCACACACATCCATGCCCGAGGCAGGATTCTAACCTGCGACCGTAGCAGTCCCGCGGTTCCGGACTGCAGCGCCTAGAACCGCACGGCCACCGCGGCCGGCTAGAGCGATAGTACGATTGTGGTTCGATGAATCCTCTGCCAAGCACTTAAATATAAATTGCAGAGTAATCATGTAGATGTAGATGTAGATGTTGCCTTGCAGCGGATCGCACTTTGTCAGGGCTGAGCGGGAAGGCAGTTTAAAACACCGAGTGGCCACCAGAAGCAAGCCCTCAGCTTCCAGATAGATTTCTTCCCAACTGTGAGCGAGCCGAGGTCACTGCGCAGGCGCTACCGATCGCCAGAACCGACACTAAGGCTCCGCAGACGGCCATGGCTTGGACGTGACTGGATGTAGAAAGCTATATTTGCCTCTGAAGTGTACAATAGGTTTCAAGTCCGACGAAAACTCGGAACAAGCTTTCCCGTGGCTGTTCTATTGCACTGCAGGGTGGAAAGAGCGTTCCCCATGCTGTGGAGGCAGCTCTATTAGAAGCTAAAATTATGGCTGAGGGACAGTAGAATTCCTCACCCAAACAATGTTGTTTAATTTTTCTCCTTTTAGAGACACTCCAAACCGAGCATTAGAACTCTGTGGCATTAACAGTGCGTATAATAGAAAAGGTGATTGGCTTAAATGCCATGATGTCACAGGGGCAGTAAGAGACGCTTCGTTGGCAAGCATAAAAATGTCACAACACGCGGCATTAGACAGAACTTTTTTTCATATTGCAGTGCAGACTCTCGAGACTGTGTTCTGTACTGTGATGCGGGGGTCATTCAGTAATTAAAGAGACAACTTGGTCTTGGGGAAAAACTATTAGAAGGGCAAGTTTGGTACTTTTATGGCTTGAAATTGGAATCACTGAGATGAGCCCTGATCAGCTGATGTATCAAACTGGTTTTGTTTATAACCTCAAAAATACATTTCAAAATGGCGAGTCCGCTTGAAAGCTCCACATTAGTTGAACAACGTTCTGTTATTCGTTTTTTGCTTGCTGAAATCGAGAAACCAGTGAATATATACTACAGAATATCTTAAATTTATGGTGAAGGTTGTATGAGTCGTGCAAATTTTTACAAGTGGGTAGAGCAGTTCAAAAGTGGTCGCTACTCAGTAACTGACGAACACTGTTCTGGCCGACCAGGTGCAGTTTCAACTCCATCACTTAAAAGTCAAATTGATGACATTATTCGTGCCGACCGCAGTGTGACTGTGAAAACGATAGTTGATAAGGTTCAAGTTAGTACTGGTACAGTTCACAACACTATCTGTAACAAGCTGAAGTACCGCAAAACTTATGCAAGATAGGTCCCGAAGGAGTTGACGTGGCTACACGAGGAAACAACGTTGAGAGTATGCACAGAGCTAAAGGAACGTTATGAAAGAGAAAGTGAGCACTTCCTCAACAAAATTTTAACTTGTAATGAAACTTTGGTTCACTATTATGAACCAGAATCAAAGAGACAAAGCATGTAGTGGAAGCACACTAACTCACCAGTCAAGAAACAATTCAGAACCCAAGCATCAGCAGAAAAAGTCATGTTGACGGTGTTTTGAGATGCTGAAGGTCAAGTTTTTTGTGATTATCTTGAAGAGTAGCGTACAATGAGCAGCCTATACTACTCGGATTTGCTTTCAAACACGGTGAAGCCAGCCATGAGAGAGAGATGTCGTGGATCTCAGAGAAGAGGTGTAATTCTCCAGTAAGACAACGCACGTCTTCATATTCCTATACTAACCCGTGAAACCATCGACAAAAGAGGCTGGGAAGTCCTAATATAGCACCCTAATGATTTCCATGATTTCCATTTGTTTGGTGCACTGAAGGAGGCATCACTTGTGAAGAGGTTCCAGGACAACGAGGACGTGAAAAAGTTTGAGGGGAATTGATTCAAACAACATGATAAACAGTTCTTTTCAGCCGGATTATGTAACCTTGTAGCCCGTTGGAACAAGTGCATGAATGTTCTAGGGGATTATGTTGACAAACCAAAAAGTATTGCTTTGTAAAAATAAACGCTTTTTTCTCCAGACAAATTTCTTTCCTTAATTATTGAACGACCCTCGCACGTACAAGAAATACAAGATGATGGTAAGAAGAAGAATGTGGAGCTTCGCAATTCCCAATGCAAGATTCTGGCGTAATTCTATTTTATGGTGGACAAGAGGTATCCCACTTACCCATTTTTCTGCTTAACCTTAAGTTTTGACAGACTAAACACTGTTTACAACTGCAAGATTTGATATACGTTTGGTTATAACCATGGAATGTGGAAAAGAGTCAAAAAGTTTTCGATTGCAGTGGCGTGTTACGGGAGTTTTGATTCTATGTGTGGGTTTATTTAGGATCTTCACTCAAGATCTGTTGGTTTCTGTTTCCTGTATCCAAACACAAGCCAACTAATTCAATTAAATTCACTCTCGTTTTTCTAGTGGAGCTTTTAATTCATGTTTACTGTGTTCAACATTTGTTGAAATAGTGTTCAGTATCCATTTTCATGCAGTGAAAGTAAATGGTCTTTTTTTAATACGATATCTTTTGTTCGAGTAGTAATACCACTCACCATTCAAATTTGTGTATGTTATGAATACAGATTTATAGAAGTACTAAATTTAAATTCATGTAAGTCAGATATGTTATTAAGAAGTACCAAATTCAATTCATGTAGCAAAGTTGCATTATTACAAATAGGAGAAGTACTGGACCTTAAGATGAATGTCATGTGGCCACATTCATTCCTTTAGATGCTGTTTTCAGATCCTTGCAAAGATTCATCAGACATTCAACTTGAGGGGAGCAGTGTGGCATTTAAGATATGTACATACGAGTCAGAGAGCAATCAATAACAAAATAACTACAACTGATACTTTGCAAGTTCATTGAACACAAATGTCACCTTTCTGTTATCGCCACAGTGGAAGGAATGTGCTTATCGAGCTTGTGTACACTGACTAAATGGCTACACTTGCTGAGAACATCGCGATACGACCACCAGATGAGAATGCACTTTAGAATTATTGTAGAGGAAAAGTATTCTTCTAGATCAGTTACGATCACTAGCTACCAACGTATGAAGTGTTAAACACTTTCAAACGTCATCTATGCCCAAGAAGCCCCACGAATTAACATCTACAATCACGAGAGCTCCAGGCACACTTCTGATTTTCCAAACTACCAACAGTCTTCAGTGTTCGTGGTCCATGAGATAATCGTCCAGACCTGTGCTGCACTTCTTCAGAGGTGTTCTTGGTACTGCTGAATGGTGCCTACTGTAGAGGCAACTTCTGTCACCGAATGTAACAGTAACACCAAATGTGGCAGGAAGGGGTAGAGGGCACCGTATGAAGACTCGTCCGAGCTTTACAAGTGATTTATTGTTTCCAGCTACAGTGCCCCCAATCCACTCGATCTGCATCACTGGGTCCCACAATGCTATGGACACCACTTCACTGTCTGCGAAATGGCTTGGCGCGGAATGGCTGCGTCAGCGTCCCATGAATGCACGGTGTGCCGGCCTTGTATGCCAGCGGAGTTACGTCGTCGTCAGGATGCTGGCAGTTGATACAGCGGTCTGCATCCCTGCCGACCCAGCCGCAGGCAGTCAGCTGCATGCTTCTTGCCGGCATGGCTGAGATCATTTCATTTCTTGTTCACTCGCAAATAGCCCGAGGGTAAAACGGCAGTCTATATGCCTCCTCATGAGCCCTATTTTTTCGTGACTTATCTTTGTGGTCCTTACCCGGAATATATGTTGGCGGTAGTGCAATCGTTCTGCTGTCAGTTTCAAACGCCGGTTCTCTAAATTTCCTTAGTATTGTTTCTCCTAAAGATCATCGCCTTCCCTCTTCCCATTTGGGTTCTCAAAGCATCTCTATAATACCTGCGTTTTGTTAGCACCCACCGGTAACTAATCTAGCAGCCTGCCATCTATGTCTTCATTCAATACGACCTGGTACAGATTCCAAACACTCGTGAAGTACTCAAGAATAGGTAGCAGAGGCGATCTATACGCGGTCTTATATATAGGTGAGCCACACTTACCTAAAATTCCGCCGATAAATCGAAGTCCACCAGTCGCCTTTCCTACCACAGTTCTCACATACTTGCTACATTTCATATCGCTTTGCAGCGTTACACCCAGATATTTAAGCGACTTAACTGTGTCAAGCAGGACACTACTAACACTGTATCCAAACATTACAGTTTTGTTCTTCCCATTCATAAGCATCAACTTACATTTTTCCACATTTAGAGCTAGCTGCCATTCATCACACCAACTAGAAATTTTATTTAACTCGTCTTGTATCTTACTACGGTCACTCCAAAACCTTCTGTAAATCATCAGCAAACAAACGCGGAATTCTGTCCACCTGGTCCGCCAAATCATTTATGAGTATATAGAACCACAGTAGTCCTATCACGCAACGACCGATATTAATGGCTTTTGCGTAGAGTTGTCGTTGGTAACAGCCACGTAGCACTGCGTGAAATAACCGCAGAAATAAATGTGGCACGTCCAACGAATGTATCCGTTACAACAGTACTACGAAATTTGGCGTTTTATGGGCTATGGCAGTAGACGACCGATGCGAGCGCCTTTGCTAACAGCAGGACATCCTATGTAGCGTCTCTCCTGGGCTCTTGACCATATCGGTTGGACCCTAGACAGAAAACGTGGCCTGGTCAAATGAGTGATTTCAGTCGCTAAGAACTTAGTATGACGCAGAACCTCCAAAGCCAGGGATCAATATTTTCTTCAAGGCACTTGGCAAGCTGGTTTCGGCTCCACATTGGTTTGGGCTGTGTTTACAAGGAATGGACTGAGTCCTCTAATCCAACTGAATGGATCATTGACTGGAAATGTTGAAGTTCGGCTACTTGAAGACAATTTACAGCCATTCATGGGAGTCATGTTACCAAAAACTACGCAATTTTCATGGACGTTAGACCGCTGTGACCGAGCGGTCCTAGGCGCTGCAATTCGGAACCGCGCACCTGCTACTGTCGCAGGTTCGAATCCTGCCACGGGTGGATGTGTGTGATATCCTTAGGATAGCTAGGTGTAAGTGGATCTAAGTCTAGGGGACTGACGATTTCAGATGTTAAGTCCCATAGTGCTTAGAGCCTTTTGAACCATTTTTATGGACGACAGTGCGCCGTTTCTTCCGGCCACTATTCTTCACATTCTGTACAATTCGAGAGAATGATCTGGCCACGCAGATCGCCTGAAATTAATATTACCGAACATTTCTGCGACACAACCGAGAGGTCAGTTCGTGCACAAAATCCTTAATCGGCAACGCGTTCGCATGTAAGGACGGCTATATGGGCAGCAGGGCTTAATATTTCTTCAGAGGGCTTCCAGCGATTTTTTTTGTCCATGTAACGCCGGCCTCGGTAGCCGAACGGTTCTAGGCGCTTCAGTCCGGAACCGCGCGACTGCTAGGGTCGCAGGTTCGAATCCTGCCTCGGGCATGGATGTGTGTGATGTCCTTAGGTTAGTTAGGTTTAAGTAGTTCTAAGTTCTAGGGGACTGATGACCTCAGAAGTTAAGTCCCGTAGTGCTCAGAACCATCTGAACCATTTTTCTTGTCCATGTAACGAGAAATTGCTGCACTATGCCCGACAAATGGACGTCCCACACGGTCTTAAGAGATACGACTTTTTTCATCTCACTGTATGTCAAAGAAGTATTTCTGTCCTTACGTGAACATAGTTACTTCATGTCTTAATAAGTCGAAGAACTTCTTTCTCCCGTCATTATAATCACACTACAATGGGCATGTCGTCTGATGACCCGAAGCGCGTTATAAAAGTAAAGGACTTCCTAACATCTAGTAACTATTTTTTGCGACATGTCAGCTTTTATACAATCATAACTAAGTTCATTAATAATCGTCGCACGCCTCACTCACGATTTCAGCCGTACTTACAAAATCCCCGTGATTTCCCCAAAGCGCTCCAATCAGATGCTGGGATGGTTTCATTTCAAAAGAGCATAGCCGATTTCCTTCCCCGTCCTTTCGTAGTCCGAGTCTGTGCTCTGTCACAAATGGCTGCTCTGTCGATGGTACGTTAAACTCTAATCTTCCTTCCTTCCCTCAGTACACTAAAATAGTGAAAGCGAACGAGTGATTTGAGGTTTCCGCTACTCGTTACCACCGAAAAGTCGTAAAAAGCACACGAACAGGGTTACTAGAAGGGTAGAAATTAGAATGCTCAATGGAAACCTTAAGCGAAGTGGTCATCCTGATAGCCCTAGAGTCCCAAGTCCTGGCATTACAGACGAGAGAGGCGGCACTGAAAAAAAAAATTAATCGCGTTAGTTGAAACTTTGGTAGCACCAGCAGAGACTTTTCCGTTTCCGCACGCCGCTCCGCGGACTTTTTGTGTCTTCTCCCGGAGAGAACCGCAGCGGCGCCGCGGTCCAGGTGGGTGCGCTGCCTCGGTGGGGTGGGGGGGGGGGAGGTGTTGGGGGGGGGGGGGGACAGTCGGCAGACCCGACCAACTCAGCCTCGTCCGCCAGACCAACTCACCCTCGTCCAAAGTCCGGCGACGGGACGGAAAGGCGGAACAAAATTAGGCGCGAGCGCAGACCACCCCCATCCCTCCTCAACATCGCAGCGCCCCGCCTTGCCGGCTGAGCCCTGCCGGGGCTGCCGGCAAATCCTATTAGGGTTGCGAGCCTCGCGGCCGGCGACCAAAGTGACGCCGCCGCTGTATTTACGTGCGGCAAACAAAGGGCGACTTCTTTCCCCGCTGTTTAACACCCAATGGAAAGTCGCCTATTGTCTCAAACAGCCTCGAGGAGTACCCAGGGGGCAGAATTCTTTGCGAATCGAGTCGCTGAAAAACACTGCGAGCACGAGAACGATTCGAGAGCTACATAGTTGTTTAGTCGTGCACAGATCTTCATTGGTAGTAGATATGTCAGGTTAATACAGTAATAAAATAAAGTAGGCACCGCGGCATGTTGATGCAACCACCTCTCTCTGCCATCTGTACCATTTGGTTCTAGTAGCTGGAGTTCATTCCACTGACAACGCTCCATAAAGTGGTTCTTCTGGGACAGCCTGTTGGTTTTTTCCCTAGAGTTTTTCCTTCTATATGTTTCGTCGACCTAGTCGCCCAAGTTATTTAGTTTTTCTTCTCTATATTATTTAATCAACATCCGTTTCTGTAACTTCTTAAAGTACCTATTCAGTAATACGGTTAATATTTATAGTTATTTTCTTCGGTTGCTACTAATAACTTCGACTGTGATCTGTCACAAATATGAGAAAACTTCCTTATTTTGCAACTGAAATTTGTTCTTTAATGCCAGAGATGTTTTGTTTATTCATGTTAGGCACTGTCATTCGTCTATAAAACATCTAAAATTATTTAATTGTACAGTCCTTGATGTGAGATTTTCAGTGATTCTATTGCAGTTAATCTGGATCTAGCTATATCTGTTTCCTATTACATGTTCAACTATTTTTACTTAAATTCATTTTTTTGCTGCACGTAGGTAAAAAATCCCAAAAATATAATTGTAAATACACTGAAAGAAAAAACTCGCAACATGAAAAAATTATTAATGTAGACTAACGAAATTTTGCACATACATTTGTGTAGGTAAAATATTTAAGTGATTAACTTTGCAGGAACACCGATTTATGCAAAAGGGAGATAAACCATTGCAAATTAGAAATGCTGGTACGTTAACAAGTGGTGTAACCGCTAGACTGTTGAATGTAAGCATGTCAACGTGCATGCATGATGCTGTACAGTTGCCAGATGCTAATTTGTGGTTTAGCGTTCTATGATGGTTGCGCTAATTCAATAGGGGACGGTTAATGCTGGTTGTGGATGACGCTGGAGTAGTCGTCCCATGATGTCCATATGTACCTGAATGGAGACAGATCTGGTGATCGGGCAGGTCAACACGACGTGTTGATACTCTGTAGAGCATGTTTGGTTACGTTACCGGTAAGCAGGCGAGCGTTGTCCAACGGAAAACACCTCCTGTAAAGCTGTTCACGAAGGGCAGCACAACAGATCGAATCACCAGACTGAGTTACTGTTTTTGCAGTCATGGCCAATGGGATAACCAGGAGAGTGCTCTTGCTGTTATACGAAATCTCATCCCAGACCGTAGCGCCAGGTGCAGGTGCAATGTACAGGGCTATTACAAATGATTGAAGCGATTTCATAAATTCACTATAGCTCCATTCTTCTACATATGGTCACGACACACTACAGATACGTAGAAAAACTCATAAAGTTTTGTTCGGCTGAAGCCGCACTTCAGGTTTCTGCCGTCAGAGCGCTCGAGAGCGCAGTGAGACAAAACGGCGACAGGAGCCGAGAAAGCGTATGTCGTGCTTGAAATGCACTCACATCAGTCAGTCATAACAGTGCAACGACACTTCAGGACGAAGTTCAACAAAGAGACACCAACTTCTAACTCCATTCGGCGATGGTATGCGCAGTTTAAAGCTTCTGGATGCCTCTGTAAGGGGAAATCAACGGGCCGGCTTGCAGTGAGCGAAGAAACGGTTGAACGCGTGCGGGCAAGTTTCACGCGTAGCCCGCGGAAAATTGGCTCATGCCACAACTGGAGACCGACAGCGCCGACTTCATCTTTCAACAGGATGGTGCTCCACCGCACGTACATCACGATGTTCGGCATTTCTTAAACAGGAGATTGGAAAACCGATGGATCGGTCGTGGTGGAGATCATGATCAGCAATTCATGTCATGGCCTCCACGCTCTCCCGACTTAATCCCATGCGATTTCTTTCTGTGGAGTTATGTGAAAGATTCAGTGTTCAAACCTCCTCTACCAAGAAACGTGCCAGAACTGCGAGCTCGCATCAACGATGCTTTCGAACTCATTGATGGGGACATGCTGCGCCGAGTGTGGGAGGAACTTGATTATCGGCTTGATGTCTGCCGAATCACTAAAGGGGCACATATCGAACATTTGTGAATGCCTAAAAAAACTTTTTGAGTTTTTGTATGTGTGTGCAAAGCATTGTGAAAATATATCAAATAATAAAGTTATTGTAGAGCTGTGAAATCGCTTCAATCATTTGTAATAACCCTGTATTTAGCACGCAGATAGGTTTCTTGCAAGCCCTCAAATGGTCAGCTTCTAATTAACACACGGCCATTACTGGCACTGAGGCGAAACCAGCTTTACTCAGAAAACACAAAATACCTGTCCTGCCCACCAATGGGCTCTCGCATGACAACACTGAAATCGCAAAGGGCGGTGGTTTTGAGCCGATGGAATGCTCGTTACTGGGAGTTTGTCTCGGAACTTCCCTGGAAGGAACCAATTTATGACAGTCCGTTCTGTCTCTGTGGTGTCAACTGTTGCTCAAATTGCTGATACGCCAAAGCGATACGTCGAAGACGATGTTCCTCCCTCTCGACAGTGCCACGTGACAGTCCAGAGCACGGTCTTCTTACGACCGACGTTCTCGCGACCACAGGTGCCAACAATCAGGTCCAGTGGCTGTATTTCTTTCGATTCTTCCTGAATATCGTGGAACATCCAGCTTCTCGCAGCCATATTAAATGATCTCGTTCAAACTCAGGGTATGGCTATGGGGGGACTTTGCCACCTTAAAGACATTCATGATTAACGTGAACTCACCACTTTCAACCTCAAAGGTAACTAAAGCCCACGATCTTTACAGCCCGTATATAAAGCCAACCTGATTTACATCCACTCCTGACAAGCACGAAATTTTAATACACATCATCTTCGGGATTTAGAAACACACCTACTAACTTTAGTTTACGTCCTACAACTCCTTCTTGCTGCTGCGATTATTTTCCACTATTATAGAAGTAGCTATGTCTAAACAAGCTCCAAAAGAATCATTGCAAATCTTACATCAAAAAATGTATAATTAAATGAGTTTATATGCATTACAGACCACTAAAGATGCCTGACCGAGTTGGCGAAATATTTCTGTTTCTCAAAAGTAAATTTCAGCTGCAAAAGACGTACGTTTTTTTATCTTTATGATAAAACATAACAGAAGTTTGTTCATTATATTTCTCTCATTCCAAGATTTTTTTGTGGCTCTTCTCAATATTCACAACTGTACTGCTTCTAGCTTTTTCTGTACTTGTTTCTCCAGAGTCTACCCTTCTCAACCATAGCTTCAAATGCTACAAATAAATGTCTTGATGAAATTCTTTCTTGTTTGCCTGTTAAGGTGGTTGTTAAAAATTGAAATAAAATTAAAAGTTAACCAACTCATATCTTCAGCCATACAACTGTTAAGTGTTTACGTATTACAAGATTCTGTAAATAATGTTTCAGATGGAATAGTGTAATATTTTAGGAGGCGGCAGTACAGACTAACAAGAATGAAGCATTCTGTATGTCGTCATGTGTACAGTTTTTATTAGCAACATAGCTGGCCCCAGTGATAAATAGCGTGCTTAGAAGCCGAGAGGTTGCGGATCGAGTCTCGGTCGGATCGCGTGTTTCCCGGGTTGGATGACTAAGTTAGGGGCACACGCAAGCCGTGGAAGTGGCGTCCAGTTGAAAGATTAGCACTCGCTATTGAGCCACAAGCAGTAGTTATTATCACTGGTTATAGAACGACAACTGTAAGAATGTAGCCCAAACACTCACAGATGGTGTCAAGTTCAGGCAGATCATTAAGTTAAAACTCGACATTCATGAATGTCACCTCCAACTTTGAAAGACTGTCGAATTCTCTTGCCAGTACCAAGTTCAGCTCTTCTTGGATGGTTTTGGGGTCCTATTATGGTAGCAGCACAATTCATAATCTGAACAATCAGGTCGTTTCTTGTATTTACTTTTTGTTTAAGGAGCACGCCCTTCAACCATCAAGTAAAAGTCTAAGTGGGTAAGGTCCAGGGAGCGTGATGGATGAGGAATTTGACTATTTCTGGCGGTCCATGTTCTGGGGAAAATTATGCTTAGCTGATATGTTACCTGACGACTAGAATGTGCAGGGTGCCGGTCAACATGGAAGAAGACATCCATCCTTGAAGGCAAAGAGCGCTCTTCCGATAATGCTGGAAGCATGTTAGTAAGGAACTCTAGATATCGGGTCCTGCAGTAATTTACAAACCAAATTAATTGATTTTCTTCCATACTACAGCACAGTTTTAGCCACAGGCGTTCTAGAAAACAAGTCGCCACATAGGCATATGGTTTTTCTCGGACCATCAGAGTGCTGAACAAGTATTGTTGATAAGGTTAGGAGTAAAGGTGGCTTCAACTGTAAAAGTCTGTATGTGTCTGTTACAGGACTACGCTCTACCAACTGCATAATACCTTCTACTTTATCCACACTGTCCATTTGCACTTTCAGGTGGTATATGACTAACGGGAACTACTAAAAGTTCGCACAGTTTAGTGAAAACAGGAGTAATCACAATTGAATGTGATACTGTTTGGTGACTATCGTTTTCCCTGTAAGCAGCATGAGCCTTTCCATTACCAGTATTTGTAAACTTGTATGCAATACTATGAAACCAATTTAGCTTCTAGTAATAGAGAGATACTAAAAGGTATCAGATAGATTATATAATGGTAAGACAGAGATTTAGGAACCAGGTTTTAAACTGTAAGACATATCCAGGGGCAGATGTGGATTCTGACCACAATCTATTGGTTATGAACTGCAGATTGAAACTGAAGAAACTGCAAAAAGTGGGAATTTAAGGAGATGGGACCTGGATAAACTGAAAGAACCAGAGGTTGTAGAGAGTTTGAGGGAGAGCATAAGGGAACAATTGACAGGAATGGAAGAAAGAAATACAGTAGAAGAAGAATGGGTAGCTCTGAGGGATGAAGTAGTGAAGGCAGCAGACGATCAAGTAGGTAAACAGACGAGGGCTAATATAAATCCTTGGGTAACAGAAGAAATATTGAATTTAATTGATGAAAGGAGAAAATATAAAAATGCAGTAAATGAAGCAGGCAAAAAGAAATACAAACGTCTCAAAAATGAGATCGACAGGAAGTGCAAAGTGGCTAAGCAGGGCTGGCTAGAGGACAAATGTAAGGATATAGAGGCTTGTCGCACTAGGGGTAAGATAGATACTGCCTACAGGAAAATTAAAGAGACCTTTGGAGAGAAGAGAACCCCTTGTATGAATATCAAGAGCTCAGATGGCAACCCAGTTCTAAGCAAAGAAGGGAAGGCAGAAAGGTGGAAGGAGTATATAGAGGGTTTATACAAGGGCGATGTACTTGAGGACAATATTATGGAAATGGAAGAGGATGTAGATGAAGACGAAATGGGAGATAAGATACTGCGTGAAGAGTTTGACAGAGCACTGAAAGACCTGAGTCGAAACAAGGCCCCGGGAGTAGACAACATTCCATTAGAACCACTGATGGCCTTGGGAGAGCCATTCGTGACAAAACTCTACCATCTGGTGAGCAAGATGTATGAGACAGGCGAAATACCCTCAGACTTCAAGAAGAATATAATAATTCCAATCCCAAAGAAAGCAGGTGTTGAAAGGTGTGAAAATTACCGAACTATCAGATTAATAAGTCACATCTGCAAAATACTAACGCGCATTCTTTACAGACGAATGGAAAAACTGGTAGAAGCGGACCTCGGGGAAGATCAGTTCGGGTTCCGTAGAAATGTTGGAACACGTGAGGCAATACTAACCTTAAGACTTATCTTAGAAGAAAGATTAAGAAAAGGCAAACCTACGTTTCTAGCATTTGTAGACTTAGATAAAGCTTTTGACAATGTTAACTGGAACACTCTCTTTCAAATTCTGAAGGTGGCAGGGGTAAAATACAGGGAGCGAAAGGCTATTTACAATTTGTACAGAAACCAGATGGCAGTTATAAGAGTCGAGGGGCATGAAAGGGAAGCAGTGGTTGGGAAAGGAGTGATACAGGGTTGTAGTCTCTCCCCGATGTTATTCAATCTGTATATTGAGCAAGCAGTAAAGGAAACAAAAGAAAAATTCCGAGTAGGTATTAAAATTCATGGAGAAGAAGTAAAAACTTTGAGGTTCGCCGATGACATTGTAATTCTGTCAGAGACAGCAAAGGACTAGGAAGAGCAGTTGAACGGAATGGACAGTGTCTTGAAAGGAGGATATAAGACGAACATCAACAAAAGCAAAACGAGGATAATGGAATGTGGTCAAAGTAAATCGGGTGATGCTGAGGGGATTAGATTAGGAAATGAGACACTTAAAGTAGTAAAGGAGTTTTGCTATTTAGGGAGCAAAATAACTGATGATGGTCGAAGTAGAGAGGATATAAAATGTCGACTGGCAATGGCAAGGAAAGCGTTTCTGAAGAAGCGAAATTTGTTAACATCGAGTATAGATTTAAGCGTCAGGAAGTCGTTTCTGAAAGTATTTGTATGGCGTGTAGCCATGTATGGAAGTGAAACATGGACGATAACTAGTTTGGACAAGAAGAGAATAGAAGCTTTCGAAATGTGGTGCTACAGAAGAATGCTGAAGATAAGGTGGGTAGATCACGTAACTAATGAGGAGGTATTGAATAAAATTGGGGAGAAGAGAAGTTTGTCGTACAACTTGACTAGAATAAGGGATCGGTTGGTAGGACATGTTTTGAGGCATCAAGGGATCACAAATTTAGCATTGGAGGCACCGAGGAGGGTAAAAATGGTAGAGGGAGACCAAGAGATGAATTAACTAAGCAGATTCAGAAGGATGTAGGTTGCAGTAGGTACTGGAAGATGAAGGAGCTTGCACAGGGTAAAGTAGCATGGAGAGCTGCATCAAACCAGTCTCAGGACTGAAGACCACAACAACAACAACAACAGTAATAGAGAAAATATATGCAGTTGTAGAAAGAATATATGAGTATATAGCGACAGAGGTTGAATGAAACAATAGTTTTAGTTGTCTTACGAAATACTACCTGGAAGAAATCGAGATGCAAGCTATAAGCGCATAATGTAACTGCCATAAAGTGTGAGAGCACTGATCATTTTCCACTACATTTGAAACATTTGTACATCATGTACCATTGTGCCTATTATTTGACTACTGTATGCAGTGGAACACTATCACACCTGAACATCAATTAAAGCAAACCCAGTTATATTTATTAAATAAGGGATGCCTAATTGTGGGAGACTAGTAGAAAACTGGATTCGTAAACGTTAGTTAAGTTTATATTTACCAAAAGACGTAAACTGTAATGCTCTAGAGCAGGGATGGCGAATATTTGTGCATGAACATGCCATGTTTTCCCAAGAAAGGTTTAATGGGGACAAGGTATGTCATCAAAATAATTATAGAACCAAATTTTGATACCATATATTACTCTTTTCTTCTTGCCTATATTATGCATGTTAAGGCATATCACAGTGCATGAATGCATGAATATTTTGAGATCTGGTTCTGCATGGAAAATTTGGGTTCTCTTGATTGGTGAAAAACAACTAAATACTTCCATGTATACGGCGTGCTATCCTATTTCCCTTGCTCTCGCCTTTATCCCCTTTACCTTTTGTAACTGCTAAGTGTAATGTAGAAGACAAAGTGAAACTATGTTGCCGGCAAGAGAACAGATACAGTTTTAAATACAGTAAAATTCAATGAGCAAGCAGTGCACAAGAAATTGTATAAAAACGAATAGTGACCAGCAGCACTATGTGCTCAATGGAAAATGAAGATACATTCTCCTTTGTTTTCGGTTTGTAGAAGAGAGAGAACACCATTTGTGAGCGTAAGGAATGTGGGGACACATCTTAAGTCATCTGATCTGTCATAATACTAAATTGTTACATTAAACAAGGAAACAAAGCTGAAGAATGTACCTTCCTAGTAGTTGACGTTTTGGTGGACACCGCGTTTTGAGGATAGAGTATATGCAGGAAATGGATGCAAGAACTGACTTTTCTTCATACCATGTCTCCTTCCAGAACAACGAAGCTACAAGCTACATTAGGTTACTACAACAGGTAGGAGGTCATGGAAGGTACTGTTATCATAACTGGATTAATACAGTACATGTAGAAGTACAAGTGCGGTTACAAGAATCCAATAACCTCAGATTTCCACATAAACAGCAGCTAGCTTATTTACTAATTCAGCTTTCAGAGCTATTCAAAGAAAAGCCAGGAGTTCAGGAGTTATAAGGGAATGCACCTAGCTCATCAAGGTGTACCCACATCATATGTTTTGTCACAGTTTTTATCCTGATCCTTGGTCCCAATTCAATGTTGGGGATGAATAAATAACGCGGATATTAGCATGGGATCTGACTTAACTGGCTACAAGTCTTTATTGCAGCCCAAATTTAGTTGCATCAGAATGTGGAGGCAAAGTAGACCAAGTACTTCAAACCTGGGTGACGAACAGAATTATTATACATGTCAAATCTCACCCAAAACTCATTGACAAATTAATTCAGCAACAGAATTAAGTTCGATACTATTGTGATAATCATCATACATTACGAATAAATTATATGTACTGCTTCCAAGAGATTGTCAATAACCATCAAAATTAGTTGACACTATACATCCCCGAAGAACATATGTTCCAGCGACCTGAAGACAATGAGTGGCCAAAGAAATTGCCGAAGGCACCCAATTAAGAATTTCAGTGTGAATAAAAGCTTTGACATGCACTAATTAATCTCACAAACAAAGCTTTACAACTAAAATGATGATGCATCAAAAGCTCAAGTGAATGTTTTACTGAGGTCACACCTTCAGCCATACTTGTTTAAAACGCAGAATAAAAAATGGCATTTATTATACAGGATCATTTGTTACAAATTAAGGATACCAAACCCTGGAACTTCCTTTTTGGGATATTCTGTACCAAACGGAAGGGGGGGGATACCAACACCAATACACAAAGAAATGTTATGAACGAAGCAGTGGAAGTGAATTGAATTTTAAATATAATGTGTAAAACTTTGCACCAAATTCCATTTCTTTACTTTCGTTGTGCTAGTTAAAAGACTTTAGCTCCATGAGCGAAGCTAGATTATAAGTTTAGTTATAGTTAAATGCAAAATATAATACAGCTCTAGATAGTACGGATGACATGTGTATGTTGGTGAACGTGTACTGAGCTGCACTTTAACTGTGATCCTTCTATGAAGCAACTTAAACAATTTCGATGATTGGTTCTGGATCTAGTTGACTAGAGTAAAAAGTCCTTACCTGACATAGATTTGGTTCAGAAAGGTAGCTTCCAACCAATATATGCTGTGATATTGATTATAGCACTCTTATTACTTAATTACACAAGAAGTGAATATTGAAATACTGACACTAAGCAATAAACAATGATGTTTTGGTGTGACCAGTGATGTCTCATGTATTATTTGAATGAGTTAAGGCGATAAACTCAATAATTTGGGTGAGCATTATGAATGCAAGTTTTTATTATGAAAAGCAGCTAGATAATCGGCACATATAAAGTTCAACGTTGTCACTATTTCTGAAAGCACTGAATTAACCTAATTACTTCAAGCGAAAGAAATGTGTTTCAAAACCGGACGCTCAGTGGCTGTGCCATATGTTCATTCACTAACCCACATATGGAATATCCTACCCATAAAATGGGCATTTTATTGTAATTACCTTATTCAAATCAAATGAAGCCAGATCACTCTAATTACTATGTACTTACAGATGCAGAAACTAACCAAATTTCTTGAGCTTAATCTTGTTAACAAATTACAAATCCCTTTCGACCTTGTTTCATGTACACACTTTGAATGAATCGGTTTTATATACCGATGATCAATTTGATTCCTGGCCATTCAATACGCTGCCAATATCCTGAAAGACGGCATCACCTTCTCCACCAAGATCTGCTTCACCTCGTCCTCACCTTCACGTCGACGTTGCCACCAAGTCCAGCAGTTACAAATACACAACATTACTGTGGTTTACTACAACATCCTGCTGTTCACCAACATATCTCACGTATCTACAACAAGATATCTACACCAACACATACAAAACCATGAATTCGCAAATAGCTGACAGTGCTGAATGATCTAAGATACAC